>NC_082643.1:0-707500 GCF_028023285.1 Balaenoptera ricei | reverse complement strand
TAGCCAAGAAGAGCTGGAGGGATCGAAGAAATTGAAGATTAAGTCCTAGTTTTTGTCACTTTGTCCCTGAGGCTGCTGGGACCTCAGCTGCCTGCTGCTGCTGGCGGGCAGGTGTGTGTGGGGGGAAATGCGGTGGGCAGTGGCAAAACCAGGGTAAAGTGAACAGAAATCTGGCTTTAGGGAGGGGGTTGAACTTCCGTTCAATGTGCCTTAACTCGAGGATGTGGCAAACCTGACCTTCTTTCTGACAAATTTCTATGATAAAAAATCAAGAATTGCATATGCGACCCAGCACCATAATTTTCCAGATAAGTCATTTGTGGATGGTTAGAGTCTGCAGCTGTGAGATTCACATACCTGGTAAGTGAAGCCCATCCACAGTGTGAGGGCATCGTTCTCGGCAAGTCGGCCAGTACCTGGGCAGAGCACTAAGATTAGTATGGAAAGACATTGTAAAGCAGGAAACAAATTAGGTGCTGAGATTTGGGGGCATGCGGGTGGGAAGAGAGGTTTGTACGAATTACAGCATAACAGGAGGACTGAAAAGCTAATCTTTTTGAGAAAACAGTCATCGTGAGTGGATGTCATAATCAAATCTCCACTTTATTTTATTTATTTCACAAGCAACTCAAGGACAGTTTGTTCAGACAGTACAGAGAGGTATAGAATGAAAAGCAGAAGTTTTGTAGCTGGTTCTACTCTCCAGGAGTAATAATTTCATATTCCTCTTCTTACATAATAAGAGTTTAAGAAACACTCTAATGTTGCTTAATAGATGCAGATTCAAGTTTTGTACCTAAACTTAAAAAAATAACCAAGAGAAAAATCATAAATCACCATCACCACCACCATCACCATCATCACCATCACCACCATCATCACCATCACCATCACCACCATCATCACCATCATCATCACCACCATCACCATCACCACCATCATCACCATCACCATCATCATCACCATCACCATCACCATCACCACCACCACCATCAACACCACCATCACCATCACCACCATCATCATCACCACCATCATCACCATCATCATCATCACCATCATCATCACCACCATCATCATCACCATCATCATCATCACCATCATCACCATCATGATCATCACCATCATCACCATCATCACCATCATGATCATCACCATCATCACCATCACCATCATCATCACCATCACCATTATCATCACCACCATCATCATCACCATCACCACCATCATCATCACCATCACCATTATCATCATCACCATCATCACCACCACCATCATCATCACCACCACCATCACCATCATCACCATCATGATCATCACCATCATCACCATCACCATCATCATCACCACCATCATCATCACCATCATCACCATCACCATCATCATCACCACCATCATCATCACCACCACCATCACCATCATCATCATGATCATCATGATCATCACCATCATAATCACCACCATCATCATTATAATAATAATAATAATAATAGTATTAGTAACAAAGAGGAGTGGCCTGGGGGATAAAAATGTCTGATTGTTATTTTTCATAGCAGTAAATCAGTAGATAAAATTTGGAATTTATAGACCGAGATTTAGAGGTGAGATCTAATTATGTAGTTACATGATGTCATAACCTAGAAAACTATACGTTAAGGAGCTGTAGATAAAGTTGCATTTAGAAACCAAGGTGGAGCACGGAGTGGAGACAGGAGGTGGAAACCTGAATCGAGGCAAGAAGGCTGGTGAAAAGTAGGAGATCTTGGTCCATGACAGTGTAATGGGGGCAAAGGTGGGAGTAGGTCACGGTGAAATCGTGGAAGTAAAGTCTGATGGAGGTGTTGGAACAGGAAGACCAGGGTATCGAGATGGTCATCTACGCAAACGGTGGTGTGGCTCAAGGTGTTAGGAAAACTGAGTGGAGAAAAGAAAAACAGACTTTGAGTCTCATTTCAAATATGTTACGAGACATAAAGAAGTGACCTATAGTCAAGGATGCAAAAGGATGCAGGAGAGAAGTGACAAATTCAAAGCCAGTGTCACATTGCTAAAAATAGGGACTGGGGAGGGACACTCTCACTCATATCTCAGAGGGCAGACAACTGCAGGTGGTGATGCTTCCCTTTGAAAGTTACGGGACAACTGCTATTTCCTGAGTCATCTAGAGTAATAAAGTAGACGATGCTGATAAACCGTGGTACATAGGGTTTCTTGACATCATAGCTTTGGATGGAAGGAGAGCTGGTTAAGTGCCTGGATGAGAGGCCAGGGATGAGAGAGGGAGGAGCAGGGCTGGATTGATCTGAAGTGAGAGTGGAGAACAGGACAACATGTAACGTGCATAAATTAAGACACAGAAAACTTGATCTGTACTCCAAGCATAATTCTAGTGCTTTGCTAAAGATGTCTTACACATATACACAACATTCACTTATATTTAATTTTACTCATGGATTATTCATTTAATAATTTCCTGATGTGTAAGTTCTTAATAATCTTCCCTTTAATATTGCAATTTTTTAACTTAATTTCCCTAGAATTTAGGGGAGAGAAAGGGCTCATGCATGCAGACGTGCATGGCAACTACCCTACGAAAATAATTCCGTGACCTTTTAGACAGGTAGACAGATATATCTTACTAGTTATTTTCAAATCACTTTTCTTGATGTTCTGTAAGTTAAAGAATAAAAATACTTAGACGTTCATTGATTTCAGCTAGGTTTTCTTTTCTCGTTGTGATTCAAATCTTTCCAAGTCTGAAGTTTATAGCTTTGGTGCCGTTTAATTTACATGAGTGAAAAGAAAAATCTTAACAGTATTTTTTAAAACTGGAGAAGCATATTTCTTCTATGTTCCTATAACTCACAAACAGCCAGACACATTTTGCTTAAACTTTCAAAAGAAATTCCATTTTAGACTAGACACTAATGTGGAAAATTTGAGGCCAAATGATTCAGCTTCTTCAAGTCTTAATAACTAGGAGAGAGAGAGACAGAGAGAGAGGCAGAGAGAGGTAAAGTAATTTGTGAATTAATTGGAATACTTTTCTGAGTCATTCCTCTAAAGTTTACATACGTATGTATATTTTGACATTTCCTTGCCAGTTCTATGAGGCACTTATCGTGCATATATGAGCACCATTTGCTTAAGGCATAATGCCTGTTTTCCATTTTAGTTGAATAAGTATTTTTGTTTCTGGAAAGTATACAGATTAACTCTTCCTCTGGATTTGGATTGTACTATTTGGATGCAACTTTGTATAATAGTGCGAAGAAAAGCAGAAGATAAAGCAGGAATATATGTTAGTTCCACACTAAACATTTACAAAACATGGGGGGAAAGTGAAAAAGCAAAGACCGGCCTCACCAGACACAATTCTTTCTGCATGTTGAGCTCCCGTGGACTGCAAAGGGTTCACTACTCAAAACCCAGACTCACAACTCAGGGAGGGAGTGAAAACCAGCCGACGATTGCAAGTCGCAGAGTCTTGGCCAACTTTACAATCTTGGAAGCTGTACTCTTTGATTTTTTATCAGTGAAAAATGTCTGGAATGAGGGGAGACACTTCTAAAGTTTTTCACTTCTTTACGTTTGTACAGACTAAAATAGGTTGGAAAAACTGGATTTTCACTAAACATGTCCTAATTATAATGTAAAGTGTTCATCTCTGTATTTCCTTCAGGGACAACTAAATTAAAAAAAAACAATTTCTAGGTATTTATTAAAATTATAGTATTTTAGGCTTCGAAAGCTTTTGGAGATTATAGTGCAAAGTTAAAGTGTTTTATAGGAGAAGATATTTGAGGTTGCATTTTCACTTGTGTTTTCACACTTTGTACCATCTTCCTGCCCAGCGTGTGATGTGCTTCCTGACTGTGGCCTGCTTTCCACCAGTGAAACAGGATCTTCAAATATCCTCACCAACTGCCTTCTTTGCTTTTGAGCCAGTTACTTGACCACAGTAGGAAAATAAATGTGACGTTGGGCTACAGGTCCCAGAGGAGGTTAGTCTTGACGGAAACCATCACCACGGAAGTCCAGCACAACCAAGCCTGTGTTTTGTTTTTTTTGTTCTTTGGAACATAAATACCTATAAAAGGACCAAAGAAATCTAAATGATAAACCCGAGAAATCCTAAATAGACAACAAGAATAAACATTGTTATTGTCAAGTGGTTGTCTTATTGACCATCACGTTTGCTGGACGAAACAGGCTTGAGAGAATTTTTTTGGAGTAATTTGTCAAAACCACATTTAAACGTAAACATGTCCCACTGTCTTTTATTGTAAAATGCTGCTGCCTGTGTGTTTGCAGGTGTGTGTTTGTAAGTTTCAGAAAGACTTAAGATGGGTCTGAGGTGATGGCTTTTACAGAAACAACTGTTCTCTCTTGCCTGTGAGCCTAATAGAATCATGCAAAGCCAATGAGTTGACATGAAGAGATACGTGTCTCTATTTTTTAAGATGCCAAAACAATTTTTTGGAGGATAGCGGACTAATAACTAGTTTAGCCCATGCATTGCAAGACAACCAGCTTACTTCATTTTGTCCCTTGAATGTAGGGTTTCCTTCTCTAACCTGCAAACAAGGAAACTATTTTTGTTTTTGTGTAGAAAGAGGTTTAGTAGGTTTCCTGCCCCTTCTATTGTGTGCTGACAGCTGCGACGAGTACACACATCTGCCCTGTTGACGTCAGGTGGTCCTTGGGCATCCATCATAACAGCTGTTGTTGGCAGGTCATTTCAAGTATCTGGGGATGGCTGGAATATCAGTGATCGTTGCACAAAGTGTAGAAAGCTGGGTTTGTGGCTTGTGACACTGGTTTATTATCAACATATTCTATGTCTTCTTCCCAGTACTTCTGTGATGGTAAAAATTTGGTTCCAAAATTTAAAAAAAAAAAAGATTTTTTAATCTAATTACCCAAATATTCAAGAATGCTGAAATGTTGCTGGTATGACAGATTAGTGCCAGAAAAATGTTTTGTTATAAAACAGTTTTGTGTTTGGTGCCTACTTGAAATATATCACAATGTGTACTTAAAAATATATACACAACTACAGCATATATATGCTATATATCATATATAACATAATGTATAAAAATATACAAAATAATATATTGGATTTAGTACATCGGTAAAATTCTAGTGTTATATAATAGGCCTCACAGTTATTTATAAAGCCTCTCTCTCTCTCTCTCTCGCTCTCTCTCTTTCTCTTTCTGTCTCTGATCAGATACCACTTCTGCTAAAGAACCATCCTATTAGGTCTCCTATGTGCTATGTGTGTTTGGCCACAGTTTTGTTTCTGCAAAATCAATGCTGTTGAACAAGGTGAAAAGAGTGTTTCAGGAGTTCACATTAAAATGAAAATGTGTTAAACACACACCCACACACCCACACCTGCCTACAGGGTTTGTAAGTAGATTTGTTCAATCTGTTTAGAAATAAAGAAGGCATTTGGATGAAGGGAAATTATTGGTTATGTGGATGAATCACAAAGATGAAGACATAATTGGGGATAATTATCAACAAAGGGAGGATTATTGGAGGTAATTATATGGTTTGGTACATACTATTTTTTTTCACCATTTACCATTCTTTGTCTGACATTATCACAGTCAACCATTAATTTGTGAAAAAAATCTTTCATAAATAGATATCTCCAGAACTTAGGAATTTTAGCAACACATGGGGAAGAGAGGACCTTTATGAAAGGATGATGCCAGGTTTAATTTGTTTGGTACCCATTCTGCAAAAATAGAGTATTTGAATCCATAGGAAATTCCTATCTTTGGAGCTTCTGCTTGGGAACATGTTCATGTACAAAGTCCATGCACTGCCGAGTTCCCTTTTGTTTTCTCTATCTTCCACACTCCTTTCTGTGGTCTCATCCAATCCCCTGGCTTTAAATCCATCTCTGTGTGCTGATGACTCAGATGCCTACTTCCAGCCCTGACTTTCCTTTAAACTTTGGACGCCCTCATCCGACCACTTAGGAGACATTTTCCTTTGGGTATCTAGACATAGCTTGTCAAACTATTCATTTCTTCACCTAGCCCACTATTTCTATGGATTTCCCTTTCCTCAAAGGGAGAAAAGCCTGTTCTACTGATCACTGGGGCCAAACAACTTGGGTTTTTCTTTATTCCTTTTAATCTCATTCTTCCCATCCAATCCACCAGGAAGCCACACTGGCTTTTCCATCAAAATATACCCAGCGTCAAATCACTTCTCAGCCCTGGCCTCCTACTCCTCTTATCTCTCCTCAGAACTATTTCAATAGCTTCCTAATGAGTTGTTTTTTTTTTCTCTTTTCCTTTCATAGTAGTCAGATTTTTAGAAAAGTTTGAATTTTAAAACTTGAGTCAGACTGTGTCACTCCTCAGCTTCCAACCTTGTAACTTCCTGTTTCATTCTGAGTAAAAGCCAGAGTTTTCACCATAGACCATGGACCCCTAGGTGCTACATGATCCCCTTCTCCATTCCTTGTTTTTCCTCAGAGATGCTGGACGTGTTTCTGCCTCAGAGCCTTTTCACTTGCTTTCCTTCTGCCTGCAATATTCTTTCTTCCAGTCATGAATAGACTGACTTACCCCTTCCTTTGGGTTTCCACTCAGCAAGGTTTCCTCTGACTCTTGTACCCACCTGCACTATCGATATTACTTGACTTTAACCTCTTTTGAACAACTTTTTACCACCATCTGACATAATAGTCTGTATTTCTTCACTAAAATAAACTTCCGTGAGGCTGGATTTGCTTTGTTCTCCAGTATAACTTCAGAGTCTAGAGGGGTGTATGGCATATAGTAGGCAGTCAATAAATACTTGTTGACTTAAATTAACTATGTTGTTTTAATCTCACTGTAAAGTCTTATTGAATGCTAAGTGTATTCAAAAGATTGCTATGAGAACAAGAAAAAATAAATAGCTTTTTCTAGTTCTGTTTTACAACATGACAGATGTGGACTTTTTTCCCAATAAAGACAATAGTGGTCTTAATTCAATCAACACTGTTCTTGTTGGCAAAGGAAAGCTTTCTGTGCAGAATGAAGAGGCAACATGACCTCTAAAAATTCCTTCCCCTATCCCTCATAAACCAAAAAAGAAATGTATCTAAATCAACTATACTTCAATTAAAAAAAAAATGTATCAAAAAAACACATTTTAGAATATGCCCAATTGAATTAAAATCTCCAATGGAAAATTGAGATAAAATGTTTTAAAATACTGAGAAGAGTCAATATATTCCTATATGTTTTTGTTTTTGTTTCCTATCAATATAAGGTAATTAATGATTATTTTATCAAATGCATTACTTGAAATTAGGACCATAAATAAACACCTTCATATAAGGAATGAGAAAGAGGAATAAACATACCAGAATATTATAAGGGCCAAGATAAATGTATTTTAATTTTTAAATATTTTATAGTCAAAATATATGGATTTTGTCCCTCACTTCTCTTCAATGGGCAACTTCTGAGAAAAATCCAGGAATAAAATAACTGTGAGGTGTGAGGTCACAATAACCTGATTTAGTGCAGAACGTGAGCAATCCAACAGAAGACATTTTTTGATGCTCCAAATTCTGTCTTTCAAATCAGAAAGATACTTTCCCTTTCAGGCACCTTCCTATGCATGCTGTGGTTTTGTTCCAGATGATATAACCATGGCAAGTGACTCATGGCTGCATCCAGAGTACAAATGACAGGGGGAGATTTACTTTTCAAATGTAATGATTTGCACATATGCATGGAATTGAAGTTCCCAGACTGCTCAGATGTCCCATGTAAGATCTGTTGTTCTGAACATAGAAAGTAGCAGAGTTAAGAGATTTTAAGAACATGTAGAAACGATGCTGATGACTTCCAGGGCCTGAGGACTTAGTCTCAGAAGTGAAATTGCCTGAGGACCTGGATCCCGGGCTCAGCAGTGTAATTTCCCAACGACTGCCTGGGTGGCCTCCCCTCCAAGCCCACGCAGCCTCATGTCAAAATGGGGACAATAATCGTTGTCTTGCTTAACTACAGGTTGTAGGGGATATTAAAAAGCATCATAAAATAGTTGGTACATGTTAAGAAGGGTTTGTACATTTTTACATGGATGTGTTCACAGCAGACAGTAGGGGAGCAGGATGGAGGAAACACCAAAATTCCAAGTTCAATGATAAAGCCAACACATAACTGATCAGATGAGACGTATGCAAAAGGCACCATAGACACAAACTATTTCTAGTGCTGGAAGCAAGGCGATCCTGGCCAACTGAGGTCCTTTCAAGCCGGTCAAGAGCAGTTCATTTCAGAATGTGTTCTGTATAGAAAGACTGCTGTCTTGGGCTGGGTTTCCCAAAAGCAGACCTTGAGATGAGGCTTCATGTACCAGTTACCCATCTGGAAAAATTCCCTGACAGCTGTTGAGGGCGTGGGTAAGCAAGATGCAAGGGAAGGAGAGGGGCAAAGGTGTGTTGCCATCTCAAGAGCCACAAGGGTAACTGTGCTGAAGCCCTCAGCAGAGGTTTGAGACCCTGTAGGTCACACCTGGGACTTGGGGGGCAGGGGAGTAAGAGCTGCGTTGTCAGAGCGCATCCCGAGGGGACACACTGCACACAAGTCTGATCAACTGAGTTCAGACGCTATTGGCGGTTCTGTAGCGTGGTTGTAGAGATGAATGGACACTTTAGAATATTCCTCCATTGAGCCCTCCGTACATTCTGCGGAATATGTATCTGTATGAGCCACGCTCTGGGGGAGGCTCCAAAGGGTGCCTGGGAGAAATCAGCTTATGGTGGGGAGGACAGAATTAGAGGAGGATTTGTAACAAAGAAGGCTGGATGTTATGGTGCCCCCAGAGCTTTACCTGGATCCTGGCATGTATTGCTGAGGAGATAGCAAAGCAGGGAATAACCTTTAAGTGCTCTCCTGGTTTCCAATTCTGGCTCCATCATCCATCCCTGTGTGACCTTGGGCAAATTCCCCAAACTCTATGGGCATACGTGTTCTCATTGTGCCATGGAGATGACTCTCCCTAACTGCTGTTTGTTTTGTGAAGACTGAGTGAGGCAATGCATTACAAAAGAAAAAGAAGACTTAGAAGACTGTTAGGAAGTTTATATCTATTTCTATTGAATATTCAACACATACAAATTATCTTCATTTTTCTGATTCTGCTTCTACCAAGAATCCTGAATATACATAGGTTTTTCATTAGCATCTGCAAAGAGGAGGAAAAAGGGCTGGTGAAAGATGCAAAAGGCTTTGTCTCCTGGCAGTTATATTTCCTGCTGTAACTCAAACTTCGGTTTTATAGACCTACAGCAAAATAATAATAAAAAAATGTTGTTTAACATCTTCACTGCAGTCTACATCAAGGTAGGGTCTGGGGTCTGGAGGACCCTTTTCTTCTTGTTGTTTGCACTAGAATGCACATCCCCGGAGAGAGTATTAAGTGGTGTCCAGGTGGGGTGCACGCTTGGGAAGCAGAGGGAGACAAGCTCTAGTTTAGATGCTTCCACAAGTCTGGGGGTCAGAATCCTCATGGTGGGAGGGAAGGGAAGGTGCTTTATTCCCGTCCCATTCACCTCATCGGTGTGTGTGTGGGACTCCTGCCCTGGACTTTCAGGGATGGCTGAACACACACCCCTGACGTTGGACGCAGGAGACCAAAAGCAGTTTGTGAGTCACTGGTACACTCAGACCAGGGGGCAGGGCCCCTCTCATCACGCAGAGCCCGTGGGACGCAGGCGTGCGGCATCTAGAAGTGGAGCCCCTGGTTCCGGGTAGAATGTGGACAGCGGGTTGAGGAATTCTGTGGGCTGGCGGGAGCTGAAGCCTGTTGCCCAGGGAGAAGCAGGAAGGCATCTGGTCCCTCTGATAAGGAGGATGTTTGGCGGGGCCTTATCAGCCGGCTCACAGCGGGAAGGGGAAGTGCTATTACGCCCCACCAGGCCCTCGGGATTCCAGCAGTTGTCAGGGCAGCTCGCAATCTTTTTTTTTTTTTTTCTTCTTTAAGGTTTGAAATTTTTATTTATTGAACTTAATGGATTCTGTATAACCAGTGTCACTGTTAGATGCTAGACAGGAGGGTTGCTGGTGAGGAAGGAGCAACTTTGAGGGAGTGTGTAATTAATGAGATAATTCTTATTCCGAAAACGACATGCATGAGTGTTGTCTTAGTCTGGGCTGCCGTAAGGGACCCGGTGGCCTAGACAGTAGAGATTTCCCATATATATATATATATATATATATATATATATATATATATATATATAACTGGAGTAGGGTCGATTTACAACGTCGTGTTAGTTTCAGGGTACAGCACAGTGATTCAGTTATATGTACACATACATGTCTATTCTTTTCCAGATTCTTTTCCATCATAGGTTATCACAAGATATTGAGTCTAGTTCCCTGTGCTCTACAGTAGGTCCTTGCTGGTTACGTATTTTATTTTATTTTATTTATTTTATTTTTGTTGTTATTTTTTAACTTTTTATCTTACATTAGAGTAGAGTTGATTTACAATGTTGTGTTAGTTTCAGGTGTACAGCACAGTGATTCAGTTATACATGCGTATGTATAGCTATTCTTTTCCAGATTCTTTTCCATCATAGGTCATTACAAGATATTTAGTCTAGTTCCCTGTGCTCTACAGTAGGTCCTTGCTGGTTATCTATTTTATTTTATTTTTGTTGTCATTTTTTAACTTTTTATTTTATATTGGAGTATAGTTGATTTACAATGTGGTGTTAGTTTCAGGGGTAAAGCAAAGTGATTCAGTTATAAATACACATATATCTATTATTTTTCAGATTCTTTTCCATTATAGACTCTTACAAGATATTGAATATAGTTTCCTGTGCTATACAGTAGGTCCTTGTTGTTTATCTATTTTATATATATGCATATGTTAATCCCAAATTCCTAATTTACCCCTCCCCCTACCTCTCCCCTTTGGCAACCATAAGTTTGATTTCTATGTCTGTGAGTCTGTTTCTGTTTTGTAGATAAGTTCATTTGTGTCATATTTTAGATTTCACATATAAGTGATATCATGTGGTATTTGTCTTTCTCTGTCTGACTTGCATCACTTAGTATGATAATCTCTAGGTCCATCCACGTTGCTGCAAATGGCATTATTTCATTCTTTTTTATGGCTGAATAATATTCCATTTTGTGTGTGTGTGTGTGTGTGTGTGTGTGTGTGTGTGTGTGTGTATGCCATTCGTTCTTTATCCATTCATCTAACATATGATCATTCTAAGTTAAGTTTGCTCATCTTGAAATACACTCACCACCTTTCCTCCCTGATATTTTTTGCTGGGTCAGATTTTTTCATTTCTTTTTTTGTAACTTCTTTACAGATTACACAGCAGGGAGCAAATCTTTTAGAAAATGAATTACCTGGTTTTTCTGTTAAGTATTTTCACAGAATTTACTTTGAGTAAGATTTTATTCTTAAACAGATTTTTATCTTTCAAATATGTAGCTTTGACCTTGTGTTGGAAAATTATCTTTAAAAGAGATATAGAGAACAAATGTATAGACACCAAGGGGGGAAAGCGGGGGGTTGAGGGTGGGATGAACTGGGAGATTGGGAATGACATATATACACTAATATGTATAAAATAGATAACTAATAAGAGCCTGCTGTATAGCACAGGGAACTCTTCTCAGTACTCTGTAATGGCCTATATGGGAAAAGAATCTAAAAGAGAGTGGATATATGTATATGTATAACTGATTCACTTTGCTGTACAGTAGAAATTAACACAATATTGTAAAACAACTATACCACAATTAAAAAAAAAAAATGTTCTCCTTCCACAGAGTAATTGTGCTAGAAATCAATGATAAAAGAATACTTTGAAAATCCCCATATATTTGGACAGAAAAGTAAGAAATGTACTTCCAAATAGCCCATGGGCCAAAGAGAAACCTTCTTACAGTAATTAGAAAATATTCTAACTGAAACTGAAGACAATGGATAATTATGTATTAAAACATATTAAACCAACTAGAGCTGTGCTTGGAGTGAAATCTACAGCTCTAAGTGCATATTTTAGAGAAGAAGAAAGCTGCAAATTATTAATCTAAGTATACATCTCAAAAACTTCGAAAGATAAGGCAAATTAAGCCCAAGAAAATAGAAGAAAATAATAAACAGCAGAAGTTATGAAATAGAACAAATATGCACAATAGGGAGGATGAATAAAACTAAAAGTTAATTCTTAGAAAAGACTAACAGAATTGATAAGTTTCTACTGAGACTGACAAGAGAAAAATGAGACATCAGAAGTAACCAACATCAGGAATGATGAGAGATCTAACACTATAGATCCTACAGACATTCTAAATATCATAAAATGATACTATGAATAACTTTATGCCAATAAATTTGAAAATGTAGATAAAATGGATAAATTCCCAGGAAAATACAAATTCTTAAAATGTACACAAAAGGAAGTACAAAAATCTGAATAGTTCTCCATCTATCTAGAATCAGAAATCAAACCTATAATTATGTCTTCACAGAGAATTTTATAAATCATTTGAGGAATTATTCTAATCTCACACAAACTTTTCCAGAAAACAGAAGAATTTTAAAACTGTCCCGTTCATTTTATGAAGCCAAAAACATGACGAGGGCAGTACAAAAAAGGAATATCACAGGTCAACTCACTCATGATGAAAAAGTTTTAAACTAATTTTTAGCAAATCCAGTGATTTATAAAAAAGATAATGCCTATATTAAAGTTGGAATTATTCTAGGAAAGATGGTTGATTTAACAGTAAAAAAAATCATCCAATATAATTCAACATACTATAAAATAAAGAAAAATGTTATGGATATTTCAACAGGTGCAAGAAAATCATCTTATATACTCAATATTCATTCATGATTGAAAAATGAACAAAAACTTTTTTCTGTTCTTTTTTTTTAATTTTTGAATTTTACTTAGTTTATTTTTTTATACAGCAGGTTCTTATTAGTCATCAATTTTATACACATCAGTGTATACATGTCAATCCCAATCTCCCAATTCATCACACCACCACCACCCTCCCAAAAACTTTTGGTAAACTAAAAATACAAAGTACTAGCATTAATTTTATTAAGAGTTTCTGAAAAAAGAAACAAAATCAAAACAAAACAAAACAAAACAAAAACAGCCTAAGCAAACATCATACAAAATGGTGAAATCTCGAAAGCTTTCCCATTGGGATCAGAAACAAGATAAGAATGACTGCTCTCAATGTTTTAAATTTATCATCTCAGACTTCTATTCAATACATTACAGGAGGACATAGCCAGTACAATAAGGAAATAAAATAAATAAAAGGTATAAGGAAAGGAAAAGCAGAAACAAAATAGACTTCATTTAGAAATCATCATTTTTTTAAAACCAGGATTTATTTATTTATTTTTAAAAATAAATTTATTTATTTATTTATTTATTTATTTTAAATTTATTTTTGGCTGTGTTGGGTCTTCGCTGCTGTACGTGGGCTTTCTCTAGTTGAAGCTAACAGGGGCTATTCTTCGTTGCAGTGTGTGGGCTTCTATTGCACTGGCTTCTCTTGTTGCGGAGCACGGGCTCTAGGCACATGGGCTTCAGTAGTTGTGGCTCGTGGGCTCAGTAGTTGTGGCTCACGGGCTCTAGAGCGCAGGCTCGGTAGTTGTGGCGCATGGACTTAATTGCTCCGTGGCATCTGGGATCTTCCCTGACCAGGGCTCGAGCCCATGTTCCCTGCATTAGCAGGCAGATTCTTAACCACTGGGCCACCGGGGAAGTAAAAAAATCCAAAAGAATCTACAGAAAATTCGAATTGAGGTAAATTAGAAAGTTGCTAGATATAAAGTCAAGAAAAGAAATCAATTTTATTTCAATTTACCAAAACAAAATCCTTTTTAAAAAAGTATCATCTATAACAGCAATAAAAAATATCAATTTCCTGGAAATAAGTCTACAAAAGATGTACAAGATGTCTCCCTCGAAAACTATAAAACGTCATTGAAAGAATGACGAATGGGAGATTGGGACTGACATATATACACTAATATGTATAAAATAGATAACGAATAAGAATCTGCTGTATAAAAATAAATAAATAAACAAATTAAATTTAAAAAAAGAGCATCACTACGATTTCCAAGAAATGCATCTGTGATTGCTCTGAAGTAAACAAGAAAGAGAATGCAGGACAGAATAGGACTCTGATTCTTAATGTCTTCAAAAATATTCAGAGAGAGGTGAGAGGGAGTGCACAGATCTAAGGTCAGAATAATGATTTTATGCATATTTATATAATTATTTCAAAAACCCTCTTGTAGAGCCTGCCGTGTCTCTAGGCTCTAGGTAGTGCCTTCAAAACATATTGAATAGCAGTTGGAAGAGTAGGAAGAGATGGAAAAAGACAGTAGAAATTCTAAAGCACAGATGCTAGAGAAAGTTCAGGGTAGAGCCTTAGGAAAATGTGGGTTTCCTGGTGGTCTCTTTGTATTCTTTTACCTTTTAAGGTAAAAGCATTCTTTACCTTTTCTGCCTAATTGCCAAGAGGCCTTTTCATATTTATTTGCGTCATCAACATTTGTTTAAACTTCTCAGAAATCCACTAAGTGGTGAACTCTGTGGTGTATAGCTGACCCACAGTATAATTAAAAAACCCATTGGCCTTAACCTTGATCTATTTTGGCCTGTCCTCCACTTCTTGTCTGAGGATGCGGTATTTGCTGTTTTGAGATCCCAACCTCCGTCTCTTTGTGGCGATGGTGCCCCATCTTGCCTTGGATGAATGATTTCATTCTCATCCTCCACATGCTGCACCCTCTCCTGCGCTTATGCTGTGAGTCACTTACATTTGTGTAATACCCTTGAATGTCTGTTTTATCTGTACTACACTAGGTTATAAATTATACCCTAGAGGTAAGCCAACTCTTTTCGTCCCATTTGTACATTAAGCATTAAATGCCTGGGAGGAAAGAGTTAAAGCAGATGGTCTGAGATCTTCTTACTCTCTTTTACAGGTGATGAAAGTGCTCCCAGGAGAAAGAAAAGGAGGTAGGTGACTGCTCTCTGATCTCCTGGTCATCCTGACCGCTGGGTCATAGGCTAATGTCATTTGCTAGGAAGAAAAGCCCTTGACTCTGAGCTGCTGTTAGTAGGAAACCCCTAGCTAAGGATTTCCTAGAAACGTAGAACCCAGGATCCGCAAGATGTGGCCTCCTGAGTAATGTAGGCAATGCCACTCCCTGGAGTTATTTCATATTTAAAACGTTCCAGCCGTATGAGGAACCCGGAGAAACTCCCGTGGAGAATTCATCTGTTCTGAGCCAGCGTCTGGGGAGCTGCCATGGAGGGCTCAGATGTCTCTGTTTTCTCTGAGCCTCTCGCTTGCCTGCATCTTTGGAATGATTTCGTAAAGCTTGATATCAGATAAAATCTCTGGTTCCTGTGAGTCTGATTTGACAAGCAATTCTGTGAGTCAGGTCAATGACCTAAATTGTTCAAGAAAGGTTTGACTGTATCATCAGAGATGCCCGCAGACTCGGCCTACAAGGGCGTTCAGTCCAGGTCTCCCTTAGAGTCTCTAGAGGGTTTGACTGTATCATCAGAGATGCCCGCAGACTCGGCCTACAAGGGCGTTCAGTCCAGGTCTCCCTTAGAGTCTCTAGAGGGTTTGACTGTATCATCAGAGATGCCAGCAGACTCGGCCTACAAGGGCGTTCAGTCCAGGTCTCCCTTAGAGTCTCTAGAGGATTTGACTGTATCATCAGAGATGCCCGCAGACTCGGCCTACAAGGGCGTTCAGTCCAGGTCTCCCTTAGAGTCTCTAAAGGGTGAGCGTTGGGCTGTGCTTCGTTTGTGTGTCATAAGATCCTGGCTGATCAGTACGTACGGCTCTGTTTCTACCTTGTGAATGTATAATGTTGTAGAGCAGCTTGTGAAAACTGAGCACTCTTAGGGCCTCGTCGTTGAATGAGGCGTAAAGATCACCAACAAAAGCATCATGGCGAGTATCGCTATTTCCCAAAATGATACGCTGGACCATCCATGCAAGACTTGAGAAAGAGGTGAAGAAACCTGGCTCGGGACCTCTGACCCTTCACTGCTTCAGAGGACAGGACGTCAAGTCGGACCTCAAGGGCTGAAGATGTTGGAAGCCAAGTCTTTCTCTGGAGAATGCTGGGTGCTGTGAATTCCCACAGGGAAGGAAACACGTCTCCCTCAAGACTAGTGGGAAGGTTCACAGACACCAGTCAGAGTCTGGGGATCGACTGCACATGCCTGAGGCTGCAGAGGACTGGGAGGGAGCTTGGCTTAGCGGTCAGAAGCCACACTTGCGTCCACACCAGAGAGTTTCTCTGGACCCGATGTAGCCCGTGTGTAGAGAGAGAGCGTGCTCGCCGCCATTTCCACCTTCCAAAGGGTCGACTGGAGTGACGGGGTCAATACCTTTGGCTTTGGGTAGAGAAGCATATCTGGGAACTCAGAGGAAACCATGCTACTTGTGTCCTAGGAATCGTCTTCAGAGTTTGGACGGGAGCGGACTTGGGAAGAGAACACAGTATCACACACAGAAGCTGCTCTCCGGGTTCAAACACCTGCGATGCTGAGAAGAAATCAAGACCAGCTCAGTGCCGGGCAGGTCCAAGTTCCTGTTCCTTTAACTTTGCTCCTTCCTAACCAAACTGCTCCCCGATTCTCACATCTCCCCGCCCCTTCCACCCAAAACAGGAGGAATCAGAAGCAACAGACACACTGGGGCCATGGGTGGGGAGAAGCCAACCTAGAGGGAAAAGAAAAGAAGGTCACTCAAGCGTCCTTGCCTGCAGGCAGCTAGCGTGAAGGAGATAAATCCTGGGAAGGGGAGAATTCTAAGCCTAAATTAAATTCTGAGTTTAAAAAAAACGGTATGGATCTTACTCTAGTAATTAGTGACGTGCAGCTGAAGTGCCACAGTTGCTAGAAGTGGCCAGAGGATGCTTACACTTGGTGAGCCTGCCGAGTGTGCACCCAGGATCACGGCCCTGACGGCGGATCCAGAGGGGCTGCCTGACCCTAACGGGGCTTTTTTCTTAACGTCACCAGCCAGGCACGTCCTCGTCACATCCCTCTTTCCATGAGTTTCGGCAGCATCGCTGTGATAAAAGGAATGAAATGTTGGGCTTCCCTGGTGGCGCAGTGGTTGAGAATCCGCCTGCCAGTGCGGGGGACACGGGTTCGAGCCCTGGTCTGGGAAGATCCCACATGCCGCGGAGCAACTGGGCCCGTGAGCCACAACTACTGAGCCTGCGCGTCTGGAGCCTGTGCTCCGCAACAAGAGAGGCCGCGATAGTGAGAGGCCCGCGCACCGCGATGAAGAGTGACCCCCGCTCGCCGCAACTAGAGAAAGCCCTCGCACAGAAATGAAGATCCAACACAGCCGTTAATAAATAAATAAAGCACACCTAGTATAGTGTAATTTAAAAAAAAAAAAAAAGGAATGAAATGTAAATGTAGCCACAGGGGTAGGGAGGGAGGCATAGGTGATACCTGCTGTGTCTGAAGGGCTCAAGGTCATGTCCCCATCCTGGGGGGGCTATGCAATGACGCACAGACGTGGGCTCTAGACCTCTGGGTCCCGCGCCCCGTCGGGAGAGCTTGGAGGGTCGTCTGGGCCTCACAGCCCTGCCGGGGCCCACGCAGGCCTTTGCTGGGACTGCAGGGTGCCCACCGCAGGTGGGCTTTCTCAGGTGTCGGTCACAAGGGCTCGTCCTCATGTGCCTCCTGCATCCTAACCTCTGTTCTCCACCCCAGGGCCAGACTCCCAGGAGCCCAGACCATGACCGTGACCATCCTGGTATTTAAATCAAGCTCAGGAAACTCACAAAGAAGCAGCAGGCGAGTACTATTTCTTGATTCTTAGATGTCTTAAATAAAAATTTGATTTATTTTAAGGATAGCATTTATTTTCTTAAATGTTTTTAAATACAATTCTTTAAGTCATGGAAGAAGCACTTTTTATTATGTTGTCATAAATTAGTTTATGAGGAAGTATTTCAGAGGAAAACGAATACTGTGTCATGTGAAATGAAAACATTTTTACTTTCATTGCCTTAAAAATACATAATCATACATAATCTCTTTCTGGGTATATACATTGTTTTGTTTCTTTTAGCCAGGATCTTGTCCTCAACTCTGTCTGAAGTAAAGAAAACTGGGGAAAAAACTGGTTTACCCAAAGCCACTAATAGAAAAATTAATAGAAAAATTGTCCAGGTAATTTTCTGAGGGTATATCAGTTAGAAATACTATTTGGTTGTTAGTAATAAAAAGCTGAAAATAGTGGCTTGTAAAAAAAAAAGCATACATAAATCTAATTAGATAGTTTTAATCATTTATAATTTATTAGTTCACCAGCTACAATTTGTTCTAATTTGCATTCCTTACATATATTTGTTCATTTTGGAGGATAAATTTTCTTGTGATGATAATACATAGGTATCTTCCCAGAAGGACACAAAACTAATACACATCCACTCTTGCTTTCAAGATACAATAAGGCATTTCTCCTCATGTCTGTTGAACTTATTTTTTGGTTAAGTATTTTTCTATAAAGTTAAACCATTTGATTTAACTTTTCATGAAGATGACAGAAAATTTCAAACTGATTGCATGTTTATAAATGTTTACCATTTCCAAGACATTTCCTGAAGCCTGTGAATCAGAGGCAAGGTAATATTTTTCTGTGTTTTCCAGACTTGTGGCAAATAGGGCAGGGGAGGTTGGACAGAGGGAGGAAAATAAAGAAGCACTCGAATAATCCTGAAGGAGAAAGACATTTAAAAATTCTTTATTTTGTGTCCAGAGTTCACAATATACAAAAACATGGAGCTTTTAATAAGTAAGTTCTGATGCTTAGGAAAAGTAACATTTTATTTTCTAGTTAATTACATTAATGACACATTTACTTTGTAACCGGGAAGAATCACATCAATATCAGAGGAAATAGGGTTCTTTGAAAAACAGCAGCAACAGCAGAACAGCTGAGAGTAACTCAGAGTTTCCCTGACAGAGGCCGAGAAGAGCCTTCGTGTTGAGTTTTATTGATCTCTGGAACAGTAGCTCCCCCGAACTGAGGACCATAACGGAATTAAGGGAAGAGGTTTCCATCCTGGAGACCAGACGTTTGGAGGGCAGCCATCGTGAGTACAAAACGCGAGCCTGGCCGAGTGCTTTACTCCTCCCTGGATTCCTGGCTCTTTCTGACTCTCAGCAGTTCGTGAGTCATGACTGACCGTGTATATGCACATCTGCAGGCCCTGCTTCTGAGAGAAATCTCTCCAGGGATCCCCGCTGCTTTCTTTCAAACGCATCAAGGGGGAGCACATGTCAGACCCAGGAGCTGCAGAAGCAGGGCCAGAGCAGCCCAGACTGCAGGGCTCTGCTTTCTCCTGCACAGCTAAGGGTCAGGGTCACTGGGGGCCTCCAGTCACTCCAGAATTGCTTCACGAGCCCCCCGTGATCCTGAGAGCTTCCTGGGCAACAGAATGGAGTTAGGCAAAGGACGGCAGGACTCGGGGTCAGCAGCGCTGGGTTGCAGCCCTGGCTTCCGAGCTGTCGTGTTGGGCAAGTCAGCTAAATCCCCAGCCTCAGGTTTTCTTTTGGCAAACGAGAGCTAGTGCTGTAAACCTGTGCGGTGAGATGAGTCGACATTTCAAGGACAGCTGGGGTTTTATGTGAGATCATCCGATTTTAAACGCTCTGTTACATTTCACTTTTTAACCGTATACAATAAAAACGGCATTGGATGAGACCCCTTATCTGGGGCAGACCAAGCGCCGTTCCATCTTTCTTCTGCCACCTTCTTGGCTCAACGCCTCAAAGAAATCCCGCTGCCAGCCCTTCCGAGTCTCTGTTTTTCAGTCCTTCACACCCTGCACTCCGACTTTGGCTCCATCCCCTCATGAAGAGTATCTTCATAAAACCCCCTTCGGGGGCCAGGTGGATATTTTCTGTCTGCACCTTCCCTGACCTGGAAGGGGAAGCTGCACCTCTCAGGCAGCACTGCCATCTGGAACCTGCTTCCTGGGCTTCCTGGACACGGGTCCCACTTCCCCTTATCCTCCGGATGCTGTTTGCACAATCCCTTTAGGAAGGTGACTTCCTCCTTCCTCTGAGCTTAACATGTTACATTTAAGCCTTCGTTCCAGCCCTTTTCTTTTCGCACCCTCTACTCTGGTCCCACAGGTAAATCGTGTCCACGCTCATGGCTCCACACACCTTTTATGCAACTAATGACTCCCAGATGTATACCTGTAGACGAGAGTCAATTGCTTCTTAAATATCTCATTTTTAGGCAATTCAAACTCACACGCCTTAAAAAAAAATCATGATGTTTTCCCCCTAAAATCTGGTTTATCCCAGTCTCACATTTCTATCTAGGCTCCTTATTATATATTAATATGTTATTAATTATATTATGATTAATCATATTAATATTGGATACTTTATTATATTATATATTATATCCGGTCGCGAGAGCTAGAAACTGAGGGAGGAAGTACCACCCCATCTCCCTCTTCCCACCTTGAATTTCCAATCTCTGTGCTCACACACGTCTTAAATCGCCTATGTTTCTCCGTCTGCATGCTGTTCTCTTGGTCTCAGGGACAATCCCCCTGTCGAGATGACCTTTTCCCCTTCAATACATTCCACAGACAGATTGATTGGTCAAACAAAATCTGGTTACGTCGTTTTCCTGCTCAAAAGCGTCCATGGATTGTTAACTTGGGGTGGGGAGGCTTTTTCAGTCTTGTGGCTCTAAGGCGGGTTGATGACGCAGTCTGGGCTTCCCTCCCCTCACGAGCTCGTCTTTCCCTCCAGCCTCCAGCCCTCTTCCCGTTGCTGGAACTCACCAGGGCGTTTTCTGCGTCAGGTCCCTGACCTGCCCCACACGCTTGATTTCTGTCGGTCCTTCAGGTCCTCACTTCTCGAACTCGCCTTGCAGACTTGCATGCAGGCACGACTTCCACCGCGAGGCTCGCTGAGCCCCAGCCTTGGGCAGCTCCTCCTGGGTCTGCAGGTCTGTCCTTCCCCTTCCGGGCACTTGCTACCCTGTGTGATCACCTGATGTCAGCGTGTGGTGGCCGTGCGTTCCCAGCTCAGCTGGGGGCTCCCCAGGCAGTGGTAATGTACACATTTTTGCTCATAATTACATTCCAAATGCCTAGCATAGTTCCTGGTATTTAGAGAAAAGTCAGTAAATAGTGACTGAGGGAATGGATGCATGATTTGGAAGCAGCTTTACTTTCACAGTCTAATATTCTCTGTATGTTCAGAGACCACGAGGCCTTTTTCGTGGTCCATGATAATAACGTCGCCTCTCCCACCAGGTCTTGCAGCGTGACACCCCCCAATCTGCTCTGCTGTCTACGCAAGACACGCAGCCTCCGGAGGGACGTCTATTTACACATGATCTCTGGAGAAGTTAGAGAATCCTTTATTTCTTTATTAAGGCACTGACCTCGCAGAAAGTGATGCACTGTGTAATTTCAGAGTCTGGAACAAGTGCCCTTCCTTAGAGGAAGAATCACCAGGGCCCTTTATTTCCATCTTCTGTGTTTCAAATAAGCAACTTTCAAGTCTCGGTGTTAATCTGATCTGCCCTCGTCCTTCTCTGTCCCTTCACTGTCTTCTTTGCGACAAATGCTTTGCGCTCTGCCCTCTTTAATAGGTGTTTGGATGAAAATCTTTCATTTATATGCAAACTTTTTTTCATAGAAGTTTCTAGGCTCTCGGAACCTCCTTATTACCTAGCGACCCCCTCAGGTCACTTTCTTACAAACCCAGCTTGGATCGTTGGTCCATGACTTAGAAGACCCCTGACCATCACCTCAAAGTTCCTGCTTCCTTGTCTTCGTGCTACATTCTTACTGTAACTCCAACCTCTGTGTTTCGATGATGGTTGCGTTTGAGTCTCTAGGACTCCTTAGCGTGAATCTCAGCGCGGCTGGAAAAAATGCCTATACGTGGCCCCGGCTGACGCCCTTTTCATTGCAAAGCTTCCACTCCTTCCTTAAGATCCCGACTCGCTCCATCCTGCCCTCAGAAATCCGAGAGGGTCACTTTTCTTCTTCACAAAGGAAACGACAACTAAACTTGATTAGATTTCTTCCAGATTAAATACAAAGAGCCCTTCCTGGGATCTCTGTCCCCCTCTAGATACCGTTCTCACTTTGCCCTCTGTTAGGGAAGTGCCTGGTATTTGTACCCATTTACCCATTTTATATTCTCTTCCCCACCAACTGCAATATGGCTTCCCTGTGACTTTACCTGGCAGTGGAGGTTGCCTCTATCCCCCTAATTGCTGACTTCTAAGAAATGTATATATTTCTTGACCTCTGAACTACTGTTAACACCTCTCCCAGCCTTCTTTTTTTGAATTTCTCCCTTTGCTTGAGATCTTTGATGTCAATTTTCTCCTAATTTTCTTTTTAACTCTCAGCCCCTCTGTCTCCTGTAAGCCTCTCTCTTCTGCCTTTTTTTTTTTTTTTCTTTTTGACTGGTAGCCAAGAATTTGTTTGTTTATTTATTTATTTTATTGGAGTATACCTGATTTACAATGTTGTGTTAGCTTCAGGGGTACAACAAAGTGAATCAGTTATATATATATATATTTTTTTTTTTTCCAGGTTCTTTTCCCTTATAGGTTATTACGGATTACGGAGTAGACTTCCCTGTGCTATACAGTAGGCCCTTGGCCCTTGTTGATTATCTGTTTTATACATAGTAGTGTGTATGTGTTAATCCCAAACTCCTAATTTATCCCTCCCCCAGCTTTCCCCTTTGGTAACCATAAGTTTATTTTCAAATTCTGTGAGTCTGTTTCTGTTTTGTGAATAAATTCATTTGTGTCATTTTTTTTTAGATTGCACATATAAGCGATATCATATGATACTTATCTTTCTCTGTCTGGCTTACTTCACTCTGTATGACAATCTCTAGGTCCATCCATGTTGCTGCAAATGGCATTATTTCATTCCTTTTTATGGCTGAATAGTATTCCATTGTATATAGGTACCACATCTTCTTTATCCATTCCTCTGTCGATGGACACTTAGGTTGCTTCCATGTCCTGGCTATTGTAAATAGTGCTGCAATGAACATTGGGGTGCATGTCTCTTTTCAAATTATGGTTTTCTCCGGATACATGCCCAGGAGTGGGATTGCTGGATCCCATGGTAGCTCTATTGTTAGTGTTCTGAGGACCCTCCACACTGTTCTCCACAGCGGCTGCCGCAGTTTACGTTCTCCCCAGCAGTGCAGGAGGCCTCCCTTCTCTCCACTCCCCATCCAGCATCTATCATCTTCTCCTGTTTGAAATGTGGAATCTCTGTTGCTCATTGTTCAGCCGTCCTGCGCTCTCACTTTTGCAGGACCCTGCACCTTCCTGCCCTGTGTCTGGCGTTCCATCGCCTGCACCCGCGGCTCTGCAGTGCCCCGGGCAGGGCTTGCCCTCTGGAGCAGGCAGCTTCAAGAGAGCTCTGGTGCTCCCACATCTTTGCTGAATGCTCTGGGCAGGTCATTTTTGAAGCTGGTGATTGTGCTTGTCTTCCCAGAAGCATCGAGCAGCTTAAGCCTGCAGCTCCTCAGGGTGGAAACCAGACAACAGCTGTTCTAATATTTCTTTAATGACTGAGGGCACAAAAATACACCCCAGACTTTGCCAATCTGACCACTTGTCCGAGCCCGTGACGTAGAGAAGTGGGGTCCTCTGGCCCTGGGGGGGGGGGGGGCAGGCGTGGGAGAGCAGGTCAGGGGGGGGGGGGGCAAGGCTGGGAGAGCAGGTCAGAGTCACCTGTGGATGCAGGGGCAGAAGGTCTGGCCGTGGCACCTGAGGTCGGGCTCTGGCAAGGAGAGTCTGGGGGTTTGTGGGCAGGTCTGCCCTGGGAGCAGGAGGGCTGTCTCAAGGGGGACTTTGCCTGCCGTGAACTCGGGGCCCTTTGTGCTTCGCGATGCTGACGCCAGGCCTTCCTGGAAGAGGGAGGAGGTAACTAAGAGCGCTTAGTAAACCCTCTTTCTGCTCAAGTAGTGACAGTGGCCTGGCACAGGAAGTGCCCTTCCTCTCTGGTGCAATGGGACGCTTCCTGCCCTGCTCGATGAGCCCAGAAGAACATTGCCTAAAGGAGCAGACTTGAAAGGGGAAGGAAGATTCTCCCAACAACACCATTTCCCTAAAAACCCCGCCACATCTTCAGACCTGGAACTAGAATCAGTGCCCTGGGATGGTGTAGAGGCATCTAGGGAATAAAGCCTAGTAGGACAAGGCTCGAGCACGTGAGGTTTGTGCAGCTTTGCTGATTCGCATAACAAGAGCCTCGAGTTGAGGTGTGGGAGAGAGTCTATGGTGTCAGGTCCGGAGAGACGCTGCATCTTTTTTTTTTTTTTTTTCCAAGATTAAATTGTATTTCCAATGCAATCTCATAAAAGAGTGAAATGGTACAGGGCTAAACCATTTAGACTTGGCATCAATTTACAGAAAATGACAAGCAGATAATTCAATGGTACAGATGAATAATGCAAAAAGAAAAGAATTAAACAGTAAGAAAATCAAAAATTAATGAGTGTGCATGGAGGAAAACAAATATTTTGGTAGAAGTTAGAAAGCAAAGTGAGATTAATCTTCACTATGTATTTGTGAAATATTTTTTTTTTTCTTCTTCACACACACACACACTGTATTTTATTTTTACAAGAGATAAATCGACTGACACCAAGCATTGTACATGGATGACCACAACAAAAGCAACAATGATTGCAATTACCAAACATGAAACACACTCATACTATGTCATAGTATTGACATTCAGTCCAGTAATCCTCCACTGTAACAGCTCCTTTACTTTGCAGTGAAAATTGATTTGTATATTCTTTGCCTCTGAGTCCTTGTGGAATTTTTTTTTTTTTTTTTAAATTCAGACAGAAAGTCACAAAAATTATACTCATCCTCATCAGTTCACTCAGTCCCATGTAATTAATTTTTTTTTTCATCTTGATCTTTTGTTAGCACTCATAAAAGTGCTGACGCTGCATCTTAAACTAGATTGAAGTTACTGATACGGGTTCACATACCAGGACTGGGAGTGGTTCTAACTGTTTTCACTGTTCATTGAAGTCTGGACTCGGTGACCAATGCCAAAATAATTCCATGTGCCCAAAATACCTGGTATAACCTAGACTAGGGGTCAGCCAATTATAGCCCTGGGAGCCAAAGCCGGTCGCTGGCTTGCTTTTGTGTTTTATTTATATTTTTTATAGCTCCTGAGCTAAGATGGGTTTGCATGTTCTAATTTTCTTTTTATTATTTATTTATTTATGATTGAAGTAGAGTTGATTTACAATGTTGTGTTAGTGTCCGGATATGTACATATATATATATGTATTCTCCCTCAGATTCTTTTCTCTTATAGGTTATTACAAAATATTGAGTAGAGTTCCCTGTGCTATACAGTGATATCAGTTTAAATGGTTATGCAAATATCTACATTATATCTTTGACTTTGTCTCTTAGTCTAAAATATTTCCTATCTCCCTTTTTAAGAAGCAGTTTGCTGATCCCTCACTAGGCTCCAAAGGAAGGGATCCCAAGTTCATGGCGATGGGCAGAGTGGACTAGCTTTGTCCTCTACTACCTAATTACTTCCTGCTAAAGTTGTCCCCCAAAGGGACTTTCTTCCTGTGGCCTGTTAGTGTGACTGGTGTGTAACAGGTCAGGGAGAACTGTGTCCAGAACACAGGACGTGCCATGAGAGGGTCACGTCCAACGATGAAGATTAATAAAAGATTACAGCATAGAGGTGGGACCTCTGCCCTCCAATCGCTGAGAAATACGGGTTATTTCTGGGTTATTTCGCTGGGTAAAGGACCCGAATCTACTGAGCAGCCAGCTGAGGGCAAAGGCAACGTGGTTCAGAGAAAGAAGGAGACATGTTTAAAAGTCTAAGTGCAGCCTCGTGGCCACTTGCAGTATCTATACCTTCCCCTCTTTCGCATGTCATGTACACATGTGAATATTCTAATGTCTCCCCTCTCGACCTCTCCCTCTTTTACGTGTATATAGGATGTTTTGATGGTGGGAAGCATTACATCCTGACCCGTAGTTTATAGAATATCGAGCAACAAGAGAGGATCAGGGTGGAACCAGAAGAGAAAAGGCGTGATTCAGAGATCCTGGACTTGGCTCTATTTGCTGTGTGGATGAGAGCTGGTAGTGTCTCCCTTTGGGACGACGGGTGTATGGCAGTTTTCATTTGCCATACAATGATGGTTACATCACATTAAGAGGAATGTATTTCTTCTGGTTGTTTGCATATGTAAGTGAGAAAGAAACATCTATATGTGAAGGAGCAGACACTGAAGGGCATTTGTAAGTTACCTTTGGCTGTCCAGCACTTTTGAACCCTTTCTTTGAGGGCGTTTCTTAATTTATAAGCTCGTTCTTCCACAAGGTCAAAGCCACAGATTCGCTCCCCACCACCCTGCTCTATTCCTGGAGGGCAGGCATATTCCCTGACTCTGCGAACCACGCAGACCCACTGGAGACTTTCATTTGGAAGCCAGTGATGCAAATAAAGAGGTGACATATGGGATGCATCGTGCTGAGGGCCAGCACTTGCCCTTTCTCCAAAAGTGGCAGGGGTCCTACCAACAGCATCCAGGGCTCCGTGTCCAAAGTGAGAGGTGCAGTTTTGTGTGGCTGGTCCCTGTGGTCCGGGCAGTGGTGTACCCAGGATAAAGTTTCTGCAGGGCAATTTAGACTGTTTCTGGCTCCAAAGTCTAGTCATCTTGCCCTCCTGGAGGGTCTAGGAACTGTTTACTATTTTATTTAATGGCACCTTTCCTTGTGAAACTCGCTAGAGTCAGGTATGCATTTTTTTTTCACCTTTAGGAACACTGACTGTTCTATGACATCTTCTATAGCATGTCAGCTATCAGCTTTGGCAGTGTAACCGATCAGACCCAAAACTTGGGGTCTTAAATGAACAATCATTTCTTAGCTCACTATTCTACGAGTCCGAGGTTTTCTCTGGTTTCACCTGGGCTCGTCTATGTGGTTGCAGTCACCTGGCAGGTCAAGGAGGGGCTGGCTGGTCTCTGTGGACTCATCACGTAGCTGGTGGTTGGTGCTGGTGACCACTGGTGCCGGCTGTCAGCACGGGGCGGGTGTGACTCGGGCTTAAGAGGTTAACCTCTTCTTCCTACGTGAAAAGTGAAAGCAACTTTCAACCTTCTGCTCCTGTCACACTTGGTAACGTCGCAGTGGCCAAAGCAAGTCACGTGGCCAAGCCCAGATTTAATGGGTAAAGAAATAGAATCCACCCCTCATCAAGTCACATTGCAAACGGTGTGCAGATAGAGATGGAAGAATTGGCAACCTGTTTTGCAATCTTGCTTACCAGCATGGGATGTTTTCTTTCTTTCTTTCTTTCTTTTTGTTTTGTTTGTTTTTAAATGAAGTATAGTTGATCTATAATATTGTGTTAGTTTCAGGTGTACAGCAAAGTGATTCAGTTATATATATATACGTATTTTTTTCAGATTCTTTTCCCTTATAGGTTATTACAGATATTGACCACAGTTCCCTGTGCTATACAGTAGGTCCTTGTTGTTTATCTGTTTTGTACATGGTCATGTGTATATGTTAATCCCAAACTCCTGATTTATCCCTCCCTGGTCCCCACTTTCCCCTTTGGTAACCGTAAGTTTGTTTTCTATGTCTGTGGGTCTGTTTCTGTTTCATAAATAAGTCCATTTGTGTCTTTTTTTTTTTTTTTTTTAAGATTCCACACATAAGCGATGTCATATGATGTTTGACTCTGGCTGACTTCACTTAGTCTGATCATCTCTAGGTCCATCCACGTAACGTGGAATGTTTTCTGTATATTCCATTTAACTCTCAGAATTTTGAACGAATCTCTATACCAGTGAACATGTGTTTTCTCATCTAGATGTCTACTGCTCCTGAGTCTTGTTAGATAAATGCCAATGCAGGCTCGTTTTTACAGGTCAAGACTCCATTTCTTCATGAAATAATGAATGCATTGGTTTTTTTTATATCTCAGTTCCCACAAAATGTTGTGGATCGATTACTGCTAGTACCTATTCCATTGCATT
This sequence comes from Balaenoptera ricei, assembly GCF_028023285.1. Lineage (NCBI taxonomy): Eukaryota > Metazoa > Chordata > Mammalia > Artiodactyla > Balaenopteridae > Balaenoptera > Balaenoptera ricei. The sequence continues at coordinate 679,341 of NC_082643.1, read as the reverse complement.
CCATCATTAAAGGTCCTACTCATTAAAGGACAGCAATTGCCCAGAGAATGGAGATCTCCTCGGGTCCAGCACAATGGTTAGACCTAAACTGCTAAACTGCTACTAAGTCAGGTGAGTCCCACGCTACTGACTTCCTCTCTTTGGAGCTCATTAACCATGACACACGTCCTGGCAAATCTGTCTGCCGAACTGCGGGACTTGTAGGTTTCTGGGAAGTCTTTCTATGCTGAGGCCATCGTAGCTATGGGAGGGTTAGACCTTTTCTGTGCTCCTCAACGTGTTCGTACAGATTCTGAGCTGTAGCCTAATCAGTGGGCTAGAGATTGTGACTCTAGAATGTTTCTGAAGCTTGTTCTAATCACCATAATGATCCCTGCCTCTCCTTCTTCTTAATAAATCAGAAGAGAGTATAAAAGTCGAGCCCGTTGGCACACACCAGTCCGAATTATTTGGACAGCCGTGGCTTCAGCTGAATCTGCTTTTTGCCTAGATGGAGTTCAATGTTTTCTATTTTACTTCTTGTTTTAGAAAAGTGAGAAATAAATCATCCATTTCATCCAGTTCATTTCTTCTAAGAAGCTGGACAGCCTGCTCCTAAACTGTTTATTTACTCTTTATCCTTTCCCTGAACTTGTTGAAGTTGGTGGAACACAACCCTTTCCAAAGAATCAAACTAAAAATAAGATTTCATATATCCTGGCTGCTCTCTTACCCCAAACAAAGATGAGAAACCGTTCAGAACTCAGAGGGCTGTTTAAGGGACTTTCCCATTATCTCAGCGTAGCCAAAATATTTTGTTCTTTTCCCTTTCCCCTTCCCCCAACTTTCCTCCAAATCCGAGCCAAATCAGATAGTTGTGGGCAGGGAAGATCTCCTTTCCTCACTCTCTTTGCGGTAGGAGGATGGAAAATGCTCTCTTGGTCAGGTTTGAGCTTCTGGCAGCTGCTGTGTTGTCAACAATTAGGGGAGATTTTGAACTAAACGTCTGGATGCTGAAAGTTTTTGGATTTGGGGTTTGATGTTATGAAAAAAATCCACCTGGTCCGGTGCGGGGACATATTGTTTAATCTAGCAGGAATGCAAGCAGGTTGTCCCGCGTGGAGCATTTTGGAGTGCTCAGTCTTTTTTTGTGGTCAAGTCTACAGCAGTTGCTCTGTGTAATTCGAGAAGGGCCTGTCTGGGGACCGAGTTCCCCGGTGCATTTCATGGAGACTGTTTCAACCCTTAGGCAGATTCTGAAGAGATTTCTCCAATGAATAAAACCATGGTTAAGTTTCCTGGTTTCTTCTGCAGACTCTGAATTGTTACACCCATCTTAAGCTAATCCTCTTTCCTAATAAGATTTCGAATATTTGGTTCAGGAATCATTTTCACACACACCCCATATGATCTTAATATGGAGATTCATTTATTTTACTCAGGCAAAGTCATTTTATTGGTGGAAAAAATATTATTTCTCATAAAAAACTATTTTTTTTTTACCCAAATTGGCCAATCTTTCTATGTCTGCTCTGTTATTTAACTGTGTCATATTAATTGTTGATAAATATATCGTATAGAACTGACCAATTAATACATACTATCTTTACATTTTTAAATTTAAAAATTATAATGAGTTGGAAAATATCTCTTCTAAAACTCTGAAACTCATATTAATTTTTGAGTCTTTATTAATGACAGAAGCATTGCTAACCTTATTCATAGGGGAAATATCTTGCCTAGATTAATACATCTTCAGACATAACATGGGATTTGTAGGAGCCAGCAGACAACAGATTATAGTGTGAAAAATAACCCTAACCCTAACCTTAACTATATTTATTCCTTGATCTTCTGAACTATTTTGCTTTTCCTACCATTAAAGTCATAATATCACTGGGATACTTGGTTCTTTATAATTTCTATGAGCAAGTTATTTTGTTGGAGAGCATCAGTCTTCATGTGCTTAGTTATGGTTTCTTTTGTAGTTTAGGGCATAGACTAGATAATATCTGTTTTCCGAGGCCATTTAAGTATGGCTTAAGAATTGGATTAACTATTTTTTAAAAACTCAGCAGGAAATTTCTTCCCACTTATATTTGACTCTATATCATTCTCTCTGATTATTTTTCTAATAATCTGGTATTTGATAGTTTTATTTGGTTTACTCATTAAACAACCTTAATTGGTTTGCCCTTTATATGACTGTCTGTGTTGGTTCATATTACTAAAACAGTAAGATCAAAGTCACCTGCCAGCTTTTCCTGAAGTAAGTAACTTTCAGATGTTTTTAGATTCTTTATTGCTGGGTCTTCATACCAATGGCCAAATAGGACATTGTGGAATGTCTGAGGATCCATTTCAGCTGTGACTATGATTTCTGGTTCCTATATAACCCAAACGTTAAAGCACAGAAAAGTTAGACCAACATTATTCTTTGATCTCTCTACTTCTGCTACAGTAGTATGCAACAAGATGAAACACATAAGCTAATGGTTACTTGAAAATATTTAGAAGTATCAAATGTCTGCAGAGTTTCTGAGAAACTGAAAATCTGAAATGGAAGGCTCGGTGTGTCTTACAATGTTGAAAAAGAAAGTGTATCAGTGTAACAATAGCTTTAGGAAGGCTCGATTGAGGTTAATGGTGGCTGCGTTATGCAACTCCACCTGCCCAAATTTATCTTTTTCCCATTTTAAAACAAACTTTTCCTTATAGTACGGGCCTTACTGCTGTCGGTGGACCACGAACTCCTCCAGCTTTAAACCTAAGATCTGCCCTTGACTCTGTGACTTCCATTCATGAGATTCGTCGTAACATCAGCTCTTGTTCATTCCTGTCTTGAACTGTGTTTTAGAGCCTCACCTCCCTTCCTCCTGTCACCATCCACTCAGAACTCTGTCAGGCCCTGCATCTGTCAGCATCTCTCCATCACTCACTTTTCTGTCTTCCTTGATCACTCTGTTTGTACCCTTCGTCCAGTTTGATCTTCCTAGAACATTCTTTGATTACACCACTCCACTGGAATGTTAATGTTCGACTCTTCTGTCCCCCTCTTTTTTGCCTGATAGACCCCGTTAGTTGTGAAGCTCCATCAATTTTACTTTTTTTAAATTTAATTTTTGTTTTATATTATAATTGATTTGCAATATTGTATTAGTTTCAGGTGTGCAGCAAAGTGAATCAGTTATGCATATACCTATATCCATGCTTTTTCAAATTCTTTTCCCATATAGGTCATTACAGAGTATTGAGGAGAGTCCCCTGTGCTATACAGCAGGTCCTTGTTGATTATCTACTTTATATATAGTAGTGTGTATATATTACTTTATTCATGAACATCTTCTACCAAGCGATCATATTTCTCTTTCACACCACACAGCCTGTCAGATTAGTCTTTTCAGTCAGTTATGATAATATGATTTTCCAGCTGACATGCATAGTGTGTGTCCCATTATCTGAGGCATAAAAGGCACCTGCAGAGGAGGTGGTGGCCTGGACCTGCTTCGCGGAGTGTGCGGTTCACTGCTGCCCTTGCAGACTAAGCACTCCGGGCAAACTTCACTCTCAAGTTTTTAACCCTGCTTTCCCGCCTCAGCACCTTCGCTGGGCTGTTTCCTCCCCCTGGAATGAGCTTCCTCCTAGTGACAGATATATTTTTCCTTTTAATATCTTTAAACCATCACCCTTCATACAGTGTCCCCTTATCTTCAAAAATCTCTACGTTTTCTGAAATCCCATGATATTTATTTTCACAATGATCATTTTCTATCTTCTATTATAGATAATTTTTTATTATATCTTTCCTGTAAGCTCCTAGTTGTTAGGGTTTGGGATATTTAATTTGCTCTCTTTTTATAATTCTTATCATAATGCATTGACTATGATAGATATGAAATACATTTCATGGAGTTTTTGAATTAATATTGCACAATGCCTCTCCACTGCCAATAAAGTTGATTTCATTTCTATGTTATTTTATTTCACTTTTAATTGAAGAATAGTTGATTTACGATGTGGTGTTTGTTTCAGATGTACAGCACAATGACTCATTATACATACAAGTATATCTTTCTTTTTCAGATTCTTTTTCCTTATAGTTTATTACAAATATTGAGTAGAGTTCCCTGTGCTATACAGTCGATCCTTGTTGTTTGTCTATTTTCTATATAGTAGTGTGTATATGTCGATCCCAATCTCCTAATTTATCCCTCCCCACATTTCCCCTTTGGTACCATAACGTTGTTTTCAATGTCTGTGAGTCTATTTCTGTTTTGTATGTAAATTTAATAGTATCTTTTTTTCCTTTTTTAGATTCCACATATAAGTGATATCATACGGTATTTGTCTTGCTCTGTCTGACTTACTTCACTTAGTATGAGAACCTCTAGGTCCATCCATGGTGCTGCAAATGGTGTTATTTCATTCTTTTTTTATGGCTGAAAAAAGTTGATTTCATTTCTTCAAGGCCACTTGGAATCGAGTCACCTCTTCCACTTCACTTTTTTCTCCCCTTCAAGAGAGATGATTTTCTACAAGTAGCAAAGCCTACTACTCTCACTGCCCCCTGTTTTCTCCACTCTTACTCCTGCTTGAAGCTTTGCATATCCTGCACGTAAAGTGCTAGCATCCTATGCTCTTTTAGGAAGCATTTAATAAAAAGTAGTTAAGGTGACTGATGGTGAGATGCCTGGGTTCAATCCCAATCCTGCTGCCTGGGAGCTGGTTAATAATTACCCAACATCCCCAAACTGTAGTGTTTCCTTTGTCAAAATGGGAAATTCATAGTACCCACATATTATAAAGGAAAACCATTTAGCACAGTGGTTGGCGTACGCTGATAATAAATAAATGTTGACTGTTTATTCTCCTGGCTCTTTTCCTTCTCTTTATTTTTTTCCTCTATCTTTATGAGAAAGAAAAATTAAGAAATACTCATCAATACTATGTTCCAAGACTTATTTTATCACTAGGTGAACAAATATGAATAAGCCATGGTCCCTGCCCTCACTCCCGTCCCTCATTTTTAAGGGCTTATATCCTCAGTAAAAGATGGACAACATTAAAAACCTAAAAATAGAGCTACCGTATGATCTTGCAATCCCACTTCTGGTTATATATCCGGAGAAAAACATGGTCTGAAAGGATACCTGCACCCCAATATTCATAGCAGCACTGTTCACAATAGCCAAGACATGGAAACAACTTAAATGTCCATCGACAGAGAAATGGATAAAGAAGATGTGGTACATAAATACAAAGGAATATTACTCAGCCATAAAAAAGAATGAAATAATGCCATTTGCAGCAACATGGATGGACCTAGAGATTGTCATACTGAGTGAATTTGGAAGAGAGAAATAAACATTTGGAAGATTTAATTAGAACGCCCAGAGAGAGAGCCAGAAAACCAAGACCAAGAAGTCATCTGAAGTTCATGACCGTGGTAGGTCATATTGATGATCATTATAAAGAATGCTCTATTTCCATGTAATTTGACAATTACACAAGATTAAATATGAGTTCCTAAAGTTAAAAAAAAAAAAAAAAAGATGGACAACTAAACGTTTGTAAAAGATGGGCTTGAACGGAGAGATGCTTAAAGGTGTGTATGTGGCAGAAGTTGGGGGGAGCTTGAAATATAGGAAATTGAAAGAGTTTCTATTTTCTTTGTGCTGCAGGAGACTGGAAAGTTTATGCACACCCTGAAGTTAATAGAGCTCAGCTTGGACGGAAGCACGGAGGAAAGCCGAGGGGAGCTGGGGGACGGATGTCTTATGATGAACAGGTGGGAGGGTCCCAGGCCAGCGTGGAGACCACAGCGTCCACGTGGTGAATGCCCCCCCAGCATCCACGGGGGGGCGCCAGCCTCAAGTCACGAGGGCAGTGGGGAGAGCACAGGGCGGGGGCTCCGGGTTTGGTGGCAGTTCTGGGGGGTTGAGGCGCGTGTCAGGGAAACGCTGGCGTATTAGTTGGAACAGGAAGACGGTTGAGTTGAACGTGTGTTTCTCGAGTCCCCTCTGTGCTCTGGGGGCTGCATGGCCACAGTGTGACCTGTGCTGGAGTCGAGGGGGTGCTCAGTGCTGCCTGAGGGTCAGGGCGGACGCCCCGGGCCGATGAGCTGGAGCTGGCCCCCCAGCGGGCCGCTGGGGGGCCGGAGGTTCGCACTGGGGGGCCCCAGCTCACAGCGGCCCTGGGAGACGAGGGAGGTCGCTGGGGTCAGGATGACGCACTGTCGCCACGGATGCTGCTGGGTTTTGACTGGGATAAAGTTTACCCTGTGAGTCAGGTGATGAACTCCCTGTAGGAGGGGCACTTAGAAATTGAGGAGGAAGAATGACAAATTGTAGAATACGGCCAAATGGCCAGGGCCTCCGAGGAGGGGCTGCTTTGGGGAACTCCTGGCGGTCCAGTGCTCAGGACTCGGCGCGTTCACTGCCGAGTGAGGGTTCAGTCCCTGGGCGGGAAGCTAGGATCCCACAAGCCATGTGGCACGGCCAAAACCAAAAACCAAAACAAAACGAAAAACCACAACAGAACAAACAAAAAACAAAAAAAAAGACGGGCTGATTTTGTTGGAGGGAGTGTGGTGGACACGCGTTGACTTTGGTGCTCCGAGCGATTGTCTGTCTTTCCTGTGACTGAGTGTAGAACCTCAAGGATGCTCTGGGACACTGCCTTCTTCTCCTCCCCCGGGCTCCACGCTTCCTGTGGAGTTTGGTCCGGGGCGGGTTCTCCGCATGCACGTGTACCCAGGCCCAGCGCGTTCTTGCCTGTGTCATCACTGGGACTTTCCCTTCTCGAAGCTGTGACCTTCCCCAGACACTGATGGAAGCCTCTGAGTGTATGGGATATGGTGCTGCTCACCTGAGCCTTGTACTTACCGCCACGCCTCCGAGCAGTTCAAAGAGTGCCTGCAACCAAGCCAGCAAGCAGCAAGCAGCAGACGGGAGAATCAAGGCAACTGAGAAGCCGAGAAGACAGAATTAACTCAATATCAGGCAGAAACAGGGTAAGAACGAAAGGGGAGATTCACGTTCTAGGAGAGATTTACAGAATGACTGAGTTGGAAAGAGGCCCAGGTTGGTTTTTCCGACAAAGTGAACAGTTCTAGGATCAGTGTTGGGCCTTGCATGGTAAGGTATCCAACTCCTGAGGTGAAATAGAATAGAAATTTTTTTGAGAATCTGGTCAGATATACTTTGCTCGGAAATGGGCTAGTGAAAAGCATGGTGGAATCCCCTTTCACAGAGATATGTGAGGTATTCCTAGATAACTCTCAGTATTAACTGGATGCTCTCCTTCAAGACAGTGAGAAATAAGCTAGATGTTCTCTTGAATCCATTAGCATCTTATTGTGAAGAAGTCTATGAAAACAGAATCTATAATCCACATTACTAGCTCTGTGTTTTCCAGAGTATTTGCTATTCCCCTGTTATTTTTCTGAGATCATCCCAGATTTATTACCTCTGTAGAGCATTGATCTCCGGGCATGAAAGCTGAGAGGGCCTCCCTGCCATTTATTAAGATAACTGGGTGAGTTCTAGGATGAGCAAGGCTTTTACAGTGGAAGCAGGCTGCCCGCTAACGGACCGCAGCCTTTCCCTAACTCGTGAAAGCACAAGCCCGTGTGCTTCAGCCACTGAAATGCTCCTGATTACATTGCCATGACCGGTGTGTAGACTTTACTTTCAAAGGATGACCTTGATGGATTGTTCTTTTCCATTTGCACCTCTTAGGCATCCAGTGTCTGGAATCCTCACTCCCTAATGAAAGGGAGCTTTTGGTTTATTTTAACCTGAGTTCAGTAGTTCTGAGGGACTCCAAGCAGGTCTTACTATGTTTCTCCTCCAAACTCAAATTTAACACCAAATGCTTTAAAGAATAATGTCCAGTTTACTAAATGGCTCATGGGGAGGAAAAGAGATTTGCGTTTCACACTGAAATATATTGATATATATATATGTATAACTGAACCACTGTGCTGTACACCTGAAACTAACACAACTTTGTAAGTCAACTATACTTCAGTTAAAAAATACAAAACGAAAAAATACAAAAAGAATACAAAAAAATTAAAAAAACAAAACAAAAGAAAACTATCTTTCCCCAGATCACCTTTCAATGTTTCTGCTCTTTGCTCACAGTGTATCTCCCAATGAGGGGTCTCTTCTACCTTTTCGGCTATAAACATCACGCTAGTACTCAACTCTCCAATTGACCGCACGATTCGATTCCATAAAGAAAAGAGGTTACCGAGAGACTTCTTACTTTTCTTTAAGTACGCTCCCGAAGGCCTTGACTAATTCTAAAAATGTCTATATTTTAGAAGATGATTCTTTCAATGCATTTTGGTTCTCTATTAGCACACAACACATTATACCAGAAGTTAATGGCTTAAAACACCATTGCTCAGCTCGCTGTTTCCGTAGGTCGGGACCCCGGGCATGGCTGAGCCGGACCCGTGGCCGGGGTCTCCCGCCGGCTGGAAGAGGGGTGCTGGTGGGAGTGCGGTCATCTCAAGGCTCAGCCAGGGAAGGACCAGCTCCAGGCTTGGTCTGGTGATCACGGGCAGGACTCAGCGCCCCGGGGGCTGCTGGGCTGAGGGCCTGCGGTCCTCGCTGGCTCCTGCAGGGACTGGCCGATGCCCTGGGGCCCTGCGTTCCCCGCTAAGTGGCCTCTTCGTGGGGCGCTCACAGCACAGTGGTTCCCTTCACCAGAGCAAGCAAGTGTGAAGAACAGAGAGGACAAGCAAGACAGAAGTGGCAGAATGTTGTAGTCTCGTCTCAGAAGTGACCGTTTCTCACATTGCTGTGTGCCGTCCTTCAGAACCAAGCCCTTAGGCTACTGAGCTCCTGAAAACTTCAGGTGGGCATTTGTCACCACTTGGTATACAAGCCAGAGTTGATCTAATGTTTCAATTACATGTTGCTTAAACCATTTGATGACCTTTCTCCTGATTCTTTTTCTTCAAACTTGTGATTGGCACGTCCATGAAAACCTATGTCAATTTAATTAGCTGCTTTTTCAGTATTTTTATTAGGTAGACTAAGAGAACAGGTTTTATTGTATTCCTAAGTAGACATAGCTTAAATTTGCTCTCAATATTTAGAAGGCTGCGGGAGTTCCCTGGTGGGCTGGTGGTTAGGATTCTGGGCTTTCACTGCTGGGGCTCGGGTTCAGTCCTTGGTCGGGGAACTGAGATCCCGCAAGCCGGGAGGCATGGCCAAAAAAATACAAAAAAAAAAAATTAAAATATTGGATTGGACAAACATTCAAGTTACAGATTTACTATTGTAAGGGGTCAGGTTACTATGTCATGTCATAGTAAACATTGTTTTCCTTTCAGACAGCTTCTTTAGAAGTAAACTGCTTTTAGCATATTCAGCCATTTTTTAAAAAGATTTGACATAGAATTTTTTCCCTTTGGTTACCGTGCATGTTCACCCACCCTTTCTCTCCAGTTAGGTTGTTCCAGTAGGGTGAGTTTGCTTTTGTAATAAAGAAAAAAGAAGTGGCAGACTTTTATAGTGTCATCGCAGAAGTGACCGTTTCTCACCCTGCTGCGTGCTGCTCTTCAGAAACAAGTCCTTAGGTCCAGCCCCCAGGAGAACAGAGGGCCCTAGAGAGAGGCTGTGACCCCCTAGAATGACTGGGCAGTGGGGGGCATGTTAAGACACCCCTCTGCCCCCTGATACATCCCCTAGATAGCTGGGTAATACGTGTCTGTTTGTGAATTAATTTACATCAGCCACGTACCTGGTGGTGCTTTTTTTTTTTTTTTTTTATTGGAGTATAGTTGCTTTACAATGTTGTGTTAGTTTCCGCTGTACAGCAAAGTGAATCAGCCACACGTACACATATATCCCCTCTTCCTTGGATTTCCTTCCCATTTAGGTCACCACAGAGCAGTGAGTAGAGGTCCTTGTGCTACACAGTAGGTTCTCATTAGTTATCTATTTTATACATAGTATAGTGTATGTATGTCAATCCCAATCTCCCAGTTCTTCCCACCCCTCTTTCCCCCTTAGTAGCCTGATGTTTGTTCTCTGTGTCTGTGTCTCTATTTCTGCTTTGCAAATAAGTTCATCTATACCATTTTTCTAGGTTCCACATATATGACGTGGATGGACCTAGAGACTGTCATACAGAGTGAGGTAAATCAGACAGAGAAAGACAAATGTCATATATTAACACATATACATGGTAGTGCTTTGATTGTCACCATTCTTTCCCCTTGTCTCAGCCTGTAACATCCAAGTGGGAAAACAGGATGTCCGTTGGCGCACGTTGTACAGTTTTTTATCAGAGCTTTGTCAATTCTATGAAAGGAGGAGGAGGATTTCTTCTCTTGTCGCCGTAAATACGAGAGCTGAAACCAGAAACCAGAGGGATAGACGTAGAAGTGCTTATATACTGAACCAAAATAAAAGAAACCTCAGCTAAGGGGGAACTGAAAATCTGGGGGAATGAACGTTTCTGTTATAACATGAGGCTGAAAGCATTGGCATCAGTTTTGCATTCTCTTTCTTTATATTTTCTAGTTCACAAATTGTCAGTAAACTGTCAGGACCCCATTTCCGAACACCAGCATCCTTTTCTAGATTCTCATTCTCTGAAAAATTTTACTGCAGTAGCCTCCAGGCTCTTCGTCACCTAGGGCTCCAAAAGTAAAATTGTCTCTCTACTGTCATATTACCCAAAGTCTATAGGCGACAAAATAAAAGTATTTGTTGTTTTTTTAAAAAAAAGTTGGAGGGAATTAATGATCTACCAATTATGTATTGGTCAGTGTCCGTTGCTCTAAACAACAGAACCTGTTCTGAATAATCTAAGCAGAAAAAACGTTCTATTAGGAGGTATTGCCGGGTTGACCAGAGAGCCAGATTTCAAAACTCAGACAAGGCCATAACCAGCCACAACACAGAGGCTTCCCAAATGAAAACACTGCTGCGGCATCAGTGAGAGCCCATGGGTGCCACCAGCAGCTGTGTCCCGCAGACCCCAGAAGCACCTGTTAGAAGATCAATCCCCCCTTCAGTATCTCAGGCTTGAATCCAAGTATCGCCTGGGTAAATCTGATCGTCCAGACTTAGACCCTGCGCTGCAAAGGAGCCCGAGGGTGTGAGTTTCTTGTTTTCCCTGGGGAGCGTGGGACTCATAATGTGGAAAAGATCCAACATGTAAGGATATTATATTTCAGAGATGTTGGCAGCCTCGGGTGATCATCATGTGCGATGGGAAGGTACAGGACTGCTTCACTGCCACCTGTAGCCGTGGTAACCCCTGTGCATGCGTAAATGCCGTCACCTCGGCTTCCCCAGTCTCAGGGATGGATACCTTCCCTGATCGCCAGCACCAAGCCCTCTCGGTCTGGTGTATTTTGGTTTGAAATCTGATGACTTTCTGGTTGGGAAGCAGTTCTGTTAAAACTGGATAAACGAAGAATGCAGGATGCGTGGTAGGAGTGAGAATGTTCTTTGCCCTCTGGGCAACCTCAGCACAGAAAGAATATTCTAGGTGAGCCAAAGTGCTCCCTGAAATCACATAGATAACGGAAGAAAATGTGTGAAGTGCCCCGAACACTGATTCCCCAGCTATGAGAAAAGCGCTGCCAATTTCAGAATCTAGGGATTCCTTTCAGGTTCTAGGCTGAGAACCCAGTTCTCGGTCCCTGCATCAGAGGATGTGCTGAGCCCGGAGAAGCAGATACAGAGCGGCTGCCTCGCAAAGCTCAGCTACTGCAGGAAAAGCAACGGGGTGGTGGTGAAAGCTTTCTGTAGGGCTTTTAAGCACTTCATCACACATCAAGTGCATGCTGTCTTTTTTTCCTCCTGTTCTTTTTTCCTTTTCTTTGCAGAGGTAGGTAAGTTCTGTTAAACATCATCCAGTGTGTCTCGAGCTTTACAGAATTTCCACTGGTTGTTAAATTCTTCATCCAAGCACATTTTTTCATCTTTTTTTAATTCTCCTTCACTTTCACGATGAGCTAGGGAAAAACCTGCTAATCATCTCTCACAGCCCCTAAATTTTCCAAAGTGGTCTATCAAATATATCATTTTCTAAGTAGACATTTTTCTAAGAAAGGAACGATTTAACCACAGAATGATTGTATCACATGAAAGATTTTACTATGTTCTTAACACAAGAAAAATGGCTCTCCCATGACTACAGAGTCCAAATATGGGTAGGAATGCCAGGAAAAGAAGCAGTGATTCACTGAGATCTCACATTGTCAGGTGTTCTCTTTCAGGGGAATTTTCCAGGGTGGGCTCATCAGCATCTACCCTAACTCATAAAGGAGGAAAGGACGCAATTACAGGTGAGGGCAGCAGGCCAGGCGTGGAGACTGAAGAAGCGAAAGACAAAGGCTAGAGGGGCTTTGCGGACCCTCGCAGGGAGACCCTGCCCTCAAAGGTTCACCATTGTGCCCGCAGCCACCTCACCCGGCTGCACCTTCAGCTCCAGCCAGGACGAGTGTCCCTGAGCTCTCGAGGTGTCTGATTCCTGAGAGAGCTCTGGGTCTCTCCTGGAAGGAAAATGGGTATGATCTGGTTTTGAGGGACTCAGTTCAATTTGCTGGAACTGCTCGAGGAGCATGAAAGACATGGAAGGACACGGTTCTAAGTGGTGATACGTCAGCTACTGTAGCAGATGCGGGGGGTAGTTATCCGGGTGCAGTGCTCCCTTTTCACGTTTACCCCCAATCACACCTCACGGCAATGGCTTGTTCTCTAGGATGGGTACAGAGAGCAACATTTCAGAGGATGGGTCAGAGAATAATGCGATCAGGAGTTGTACAGTCGGGAAGCAAGAAGAAATGCTTGATTCTAAGATACTTAATCATCGGGCTAACGTTGATGAGGGTGGTAAGTGGGAGTTGGTCTCAGCCGACTGATGATAGGACGACCAACTGGCTGACCTACGGAGACTGACGGTGTATGTGGTGACGGGATCCCATAACTTCTGTTACATATGTTTTATTTTCAGTTTTAGTTTAAGGCAGATATTTCTTAGTAGGAAGAAGTAGCTTTTGGGGGTTGCAAAACTGAAGTGGTCTGCATTTGTGAGCAGTACAAACATGTGAATTTAAATATTCCATTCTATCAAAAACCCAGGGACTTCCCTGGTGGTCCAGTGGTTCAGACTTCCCACTCCCAATGCAGGGGGCACCGGTTGGATCCCTGGTCAGGGAACTAAGATCCCACATGCCGCGCGGTGCGGCCAAATAAAATAAATAAATAAAAATGAAGACAGTCAAAGAAAGAAAAATATTTCAAAAACCCATTGAATTTTTTTTTTTTTTTTTTGAGGCCTATGAACTGTGAAGGGTGATGCATTTTTGTTGCAGTAGGACTAATGTTTACACTTTGGTAAGCGTACAACCTGGGCTGTGAAGGATACTCCCACAGTGCTTCACTTCTACTGCCATTTTCATCCTCGAGGCTGGGTGGGGAAACCCAAACTCAGAAGAGATAAGTGAACACTGGAAAACATACTAATCTTTCTGGAAGGAGTATCTTTTAAATATTTTTAAGTTATGACAAAATGAAAAAAATACATAAAATAGTAATTGCTTAACTATGTCAAGTTTTAAGGGAAAAAGATATGTTGGTGAAATGTCTTTGTCATAGTTTAAATGCAAAGAATTAAATGGTTAATTTAGGCTTTATTCGGTAGCTGAAGAATAAACTTATTTTCCAATGTCAGTTGATAATTAACTAATTAATAATAAAATATATGAGTAATAGTTATTAATTCATGGTTAATGTCTTATGTGAACCAACTTCAATATATTGAGAGGCGGGGAACTTACCAACTGTTATTACCCTTTTGGTTCTATAATTAACAGTGACATAATCAACTTGCCGTGTAAACTTGTCATTGTAGGGTCCATCATTCCTACTTTTTCAATGTTGATTTTTCTCTTTGATTGAATGCTGCTTATGGCCAAACTTCAAAGGAGGTGGTTATTACATGTGTAACATTTGATCACATCTATGTTTTCCAGTTCAGAGATCCCATGAAGTTGCGAATACCTCTTGATTTTTGGGCTGAATTCTCAAACCGTAAGACAGAAACAGCTTTTTTGCCCTATTTTGGTAGTTTCTTTTCCTGGCACAAGTTGAGACAGGAAGTGCTGAAGCCCATGAAAAAAAATGGGGAAAAAAAAAAACAAAAACAAATGTGATGTCTCTGAATTTCTGGAACATTTGCAAATATTTAGTTTATGTCAAGATTTGGTTATTGGGCAGACTATTTATATGCACCAAACTGTCTTAAAAATATTCCCCTGAACACAGGAAAACAAATCTTCAATTGGAAGGAAGCTACAAGTGCTTTTAACTTACAATATTTTAATATCTGATCAATTTAAAACATCAGGTACGGGTGCCCATTTTCCATATGATATATTTGATGGAAAATGCAGGATAATAGTTTAAATGTGAACAAAAACAGTTTGTAGAAACAGCCAGCTTAAAAAGTAATGGCAAGCATTATTATGATAGCAACACCCCCAATGTTTTGTTATTTGGGTGTTATAAGCTTTCTTATTAAGCCCCTAGTTATTTTTTAAACCTGGTATTATTTCACTGTAGACATTGAACAGAAGAAGATCAATATATTTCTTCCAGCTTCCTGCTTCTGCCTAATGTTCTTGATTAAGCTGATCTCTTGCTTCTTTCCCAGAAGATGATTCTTGGGTCTCCAATTTATTATTGAAGCTGAACACAGAAGTGGAAAACCTTAGGTATCATTGCAGATGTGACCAGAAGCCCCCGTTGAAATTCCATTTCACATGTCACATTTATTTTCAACGCGGGACATTTCCTAAGTAGAACATGAATAACTCAGATGAGTTTCCTATTCTCTTTAGAAATCAAAGTTTTCCCTTTAAACCTCTGCTATAGCTCTTCTGATCTGGAAAGTCATCTGTTCAGCTCATATCTGGGCTTAGACATTTTCTTAGTCAAATCAGCTTTGAAATATTGGACACACCAATATGACAGAATGGCGTGAAGCAAACGGTACATTTCCTGCTAAAAAACGTCTCCAAGTTGACTCCCAGGTGGCATCAGAGAGGGGCAGAGAGGTCAGGAAGGCACAGGTGCTACTTGAAGCAAGCAGTGACCCTCTGAGGGTGGCTTGGGCACTTACTGAGACTCCAGACACACTGCAGTCAGAAAACCGACATTAAGGTGCGTCAAGGGTGTCTACAGCAGACGGGACACATGGTGTCCAGGCGTTTGCAACTTTCCCGTCCTGGGCTCCACTCGTGGTCCCTGCTGCTGGTTAGAGCGTCCTGGGAAGGAAACGCAAACGGTTTAAATTGGGTATCACGGCTCACAACTCTCACGTGACTTTCTGCAAAATGAGGGATGAACCCATCAGAAACACTGGAGGTCCTAGTCTGATGGGTCAAGGGATAGAAGAGGGATTCTTGGCTCCAATGAGCAGAGAGCTTGGGGGGCTTTGCCATATATGGGTGAGAGGCAAGATCTTCAAGCAGAATTCCTGTGATCTCAAAACTCAGACAGCTGTCTCACATTCCACTCAATGTCAAAGTAGTACCTTAAGCTGGTTTATCTGTTTTGGCTTTGAAGTGGCAATAAAAACCAGGAAGGCTCCTGACCTGGGTCATTGCTAAAAAGAGTTGTTTTCTTTTCGCTTTACCCACTTTAAGAGCAGCTCCTTATAGGTATGTCTGTGAAACAGGGCAGTAAAGAGGACATTTACTAACACAGGAAATGTGAAAGTAGCCCAGGAATCTTCCAAGTTTATTGTAGATTTGGGCTTTAAGCAACCACAGGACAAACATTGGATGCAATAGCGTAAAGCAAACATCATTTTCAATCAGACACCATGTACCCCTGTATTCAGAGAAACCTCATTGATTTTATTCTTCAGTGACCTTGTTCCATCCAAATGACGACATCTGGGATTGAAACTCCATCACCATGGAAAGAGGCCGGACAATGCATGCCACGTCCCATTTTGCAAGCAGAGGTCTTTCGACGTTTTGGCAAGTAGCTATCCTCTTTGGGTGTGTTCTTCTCCAGCTGGTGCTTCTGGAAAACCCAAAGTGTCAGCTACCTTCCATAGGAGTCTTAAAGAAAGGCATCATTTCTGAGATGGTTGAAAGTCAGCTTTGGAAAGAGTTATTCAACAGCAGTAGTTTTTGGAAAATGTAATAGCCATCACTTTGTGGTGATGAACGTTTCACTTCATATATTTTATAGTTTTTTTCCCCCTTTGGCCTGTTTTATTTCTGCTAAAAATATCTTGGCTAATCCACTACTCATTACAAATAGTAGGCCAAAGGAGAAGTGCTATAAAACCAAGTTAGTTTCTAGGTTTTTCAACAGCTGTGCAAAAAAATGACAAAGAGATTGTTAATGAATTAAAATAAGTTCTTTTGTAGTTAACTGAGGAATCCAGTGCCCAAGGACTCCAGTGGAACTCTCCCTTGGGGCCCCCTTTACCTGGAGGGGGAGGCTCTGCTGTAAACCAGACCTGCCCTATCCTTCATCCCATTCCTCCAGGACTCTCACGCCATCATCTGATGAGATGTGCTGAGCTGCCTAAAATAAATTCTTCTTTAAAATGGGAATCAGGATGATCTGACCGAAGACAAGCCTAGATTTAGGGCAGTTCCAGGGCCCTGCCAGTTGGTAGAAGGGCTCTGTGACGCACCTCCACTCCCTCAACCAAGTCAATTCTGCTCTCCAGGAGAAGAGCCGATTGCTTCTGGTGACTTTCCTTCCCAATTACAAACCATGTGAAATTGGTTATAATTTGTTGCTTTCCATTGTGCATTAGGCTCACCAGCAATTGCTAATGTCCCCCTTTTCCCTCTTCTTCTTAATCGTCATATTAATAGACTAAAGAATATAGGCATTTTCCTACAAAAATTCCTTTAGTATTTTCTTCTAATACACATATCCCCCCCACCCCCCGAAATCAAACCAAACAGGAAGCTGAAATAATCAGTATCCTCAAGTTCTTTTCACTGACTCTGATTTACTCTAGGTTGGTTCTGACTGCTTTTAGTTCTAAGGATGGGCGTTGTTTACTATCTTTGTGGTCACTATGCACAGGCCTGTCGGAAGAAAGATGGACGGGAAGCTTGGACGCTGACTTCCTCTGTGCATTTGTAGAGGGTGCAGAATCTCTCCTGACCTAGAAATAAGGTAGTCATTGCTTCAAAAATCGGTGACAAAAAGAATCTAAAAAAAAAAAAAAAAAAGTAGATATGTGTATGTGTATAACTGATTCACTTTGCCATACACCTGAAACTAACACAACACTGTAAACCAACTCTACTTCAATTTAAAAAAAAAAAAAAGTCCGTGACAGATTCCTGCAGAAGGCATTCAATGGCAGAGTCTAACAAAAACTCCCTCTCTTCGGAAGCTGTTTCCTCCAAGAATCAAATGGTCAGGGTTTATCCTCTGGGCTCCTAATTTTTGAACATCCCTTTGATTTTGCCTGGCAGTGTCATTGGGCAGTGAGGAGTTTGCTTCCATGGAAGAACTAGGTCTATTTTCTGAAGCAAATTAGAATTCATTTCAAGGAGAGCACTGTGGGAGTTGGGTGAATATTTTGGCAGCCTGTGTGAGAAAGTTCCTTCCTGGGTATTTCTGATCCCACTGGGGAGGGACACGAGAAAAGTGCCTCCGTCTGTTCTCACGAGGCGTGGGACTCGAAACGCACACACCCACAAGGCTCAGACAAGCACCTGCAAGAGCCTGGTCTTTGCCGATTTCCTCCAAGTTCTGAGCAGTATTTCCATCTTCCGGTGGGTCTCCCCTGCTACCTGTGCTGGTATCTGGACAGCTTGTCTGCTCCAGGAGAAGAGAAAGCAGTGAGAGTGATAGAGGAAGAGTGATTGAAAGGCACACCTGTTTTTCAAACATGAAGACAAAATCAGGTGAAAATGTCAGCATACAACAGATAGACCTTCCATTGACCTGATTCTACCCGTTCCTATGTGGACAGACTATATATAATCTTTTTTTAGGAGGAGAGTTGCTGCATGTGCATTCTAAATCCCTTTTTCCTCTTGAGAGTTTCCTCATGAGATTTCTCTCTCTCTTCTTTTGCTTCACTGATCTTTTGGTAAGTGAGCGCCTCCAAAATCAGCCCCATACTCTGGATGATACAATCAAGCTCTGAATTGAGCTGAGCAGACCTTTTTTTTTTAAATTTAATTTTTAAAACATTGAAGCATAGTTGACTTACAATGTTGTGTTTATTTCTGCTGTACAGCAAAGTGAGTCAGTTATACATATATGTATTCTTCTTTATGTTCTTTTCCATGATGTTTATCACAGGATATTGAATATAGTTCCCTGTGCTGTACAGTAGGACCTTGCTGTTTGAGTAGACTTTTAAATTGAAAAAAAAACTATTTAATTCAACATCTTGCTTAGAGATATATTGAGTCTAGTCAATGGGATAAACCCTGCATTCTGGCTCCAGAATTTATGCTCTTAATCCCTACCCTGTGTTGTGTGTGTGTGTGCATTTTGCAAATAGTTTTACAAGTCATTGTTTGAAAGAAGGCATTTACTTTTGTTCCTTTTCATTCAGTTATTTTATGCTATTGAGCGTATTAGTTATCTTTTGGTGCATAAAAACATTACACCAAGACTTCGTGGCATCAAGCAATCCCCCAGTTTCTACAAGTCAGGTATTTCTGCCTGCACCTTGCCGGGTTCTCTGCCTCAGAGTCTCTGGATTTGCAGCTACAGGACTGGCGGGGCCGCTGTCTCATCTGAAGACACAACCAGAGCTCTCCGGCCTCCTATCCTGGCTGCTGCCAGGCTTCGACTCCTTGAAGGCTGTTGCCCACGCTTGCCACTTGGGCCTCTCCAGAGGCAGCTCACAGTGTGTCAGCTAGCGTGTGATCTATTACAAACATTTGAAATGTTTGCTGTACAATAGACCTGTTTTATTAAAATGAGTTCTTTACTCTATGGGTTTTTTCCTCTTTTGAATACAATTTATATATTTTTAAGCCCATGCAGTCAACTATTCGGTAATGTAAAGATGGTAGAATCTGGTGTCCAGTGACAACATACATGTTTAGAAAGTCTTTTAATTACTTTTTGAATAGAATAGACCACACACAGTTGTGTAGTCAACCTGTATTAACCAATTAAATTCACTGATGCAATACAATCCCACTGAGCCCAGGGTATTTGAGAGAATAAGGGAATCATACTCTGTGAGACTAAAGAATATTTATTTGTTTACACATGTATGTGGGTTAAATACATAATGAAAAAGACATGTTTAAAGTTCTGTTTGACACTCTCAAATACACAAGCATTGCTAATGTGCTTTAAGCTTATTCGTCTTGCAGTCTGGATAGCTTTTTCTTTTTATTGTGTGTGCAAGTGTGTTTGTGATTGTGTGTGGGTGAAGTGTTAGCACAGCATAGCCAGTTATAACAATAATTTTTCAGAAAACATAGGTGACATATTATTTGATATATAGACTATTTGCAAGGAAATATTCATTTTTCTGTCATTTTTTGAGAATTTCTGAGTGAAGATACACGCTCAGCTCTGTGGAGAATTAGAAAATGAATCAAATCTCTGCCTTCATCAAAAGAGTTTGGGCTTTGAAATCAGAGAGGCACAGTGTAATGTACTTTAATTTCTGTGGGCCTCAGTTTTCTCATGTATGTAATAGAAGTGATATTCATACTAAGTTACAGAGCGTGTGTGGTGTTTCTTGAACACCATAAGGATTTGGTAAGTACAATGATGCTGTCTTCCACGCCACCCGCCTCTGTACTTGCCACTGCAGGGCTTCGTAGGGAAGGGAAAACAAAGGCTCAGACAGTTGAAGTACAAGGTACAGAGTGGCAAATGCCACAAGAGGAATACATGAATTGCTGTAGGGCTTTAGAAAATGGAAATGCCTTTTATGGAATTACTTCAAGATGGTGGACTGAGCCTATTACACAGACTCTGGCTCCCCCAATAGACCTTTAAAAAAACATAGAAAATATGTTATTTGTAAAAAGTTCAGTTAAAATTAAATTTAAAATAATTGAAATAATTGAGAAGGACCGAATAATTTTTTTCTGGGGCTTTTGCAAGCTAGATTTCCTGTCTGCCCTGTGGTGAGGCGTCTTCATGCGGTGAGTTACTCCGCCTCTGCCCTGGATGACTTGAGAACGTTTCCCCCCTCAGCCGAAAACAAGCTGTAAGCCTTGTAGATGTTCATTAGAGAATAAGGAAACAAAGAACAAAGTAAGGAAGCAAACACAAAACAAGTAAAGATAAAGATAAAATTTTCATATGGACAATTTATAAATTCAATTAGAATTAAAAATGTTGGCCTTTGAAATGTAACCGTCCACCTCCTGTCATTGGTAAGTTAATAATAAATAGAAACATATATGTGCCGTGTAAGAAATAAAATAAATTTTCAATTATAGCTTAAATCCATTCCCTAAGAATAAATAGAATACACAATTTGTAAAATTCTTGACTGACATATTTTCCTCGTGTGCTTGCTGCACAAAAAGAAAAGCTGAGAGTTTGAGCTGATCGTCAATAGTAACGTCTGACTGTAACGCACAAATATCGTGCTTCTGGCTCTTTCCACGCATGGAGGGTGACGTGGTAAACAAGCTTGTTTTGCTGAATGTCAACAATGAGGTGTAACTGGAAATTCTGAACCACTGCTGTCCACAAACCTGACACCTGTGGAAGCCGGCTCAGTACTGAGGTGATGATGATGGTGGTGGCAATAAGGATAATCCATTTCTGAAAACTTGCCATGTGTGTCAGGCACTTTTCCCATTGCTTTAGGTATTACTTAATCCCCACGTGACTCCTAGGATGTGGCTAATATTCTCGTTCTCATGCAACAGATGAGGAAACTGAGGCACAGGAAATTTTAGTGCACCATTGGTAAGCACCATTTGGTTAAGTGGCAGAACAAACAGTCTGGGTCTGTAGCCTAAGCATTTTACCTCTAACAAACTCTTTTATTCGGGGGGAGGAGAGGTCCCAGCAGTCCCCAGAGGAATCAATACTCATTTTTTTTTTTTATGTTTTCTTATTTTGTATTTATTTTTATTGGTGTATAGTTGATTTACAATGTTGTATTACTTTCAGGTGCACAGGTTGTGGTAGTTTCAGGTGTATAATTGATTCAATTATACATACATATATTTTTTCAGATTTTTTTCCCTTATTGCTTATTACAAAATATTGAGTAGAGTTCCCTGTGCTACACAGTAGGTCCTTGTTGATTATCTATTTTAGACGTAGTAGTGTGTGTATGTTAATCCTAAACTCCTAATTTATCCCTCCCCCACCCCCTTTCCCTTTAGTAACTGTAAGTTTGTTTTCTATGTCTGTGGGTCTATTTCTGTTTCCTAGATAAGTTCATTTGTATCATTTTTTAAAGATTCCACATATAAGTGATATCATACAGCATTTGTCTTTCTCTGTCTGACTTACTTCACTTAGTGTGATCATCTCTAGGTCCATCCATGTTGCTGCAAATGGCATTATTTCATTCTTTTTCATGGCTGAGTAATATTCCATTGTATATATGTACCACATCTTCTTTATCCATTCATCTGTCGATGGGCATTTAGGTTGCTTCCATGTCCTGGCTATTGTAAATAGTGCTGCAGTGAACATAGGGGTGTGTGTATCTTTTCAGATTATGGTTTTCTCCAGGTATATACCTAGGAGTGGGATTGCCGGGTCATATGGTAGCTCTATTTTTAGTTTTTTGAGGAACCTCCATACTGTTCTCCACAGTGGCTGCACCAGCTTACCTCTCTTGACCCCTGCATATGCTGTCTCTCCAGTAGGAGGTTAGGTTATGTGAGAGCAGATCTGACTGACACTTCTTTTGGAATTGGAGTCATGTTTCTCATATTAAGCCTTCTCATTATCATCTACAAATATTGTTGTGATTTAGTATATTTTTTACACTCTGGACTAGGGTAATGAAATCTCAAACACCAAGGTGGGTGATCCTGCAGACTGTAATTTACTTCTCCCTAATGTTTATGTCCCTTGCCTGCAACTGGGGCAGGGAAGGACTCAAATTAAGGGCAGCATCCTTGAAACGTGTTGGAGAATTCTCTGCTCTCGTGAGAACCGGGTGATACTGAAATACCTTCTTCCATTTCAGCCCAGCGCAAACATACCTTAGACTACGCCCCGCAGCCCCTGAATGTGTTCCTGGGCCCACTGAGGGCAGTTTCAACATGGACGACACTGCCCATGGCTTATTCTTTTCATAAGCCCTCCCCTCCGTACTTATATATCTGTGGACGATGTCTCTCTCTCTTCCTCTGGGCTTCATTCTTCCCAGCACAAGAGATAAGACCTTCAGCACTTAGAAGTGCATTATATGTTTTATGCTTCTTAGGCCTGCCTTTTAAAGCTGTAATCTTCAGCGTCATTTAGATAATGGAATGTAAGATCTAGGAAATTTTATTCGAGTAGGTTTCCCCAAGGACCTAAGTGATGTCTTATCTCGGCAGTTATATCCAAAAAACCCTATTTTTGTTTGACATATTATTCTTGTCAATGTCCTGGGAAAGATACTGAGAATATGATCTTAGACCTAATTGATATGCTGCAGATAAAACTTGAGACTTGCCAGCTTATGGGATACGGAGTGGGGAGAGAACAACTGCTCTCCCTTCTCAAGCCCACTCCTCACCCCCGACTCACCACTGCAGTGCTTTACTGTGCTGGAAGCACAACCTTATTATTATTATTTTTTTAAAGATTGTTTTTTTGCTGTGAACTATTTTTTAAAAGTCTTTATTGAATTTGTAACAATATTGCTTCTGTTTTATGTTTTTGGGTTTTTTGGCCATGAGGCACGTGGGATCTTAGCTCCCCAACCAGGGATCGAACCCACACCCCCTGCATTGGAAGGCGAAGTCTTAACCACTGGACCACCAGGGAAGTCCCAGCACAACCTTATTATAAATAACCAGACTATTGGATTGTTGCCAAAGAATTCGATTTTCAACTCTTTTCTAAAAAATTAACATTAGATAGAATTGATACTGTTCTTTCTCTTTATATATGCCCAACATTTTCTGAAGGAGAAATTCAAAAACACATAATTCACTGATGTCATGGAAAGAATTGAAAAGTTATTTACAAATTACCTCAAAAACTGCCAGGAGGAAGTTTATTCTCCTTTTGAATGAACAAGTAATTCACTTTCTACAGAAACGGGTGGGAAAAAAAAAAAAAAGGAACTGGTGGGAACATATAGTGGCACTCCTGCTTTGGAAAGCAAGGTGAGATCTTGCAAAGCTGAAAATGCACCTGGCCAGCAATTCCACTCGTAGGGACATCGAGAAACCCTGGCGGGTGTGAGCTGGGAGACACATGCAAGAACGTTCAAAACAGCATTGTTCATAACAGCCCCAAACTGGAAGCAACTTGACTATCTATCAACAAGGGACTAGAGATATCATTATCATTATCATTATTATTACTATTAGTACTAATATTATTCTTATATCATTGGATCAGCAAAAGTTAATCTTAATGACTAAGCAAGTTGCAGAGGACTACATTTGGTATAATACCACTTATATAAATTCTCCATATATCCAGAACTTAAAAATATATTGCTTAGAGATACATATATGTAGTAAAAAAATAACCAAAATCAGAGTCATAAACAAAACAATTCACAGTAGCAGTTACCCTTGTAACAGAGGAAGAGGGCTGTGATTGTGGAGGGGCACAGGGTCACTTCAGAGGCATCAGACCTGTCTCATTTGTTCAGCTGATGGCGGGTCCAGGGGCGTTTGTTTTATCATTCATGATGTATTATGTAAAATATAAAACAGGTTGTTAATTTATCTCCAGTAATCCTAAGAATATTATTTCAAAATGTGCATCAACAGATGAATGGATAAAGAAGATGTGGCACATGTATACCATGGAATATTACTCAGCCATAAAAAGGAACAAAATTGAGTTATTCATAATGAGGTGGATGGACCTAGAGCCTGTCATACAGAGTGAAGTAAGTCAGAAAGAGAAAAACAAATACCGTATGCTAACACATATATATGGAATCTAAAAAAATGGTACTGATGAACCTAGTGGCAGGACAGGAATAAAGACGCAGATGTAGAGAAGAGACTTGAAGACACGGAGGTGAAGGGGAAGCTGGGACGAAGTGAGAGAGTGGCAAGGACATATATACACTACCAAGCGTAAAATAGATAGCTAGTGGGAAGCAGCCGCATAGCACAGGGAGATCAGCTCGGTGTTTTGTGACCACCTAGAGGGGTGGGATAGGGAGGGTGGGAGGGAGACGCAAGAGGGAGAGGATATGGGGATATATGTATACGTATAGCTGATTCACTTCGTTGTACAGCAGAAACTAACACAACATTGTAAAGCAATTGTACTCTAATAAAGATATATTTTTAAAAAGTACCATACGTCTTTATTTTTCTTCTTGGCAACGTATTTGGAGAAGATAAATACCTGGTCGAGGTACAGCGTTAAATGAGAGGGCTTTCTATCTCCAGAGCTCCCTGTATTCCACAATGCACAGTCCTCTGAATTTCTCATATCAGGAAACCTCTGAAATTAGAATGCAAGCGGAGAGGTTAATATTGGGGATTTTCTATATTAAGAAAACTGAGAAATGGAAAACCATTTTATGGGGCACTTTACAACTAAAATGGGGCTCAAGCATCATCTGGTCAATGACAACCCAAGAGAGACCGTACGTCTTTCCTGAGGACCACAGCCAAGGATGCACCGTCTCTAGTGGCACGAAGTCAACTAAAAGCAAAATAGCTGAGACTCTTGAATACACAAAAACAGACTCAATGTCTTTTAATCATATTGTCTTCATTTTTTTTTTTTTTCTGTTTCATAGTTTTGTCTGCTTGAATGGGGGTGGGATCTGAAAAATATGAGTGTTGAACAATTCTTTTCTTCAGGTATTTCTATAACAAAGTAAAATTTACAGATTAACCCGATCACACTAACAGGCCTTAAATATCCTGTTTATCCTAGGTTTTGAGACAATGGGTCTTTCATAATTTTCTAGAGGTATGTGGAAATCGTCAAGAGTGATGCCGGACTGTTAAGGAGGAATGTTTTTTCTTAGACAGATAAGGATCAAGTTCATATTTGTGGTGCCAGAAATAAGATGAAATTTCACTTCAGAGCCTGAGCTATGTTGATCTACCTATTCTCATTACATAGAGCCGTTCACAGATGTCAGGGCCCGCACGCTGACCTGCGACAATCACTTTCCTGCCGGCTTAAAAATGCGATGGTTCCTCAGCCGTGCTCAAGGACAAGCAACAGTTCCTCGGGCGACCTGGCCACACGAACAACAGCACCAATGTACCTGCTGGCACAGGCTGTATATTTTTCATTGGAAGTAAGGCAATTATAAGGCTTCTCTTATAAAGTCAGTAAATGGTATTTGACCTAAGGTGAAAACCCTATATTTAATTGGAGTCTGGAAACTCTTCATTTTTTTTCCCTTTGCCCTTCTTATATTTATTTTTTCAGAGAGTTCATGGCAAAACTGTTGTATTCCAAGCAACGAAAACACACTTTTCCATTGCCTTCCTTCTTTTCTTGCTATTCACTTTGGTAATAATTATTCCAACTTTTGAAAAGTACCATGTTTGGTCCTTGGCCAACGCTGACATTTACTTGGGGAAATAAAATTGTTCAGCATATGCCTCCACTTTAATGTTCATTTTGTTAAAACTTTTGCCATGAAGACAATTTTCCTAAGACAAGCCTTCATACCAACATCATTGAGATCATGTACATTAATTTCTCCAAATTCAAAAGGAGAAACTGGACTTTCAGATAAAGGCTTTCATAGTTAAGTCAGTATTCTGTCTGTGTAATAAGATAGAAGTTCTTGGGTTGCATGCCATTCAGCAATCTTGCTAAACAGATCTGAAACCTGAAGCCCAGGGCAGGTATGAACTTCGGCAAGACTTTGGCAAAGAGAGACCACACCTGTTCCAGCTTCTAGTAAAATAAATCATGGCTGTAGAAAGACCTGACCATTTGCAGAAGAGAACACCCTTCAGGGCATTTTCTGTTATTCAAACTGAAAATCATAACACCAGCTCCCCTCTGCATTTCTTCTCTCCTATACAAGTAGTTTTTTGTTGTTATGAAAGCTGCTCCTTAAATATGACACATAATGATGATAGCAATCCCCCATTTCTTATTGTCTTAGCAGTGTCAACTAAAATCCTTTAAAATATTCAAAGTGCTTAGATGTTCTGAGACCAAATGTCTTATAAATGTAAAGTACTATATTGTCATTTGGGGTCCAGACTTCACCAATTTAAGTCTGCCACTCAACTTTTCAGTGTTTAAGGTGACAAACTGGAGAATGCAACAACAGAATGAGAAATAGACATATATTTTTATTTTAGGAATGCCACTTATTGTATTTGATAGTGATCTCCAGTGGGGTTATTATGGCTTGTTTTCCCCATCTCTTTATGAGAGATGGTGATAGAGGCCAGAAATAATTCATGAACCATAGAACAGTTAATTTCCCTCAAACCCTTTTTAGGCTAAAACATTAAACAGGATCATTCTCAAAATAAACCACATTTTCCCATTCCAAGGAGCAATTTCATTAAAAAAAAAAAAAGACCTAATCGTTAGCACAAACCAATCTATCACAGTAACCATTCAGGAGCTATGCCTCAAACACGTCAAAGTTAATAAAGGCATATTATAAAATGACATTGTAAAAAAAAAATTGCCCGGCTCTTTCATTATATTCATGACAGAGCATTTACATGATTGCTGTACGAGTCACTCTCTTTAACATTTCTGCTACTGTAGCTGGTACATTAAAAAATCTATATAAATGTAATTCTACTACATCACATACCTAGGTCCTAAATCACACAAAAATGAATGTCAGATGCTAACACGATTAATATGAAAAACCTAGAAAGTAAATATAGTATGTTTAATTAAAGACAAAAAAGTCATTTGTACCACAGACAGTGATTAATAGGTGTAAGTGAAAGAGAATCTATGAACAAGGCAAACTAATATTTTGAAAGTCTCCTCATCACATTTTTTGCTTGTACCCTTTTCTACCCCTCATTCTATTGCACAGCCTGTCCTATTGCACTAAATAGGAAGCTTAATGTTCAACATATTCTAGGTATTTTTGTATTTGCTATAGTTCATTACTTCTTAGGTCTTAATAATTGCAGTAAACCAGTATAAACTTTACCCCAAAGATGAAAAGCGTTCTAGTTGAGTTATTTAAGCATTGTGGCTGATTTTGAAACAGAAATTTCTTTAGATTCATTGCCTAAGAGAATGTCCTTGCCCTCTTGATGTCGCCTTATAATGCTTACTTCAAGTGCTCAGTCACGGGACCTTTACTGTTAGTATAAATTCTCTTCCTTTAAAACAAGTCGGCTCATCTCCAAATCTGCAGCTCTTTGTAGAGCACATTTGAAAGGTTACGTGAAAGTCAGAATGTCAATATATTCATTGGCAAAGTGACAATAACCCATTACAATTTCTGCAGCACTTTCATTTTCTATAAGGAATTTAGTGTGATTTCGTTTGTCTGTCTTTTTAGTTTGTTTTATAAGAGTCATTCAAAGAAAAAAATTTACACAGAATTACAAATTCTCAAAGCTTCCTAAGAACATTGGATCTTTGTATATTTTCTACCCGTCATAAATAAAATTACTGCCTTCCTCTTAGGAGTTACTGTACTGAGTAACCCAGATTATTGGCCCCATTTAAACCCCAGGCACTTCTGTTATACTTCTTGGTAACCTAAGTTTTTAGGGAGATGATTGAAGACATATGAATCTGCTTTTGCCTGTATTTACCTAAAAGGTACTCTAAACTCTCTTTTTTTTAAAAAGAATTAAATAAACAAGCATTATGATGGCAGTGGTGGGCAGTGAGAAAGAGAGTCCTGGCCCCTGACCTCAGTTTATACTGACTATCAGGGAAAATAAAGAATTTAATTAGTAATTTGCAGTAAGATGCAATTGTTTTAATAGTGAAAGTGCCGAGTACTTTAGCATGACATACGAAGTTCCAAATGTGTGGAAAGGTCTAGTAAAGGAATGACTTTTTTTAGGTATAATCTGAAGAAAGACTGTTGAGTGGAAGGTAGCCAGGCAAAGAGGGGAAGGAGGAAGGAAAAGAGAGTTATGGACGCAGAGAAGACAGACCAGAGAGAGCCCGGCAAGTCTCTGCGTGCCTGGAGAGTAACCCAAGAAGTGAGAAGCTTCAGTGGAAGGCGTTGTAAACAGAGTACAGGTAGCAGGAAGCCACGGGGTAAAGGTGAAGTGATCTATAGATCTAGAGCTATACATCTCGGGTCACTCTTGCTGCTGCAGAGACCAAACAGTTGAATGACCAAACATTTGGTTCATTCACCCTTGTCAGGATGAGATTTTGAGTACCTACCTTCAATTCATTTCAATATACTTAGTTTTTTTGTAAATTAGATAGCTGTACTTGACTGGCCAATATCTCAAGATCCAGTGTGCATTTAGGCGAAAAGTTCATTACTAATAACTAACAGATAGGGACTTCCCTGCCGGCCCAGTGGTTCAGACGCCGTGATTCCACTGCAGGGGGCGCGGGTTTGATCCCTGGTTGGGGAACTAAGATCACGCATGCTGTGTGGCCAAAAAAAGAAAAAAAAAAAGAGTAATAACAATAGAATGAATACCAGTGTATCCACCGCCAGCTTAAGAAACAAAGGCTAACTTAAGAAAAAGTAATAACTAACAGATAATTTCAAATTCTCTCTGATTTCCTGTCAAATTTGATTAGATTGCATTGTTGTGATGTGATAATGCAGGTAAGAAAAAGCTAAATTTAGAACTTTATGCTCTGATATTTTCTTCTTCTGAGTAGATGATCAAAATGCACATTTTTCAAAGCTCTGTGCCTAATCCAACAGTATCAGAGTTCCCAGAAGTGATGTAAACGCAGATTTCTGTATCCTACTTTAGTTTTATTGATACAGAAACTTTTAGGATATTGGACAAGAAGCTGAATTTTAAACAAATGTCCCAGGTGAGCCTGATGCTTTCAGTTTGGAAGTCATTGATCTACACAGAACTTGGCATTAAACTTCCGCTGCAGAGCCAGTGTGGACCCGCAGAGACTTGGAAGGCTGCCGATCTATGATGTGCCTTCCGGGACAGGAGTTGCTCTGTCAAGTTCTCAACTCGTTGTTTTGCCTGAGGCTTCTCTTGTTCCCAACTCCTTCTACCTCGAACTCTAGAGAACCTGGGGTTTGTCTTCTTTAGTCTTTCAATAGCCAACTAACTTTCAAAAAGGGCAATTCTTAGGATTTAGCTATTATTACTAATACTTTGATGATACATGTCATTGCGAAGAATTTTGCATGAAGCATGAGTCCTTTACTAACCACCCCTAGACGTGTCATCAGTGAAAATGAAATACCAACAGGACCGTTTCACAGAGCATGTCTGGTGCAGCTGCAACTCTGACAATTGCAATGAAAAACTGTGAATATCCACATATATTTATATTTACATACATTTTCTCCTTGATAAAGGAGATTTCATTTTTGTCTATCCTTCTTTGGTTTGAGGCTGCTAAATTACTCCAGTGATAAAATAGGCACTTTTTTGTTGTTTCTTCTTTGTTTTTATTTTATTTATTTATTTATTTTTAATTTAACTATAGTTGATTTACAATATTGTGTTGGTCTCAGGTATACAGTTGCAGATTCTTTTCCATTATAGGTTATTATAAGGTATTGAATATAGTTCCCGGTGTAGATCCTTATTGTTTATATTTTATATATACTAGCGTGTATCTGTTAATCCCATACTCCTAGTTTATCCCATCCCCCTTTACATCTTTTGGTAGTCATAAGTTTGTTTTCTATTTCTGTGTGTATACTTCTGTTTTGTAAATAAGTTCATTTGTATCATTCTTTTAGATTCTACATATAAGTGATATCATACAATATTTGTCTTTCTCTGACTTACTTCACTTAGTATGATAATCTCTAGGTCCATCCATGTTGCTGCAAATGGCATTATTTCATTGCTTTCACATTTGAAAATACAATAAAATTAAAGTAAACTTTAACTTTCCCTGGACATTTGGACTTTACAGAGACTAACTTAAGTAATAAATTCATCTGCACTCTCATGTGTTACTTACTTCATATTTAGAGAGTTTAAGACAGTAAACCCTGTGCAAAATGGAAGGATTTCTGAAGGAGGTGAGAAGAGCTTAGTCGTATTTGAAAGTGTCGAGTGCAGCTCCACTTCACTTAATTTCCTTTGTAGAACAGTTTGAATTGTTTTGGAATTAATCATGAACTATTTAGTTGCAAATGCTCAAAACACAAGCCCACTGGAGTCCTTTGAAAATTCAGGTCTAAATCTCCAAAGCCTTTACCTCAATTTTGCCCAGAGAATAATATCTGAAAACATGAATACCGTTTTCTCAGGCTGGCCTCTCGACCCATTCTTGATAGGATTAAGGGGGTCGCAGTCAAAGCAGGGATTTCAGAGTAACTGCCGCCTGGGTTTGACCCTCTCAGTAGCACTTACTGCCTGTGAAACTTGGTCCAAGTTGACGCATTTCGTTCTCTGGGCCTCATGGTGGCAACTTGTCAGGTGGCTGCTGTGATGACCATATTCTAGTTGTACTTTCCGTAGGATCAGCGTCACCTGGTCACCTCAGCACCAGCATCGGCAGATCTAAATGGTCCAGGGAGGAGGAAGGGGTGGCGGGGAGGGGTGCCCTCTCCCAGAAGGCTCCCTGCAGAAGGAGCCCTGGGTCGTGGGCAGAGCCAGCCCGGGCAGCGCTAGAGGCAGACAAGGCGTGCTATCTGTCCTGAGGGCGGAGGGAAGGAGAGACAGGGAGAAGGGAGCATGTGGGGCGTGCACACGACATCCGTGAGTCACTGTAGGGTTTCACTTTTTTTTTGTTATTGGAGGAATAGCGTTGATTTACAATGTTGTGTTAGTTTCTGCTGTACAACAAAGTCAATCAGTTACACATATACGTATATCCTCTCTTTTTCACATTCCATTCCCATATAGCTCATTACAGAGTATTGAGTGGAGTTCCCTGTGCTCTACAGCAGGTCCTTATTAGTTCTCTATTTTATATATAGCAGTGTGTATATGTCCTCCCCTCCTCCCCCCCCCCCCCCCCGACCCAGGTAACCATAAGTTTGTTTTCTACATCTGTGACTCTACTTCTATTTTGTAGGGGTTTTTGAGGCAAGATTTCAGGTTGAGCCATCAGTCAAATTCTGGCACCAAATGGTTTAATACGGGATGTCTTATTCCGGAGACTCTAGGGTCTGAGCTGTTTCTACAGAATGTTAGTGTAGCCTTTTCTGCTGTGGGCTCGTGACAGTCCTCAGCCAAGTTCACTTGTGAGATCAGTCCCTCTGCTTCCCCGTGTACCCACGCCTGTGCTCATTCTTCCTTCCGTGCATCCGAGTTCAAAGGAAAGAAAAAATATTTCTTTCCAGTAGTCCTCTTACCTCCTTTCTGAAATCTTCAATTAGTCCTTCTCTATAGGCTTATTCCACTCAGCTTATTCTTACTCAGCTGTGCTTGTGCCTTTCCAGTTTTTAAAAACAAAAAGTTCCCTTCTCTCTGTCTTTGCGGACAGTGCCCCCTCTGTTTCTTCCCTTTCTCAAATGTGCAGCAACAAGAGTTCTAGAACCGACAGGCAGGCGTCTGGCCACCCCCGCTTGGCCTCCTGGGTCGCCTGCATCCTGGCTCCCCCGCCCCACCTGTGAGCACCACTTCCTACCTGTGGAGCCGAGGTTTCCTCCTCAGTGCTCATCCTGCCCGACTTCTGCACAACTTCTCACCCCGCTGGCTGTCTTTTGTTGAAGTCTCCTCTTCCCTGGATTTTGGGGTTAACACACTGGTGAATCCCTTCCATTTCTCTGTCTGTTTTTCTCTCCTTGTCTCTCCCTCTTTTTTTTTTTTTTTTTAATAAATTTATTTGTTTATTTTTGGCTACATTGAGTCTTTGTTGCTGTGCGTAGGCTTTCTCTAGTTGCAGCGAGCGGGGGCTACTCTTTGTTGCGGTGCGCGGGCTTCTCATTGCAGTGGCTTCTCTTGTTGTGGAGCACGGGCTCTAGGTGCACGGGCTTCAGTAGTTGTGGCACACGGGCTCAGTAGTTGTGGCACGTGGGCTTCAGTAGTTGTGGCACATGGGCTTCAGTAGTTGTGGCGCACGGGCTCAGTAGTTGTGGTGCACGGGCTTAGTTGCTCCACGGCACGTGGGATCTTCCCAGACCAGGGCTCAAACCCGTGTCCCCTGCATTGGCAGGCGGATTCTTAACCACTGCATCACCAGGGAAGTCCCATCTCTCTCGTTTTTTAAATTGAAGTATAATTGGTTTACAATGTTTCAAGTGTACAGCAAAGTGATTCAAAAATGTATACATATATATATTCTTTTTCAGATTCTCTTCCGTTATAGGTTATTCGAAGATATTGAGTAGAGTTCCTTGTGCTATACAGTAGGTCCTTGTTGGTTCTCTATTTTATATATAGTAGTGTGTATATGTTAATCCCAATCTCCCAATTTATCCCTCCCCCCTTTCCCCTTTGGTAACTGTAAGTTTGTTTTCTATGTCTGTGAGTCTGCTTCTGTTTTGTAAATAAGTTCATGTGTATCATTTAATAGATCCCACATACAAGTGCTATCATGTGGCATTTGTCTTTCTCTGTCTGACTTTCTTCACTGAGTATGATCATCTCTAGGTCCATCCATGTTGCTGCAAATGGCATTACTTCATCCTTTTCTATGCCTGAGTAATAGTCTCTCTGTCTCTTGCTCTGACTTCTCTGCCTTGCTAGGCTTCCCTTTTCTGGTGCCCCATCTTCTGTCCTCAAAGCCTGCTTTTCTATTACTGTCCTGGGTCCCTCCCTCCACCCCGAAGCCCCTTGTCCATTCCCCAACTACACCCCCCAGCTTTTGTCCCCCAGTCTGCTTTGCCTTTCCTCCTCCACCTCCTGGGCCAACTTACGCCCCTTTATAGCCTCCAACAATCCCGAGAGCAGCGCAAGAGTTCACCTTTCACCCTCTGCCTTGAATCATGTTTTCCCCCTGCCTGAAATGTCCATCCTTTGCCTATTCGCTGGGCGAACTCTTATTTACACTTTACAGGAAACTTCTTGGTTTTTTTAGTAGCAGGGACTTTTCCCTGATATTAAAGAAAGAAACGCAGTACCTCGGTTCCCTGTGCTTCCACATCTTCTTTCTTTCACAGCTAGTGTAGCCCTCATTATATTGTAGTTTGCTTGATTATACGAGTGCATTTTCTTAGGCTGCTGTTTTATTTCCTTATGATAAGGGCTGTGTTGTATTTATCTTTTATCCCTTGGAACTGGAATAGTGCCTCACATATGGTGACTTTATCAATGCCTCTCTATTGTATGTGTGCTGAAAAAAGGACAAGCATGAGGTTTTACATATTATGACTCCCAGTGACAGGAGAAATAATACAAATGAAATTTGTGTTAGTAATCATAATACAAATGAAATTTGTGTTAGCCTACTTTTGATGGATTTAATTCAACAAATATTTACTATGCATTAACATTTAATTAATAACTTGTCACTTATATTAACTTTAAAAGTAGAAATTTGAAGAAGAAAAATGAGATTTGCTTCAGGAGAGATGAATACATTGCAAGAATTTAGATAAGATTTATAGGCTATTTTTATATTTCAAAGTCCATTAATTTACACATTTTATTAGATTTTAGATTAAACTTAGCTCATTTGACTTCTAATATGACACTTCAATAATAAGTATCTTGATATCATAATCACTTATACTTTCATAAGTCTCTTGTCTTTCAACACAGGACAACAAAAGCTGTTTTCTGTATGTTTGTTTTTTATATATATGTGTGTGGGTGTGTATATTGTAAATTTTTCCACCATTCACTCATTCCCCCAAATGTCATCTGGTGTACATTCTCATTCCTGAAATTACTGAAATTGCTTTTCTTTGAATTAAATAAA
Source organism: Balaenoptera ricei (assembly GCF_028023285.1). Taxonomy (NCBI): domain Eukaryota; kingdom Metazoa; phylum Chordata; class Mammalia; order Artiodactyla; family Balaenopteridae; genus Balaenoptera; species Balaenoptera ricei. Next base: position 645,280 of record NC_082643.1, on the reverse strand, counting down.
ATATATACAAACAGTCTACACATCATAAGAGTATAGCCTGATGACAAGTGATGAAATAAATGTACCTATGTAACCTGCACTTAGGTTAGGAAACAGGACATTGCCAGCCCCATATAACCTCTCTTAACCCTTCTTAACTGCTAGCTAATGTCTTTCTGTTCCCTAAAGGCAACCACCATCATCACACCTGGTACCACAGGTTAGTTTGGAAATGTACATAATTCAAGCCTCACAGAGTGGAAGCATAGAGGTGCCCTGTGTAAATGCCCCTCCAGAAAGGACCCCTTGTTGGGTGCCAGCAGTGTGGTTACTGAGAGCCTCTTGCTGCAAACTTCTGCAGGGTCTGCCTCAATTTTTGAGCCAAGGTCACACTATTTTTGGCAATACCCAGCCAATAACGAAGTCATGTGGTAGGAGCTTCAGGACAAGCTCGTTTCCTCTCCCCTGTGTTACCCCCAGTAAAACTTCTGCTTTAACACAGAATCTATCTTTTGCCTTTCTTATTTTGTTCAATATCATATTACTCTCCCGATAGTGAACATTTGGGTTATTTTTTCCTTTGGACTATTATGAATAGAGATGTTATGAACATATGTGCAAGGTTTTGAGGACCTAAGTTTTCAGTTCTTCAGGCAAGTTTACATTTGTGAATGGAATTGTCAGGTTTTACAGATCTCCAACCAGCAATGTATGAGGGTTACAGTTGCTTCTTATTCTTACCAATATTGTGTCAGTCTTTTAAATTTTATTTCTAGATGGTATGAAGGAATGTCTTATTTTCCTACAGACCAGAAATGTTAACCTTTTGTTAATCTTTGTCAAATATATGTTTTTGTTAATATTTCACCAGACTATCTTGCCTATTAATTTTCTAATGATATTTTTAATGTGCAGAAGTTTAAACTTCGATGAGGTCCAATTTATTGAATTTTTCTTTTATTGTTAACTTTTTTGTGTGTTCTGTCTAAGAAATCTGTGTCAAGCCAAGGTAATGAAGATATCCTCCTAGGTTTTATTCTAGAAGCTTTATAGCTTTAGCTATTAGGTTGAGGCATAGTATTTATCTCAAATTAATATTGTGTGTATGGAATAAGGTAGGAATCAAATATCTTTTGATAAAAGTATTTTTTGTGGTTTGCTGAGCTTCACCTTGAAGTATAGAGTAAAAGTCATCCCTAATTTTATGTAGGGGTAAAATTGAGTTGAGAGGAGGAGAAAGCATTAAACAGATTAATTCTCGTTAATATTCATGTGTCTCCAAAGAGGGAGAAACACACAGATGTCCTGTCATACTTGCATATATACACACATATTGAAAAAGGGAAAATAAGATAATCGGTACCAGACCTCCAGTGAGCCGACCGGAGAACTGAGTGTGAGGCTTAGAACTGAAGGGGACTCGGGAAGGACAAGGAGAAGAGATACAGATGACGCTGGTTCAGTCAGGGGTAAAACACACCATGAGAAAAGGCAGGGAGAAAGGACTTGACAATATATATAACTCTTTAAGATACAGGATTGCGTTTCAGCATCTTCTTTATCTTCAAGCTAAAAGTATAGTATCAGGCTTCCAAGTGAGTCAGGTATCCCCAGTTTGGGACTCAGAGATACAGAGCTATTTAAAAGAGGAGGGGTCATTTTGATTCAAAGATTAATATAAAATCAGGGCCTCCATCTTGGAGCTCTGCTTTTAGGAATTTCTACCTTTTCACATAAGTGTAGTTAATTTATTTTCAGATTAGCGCAGTTAAAAAGACTTAAGGGCTATCCTCTCACCTTTCTACTCAAGAATTCCCCTTTAGAGATCAAAGAAAGAATAATGCATTTCCTGTCTTTGATGAAGTACATGCTGTTGCTTGGTCATCACAGAGACAATGAACATTAGATCAAAATAATTGGGAGCAAATCCCTCTGGACGACCGCCATGTCCAACCTGATGTGCCCTGGCATTGATGAGAGAGAGAAAAAGAGAGAGAGAGACAGACAGAGGGAGAAATTGAGTCAATACTTGTGTGAACTCTTGCCCTGATAAATCATGGTCCCTAAAATTTCTATATATTTAGATCTATCTTTTAAATAAACAATGAATGAGGATTTTGAAGCAAAAATTTGCAAAATTAGTTTTCATATTTTGCAGGTATAGAATGAAAATATTTCAAATCTTGAAAAGAAATCATACATACAATTTTTTCCCCGAATGGAAAAGGATATTATATGATCATGCTATAGGAATTTCTAAGGTGCATTATCTTTATGCACCTTAGAAATTAAATCAATAACTCAGTTCTTTTTGATAGCATATTTTCCAACAGTGCAAAGTAAAAGTATGATGTAATGGTAAAGTTGTAATACAGCAGTGAAGTATGTGAATTCTGGGCTTCAAACACTTTTTTTTAGCTTCTGTAACAAAGCTGGAAAAAAAATAAGTTAAAAAAATAAAACCTGCTGAGGTGATTGGACTAGTTTGTTAGGAACCTTTCTTATTGAATTTAATTTTCTTCAAAGTCAATTTTTTTTTTGGAGCTCTGGGCTTCAGAGACCAGAAAGAAAGAGCTAGAACATAGTACTGGAGGCAAAACAATGATGTTTATCTATTAAAGCAAGTTTTTTGTTTTTTTTTTAATTTGAAGGAAACACACTTTATAGTTTTCTACATACAGGAAACTCATTTTGTAGTTTGCTATTTTTTTCATCTTTTTTGTGCAAGGAAATCAAAATTTTAAAAACCCACTAATTCTCTACTTTAAATACGTAAAATCATAAACTGAGAAGAAAAAGCCATTAGTGCAAATAAGGTGTACAGATGTAGGCGCAAGGAATTAGCAGGATGAGCATGATGAAGTGGGGTAACGAGAAAGCTGGAATCACAGGCTGCTGAGGGGAACGGAAGGGAAGGGCGGGTGGGCGTTGGCCCTGACCTCTTCAGACAGTCCCTGCCGCCGGGAAAAGGAGGGTTTACATCAGAGCTGAGAGTCAGGGTCAGTGGTCCTAAGAGAGTGTTCATGTAAAGAGTGTTCTGTAAATTGCAGATGCGAAAGTAAAATACTTTGTTAAAATCCAACTTCAGCTTAATATTGTGTAAAAGCTTCTGGCATCAATCACAAAGTTCTGGAGGCGAGATACATTCCTTAAGGTTTATTTTCTAGTTTATATCTTTACTCATATTTAAATGCAAGTATCACTGATATTTACCCCACCACTTTAGAGAATATGAAGCATGAACAAAGCACTACTCTTGCAACTATTCACGCTTGTGAAGCCTAGCGGGTCAGCAGGGAGCGTTGACACACAGAATTCCGTTCATCTGGAATTAGTTGCTCAAGTGACACGATCAGAGCTCGGAGGAAAAAGGGCCAGGCGTGCAGATCCAAACTTAAGTGTTGGCATGTCTGAAGAGGAATTTGTGATATATTTGGAGAAGTTAACAAAAGAGGCTTGAAATTCTTTGGATATAAGCAAGATAATTTATTGTCAATTCCATTTATTTGTTCAAATGTTTACTGAGTGTTCCGAAACGCTGGGGGTACAGCAGGGACAGCAGGGACAAACCCCTCTGCCCTCAGGAAGCCCCCTTCCACACCATAAATGGTGGGTTTAAACTGAATTCCAAACGCTAGAGAAGAGGGAGGTCGGGCAGAACTAGAGGAGCCAGGTAAGTTTTGGGGAGAGAAAAAATAAAAGGAGTCCAGTCCTTAAGAAGCTGAAAGAAAGTATTCTTTCTGAGGAATCTGGGATGCAGATCTTCAGTATCAAGCCTTTGCTATTATAAAACTGGTACAGGACTCCCCTGGTGGTGCAGTGGTTAAGAATCCGCCTGCCAATGCAGGGGACACGGGTTCAAGCCCTTGTCCGGGAAGATCCCACATGCCGCGGAGCAACTAAGCCCGTGCGCCACAACTACTGAGCCTGCGCTCTAGAGCCCGTGAGCCACAACTACTGATCCTGCGTGCCACAACTACTGAAGCCTGCGCGCCTAGAGCCCGTGCTCCGCAACGAGAGAAGCCAGCGCAATGAGAAGCCCGCGCACCGCAACTAGAGAAAGCCCATGTACAGCAACGAAGACCCAACACAGCCAAAAATAAATAAATGAAAATAAATAAATTTATTAAAAAAAAGTGGAATTTTGTATCAATTTCATATGATTAAAAAATACTAGAATTAATATCACTTTTAAAAACTTAGAATTAAAAGCATCAAATGTGACAGGGATACTAAATATTAATTTTTTTAATATAAAGAAACATTCCAAACATTAAGTCAAAAGATACATTTATAAGAAATTTAACGTTAAGTGTATATTATCAGTTAAATACAAATTAGCAAATGATATTAATTTGTCTCACTCGAAAATTAAAGGTTAACATTATAAAAACTGTAGATAATTTGTTGTTTTATTGAAATGTATCTTTAAAAGGCAGAGTATATCAGCAGTGTCATGGTTGAGTTTTTTGGTAAATTTCTCTAGCTTAGAAAAGTACTTAAAAATAGTGCTTTTTGACTTTATGGTGGTCAGAGGAATAAAGAGAATGTAGTTGTAAGGCAAGTCCAAATAGTTTATTCTGACTATTTATGCTTCAAATAATTTTATCTCTTTTTTTGATAACTTTTAAGAAGTGTTTTGTGAAGAGTCATCTCCCCTTGCTATCTTTTTATTGAATAGATTTTTTTCTAATGAAAGCATTACTGGTTTTCTTCATCTTTTCTTTAATCATGCATGAAAGAGGATTCTCGTGCACAATAAGTATATTAGTTTCAAGATATATTTGTATCCCTCTTGTTTGGAAGTCTTTGAAAAAAATTATTATTCTTTAATAATTATTCTTGTAATAAACACTTTGTTTTATCAACTATCATTTTCTTGTTTTAAAAATTTAGTTACAGAAAAATACTTTCTAAATTAGTTCACTTTTGCTCATTTCCAAATTTTAAGAGAGTTAACTCTGGAGAACGTCTCAAGATTAAAATGGTTCATACTTCTTTAAATGCCAAGTTTTCTGTATTCACACATAATATGGAAAATGGGAATACCAAAGAGTATTAACGTCATTACTACTAGCCTTGCAGAGATTTTGGAATTTGGTGCTCTAGGAAATAAAACATAACTGAAAAAAATGTCATTAAGGAAATTAGAAAACCCTTTTATGGAGTGTTTGAAGACAACTAACCCTGCAGTAGTGAGTTAGGTGAATTGGAAAGAAGAAAGGGAAACCAATCAGGAAACAAATCTGGCTGGGACTATGGGTGGTAATCTATGAAATATATGTAATACATATACATGAGTGTTTCAAGCATAACTTAGTTGGTTTGGGTGATATTGAAAGTATTAAAGGCTGCTGAGAATTCCTCTGGTAAGTGTGTAAGTATGTCCAGCAATCTTCTGATCTGCAATTATTATTAAATGATTTTAAGATTAAGTGGAAATGTAGAAAAACTCACCTGTCACAGGTTACTTTTTGTATATTATGGTTGTTCTGTTTTTGTAGTCAGTCTTTTAGTTAGTTGTCTGACAACAATAATTCTAAGTGCGCATGAAGATGATAGGTATGTAATGTAGTCTAGGTGGTTGATACTTTCCATGCCTGTGGTGCTCTGTAATTCACAAGGGGCGTCCACTCACTCATCAGCTTTCACTTACCACGTACATTCAGGTGCTATGATGTTGAGACTCGGTGCACAAGAGTTAATAAGTAGGCTGATCTGGTCCATCAAGAGACACAGATAAATACAAACATGCAACTGAATGTGTGTCTAATCATAAAAAGAGGTAAGGGTGAGAGAGGAAATGACAGCATCACAGAAGAGATACTCAGAGGGGCCTTCCTAGGAAGGGGCTTTGAGCTTAAATTGGGGATGGAGCCAGCATGGTGAGGAGCAGGGGTCGGCAGTGATGCGGGAGACGCATTTAACGTAGCAGAAGGTGTTCACGACTCTGGCCTGTTCCTTATCTGTGCTGAGAGAAAAGCAAGCCTGCTGCCTGGAACAGGGGACGTTGAAGAGTTGAAGCAAACCAGACCATGCAGGTTGTTCAGGCCTCAGTCAAGGAGCTGGGACTTAGAAACTAGTAACATGGTTTCAGTAGAGGAGTGATATAATCCAGCTGTGATTTCCTTTCCTCTGGAAAGAATGGATGGGTAGATGAAAACATTAGCTGTGGGAAGACAGATGAGTAGGCTAGTAAGGAGTTAACTTATAAAATATTTAAGACGACATTTTTAATAAAATTGCCACACATGGTTTACACATAAAAATTATGTTAAGAATTGAATTATGCCTAAAATGTCAGATTTTCAGATAATTTATTTTTATGTGCCGTAAGACATATAAAGCAAAGCTAGTAATTCAATTTTGATAATTTTAAGTATTTTTAAAAACGATTTTATTTTAATGTCTGAGGAATCTTTTGAGGAAGCTCATTATTTTGTTGTACCATCATTCCTTTGTATCATCAAAGCAGACACCCTGTACACATTTCTCATGTTTATGACTAGAGGTTAAAATATTGGATTGCTGAAGAAATTGATCTTCTGTGTGTAAATTGAATGTCTTGGGAGAGAATTTACTCTGGTGTGAAACACATTAATTACAGTATTTGGTAAATTTCACACATAAGAACCAGAGATGGAAGTTCAGGGCTTATCTCTGTGAATCGGGAGCTTGGGATTTTATATGTGCCTCCTGAATTTTCTCAGCCTTTGTCTGCCAAACACAGAACACCTGGAAAGGCTGGCAATTACCGCATTATGTTAATTGATATGGAAAAACTTAATATGCAGTCCCAAGTCTACTTTCAGGATTCATATTGTTTAGATCATGTATATAATCATATTAAGCAAGACACTGCTTCTAGCAGGTGGTCTTCAAAAGTTATTTTCCTTGTGCACGGCCTCATAGAATTTTGAAAATATATGTATTCCTTTGCACACTTTTATGTTGACCTCTAAAATTTATTATTGTATTTAAAAATACAAAGATATGCTTTCCACTGTATTCTAAATATTGAGATTTTTAATATAAATCTGTTAAAGCTCTTTTATAAATTTATCCCATGAAATCTAAGAATCATAATGATTTCATACTCACCAACATCTATTTTAAAAATACATGGCAAGCTCTTCCTTAACAGCTGTAAAATTTACATTGGTCCCTTTCTTTTGTTGAAGTGATATTTACATTCCACTTCCTTAATGGACTTTTGTTTTAATGTGATACATATTTTATGGTTGAAAGTATTTTATTACTCTGTCATAGTTCTCTGCAACAAAAATAATATACATATTTTGAAAATTTTGAATAATTTTTATAAGACTATGTAAAATTTTTGTGAGTGAATTATAGTTATTAGCGCTACACACTTGATTTTTATTAAAAAATGAAAAGAAATATTATTGGAAATATCTCTAAATGAATTGATTGGAAGTGGTTTTATATTGCTTTGATTAAAGGAGACATTGCTAATAATAAACTATCAGGAAAAAATTAAGAAAACAATTCCTTTTACAATTGCAGTAAAAATAATAAAATACCTAAGAATAAATTCAACCAAGGAGATGAAAGACATGTACTCTGAAAACTAAAATATATTAAAGAAAAAAAATTGAAAAAGACACAAATAAATGAAAAGATATATTTCCTTGTTCGTGGATTTGAAGAATTAATATTGCTAAAATGCCAATACTACCAAAAGCAATATAGATTCAATGCAATCCCTATCAAATTCCAATGGCATTTTTCACAGAGGTAGAACAAAGAAACCTTAAAATTTGTATGGAACCATAGAATACCACAAATAGCCAACGCAATCTTGAGAAAGAACAAAGCTGGAAGCATCGCACTCTCTGATTTCAAACTATTTTACAAAGCTATAGTAATTAAAACAGTATGGTACTGTTGTAAAAACAGACACATAGATCAATGGAATAAAACAGAGAGTCCAGAAATGAACCTACACATACATGGTTAACTAATTTAAGAAAAAAGGGGTGAGAATATACACTGGGGAAAGGACACTCTCTTCAATAAATGTTATTGGGAAAATTGGACAGCCACATGCAAAAGAATAAAACTGGACAAATGTCTTACACAGTACACAAAAATTAACTCAAATTGGATTAAAGACTTGAGTGTAAGACATGAAACCACAATACTCCTTGAAGAAATTATAGGTGGTAAGCTCTTTGACACAGGTCTTAGTGATCTTTTTTTTTTCTTTGAATTTGACACCAATAGCAAAAGCAACACAAGCAAAAATAAACATCAAACTAAAAAGTTTCCACGTAGCAAAGGAAAGCAGTAACAAAATGGAAAGAAAATCTACTGAATGGGAGAAAACACTTTCAAATTGTATATCTGATAAGGGGTTAATATCCAAAATACATAAAGAACTCAACTGAAAAAAAAACTAAAAAATGGGCAGAATATCTGAATAGACATTTTTCCAAAGAAGACATACAGATGGCCAACAGGTGCATGAAAAGATGTTCTTCATCACTAATCATTAGGGAAATGCAAATCAAAACCACAATGAGATATCACCTTACACCTGTCAGAATGGCTATTATCAAAAAGACAAGAAATAACAGCCATGGGCAAGTATATGGAGAAAATGCAACACTTCTGCACCGTTGGTGGGACTGAAAATTGGTGCAGCCACTGTGGACAACAGTATAGAGGTTCCTTGAAAAGTTAAAAATAGAACTACCACACAATCCAGCAATTCTACCTCTGGGTATTTATTTGAAGAAAATGAAAACACTAACTTGAAAAGATATATGCACCTCCTTGTTTATTGCAGCATTAGTTATAATAGCCAAGATATGGAAAAAACTTGTGTCCCGCAATGAGTGAATGAATAAAGAAATTGTGATATATATATATACACACACAATGGAATATTATGCAGCCATAAAAAGAATGAAATCTCACTATTTGCAGCAACATTTGCTAAGTGAAATAAGTCAGACAGAGAAAACAAAAAATACTGTATCTTGTGCTTATATGTGGAATCTATAAACAAACACACAAACAAATAAATACCAAGCTCATAGATACAGAGAACAGACTGCTGCTTGCCAGAGGTTGGGGGTTGGGTGGGAGAAATGGGTGAACTCTTTTTGGTTTTTTTTTTTTTGTAGTTTAAATAAATTAAAAAAAAAAAAAAAACAGACTTTGTTGACACCAGTATTTCAGTTTTCTCTTTCTTTGATGACCTGGAAGTTTTTATACCTCTAGGGGTTGCAACATAATGGCAAATCAGCTTTCAAGCAGATCAGTTTCAGGAAAGTGAACCAAGCAAGCTGGGTGCTCTAATAGTGACCCCTTACACCCACCCTTTCCCTCCGGAAGCCTCCTGCCTGCAGAATTTCGTGCTCTCCAGCTATTGACTAAATGAACCATTTAATTTTCACATTCCCTCTTTACACTGTGGCTGTTAGTCACAGAGAAGTGATTTTCAAAGCTGTAATTCCTTTGATGCTACAGAGAAAAATTATACCTATTTTCAAATGCAGTGATTTTCACACTTCTGGTTCATTTTTTTAAGGTTTAAAATGGATTAATATCTTTCTCATGTGTGGGAGGAGAAAACACATTTTGCTTTAGTGAAAAACCTGAAAATCATTAAGTGGCCTGTAATTTTGCAGGCAGGATTATTTTGCTACTTTTTATACTTCCACTAGAATTTTTCATATCGTATAGAGCTGTGTATGCACAAGCTTCGGTTCCTGGCTCTCTGAACAATACTTTTATCCTCTACATTATTTTACTGGTCTGTAGCTCCCCTTAAACTCCATCTTTATTTTCCCACTGAGGTAACAATAATAATGATGTCTACTCACCTTGCAGAAATACTGTGAACTGTCATTGGTTTTTCTAAGTTCCTAAGACACTTTTAGTGCCTTGGGAAAAGATTATATTTAAACATGGCTTGTTTTTCCTATGTGTGTCATTTTCCAAAGTGCAATCTGATCAATATGCTTTTTGAATCAGATTTCCAATATGTTTTCTGAAATGTTAAGGAAAATTTGCACAGTGACCGTTAGAGGGGAAAACTGTGGAAAGCCCACTGGCCTTTATACGTGTACAGGTATAGGAACAGCTAAGGGTTATGAAGTGAGTGTTTAGAAGAAAAACTACAGACAGTTACATTGCACCTAATTTAGTGTACTGTGAATTTGACTGTAAAGTGTGCTTCTCTTTTTATATGGCTTTTGCTTTATCCTATTCCTCCCAATACCCTAATGTAAAAGTCTATTAATAAGCAGAAACAAAGGTACAGAGTTTTTTTAACTTATCTGGCAATCATTCTCACTTCCTCTTGGGTTTGTTACTTTGATGGGTAGAATGGAATAGGTTTTATTAAATACAACATTTTTTTTAAAGAACAACTGTATTTGTAAATAGCCTGTGTGCATTCTTGCATATGGTAGTTCTTTGATATTTAAAGTGAACTCTTTCTTTAGGATATGTGTGCAGGATTGCAGGTTTATACGTAAGAAAAATGAGAATTTTCTATAGAGCTCCAACTAAAGTAGAAGGAAGGCAACACAGAGCTGAGAAGTGAAGCATAAGACTCTGCATTATTGTCAACACACTGTTCCAGTGTGTTCAAGGCAATCAGGATAATGTTAATTGCCATTTCTCTCTGACAACCTATTTGCATATAAATACAAGGAAAATGAAATCAAGTTGACAACATTAAACTCAAGCAAGACAGAGAGAAATAACCTAGTAATAAACTTCTATTAAGGCAATATGGAAAAATGTCTACTGAGGATTTCCAGACATTAAAGTCATTGCACAAATAAACTTGCAGATAAAAAGAATGAGACCATTAGTAATAACAGATGACAAGTTTTACACATTTTATTATTAGCTATTCAACGACTGCTTTTCACCTTCTTCATCTCGTTTTAACCAGCAGATGCATTTTGTTTCTGTCTCCACGGAGAAGGATAAATGTTTATGACCACGAGGGAGAATTTTCACTTTTGCTGTATTTTTACTCTAATCACGGCCAATGGCACCATAAACCTGCTGGGACAAATCCTGATATGAAGTCGTTGGTACCACACGCACTTGTTTTGCCACCAAGGAAAAAGTCACTAGCGCTAATCACAGCAAAACCTCGAGGTAATCTCTGAAGTTTCTGAGCTGGAGACGAAGAGACTGCAAATGTGTCAGGTCTGCTGTAATCCAGGCTTAATCATTCATGGTTCTTCCTTCCAGGCTCAGTGGTACCTTAATTTGGACAATAAATGATTAACCATCCTACTTACAGATGCAAAGAGAAATAATACTGGCCCAATAAAATTCAAAATGTTTAGAAATAATTCTTTCCTAGATTACAGAACATGAGAATTAGTTGAGTAATAAAAATAAGACCTACTTTCTAATTTACTAGCATGGCTTCTCAAATAAATTTGAGCAGTAAGTTTGATTTGTTTATGCCTGTATATAAACCCTAAATAGTTGTTTATCTCAGATCATGAAAGAGACCATCACAGATTATGAAACTATTGTTATGTGAAGAGTGGAAAATTTCCCACTCTTTCTGTTCATGAACAGCCATACCCAAGAAACTGATTTTATTATTATCTCTGTGATAACTTTTCAGACGTGTAGATTTACATTTTCTTGTCGTCTGAACAGCTCTAAGCTCAGAAATGATAAACATGCTCACCCGTTAGAAGGGATTTTTATTATTTATATGTTTGATCCACAATTGCTGCGGAGGTTTCTCTCAGAATATTACGTATTTTGTTGCATACTGAGAAAAGTGGGAATTGTGTAGGTCTTGTTTACCATTTTATGCTCTGTACATAGAACAGTGTCTGACACAGAAGTGCTTATTAATTGAAGATTGAAGGAAAGTACCATAAATATCATATTTCCATTAACCTTGGCTCGTGTTATATAGTTATCACTGTGGTTTATCTCAGATCATGAAACAAGTCACCGCACATTCTGTCACAGGGACCTTGTGCTTCTTTCTTCCAGGATAGCACTGGGAGTTAGCCCACAGGCTTTGGGTGATGTCAGCCCGGTTTGGAATCCTGGTGGTAGGTGTAGCTTTTGGCAAATTAACCTCTCTAAACTGTAATTTTCCTACCTTTACAGCACAGTAGTTGGAAGGATTAAGTGCTGAAATTCTTGCTAAAAGCCAAGCATTGTGTCTGTCACATTGCAAATTTATACTGGTGCCTGTTTTATTATAAATCTTACTTTATCCTCAGATTTCATTCTAATGGGAGTATGTCACATCATCACTAAGAAATAGCTAAGTTGTTTTTGGTGCTTGAGCTTCTTAATTCACAAGGGGTGAGCCAAGTCTCAGGAGATTTCCAAAGTAGATCTGCCATATTTAGCAATAAAAATAAAAGACACCAAGTTCATTTTGAATGTTAGATAAACAACAAATATTTTTTGGCATGAGTATCTTCTGTATTTTTATCTGAATATCGTATCCTAAAGGTTACTCAAACATAGGATATGATTCTTTAGTTGTCTCCAAGAAGACTTAGAAAAATGATGGGTCAGGATAAGAGAACTAAAATTAGGAGAGCAAAGTTTAGTTGTTAATTTAATCTAATATAGTCTTATATAAAGACAAGTGATGTTTTTATTTACCTATTAGGATATTAGTATATAACCACTACAATAATACATTGATTTGAAATAGCCAATATGTTATGAAATAGAACAACACTATATACCATAACTAAGGAAAATTGGAAAAATAGAAAAGAAATAAAGGTTATTGTAACAATGTGTTGATGGCCAAAGGGTAAACTTATTCTTTTAAATTACCATAGAAGATCTAAATATATATATATATATATATATATATATATATATATGATCAAGACTTAAAGATTGTCTTCAAATATACAACGAGATAAAGACTTTCCTAGATAAACCCAAACAGAGAGTTCATCGGCTCTAGACCTGCCTTACAAGAAATGGTAAAGCGAGTCCTTCAAGATGAATGAAAAGATGATAAACAACAACATGAAATAACTCAATTAAAAAATGGACAAAGGACTTGAATAGACATTTCTCCAAAGACGACATCTAAATAAAATAACAGAATTATGAAAGGATGCTCAACATCACTAATCATCAGGGAAATGCAAATCAAAACCACAATGAGAAACCACCTCACACCTGTCAGGATGGCTATCATTAAAAAAACAAAATAAGCATTAGCAAGAAGTTGGAAAAGTTGGAATCCTTGTGCACCATTGGCTGCTAGTGAAAACCAATATCAAGTTCCTCAAAAAACGAAAAATACAATGACTGTACAATCCAGCAATCCCACTTTGGGTGTTTATCCAAAAGAATAGAAAACAGGACCTCAAAGAGATATTTTCACTTCTATGTTGATCAGAACATTATTCACTTAGTCATGAGGTAGAAACAACCTAAATGTCAGATGAATAAAGTAATGTGGTATACACAGACAAGGGAATAAAAGTCATCCTTAGAAGGAAATCCTATCATGTGATATAATGTGAATGCACCTTGAGGACATTAAGGAAAACAAACCTGTCACAGAAGGACACATACTCCTGATTCCACTTTAATGGTATATTTAAAGTAGTCAGACTCAGAAGTAGAAAGTGGAATGAGGGCCAGGGGGTTGGAGTTCAATGGGTATACAATATCAGTCAAGCAAAATGGATAAATTCTAGAGATCTTCTGTACACAGCACCTGTAGTTAACAACACTGTTCTGTACATTTAAAAATTTGTTAAGAGGGTAGACCTCATGTTATGTTTTTTATCATAAAAAAGACTTAAGAGCAGTATGTGAAAAGTTAGCTTCCTTCTGATATTTGGTTCTGACTTCCCTTTTCCGGGCAAGTAAATTATTCCCCATTAGGATTCAAGGTGGTTCACATATAATACTGGTTGATTGAGTCTCAATGCCATAAAGTGACTGTTTACTATTGGGTAATCAAGTACTTATAACTACAGTCCTTGTGACAACATAAGATGATTTGGCTGCTGCTCTAAACTCCAGGGTTGCGACTACTCTTAGTACGGAATTAACACAGCTATAAAAAATGACAGAGTTAAAGTCTTCCTATCATCTGAAGGCTGAAGTAAGTCCACGGTGAGCCAAACATCAGTTTGATGCTTATGGGCTTCATATTCTGGGCACATATGATAATAATGGATGTTCTTTATCTCCAGTATAACTTTAATCAGGCTTGCAGCTTGGTTGGTAGGAAGCAACACAAATAGATACTATTTTCTCTTTATTTTTAAACTGAAGTATAGTTGATTTACAAAGTTGTGTTAGTTTCAAGTGTACAGCATATATAAGTATATATATATGTGTGTATATAATATATATATATGTAGATTCAGTTATACATATCTATGTATTCTTTTTTAGATTCCTTTCTCGCTATTTAATCTAAATTGTCCCAATAGAACATTTAAGAACAATTAACCTTGTTTAGAGAATAATAAGACAGCATAAAAATGCATACCAGTTGTTTCAGATTTAACTTTGAAAATGAAAATCCTAATAACTCAGCAATTTAATGCTCTTTCCTAGGCAGATAGGAGACCAATATTTCCTCACATTCCAAAGAGTCTAAGGAGAATAATCTTACTAGTTGCAGTGACAAATAATCATCCTTGTCTTCAAGCATCACCTCTTGGATGAGAAGATGGCTATCTGTATGGCAAACAAAAACTGTTTTTGAAGAAAGAAAGGAGTACGAACATTGGTACTGTAATTTGGTTATAAAAATAAACCTTGTGTCTATCTACAGTTATTCTTAGAACCGACCCAGCAACCCATGAATAGGTTTTTCTTCTTGTAATCTTACAAGAGGAGAAGGACGCAGAAGGAAGGGGGGTAGAAGTGGGGTGACATCTTTTAATACAGAGCGTTGGAAAAGAGGCCAGTTACTTCGGTTAACAATTATCATGCAAAAGATTACATCTATTTTGAGTTGCATGGTGGAGCATTAATGAGGTGATGAGAAAAACAAAAACCACAAAATCAGACTACTAGGAAATTCTCAGCAATGGTGGAAAACAGCATCAAGTTAGAATAGGAGACTAGGTCTGAATTTTAGCTCTTCCTTCTACCTGCTGTGTGACCTTGGACATATTACTTAATTTTTCTAAATCTGAGTTGTTTTCATCCACAAAATGGGGTAATAATAGTACAGACTCATTGGATTCTTGTGATCATTAAATGAGATAATGCAGGCAAAGCACAGAGACTTAATAAATCTCGGCTCTTAAGATAACATGCCTATCATCTTAGGTCTCAAACTCAAAAAATGAAGATTAATATTAATAGTTACCCTTCCGGTGCACAGCCTAATTAGTAGCACCAATGAGATTATTTATGTATAAACTCTCTCTACGAGATTAGGTGCTATTACTGCGGTTCCATAAAAGTTGAATACGATTTTGAAATACAATGGCGTAGACTGTGGGAACAGTAGGGTCATTTAAATCTTCAGATAAAATTCTCTTGTGAATGCTTAGCCACCTCGTTCCAGAACACTGCAAAGTCAAACTTATTCCTCAATTAATCACTAACCTGTTGTGTTTGGACAAAGGTAGCCTTGAAAATGGGCCGGTTTTTGTTCTTAAAAGTCATTTTAATTTGGTAGGTATGGATTCCATTTAAACACTGCTTTTTGTTAGCTCTATTTCTTAGATTTAAAAAAATTTTGGGGGGGGGCATAGTTGATTTACAATGTTGTGTTAGTTTCAGGTGTACAGCAAAGTGAATCAGTTATACATATACATGTATCCACTCTTTTTTAGATCCTTTTCCCATATAGGTCATTACAGAGTACTGAGTAGAGTTCCCTGTGCTCTACAGTAGGGCCTTATTAATTATCTATTTTATATACAGTAGTGTGTATGTATCAATCCCAATCTCCCAATTTATCCCTCCCCCCCTTACCCCCTGGTAACCATAAATTTATTTTCTACATCTGTAACTCTATTTCCTTTGTGTAGATAAGTTAATTTGTAGCCTTTTTTTTAGATTCCACACATAACGATACCATATAATATTTGAAATAATGCCATTTGCAGTGACATGGATGGACCTAGAGATTGTCATCCTGGGTGAAGTAAGTCAGACAGAGAAAGACAATGGACCTTCCTATACTCATAGAAGCCATTCTGTCTTTTCTTTATTTGGGTTTGTATCTACACTTTGAGGCACTGCAGTGTCCTCCTTTAGACTCAATCCATTTCCTAGACCATAGACCAAGGCGAATAAGCCTGAAGCTGGGTTAGACTTTCAGAGCAGCTAAGACACCCCCTTCCTCAGGCTCCCTCTCTTCTACTTCTCTCTTGGGGGCAAACTCACACACAGAAATGTTACTTTGCTTCCTGTTTCATAAGCAAAAAATTCCAAATTCTTAACAGGTGTTTATTTATCATCTGTCCTGTACCAGGATGTATAAACCTACCTTGCTTTCTATAGAAATAAATCCCTGTGAAGTACCTCATTCAATTAAAAATTATTTAATGAGTGCCTACTCTGGGCCTCCGCTGGGCATTAGATGCTGCGGGTAACATGGTCGGAAGCTATAGGGAATTCTGGCAGTGACGGGTTTACAGCATAGTGGGTGAGTGATACAGCCGAATATCACGATGCCAATAAAGGGGGTACAGGGTCACACCGGAGCAAAAGCCAACCTGAATTTAGGAATCAAGAGAGGAGTTACTGAAATATTCAAGGGTAGTTTCTGAGCCTATATTTGAAGAAAGGGTCGGGAGGTGTAGTGTGTTTTAGGGGCAATGGGTTTTGTGGTGGGAGGGTTCCAGGCCAAGGACATAGCACGCCTGGGGTTCCAGAGTTGAGAGGATGTGGCAGGTTTGGGGAACTGGAGAAAAGAGTTCAGCTGGAGCAGAGAAGAGCAGGGGAAGGAAGGTAAGGACAGGACACCACACCGAGGGCGCAAGAGTCAGATCATGAAGGGCCTTGTGTGCAAAGTCAGAGGATCGGATTACATCCTGCAACCACGAGGATGGGCCTTGGAAGGTTCTACGTGCTGCAGTGAAATGATCAGACTTGTGTTTTAGAATCTTCTGGAAGCAGACTGAAAAAATGAGCTGTAGTGGGTTACAGCTGAGGCAGGAAGACTGGGGAGGAGCAGATAATGGAAATTCAGCTGGGCTGCAGTAGTGCCCGACTCGGGCCGAGGCTGTGCTCTCGGGGGAACGGGCCGGGTGTTGGGGGGAGAGTGCACTGGAATTCGGAGTTACTGGGTCTGGTCGGTTGGGAAAGAGGGACCTTCGATTCTGGTGTGAGCCGATACATCACGATGCTTTCCGGACAGGGACGTTCTTCGTTTTCAATCAGTGCTTTTCCTATTCTGAAAAGTTTGTCAACACAGGCAGATATACTTGAAAGTTCAAGTTTGTCCTGACGTTTTTGCATCAGCTATGGTACAGTTACTAGTCATTTATGGAGAGCTTACTAGGAAGGTTGATAAAGTCAGAATGATTGAGGTCACTTTCTCACAGAGCTAATAGCTTTCTGGAAAGGGTGACAAGTAAGTCAGTGGTAGAGCAGGATGAGAGCTGCAAATGAGACGTGCACGGAATTTCGGAGGGGAACTTGCATGTGGATGGAAGACAACTGCCTTGCCTACTGCCATTTAACTGTCAAACGCATCTCCTGGCATTGCACTTGGAACTGGCCGCCTCCACCCCACTGCCAACCCACCCCCAATAACTTACACTGGGGACATCAGAGATCCTTGCAAAAGCTACGCTTCTGCTGCCCTTGGGCCCTCTGTCCACTTCTAGCCTAATTATATGACTAGGTTTAAAAAAAAAAAAGCCCATGATGGCCACGTGGTCCAGAATTTGACCCCAAAGTACTCGGAGCTCTTTGCAGGAGATGGGTGTGTGTGTGTGTGGCAGGCGGCCTCAGACCAGCTTAGTCAATATATACCATGTAGAACTGAAGCCCTGGGGTGGGTCACCCAATATAAAGAACATGTGTGTGTGGAGGAGAGGAAACTGGAAGAAGGAAAGATGTCTCGGCCTAGATGACATCTGGGGTGATCCTTCAAAAAGAAGGATGGAGAAGAGCGGTGAAGAAAGGCTGAAGCCCTGTGAGTGGTAAATTCATTCACAAAAGCGTGAAGGCCTGAGAAGCAAGGCACCTTCAAAGAAACGGCCACGTCCAAGTGGCTGATGGCCTTCAGTTCAGTCAGGTGAGGACGTGTACACACCGACTGTCTTTCAGACAGGAGCCTGTGACTCTCCAGGGAGTGGACCCCTTGTTGCAATGGAGCCACAGAATGGAGCAAGTGATCGTCTCCTTTTCTTTGTTTTCAAATGAAGAGAAAGCAGGAAAGACATAGCATTTTCCCTTCTGTATTTAGTCTTGTAGGGCTGCTGTAACAAAGAACCACAAACTACGTGGTTTAAAACAACAGAAGTTTATTGTCACTTCTCTGGAGGCGGAAGTCTCTGGAGGCGTCGGCAAGGTTGGGCCTCCTTGTGGCCATCAGGGAGGAACGGTTCCCACGTCTCTCCTGGCTTCTGGGTGTTGCCTGGGAAGCTTGGACCTCCTGGGACTGTAGCTGGACCACTGCAATGTCAGCGCCATCTCTACAGGCCTTCCTACAGGACACCAGTTGTGAAATTTATGGCCCACTCCGATCCAGTATGACCTTATTTTAACTTGGTTAAGTATACAAAGACCCTAATTCCCAATAAAGTCACGTTCACAGGTACGGGGGGTTAGGACGTCAACATATCTTTGGGGGGGGACTCAAATCAACCTACGACACGCAATGCTTCTCAAATAGGAGCCTGTGACTCTCCAGGGAGTGATTCAGATGTTGCTGGGGACCCGTGGAGACCATCAAGTCATAACCTCCTTTTCTTTGTTTTCAAGTGAAAGAAAACTAGAAGAGACAGAGCATGCATTTTTTTTCTTTTTTTGCTGTTGAATTCCTGTCGATTTCCTCTGGCCTTCAGACATGTTGCCATTTTAATGGCTGTCATGGTAATTCAATAGCAAGCTGGTCGGGTGAGGGGCCTTGTGTAGACTCCCCCGTTTTATTGAAACCAGGCCATTCACATGAGAAGCATGAATGAAGCCACGAGAACAGCATAATTGCGCTGTGTCAAGTGTACGGGGAACAGTTGTAAACACAGAATGTGGAAGAGAGAAAGCTTGAGCGGCCTGGTGCCTTGGAACTTGCAGCCTGTGATGTCACGGCCGACAGCAACGCTACAGGTGGAAGACTGACCCCATCAGTGAGTGGCTATAAGGAGACGGGTCACTCAGTCCAAAATGTTCTCCAATTAAAACAAAGGCACACCGAGAAAGAGAAGCTTGAGAAGCACAGGCGCAGAAGTCGCAGCCCTCGTGAGCAGTTTCTACAAAATACTCTCTTCGCCCAGACAAGGGGATTAGGCAGGAAGCCCGGGGCCTGGCCCTATCTGAATTTCCAGAAAGCGTCCACCATCTGAGCAGTAGGTGAGTGGCATTAGGGTTTTCCCTGTGAGGGCGGCCCACGGAACAAGTCCTAGTATAAATACCGAATGAAATGACAGTAATCCTTGTTGACATGCAAAGCATGTCAATCTTACATCTGGCCCTCAGGAACACAGCATAAATTCTCATACCTCAGAAGGGGATTAATCTGCCTTTCCAGTTCCTAAAGACGTTTTTAGTAGATATTTTGGCTCTCAGAAAAGCACTGGCCTCAAAAACGTAAGCAACCAATGTCTGATAGAAAATGCCTCCCTCACTTAGAAGAGACCACATCATTTTATTTCTAAACACAGTTTTGTATAAAATATTCTTATAATACTCATCCAAATAAGGTTTTGATTGAAGCATCCTTAACTCCATCAGCGGCATATTGATAATCCTGGAGTAGGATACGTGAGATGAATTCTGGGAAGAAAATAGGGGGATGAGGAGAAGCTTCTCACATTCACCTCTGTCTGTAACATTCTCCTTTGGATGTTAGTAGCTTTTGCAAACTTAACATTTCCAACATTTAAACATTTCCTACAGATCGTTTCCTTCCATAATTTCTCAAATTCATTCTTCCGTTTTCTCAGGACATAACCTTGGGCTCATCCCTATCTCCTCTCTTTCTATTGAATCCGCATCTTCTTCATCAATTCCTTTCAGCTCTGATTTTTTTCTTTTGGTTTTGGAAGTGTACGCAGAATCCAGCACCAACCTCCTTATCCTAAGCTAAACTACGGAAACCTTCTCCCATGTTTACCTGCTTCTATTTGGCACCTGAAGCCAGGGAGTTAAGTTACTCGACAACATAGATCAAACCATGTCACTCTTTGTTCTTTCTCACTCAGAGTCAAGTCCAAGATCTCACTGTGGGCCCCGGGGTCCACTGGGACCCCAGCATTGCCTCTTCCATGGTCGATGGCCCTCTGTTCTCATCATCCTCTGCTCTCCCCTTGCTTCCTCCACCCCCGGTTTTCATGCTGTTTCTTAGATGTGTCAGGCCCCTGCCTCCTGCAGGTCTTTGGTTTTCTCTGGGCCCCTCTGTCTAGGTCTGCACACACCTCCCCTCACCTGCTCAGCCCCGTGCAAATGTCGGCTTCACTGAACACCCTTAAGAAAGCTGAGGCGTCTTCCCTTTACATTTTATTTTCCCTTTACGCTCTTTTACTTTTCTTCTTAGCATGGCTCATCACGCTGCATTTTATAAATGTATTTTGGTCTGATTCTTTCCTGTCTGCTCACTGCAGTGTAAACACTGTCACAGCAGGAGCTGGATTTTGTTTGCTGCCATATCTCACTCTTCCTTGATGACAGTAGCACTTGGTTCATAGTAGATGCTTGGGTTTGTGGAATAAATGAATAAGTGACTTATTAGCTAAATAAATAAACACATAAAAGGAAACTTAATACATATGCTAAAAATGTACTGGCTTATTTTCCCTCTAGTTCAGTGCAACAGAGACATCTAAAGGTACAAAAAAGACTAAAAAGCAAGGCTAACACGGGACTGTTATAATGGTCACTGGTTTCTTTAGGGAATATTGATGGGTCTATGAGCACAGGTTCTATGAGTCTGAGAAGCAAAAAGCAAAACGCAAAGCACGTATCTGAACATCACAATGAAAAATTAAACCAGTAAATTCTGAGGAGTGGTCAGGGGAAGAAGTTATCAGATATAGCAAATGCATTTTGAGTCCCTCAGACTGAGGTGCACACACCAGAGCAGAACGTGAGAGTGAGTACAGAACAGGAAAGGGAAACCCTGGGTGCATTGATTCAAGGAGCATTTATTGAGCACTTACCATATACCAGGCAATGTGCTAGGCACGGGGTATTCAAGACAGAAAAATACAGTCTGCATCTGCCGTCTATGGCAAGATAGACACATAAATCAGTGATTTCGTAACAATGGGGTGTATTCAGGGGTACCTTTGACCAGAGGGTTGTGTGACCACAACAGGGAAACCCACCTCCACCCGGGAAGGAGTGAGACCAGGAAAATGCCACCACAGCTGTGACAGGCAGACAGGTAGAGGCGGGGAGACGAGGATGTGTGTGTGTGTGTGTGTGTGTGTGTCTCCAAGAAGACGGAGAGCAAGCACTTAGGTGTGCAGGCAAGAAGGGCTGTTAGGTGGGAGAGGCCACAGACAGCTTGGTGCCGCTGAAGCAAAAGTCTTCAGGGATCAGGAAGAAGAAGAAGTAACAGGCTTCGTTAATATTCCTGTACTACTTGAGTCTATTCTTTTTAAATTTTCTTTATTACTATTATTATTATTTACCCTTTTGACCATTTGTAAGTACACAATTCAGTGGCATGAAGTCCATTGACAATGTCGTGTAATCATCACCACCATCATCCCCAGAACTTTTCCATCCTCCCAACAAGAAGCTCCATCCCCATGAAATAGCTGCCCCCCTCCTCCCAGGCCCTATTTTTAGAAATTGGAGCGACATGTGGACTATAAATTGGAATGAGAGATCAGTTAGAAGAATATTGCAAATCTGATTGAAGCTATTGTGTTTTAAGCTATGTTGGAGGAACCATCACATTGGTAAGTTCATTTTGATGTCAACTTTACAGTCAATAAGGTTTTAAGAAAAGTGTCATTTTTAAGCTAGTATGGATGGAAAGTCACATTTAAAACCGAGTTTATATAGAAATTCATATTCTCCAACTTTTCTTTTCCCAAAGAAATGCTTCCCTTTAATTTAATTACACTAGTTTAGTGGAAAAGCATATTTATAAGTTTTGAAAAGCAAGGTGTCCGATCTTGTAATTAAAAAAAACTGCATTTCTGCCAAATTTTTTTGATGTAAACTCATGTTTACAATTAGTTTTGATGAAACGCTCAGTCGCCCAGTCACCCGTTGTTTTAAGAGTACGACAATGTTTAATCTAGTTGAAAATTTGTATTTATAAGCTCTATTTATGAAAAATCATGTTTTCTGGATTTTCTGATGAAAATGTTAGAATTTCTTTGTTTTAGAAAAACTAAAGTATTTAAACCATTTTAAAATAAAATTTAAGTTCACAAGCTATTTGTATTAGAATGCATGTATCCAATCCGATTTGATGAAATTTACTCTATTTCAAAGGTACATTTAAATATTTGGTGATTAAGCAGATATAAAAAAGGAAGGACAGAGAGAAGTTAATTTATGATTCTAAGTAAAATAAGTGCTCCTATTAAACATGTAATCCTTAGTGTCATAAGTGATACACAGCAATATCATGAAATTCACATTGCAATGCTCCCTATGGCTTCCATGGCATTGAAAACTTTTCCTTTTCTAACTTACCTTTCATTTTATGTTTTATTCACAGATTTCCCCCTTCTACTACTGCTTCTTGGACTGTCCCTAAGTTTCCTCATTTCTCTTCTTCTTTCCCTCTGTTCTCTTTCCAGCAATGGCGAAGGTTCACGCTGGTGGATTTGGGCATATCTCTAAGGTCGCCTTGTAGACAACAGGCTAACGTTTCCTGGATGTCCAACCTGGCATTTTTATTTCTCTGCTGGACATCCGCATCAGATCATCCATGGATGACCCCAAGAATCTCTACAATCAACGTGTCAAGAGTCTGTCTCCTCATCCCCAAAGCTCCGTCACCACCACCTCCATCACATGGTCGCCAAGAAGTCACCGGGTCCAAACAGCCTCTGTGGTGTCTCCCCTTTTTAGCCTCTCTTTTACTTTCCTACCAAATCTCTGTAGGTCATGGCCTCAGAGTTCATGAACAGAGCTCTACTTTGCTCTATTTCTTTCCTGAAGTTATCCCATGAAATCTATCTTACTTATTGTAGCAAGGCTGATCTATAGGAAGTATGAGTGACTAATGTAGAATTTCTTTCCCTGCCACTCTGCAGGTGTGACAACCAATGCACCAAAATGAGCTCATTATCTTATCCAACAACTAGTTTCTTCCCTTGCGTTCTCCATGTCATGTGACAGCATCCCCAGTGGAACGTAAGCTACATATTTGTTTTCTTCCTTGCTGTACCCTTACCTCCGAGAAGAGGCTTTGTCATCAGCAGGCACTAAGGGAATATTTTTGAATAAATGAACGAATGAACAACGTCATCTTCCATCTCTATCACAATCACTAAATTCTGGGTATTTTATTCCCTAATTGTCTCTCCTTTCTCCTTTCTGTGCTTTCGACCATCAACCTGCTCAGCCCTCATTATTTCTTATTGGGAGGTGTGTGTCAATAACCTTCCTACTGCTGGATGTTTTATCTCATGAGTAGTTATAGAAATGCCATTTCTCTGTCTAGAACTCATCACAATGGTTTCTTGGGATAAAGTCCTGGATTTTTAGCCTTGAATCTAAACCCTCTGCGACCCAGCATGTGCCTAGATTCAGTATCATTTTCTGCCACTCCCTGCCTTAACTTTATATTCTGTCTTATAAAACTTACAGTCTTCCCTCGTCCACCCCCTCCCAACCAACTGTCCCAATTTGTCCAGGATGGAGGGGATTCCCAGAACTCAAAATTTTCAGTGCTAAAGTTGGGAAAGTCTGGGGAAAACCAGAACTACCCTAACATACTCTAGCCTCTGTGCCTTTAGGCCACAAGTCACCTCTTCCTGGAATTCTAGTTCTTCCTCTCTTTGTCTGCCTAAGCCTCACTGATCCTTTAAAATCATGTCAAGCAGTTCTACAGTACCCCCCAAAACTGTCATGTTTATCTGTGAATTCCTAGAAACTCTTGAAATGCTCTATTTGTGTTCAGCTGTTAATAAATATGTATTAAATGAGTAAATTACCTTCCAGCAGAAAACATTCTAAAATCTACAGTTTGATTTTCAAAGCCTCCGTGAATAAGCCTATTAATTCATTTCAATTTGTTCAATTAGATTCAATGTAATTTAAATTCCATTTAACCAAGATTTATTAAATGTCTACATTTCTTAGTCCTCATTCATATTACTTTTTATTGTTTACTCCCAACTGACCCAATTTTTCAAATGTACCATGTTTTTCTTTGTTTTTGTTTTTGTTCTTTGTCTTCACTACAAGACTGTCCTCAAAAGATAATTACCTGCGTCTCTGCCTGTCGTAACCATCACATTTGTTAAGGTCCAGATTAACTGCAACTGCCCCCATGAAAACTGATTTGATCATCAGCCCAAAGGAATTTCTTTCATCGTGCACCTTGCTTGGAACGTTCTTGCATTCCTTGATGCCTTTGGAGTTGTACTATATTATTTGCAGTCTTTATCTTTTCTTCCTTACTACACTGGAAGCAATCATCTCTGTATCTTCATCATTGTCTAATTCAATGTCTGGTGCATGTACTAAACTAAATATTAGTTTGTGTTTTAAGATTATAAATTAAGAATGTACATGAAATTTGAAATCCAAATGAACAATGAAAATGTCTACTCCCAGTGAAGATAAAATTATCGTGCTGCAGACCATCTGGTGAGAAGGAGGCAAATGCAAAAGCATTTTACTTTAATTTTTCTAGGTGTGAATTAGGACATTTCTGAGATAGGTCACTAAATGTGACATTGGCAGCAAGCTTTCCCTTATTTATTTCAGAGAATACACAGAATTCTTTTTGATTATTTAGCTACTATAAGTCAAATATGCCTTGTTTGAATTTAAAATTGTCTTAGCTTGTTAAGTTTCTGTACCCTTCTTTATAAACTGTTGCCATGGAAACAGTATTTCAGCCATCTTGTCTTCCTCTAAATGTCACATCTGCTATCGCGCTGTATGTAAGGACATTGCATACACACACAGAAAGAGACACATGTTTACTGCTTATGAAGATCAAAGTTAATACTTCATACTGTGAATACACCATCCTTTACACTAGTGGCTCTAATATTCAGAAAATAACTGGGGAGCAGTTAGACACTCTCGATTAAAAAATGTTCAATGGAGGTAATTTACAATCTGAAAATAGTGAATGATGTTTGTTTTACTAAGATGTTATTTTCCAGGTTCAGCACATGGCCACAGAGTTCTGCTATTGTGAAGGGCTTTGTGAACTCACACCTGCCTTTTCAACTTCCTCATGTAAATCACTGCTCCTTCAAGTAATGTCAGTTCTATCAAGACTTCACTCTTCCTTGAATTCCTAGTTGAGCCTTTGTACCTTTTTCACACACAATGAGATGAAGGACTCTATCCTTTCACCCTCATCCTGCCATATAATTATGTTCTTAATCCCTTTCATAAAGACCTTGACTTAGCTGTTTATTTGCCTTTCAGACAAAGAGTATGTCATCCTCACCAGGTAAAATGCACAGAAGAAAGAGCCAAAGATCAGATGTAAAGAATCCTGACAGGTAGGGGTTGTGTTGAAATATGAGTGTTCATCATTCAGAGGAATCAGCAAGGATTAATATCCCCAGGGCCTTGTCTTTAAAATCAATTACGTGGCCAAAAGTACTGATTCATAGCCTCAACCTGGGTCAGCAAACTTGTTATCATTAAACACTCTCCCTCTTACCTGGCATGTGCCCCAGAGTGAATCTTTTGGAATTCACATTCCACAGTGAGGACTGCACTTCCCCGCTGCTACCTCCTACTGCAGGGTCAGGAGAGCCGTAAATAATTTAGAAGAGGCTGTATATGTAGATGAGCTCAAAATTAATTGTGCCTTCTGTGAGTGGCTTTCTGAGTAAACTGAAATAACAATGATCAGATTCATTTACTCAGAAAACGAACATAATCTGGACACTTTGTAGTGAGGGAAGCTCTGTGTTAGGAAGATGTGATACTGGATTTCAAGAGTATTTAGCACAGTAAGACAAGGTCAGATGGAATCTAATAACATAGTAAATCAAAACTTGATAAGGGTCACGAAAATATTTTAAACAATTCTTAGGAATTCAGTGGCTTACTTCTGACTGGGAGGATCAAGAAGCAGCATGAACAAGGGCATGGAGGGAGCACAGTGTAGAGCCTTGAGGCTTGACAGGATATTGATGACAATTACAGACATGACAAACGGGAAGGAATTTCTAGTTAAGAGGATTTCCTTTTAGATATGCTTTCAGACGTGATAAGTTTGATTTGCTCACAAAACATCCAGGGAGATCTCTCTAGCACACAGTTATAAAAGCAAAGGTGAAGTTCAAGAAAGAGATTAAAAGAAGATCAGTATGGTGGTCTACAGCGCGGATACAGTTGGTTGAAACTTGAGACCATTGGCTCCTGAAGGAGAATGGCATTTAGATTGATAAGAAGATAGTATGGAGGTTGCCAAGGAAATAGGGCACAGCAAGCAAACCGACAAAAAAAATCAAAACCTTGGGACTGTTTATAGTAAAGGGAAGGAGAAGAAATCAGAGTTAGGATGAAAACCATGAAAGTACAGTAGGATGGGCATCAACCAAAGTTCTGGAGCCATGTAGAAAGGAAAGGGCTTGTTAACCCCATTAGTTGGAGGATAAGGTCTGATCGGTGACACTTGGTGATATTTGGGTATCAGACCTTCTGGGCTACAGGGAAAGAAGATTGTATGGGGCTCTAGGCTGAATGAAGGAGCAAGTACATGTATACTATCATTGGAAAAGTTTCAGTGAAAATAGAAAAATGTAACAGACTTGTCTGAGTAGCAGAAATTGGATGACCACAAGGTTTTGTAATTATCAGTTGAAAATATAGAATTTTATTCTTACATTTTCAATTTCTGATTCTTTATCTGCCTCCAGTATATAAATATCGTGTTGTCTGATTTTTTGGTACGACTTTGGCCATTCTAGCACAGTTATTATTTTTGTGAGAGTACAGCTTGCGTTACTTAATAAAATGGTGTATTTTTAGGATGCCTGCAACACGTCTTACTGGTTGGCCAATGTACTGGATTGCAGGCTGCAGAGGAGGACAAGGTCTCCAAGTACGCCTTGTATAAGAAATTTCAATGGCCTTAACTGGCCAAGAGTATAAGCATCCCTCTGCACTTTATTGAAGATCCATCACCATTATTTCTAAGTATTTCTTTAATGAATTTGTAGAAGAATTTTTTTTAACATCTTTATTGGAGTATAATTGCTTTACATCGTTGTCTTAGTTGCTGCTGTATAACAAAGTGAATCAGCTATACGTATACATATATCCCCATATCCCCTCCCTTTTGCGTGTTTCTTTTTCTACTTGTCATATGTTTGATATTCAGCTCTTCATTTTAAGAATTCCAGATTCTTTTTCAGTGAGGATCCAGCAAATATCTTTATTTTACCTGGGGAGAGATGATCGTTGTTAAGAAATCTATACAATAGCAGCACGAAAAATCACATTGAGGGAAGATAAAGAAGGGCAGGGAAAGGAAGGAAAATGTCCTGTCTTTCCCCCCCCCCCCCTCATTTAGCTCATAGAGCATACAAGGTTTTAATTAAAGTCAATTAAAAATTTTTCCCAAGCTTCAGCACCTGAGAGAATCATGGAAGTCTTTAGAGCTTCGGTGAAAGATTTTTTTAAAAGCTTAAAAAATGGCTTTATTGAGTTGGCTCATGCTTTCTGCAGCCCGAAAACAGCTCCTTTCCCTCTTTGAAGCTTCCATCAGGCGCCCTGCCAGGTGCGATGCAGACCTCATTCCTGTGCTGAGGTCCCCTGCTTTGTGTTTGTGCCTCCCGGCAGGTTTCAAAACTGATAGATCAAGTTCTCAGTTCAGCCAGTCTTTCAAAAGCAGGCAATTTATAAGTGAGCTATTTCAGCCCCGAGAAAGAAGTATTTGTTGGATCATTTCATATGGAATGTTCTGATCTTCATTTCTCTATATAGCATATTTCGTACAGTTCCTGAATCCTGGATTATTAACTGGATTTTATAGAGTAGGAATGAGAATCAGCAATTAGATAAAAATTTTTGCTTTGATTTATCCAGTCTGTCAAAGAAAGTGTTGGCGACCTTTAAAAAATGTACTTTTGAAGAAAAGACTTTAAAAAGTGTGGCTCATAAGTGTGTTTTCTATGTCTGTGAGTCTATTTCTGTTTTGTAAATAAATTCACTTGTATCATTTTTTACCAGCATGGATAGCATGGGGGTGGGAGTGGGGTGGGTGGGATTAGGAGTTTGGGATTAGCAGATACACACTACTGTATATAAAACAGATAAACAACAAGGACCTAGTGTACAGCACAGGGAACTCTACTCAGTATCTTGTAATAACCTATTATGGGAGAGAATGTAAAAAAAGGATATATATATATTTATATGTATAAGTATAACTGAAAACTTTGCTGTACACCAGAACCTAGCACAACATTGTAAATCAGCTCTACTTCAATTTAAAAATAAATAAATATTTTAGACAGTGTGATTCCAAATCCATGCCGTAATTATACATCACATGCTTTCTGACAGTCCTCCACTGTGTGTGTCGGGAGAGGGAAAAAGCTGTGAGAGGAAACAGTCTATGCTTTTGCTTCTCAATGTAGGGGAAAGAAGGTTCTGGGAAAGTGTTGAAAGGTCAGAATGTTCATAAGTTTAAAAATCAAGAAAAATAAAATTAACCTTGAAAAAAATTCTAAATAATATTCTGTTTGAAATACCTTCTAAAATAAGAAAAGAGATGAGAATTTTGGGGGGGGGGCATTAAAAGGTATGAAATGAGGTGAAACACCTAAAACAGTTTACGGTAAGAAATAGGTGAGTCAAAGGCTAAATACTACTGAGTTTTACTAACTCTTGAATTTTAGAAAAGTAGGGTAACTTTAACACTTTGCCCAACACAAGTGCTGTAGGAACCAGAGATTTGTCCGCTTCCACAGACTGCTGTGTTCTTAATATTTTTTCAAATATATTTTGCTATACTATTATCTGTAATTGCAAAAAACCCAAGTTTTATTTGTACATAGGTACAAGATCTCAAACCTGGTGGGGTTATTTCTACGGAGCTTCGAGAATTGTTTTTTATAATAGATTCTATAGTATTATTTGGAGCATTTATTTGTGCCTTAAATTTTTAGACACTGTCATCATTGCAGTTGAGTTGCTGTCACTTTTGAGCAGTGACTTGACCGAATTCAGTTATATGAGTCGTGTTCAAATCACATAAATGTGTATCATTCCATGACAGATTGTTCAAGCCCAAATGTTTGCAAGGAAAACCAAAAATCTGTGGTTAAATAGACCAACATTTATTGAAGGAATCATCTCCACATTCTATCACTAATTGTTTTCCTTTATTCTCATCAGCTCCCCAAGATTATTATTATCAAAAACTTTCACCCCTTTGGAACTTCCCTAACTTTTGACCTGAGACATGATATTTTTATTCCAGTCATTGAAAACTTACTGGTGAATGCTAATTTGGGGATTCATCTAAAGTTAGTTGTAAGTTTTTAAGATTCTAAATAAATCCTTGACCCTAAACAGCACAGGTTTTCTTGGCAGCAAATCTACTAAAGGCCTATAAAAGGAAATAAATCAAAACAGAATGAGGACATATGCATATTTAAAAGTCTTAATCTCTCTCTTGGTAATATTGAAGAATTATAAAAGACAGCACATTTCCAGTAACATTTAAAAAGAAAAGATGTTTCTCTCACTTCTGAACGTTTTTTAATCCACGTCTTCTGCCTTTTAGAAATTTCGACTTTTCTATAGAATCTTCCAATTCGTTTTGCTCATTAGATTTCTTCTTTGATTCTTAACCATTTTTCCTGTGATTTAAACTCATTGAGAAAGTTTTTAGTGCTTGCTTAACTAAACATATCAGTTTTGTTATCTAAAGTTTCTGAAACTATTTAAGATTCTATATTTCTAAATTCCAGATTCGGAATCACAGTTCGAGTGAAAATTTGAAAGGTTTTTAGATTCAACAAATATTTACCGAATAACTACCGTGTTCAAGGTCTTTTGTCTAATGTCACAGATGCAGATAGAATAATAGTCACTCAAGAAGCTTATAATGTATGTAGTTGGGGCATTTTACCTGAAATCCAAGTCGGAACAGGCTAACTGCCATTATACAGGGGTTTTAAAATGGTTGAGAGGATTAGAAAAGACACAATTGAAGGGGGTGAAATTTGAACTGGTGGTCGTTAGGCATAAGTAGAGTTGACATGACGTCTGGGAGGGAGAAGGAGGTGCAGGGGATTCCTGGGGATGGCTGGAGCGTGAGTAATGTCTCAGGAGAGGAGAATGACGGGGACACGTTGGTAGCTGAGCATAACCGGGTTATCGGACATTCACTGGGGATCAGAGCGATATAAAGCTAGAAAAGGAAGAAGAGACCACCTTGGAGAGGACTTTAATGTGTGATTGCACGCACTCAAAGAGGCGAGTGAGTGTCCTTAAGAAGAGACCTGGTAACTAAAAATAATAATTGGGCAATGGCGTTTACAGTGGATTATTGCAGAAAGCCCTGCAGGTAAGAAAGCAATTTAGGAAGATTTGCAATAAACATTGTGGTTTAAGTAGAATCGAAAGGCCCCGTGGACTTTTCAATTGTGTGGACACGGCTCCAAATGTCATAAATGATCAAAGGCTTGTGCTTCGGTGAATGAGCAAATAGAGGCATCTTTGAAAGAGCCAGAGGTCAGAAGGGGAGCGAGCTCCGAGGGCCAAGGCCGCCTCCTCTCTGGTCCTGTGAACTTCGTGCGCAGCAGACAACGTCTGACTTTCTGTTTAACCTCAGGCTCCAGCCTGGGAGCGTGGACGTCTGCCCTGCAGGTGGAAGGAGGGAGTCATTCCACAGCCACGAGGGCTAAACCCCGCAAGGACAGGTAGAAGCGAGGGGTAGAGTACGGAGGGGAGAGACGCATAGTGAGAAACTCATCCTGGGGAGGTGCGTGTGAGCGGGGGTGGGAAGAGCGACCCTAGAATTGCACAGCAACTGAAAAGGAAAAGGCAAAGTCGCATGGGGTGAAAAATCAAATGAGTCTGTCGTGGAGGCCGAGACACAGGATGAGAAGACCTAGGAGAAGACTTCCGGCCTGCAGGTGAGGAAGCGATGGGCACCTAGTAAGCGGAGTCTCGGAAGACAAGCAGAGAAGACGGGTCGCAAGGAGGGGCCGGGAAGGGTGGGTGGTGGGACGGCTGCAGCCTTGGGTGCCGATGCCTCCCGAGTGACGTGACCGCAGAGGAGAGAAGACACCGGGCGACAGCTTGGCGGGACACAGGGAGCAAGGACCACGTGGACCCATTTATTGGACGGAAATACCTGCTCGGGCGGGAAAGCGAGTCAAGTAGGGTACAAGGTCCCTCTGGGGCTGGGGATTCATGTGAAAGGTTTTTAAGGGTGTTACGAGAAGCACCGATCTAGGGACTACACTGAAGATATACGCTACTTCCTGACTTGGATCATTATTAGTTTTCTACTTAATTGTTGTTCCAGGCGTCTGATTGTGATCAAAATAGAAATAAGTAACTTTTAAAATGAATCCCAATAGTGAAGGGATTATGTGTATTTACTGATAAAACTCTTGTTTTTTTGCCTTTTGGTGATTTTGGCCAGAATTGAAAATTAATTTTCACTTCAGTTTGCTTTGCGGGTGTGCTCTTTGTGGGTATATGTACTTACTTCGTTCTTAGAACGGATGGAGTCACATATTAGCAACAGTAAAACAATTAGCCATATACTGTAATTATCCATTTAAATATGTGGTCTATATATATGGGTGTCCAAGTACTATGTCACTTTATACATATAAAACCACACAATATATGATAACTATCAATTTAAGTTATATATACTCAATAAAAATCAATTTTTCCTCCAAAATCTTTTAATTGCTATGATCAAAACTATCATGACTGATTAGGTACTTGTCAGGAAATGCTATTAGAAATGTTAGAGATATTTTACTAAGAAGGCTTTAAAATCTGGACATCTGAAGTTGCTACACACACACACACACACACACACATATCCACACACAGACACCCACACACACACACACACACACACACAGTTTCTTAAAATTTGATGAGAATTATATATTAAATCAGATCTAAAATAATTTCATTCCTTAACCTTTGACCTGCAAATGCTCTGATACTCTTGCACTTTCCAAACATAATATTTAAACTTGAAAGTAAAGAACAATTAAACCATTAATTTAAAGAATCAGTGGGGGGAATTCCCTGGCTGCGAGACACGCCCCAAACCCCAAAAAAGTTTATTAAAGAATCAGTACAAATAATTTTTGTTCATGTTGCCAAATATCCAGTTCCCTTCAACTTTTTAACTCCCGATATTCTACATCCCCCGGCTTCCTTGTATCTCAGTGGAACAGTGTGGTAAGTTTGGGCCCACGTTACAAGAAAAGTAGCACCCTCCTGCATCCCCAGGCCCAGCCATAAAGCGTCCTGCGTAATCACTTGTGATCACCAATTAAGAAAATTGGTGACTTAAATTTCACCAGTTTATAAAGTCAGAGAATATTAGAGTTGAATAGAAACTTGAGCACTCCATCTCTTAGTTAATAACTGAATCTCTCCGTAATGTTACAACACGTGATCAGAGAAAGCCCTTCACTACCAGAAGGGTTCCTTCACAGGGAGAATCGCTGCCTGCCAAAGTGGTTTATTTGTAGTTTATTTGCAGGAGGCAGTTACATTTGTTAAAAAAAAAAAAAAAAATCTTCCTTGGGTTAAACCTAAACTTTGCCTAAATTTTACACCTGTGATTTTGGGAACAGCTGAGGGGAAGTCTAATCCATCTTTCATGTAACAACTGTTAGTCTGTCTGATGACAGCTATACTGTGTCACTGACGTCTTCTGTTCTCCAGGCTAAATAGCCCCTTTTTTTGAACGTATTTCTCTTAAAACATTATCCGTTATCTCACCTCACCAGGCACACTCCTGTCTGCAAGTCAGCTTGCAAGTGGAAGTTTCTAGAATGTGATGCAAAACTCCAAGTGTGGTTTGACTCAGGCAAAGCTTTATTGGGAGTTCCTCTGGGCACTGCTAGAGGTGTAGCCCTGTCTTTCTCGGAAAGTACATTAAAAGGAGGAACACTGAGCTTTCAATCAACTCAAGCATGTACTGATAAACCACGTGTCTTCCTTCTAACACTTATGAAGTTGAGCTGCTGACTTGAGAATGCAAAATACTGTAGCTAGTACATTCCAATTTCATAGATCTAACAAATTGTACTACACTATTGAATATTTTTGCTCCATCTTTGATAACTAATAAAAGGGTCATCAACTTTGGCCTGTGGGCCAAAGCCAGCTCCCTGCCTGTCCTGTGAACAATGTTTCATTGAAACACAACCATGTTCATTTTCTAGTGCATCGCCTATGGCTGCTTTCACACTGTAAGAGAAACTCAGCAAAGTTGAGTACTTTTGACAAAGACTCTGACCCACAGAACATGAAATATTTACTATCTTGCCATTTATAGAAAATATTTTCCCAAAGCTGAGCTAGTACATCAACCGTCCCTTCTTTCCTGAAGATTTAGTGAGAATATGTTCATGTCCTCATGAAGACTGTGGATTAAAATGTTGGAAGGAGTAAGACCATGAGAGGAAAGAATCCAACTGAACAGACAGAAATCGTTATTTTTGTATTAATCCATTTAGCCTTGTGTGTTCTCAAGTAATGAAACTGTCTTTCAGCCGCATTTCCTGCTGTGCTGAGGAAGGCCTTGCTGGAGTCCAAGTGTGCTCTCTGCACACTCACAAGCGTCCCAGTAACACTCTCTGGTCCTGGGATTGCCCGAGTTGAAGGGCTTCTCACTCAGCCCATGTTTGCTCTTAGAAGTCACCATTTTTCTTTCTACGTACCTGTACCAGCTCCTTTTCCCCACAAATATATTTCTCAGAAAACTAGTCCTGTAGAACATTGAATCAAGTGCTCCAAAGTCAAATAATTTGCTGAAATTTTGCATCCTATATACTTTCTTTGGAGACGCGATATACACTAGCCTCTTACAGGGTCTGAGAGATTCTACAGTAAATATACAGTATCTGTTTAGGAGGCATCAATCCATTCCTTCCCCACATTATTTGACCATAGCATGCTCTTTTCTTCTTTTAATGTTATCCAGAAACTTTAGTAGAAGAAACTTCAGAAAAATTTATAAATTCCCTGTTGAAGAATGTAAACCCAGTTACCTTCAGATGTTGAAAGACTGTTTCCTGAGAGCTTTAGAAGTGGGTGGAAAATAGGCAGGAATAGTTTGGAGCATGAAAACAGCTCAGAACATGTAAATAATAAGATAGTTCTATTTTAAGAATGAATGTTGATTTTGCTATTTACCCAAATTTACTAGGTTGAAGTGGTATTTGTTGTACTGACATGAGAGTGAATAATATCCTCAATTTTATGAAGAGTTAACTATTCATTTTTCATAGAAATAGCAATAGGCATGAACAAAAGGGGTGAAGCAGGAGAAATATGAAAACGTTCCATGTGGGCTGGAGTTATTTCTAACTTACTTGTGAGTCGACAGCTCATTACCTTGCAGGCAATAGGTACTCATTCAATTGTCTTCGAAGTGTTGCAGTGTTGCGTCTGCACATCCCAGGGCACTGCATCCTGGAGCTTGTCTGCGGGAGGTCACATCTTATCACCTCCTCTTGTTTGCTGTGTGAGCTTTGGCAAGTCATTGGACCCATCTGACCTGAATGTCCTGACCAACAAAATAACCTCATAGGGTTTAGTGTGGACTAAATCACTACAAAACCCAGTGCCTGTAATGGTAACTAAACATTACTATACTTTATCATCCAAATTTTAAATTTTCAATCATATTCCTACTCTGTGAAGACAGAGCATTCAAACATCATTACCGATCACATCTGGGGGGAGCATTATGATTCCTCAAAAGCCTAGTTCCCTGTACAAATGGACTATTGTATTACGAATTCTTCTCCTGAAAGTCGCCAAACCTACCATCGAGAAACTTCAGTAGGGAAGAGTTTCTTTTATTTTTTCTTTATTTTTTTTAATCATCAAACTTTTGATATTTTTTTCCATCTACTTCTCAGTTCTTATAACAGGCATCCATGTTCCCACATTTCAGAAAAAACAATAATCAAAATCAATATTTAGTTGTACTGTTTCCCAGATATTGCTAAAGGTTATTTTACCATGCCGTCCTTAGCCCCATCCTTCCACAGGATAACAGCTACCTTAAGTTCATATACAGACGTAACTTGTTTTATTGCACTTCACTTTATTACACTTTACCGATACTGCATTTTTTTACATTGAATGTTTGTGGCAACCTTGCATCAAACAAGTCTGTCAGTGCCATTTTCTTCTAACAGTATTTGCTCAGTTCACGTCTGTGTCACCTTTTGGTAATTCTCACAATATTTCAAACTTTTTCATCATTACTATATTTGTTACGGTGATCTGTGATTAGTGATCTTTACTTAGTATTGTAATTGTCTGGGGGGGGGGGGGCGCCATGAACCACTCCCATATAAGACTGTGAACCTAATCAATAAATGTCGTGTGTATTCTGACTGCTCCACAGATCAACCATTCCCCCGTCTCCCTCCCCATCCTCAGGCCTCCCTGTTCCCTAAGACATAACAACATTGGAATTAGGACAATTAATAACCTCTAAATGTTCAAGTGAAAGGAAGAGTCCCATGTCTCTCAATTCAGATCGAAAGCTAGACAAGATTAAGCTTAGTGAGGAAGGCCTGTGGAAAGCCAAGACAGGCCAAAAGCTGGACCTCTTGCACCAAACAGTTAGCCAAGTTGTGAAGGCAAAGGAAAAGTTTTTCAAGGAAATTAAAAGTGCTGTTCCGGTGAACACACGAATGATAAGAAAGCAAAACAACCTTATTGCTGATACACAGGAAGTTTGAGTGACCTGGATAGAAGATCAAACCAGACGTAATATTCCCTTAAGCCAAAACCCAATCCTGGAGCAAGGCCCTAACTCTCTTCAGTTCTGTGAAGGCTGAGCAAGGTAAGGGAGCTGCAGAAGAAAATTGTGAAGCCAGCAGAGGCTGGTTCATGAGGTTTAAGGAAAGAAACCACCTCCATAATGTAAAAGTGAAGAGTGAAGCAGCAAGTGCTGATGTAGAAGCTGCAGCAAGTTATTTAGAAGATCTAGCTAAGATAACTAATGAAGGTGACTACACTAAACAACACATTTTCAATGGCGATGAAACAGCCTTATATTGGAAGTAAATGCCAATATATATAATATATATATATAATATATATAATATATATTTAGACCTTAGGAAAAATACAGATGTAAATTTTATATATTTATATAAATATATAAATATATATATATATATATATATATATATATATATATATATATATAAAAATATATATAAATGCCATCTAGGACTTTCATAGCTAAAGAGAAGTCAAGACCTGGCTTTAAAGCTTCAAAAGGACAGCCTGCCTCTCTTGTTAGGGGCTAAAACAGCTGGTGACTTGCAGTTGAAGCCAGTGCTCATTTACCAACTGAAAATCCTAGAGCCCTTGAAAATTATGCTAAATCTACTCTGCCTGTGCTCTATACATGGCACAACAAAGCCCAGATGACAACACATCTGTTTACAACATGGTTTACTGAATATTTTAAGCCCACGGTTGAGAACTTCTGCTCAGAAAAAGAAGATTCCTTTCCAAATATTACTGCTCATTGACGATGCACCTGGTCACCCAGGAGCTCTGATGGAGATGGGCAGGGAGATGAATGTCGTTTTCATGGCTGCTGACCCAACATCTGTCCTGCAGCTCATGGCTTAAGGAGCAATTTTGACTTTCAAGCCTTATTACTTAAGAAATTTTTGTAAGGTTATGGCTGCCATCGATAGGAATTCCTCTGATGGATTTGAGCAAAATAAGTTGAAAACCTTCTGGAAAGGATTCACTATTCTAGACGCCTTTTAGGACATTTGTGATTCATGGAAAGAGGTCAAAATATCAACATTAACAGGAGTTTGGAAGAAGTTGATTCCAGCCCTCCTGGATGACTTGGAGGGGTTCAAGACTTCAGTGGAGGGGTTCAAGACTTCAAGAAACAGCAAGAGAACTAGAATTCGAAGTGGAGCCTGAAGATAGGACTGAAATGCCGCAATCTCAGGATAAAACTTAAACAGATGAGAAGGTACTTCTTATGGATGAGCAAAGAAAATGGTTTCTTGAGATGGGACCTAGTCTTGGCGAAGATGACGTGAAGATTGTTGAAATGACAACAAAGGATTTAGAATGTTACATAGACTTCGTTGATAGAGCAGCAGCAAGATTTGAGGGGACTGACCCCAATTTTGAAAGAAAGATCTTCTGTGGGTAAAATGGTATCAAACAGCATTGCGTGCTACGGAGAAATCGCTGGTGAAAGGAAAAGTCAATTGATGCAGCAGACTTTAGTGTTTCATTTAAGAAATTGCTGCAGCCTTCACCCACCATCACCCCGATCAGTCAGCAGACACCCATCTAGGCAAGACCCTCCACCAGCAAAAGGATTACCACTCACTAAAGGCTCAGATGATGGCTGGCATTTTTTAGCAATAAAGTATTTTTATCCTAAGGTATTTTTTTAGACCTAATGCTATTGCACATGTGATGGAATTGAGACTGGCATAAATATGACTTTTATTTGCCCTGGGAATCCAAAAAATTCCTGTGACTTGCTTTATTTGATTTTTGCTTTACTGCAGTGTCTGGAACCAAACCCAGGATATCTCTGAGGTCTGTCTGTAGGTTCCTCCATTCTGATGTCTATGTGTATTCCACAAGAAATAATTAGCATTGTTTTGACTGTGGGTTTTTTCATTACAAGAATGAATCATACCTTCCTTGCTCTCCTCCCTCTCCTGTCCCCTGTTCAATATACGTCTTAGCGATTTCCCCCTGGGTCCATGGCTATTACTACTAATGTTGATGACCATTATGGGTAGTGTACCTGTGACCATTGGTATTAATACCCATAACACTATCATAGCAAATATTATAACATTTAACTGCTTTGTAATATTTCATCTTAGTAATAAATCCTACTTTATATAAAACCTCCTTTTATTTATTTATGGGCTGTTAGGTTACTTACAGTTTTATACTTTATACTTTACTAAGAGTACTGTAATAAAGTAGTTGCTCCTTGTGCACATATAGGACAATTTCACTCAGCCCAGAGTCTAGAATATGTATCCACGTGGAATCTCTGGGCCATTTTACAAGACGGCTCTCTTACTCCTTACTGCTTAGATCCCTTTTGGTCTAGGTTACTTTACGAGATTTCAACATGCCTGAAGCCAAGATATGCTCTCAGTAATTTTTGTATCCCCTGTGGTAGAATGTCTGTCACAGAAAAGGCTGCATTCAGTCAGTTTTCTTTTTAACTTCTTGGGACAGAATTCAGTGGATAGAATTCAGGGGGCACATGTGTTGCATGGAAAATTTACATCTGTATTTTTCCTAAGGTCTAAATGAAATTGATTATTTACTTTAATCATAAATTGAGGCTTAAAAAAGTAGCATTACCAGGACCTGTGATCTTGTCACCGACAGAAGGCAAAGATATTTTCATATTGCATTACAGCTGTTGCAGATGTCTTAAAATATCTCTAATATTTACCACTACTTTAAAATTATGGTGATTATTAGATCCATCCATATATCTTATTATTTAATGCCTTACTGAGGAAGTATGCATAGTAGAACATCAATATTTTAAAAATATATTTTGGTAAATGTATTTCAATATACTTGAATTCTTTTATCCTCCTCTGCATTTTTATGCTTTATCCTGATAAGGAGATCAAAGGATACACCAGAGGTTAATGGCACAAGAAAGGTGAAGAACGCTGTTAAATATTAGCTCTTAAACCTTCCCTCTGTTTCTTCCACTCCCTGAGAGGCCTTCCTGTAACCTCTCAAAGTACCAGAAATATCATGTCCTCAGAGACGATTTGTTAATTGAAAATGAAGCGATGTCACTTTGGTGTTAGCCTGATGTTCACCTGTTTTTGTTGAAGCCCAGATCTCCTTGGAGACCACACCTCTTAATGTGTGAGTAGCACCATCCCATAATTCAAAGAATCACATTATAGTTCTCAAGTACAAACAGAAATCGAAGGAAAACACGAAGACTTGAAAAGATGCATTGTCAGTTTCCTTGGTAACGGCCCTCTTAAGAAAACTGTCTCTCATCTGAATGTCTGTTTCCCCATTTAATGTCTTTCATCTCTCTTTATTCTCATTATTTCAGGTGGATATTATCATGTTCCTGAATTCTTCTATGATTTAGGCTTTTGAATGAAACTATATGGGTGCGTCTGATTACAATGATTCCATTTACATTTTTGAAAGTTTTTATTGAATAACGATATAAAACATTGTGTAAATTTAAGGTGTACAGTGTGTTACTTTGACACATGTACATACTGTAATATGATTGCTGGTTGCAGTGATATTTAGCACATTACATAGTTATAGGACAAAATTACTGTCTATATCCACTACATGGTACGTTACATCTCTATGACTTATCACTACTGACTACAAGCAGTAATTCCATTTTAAAGTATATCTTTGTCCCCATTCACCACAGGGAATATCTGGCCTTCTTACTGGGTACCACTATAATCTCTACTGCTGATGCTTAAGCCAAACAACGGTATGTGCATCAGTTTTCCCGGGAGACAGCGTGTAGGAAACCAGCTCAGCCTTTCAGCAACTCCTAATTAGTTTTCATACCATCCCACTGGAAACTTTGGCAAAGATTAAACTCTGATAGCTTAGCAGTGCTTCGTCTGCAGCTGGGACCTCAAGCTTGTGAGGAAGCCTGTCCTAGGATGCGTCTCTTCCTTGCGTCCACGTAGCCGCGTGACCCCACACCTTCACACCACGCTGCTTTACCCAGGGTCTCCTCCGTCGTCCTCCATTGAGAGCATCTCCCCATGTGTATTAGGACTGGGTTCTCCAGAGAAACAGAACCAATAGGATATATTATATATAAATATATACTATCTATTGATATGTGATGTATTAGAAGCTGATCCACGTGGCGAGCTGGAGCCCTGGGAGAGCTGGTGGTGTGGGTCCTCCCGGGCCACAACCAGGTCCAAAGGCAGGTGACGCCGGACGGATGTCTCATATCAGAGACACTTAGTCAGAGAGTGACTTCTTCCTTCCAGAGCCTTTTGTGCTATCCAGGCCTTCAGTGGGTTCCATGGGGGTCACCCCTCTTAGGGAGGGCAAGCTGCCTCACTTCAATTCAATTCAAATGTTAATCTTATCCAAAGACACCCTCAAAAGTACATCCTGCATGATGTTTAACCACACATGCGGGCACCCACCCCACTGCCACTTTCATGGACACACCAAGTAAAATTAACCATCACACCATGGTTGTCTGTACTCTTTCCACAAGGCTCACTGTGGGCAAACATTTCTGTCTTTGGTTTCTTCAGAGAACACTCAATACCACCCTCCACACTCACTCCTTCTCTATTTTGAGACCAGAGGTTCATCCACTTTCCAGAACTTTCCCTGGAAGTCCACTCAAATCCAGGGTGTTCAATCATCAGACAACAAAGGGGAAATACAGGTGTTCCTCTAACTCTCCACCGAGAGATGCAACAATTCTTGTCCCTCCTTCATTGAGGTTCTTGTCACAGAAGTGACACCTCGAGCCCTTCTAGGTTGTCATTTACAGACTTCACCCTCCACATTCACTTAGGATTTGGGCTTCCAGTGTGTGTTATTTTCCTTTCTCGTGATGTCTAGCATCCATTAATGTCTTTGTATATGATTAATCCTAGTGCCTAATTTACAGGTACACCTCGGAGATACTGCACATTTTGTTCCAGACCATCACAATAAAGCAAATATTACAATAAAGCAAGTCACATAAATTTTTTTGGTTTTCCAGTGCATGAATTAGGAGTTTGGGATTAGAGATAAAAACTACTATATGTAAAAGAGATAAACAACAAGGACCTATTGTATAGCACAAGGAACTACATTCAATATCTTGTAATAAACTGTAATGGCAAAGAATATGAAAAATAATACATATATATGTGTGTGTGTGTAAATGAATCACTTTGGTGTACACCATAAACTAGCACAACGTTGTAAGTTAAGTATACTTCAATTAAAACGTATATTTACACTATACTATAGCCTATTGAGTGTACAATAGCATTATGTTTAAAAAAACAAGGTACATACCTTAATTAAAAAAATACTTTATTGCCAAAATATGCTAACCATCACCTGAGCTTTCAGCAAGGTGTAATCTTTTTGCTGCTGGAGGGTTTGAAATATTGTGAGAATTACCAAAATGTGACAGAGAGACATGGAGTGAGCAAATGCTGTTAGAAAAATAGACTTGCTCCACACGGGGCTGCCACAAACCTTCAATGTGTGAACGGTGCGATAGCTGCAAAGTGCAATGAAATGAAGGTACACCTATACTGTGCTTTTACAGCCTAAAATTTTGCTCCTAGTCAGCCTTAACGACCCACACTTATAGTAGATCCTGAATATTGATGTTAGTTTATCTGATCAATTTATGAAGTTTTAAACTCTAGCATTCCAGTGCCTCATCATATTTTTCTGTCATTCCTGATCTTCCCCCTTTATGCCTCTGACACCTGTTCTTTGTTTACTGTTCCTCTGGACCTATCTTTTCCCACAATCATTGGTAGGCTTCCCTCATGACTGACTGATCCAGCTGATGGCATCTGGATCTTTAATTCACTCTGTTTATTGCCAACATCTTCAATGTTTTACCCTCTAGATTTCCAAAACACTTTCTGAAAACTTGCAGTTTTTGCCTCTACATAGGGGATGTTGAATGATTCTTAAGAAAAAACACATTTCTGATGTAGACTGGTGTCTCTACAGATATATAAACTGAATTGGCTAAAGAATAAAATTCAGCCTCTCAGCAAAACATAAAAGGAATCTGTGATGTGACCCCTGCTTACCTTTCTTTCTCGATACATTGTTCAGTAAATCCCTCTTCATTTTCCTGTCAAGAGCCGTGAAGTCTGAGGTTTTGCCCTAATTGCAAGCAAACAAGGTAGCCTGCCACCATTGCATGGATGTTGGCAGAACGCGTGAGACCCCTGGTTTCGGGTGTGTAGTGAAGAATTTAACCTTGCGCAGAGGTATGGCTTTTGTTCTCAAGTCCTTGTAGGTAATCTCTAAGCTCTGGGCATGTACCGCTTGAAAAAAGTATGTTTGTTTACCTGGGAGCCTCGAGCCACGCTGGGTGTTGTAAGGATGTGATTTATGATAGGGGTCTGGGTCTTGTCATGTCAGCTAGACCCCTAGAAGGGCTGGGGACTAAGGTTGGCCATGTGAACAGCCAACAGTGTCTACATGACAAGACTCTGCATATAAGGGCTCAGGTGAGCTCCCCTAGCTGGGGATACTCAGTGTGTATTATCACACATCGTTACTGGGAGGAGTGAAGAGACCTGGGACCCACTGGGAGGAGACAGCCAGAAGCTCTGTGTCTGGAACCCTTCAATTCTACCCCTCCTCCCCCTCCCCCCATGGGGGCACTTGGAGGGGTCCCAGGGGATGCTGCAGAGAGCAGGCTTGAAGCACAGCTGAGGACCCTGAACTTGGGGAACTTTCATCTTTTATACTGGAAGGTGAACATGCCTACCCAGAAAGCTCTCTCATCTCCCAAGGCTGGACACAGACCTGCCATTTGCTCTGGAAGGGGTCCCTACTTCTCTCTTCCAAGGTGATTTGCTACAGAAGGGTCCTCAGAAAGGGAGTTTGGAGCAAAAGGGCAGCTAATGCCTCTCTCACGTGATGCGCAGAGACCAGAGACCCTATGACACCCTGCTCCCATCACCAAGCTGCCTGCACTCATCCTACAGTGCTTTCCCGGATCCCAGGTCTATGTTTTGTTCCCATTTCCCTTCTGTTCAAGATACGCTGATTGTTGTGATGAATATCGTTCCTCTTTCCAGATTCTTTTCAAGGGTGTCCTATCCAATATCTCTCTTAAACCCTCTTCCCCTCTGCCCAGCATCACAAACCCCCCGCTCGTTGAGCCCTGATTTACCCCGCTCCACCTTCTAGTTTAACCATGGCCTCACTCTCTCACCCTCGCTTGTTTAGATGACTTTTTCTCGCTGAAACATTGTGTTCACTGTAGGCTTCCTCCAGAATGTAAACTCCACGAGGACAAAGATCTTGGCTTCTTCCGCCGATGGTTACGATGCACTCAGAGCTGAGTCTGGAGCGCCGGAGGTGGTCAATAAGTGTTTTTTCTGTGCATCGGTTACTGAACGACTGAGGCAGTTGATGCAATTGTCACTGCTCTACTATTTGTGTTGTTTCCAGTTGGAAGAGGGGACAATGAGGGATGGAGTGAGGGTCACAGTGAATGAGAGGACATTGGGAGGCTGACTTAGGGCACGTTCTGGACCACGTGAGACTCTAGGTCCTCAGAATCTTGACCCACTTAGCACCTCTGAGGCCACTTGATGGTGGAAGATGTTAACACATGTGAACCTACACCAGCTGTCCGTGCTGTGTTTGGGGGTTCTTCACGGACCAGGAGAAAGGGACCATGTCTAACCATGTTAAGTATGTGTTTAATTTAATATTATAATGCTACCAGGGTTCCTGTCTCTCAGTTATGTACATACCATATATCACTCGATT
This sequence comes from Balaenoptera ricei, assembly GCF_028023285.1. Taxonomy (NCBI): domain Eukaryota; kingdom Metazoa; phylum Chordata; class Mammalia; order Artiodactyla; family Balaenopteridae; genus Balaenoptera; species Balaenoptera ricei. Next base: position 601,246 of record NC_082643.1, on the reverse strand, counting down.
TTATTTTATTGTTAAATAACTATTTATCATTTCTTTTAATTTTCCTGTAAGGCAGTTCATCTATTTCCCACAATATTCAAATCTGTCATTTTCTTTTCCTTATAGCGTCTGGTTCTTATCTTTAATAACCTTAGGAGGAACCAGAACATAAATCTCTCTCTAGGGAGCAGTGGCAACGCATAAACAGGGTGTGGTTTGTACGGTATTAGATCATCATGCCTTTGGGTATGACAAAGCAGGAGGCATGATTCTGAGATCCCGATTTTGGGGGCATGTGTCTTTCCACAGGTAACACTTTGGAAAGATGTGGTCATGAAGGTGGCAAATATTTCTGACTCTTTAGAAATTTATTTTTACTGTAATAAGTAACTATTTATGAATCATTTAGCCAGAGTACAGATGATGTTTTATCATATTTTATAATAGTGAGATTCATAAATATTTCTTCTGTAAGACTGACTCAGGGAATATTTAAAGTTTTTTTTTTCTCACTCTTTCTTTAAGCAAGAAATCTGAATAAGTTTTAACTATTGTAGGCATTTCCTAAAAATAAGTGTTTCTTTCCTCTTCTTTCACAAAATGCAACTTTAATATACTATTTCAATGGTTTTTTTTGGTTACATCAATAGGAGTTTTATTGATTTTCCCATAATATAATAGAGTTTGGATTAAATTGTTGAATTTTTTCCTGCTTATGGTGTTCCTATATGTCTGATTCATAAAGGACAAGTTACCAAGTTTCACTGCGCTGTGCATATTCCTATACTGAGTTAATATCTATCAGGAATAAAGCTGAAAGACAATATTCTAAGCAATTCCTGATAGAAGGCCAGACGGAGATAATATGCAGCAGTGTTAGGAAAAAGTTTGTGCAGGAACGTGTTCTGCAAGCAACTTGGTATTTAGAGCTAATGAATATTTCCTTCTTGGAATGTGAATGGGGGGCACCATCCCTCCTGGCACCGTCTTCCTAGTGCCAGAGCATGTCATGTTTTTCCTTTGAAAGCTCTTTCAGAAAGAGATCCGTGCCTTCAAATCAATTTGAGCTAATCCTTACATGCTGTGTTCCTTTATTGCCAACTAGAGAAAAATAAATACTGCATTTCATATTATGAAAATGGGCCTCTTCAAGTTCTCTGCTTTTGTCAAAGGCTTTTCTCCCTCCCTCCTTCTCTGTCTGTCTGTCTGTCTCCCTCTTTCTTCCACATTTCTGGATTTTAAAGAGTTAGAAATGCCTCTTCTCGCTCTGTTCTTCCCATAATTTCTAAAGGACAGCATCATATTTATACACGGGTGGACGTTCCTGCCCCTTTAACACAGTAGAGTACTGTGCGTAATAGTGCCAATTTGTGTTTGTGTCTGTACCTCCACTAACTCAAAATAATGAGGCAGTGAGATGAAACATAATGATACACATTCTGTCACCTTATTACTCGTCGTTAGTTGACAGGATAACCCACTGATTTAGACACAGGTGATGGGAGTTGAACAGACTCCCAAGGGTTGGAAGAGAATCTCTCAATATGTGCCTTAAAAATTCATTTCCAAGCAAAACACGAGGGATGCTTTTGCTGTTATTCTTGTTACTGTTATTTTCTTAGAGCAGCCCAAACAGTCAAAATGTTCTAAGTTCAGTGCCAATTATTTAAAATAATAATATATTGGATAAAGTGTTGGGTGAGTAATAACAGTGCAAATCACAAATTGTGAAGTGGTGTACAAATATCCCTGTGATTTTCCATGTATAACGTCAGATGACCATAACAAAAATCTGGTGAGGACAAATAAGTGATTTTTCCCTAGATTGAAGAATTCAGCAGCAGCAGAAATGGGACTCCCACATGGGTTGGTCATCTGACCAAGCGTCTTCCAGGAGAATCTTTAGTCCAAAGCCAAGACCGTTTCCAAGCCACCTTGAGTCCTCATAATTTATTATGCTCAGGAATACAACAAATACATAGGAATTCACCATCATGAAAGTCAGTTTATCCCACTGGGAGCACTATGTCTTAGGGAACACTAGCTTTTAGTTATTTGTAAAGTTGAGCTGAAAATGTCTTCCTGAAGCCTTCAAACGTTTGAGTTCAAGTTTGCTGGCCAAAGAAATATTTAACTAAACCAAACTCCCAACTAAATATTCAACTAATCTCAATGTGAGATAGATTTCCTAGTTTTCACCATCATTGCCTTGGACTTGACTTTGCAACTGAGTAGATTTGAGTCACTTAATGTCTCTCAATTTGAATGTCATCCTCTAAAAAATGAGGTAGTTAGATCTGATTGATGTTTCCCAACCCAAACTGGATTGCAAAGTAATTATCAGGGGTAATGAGTCAGAGGGTGTATGAGAAGGAAGGGGACAGAGAACTGGGTGCAGGTGCTAGTATTTGAACTTGGCTGGCCTTAGACCAGAGGCAGGACCACTTGTTTTAAAAGTTAGGAATTTTGTAAACTTTACTTTGAGCTCTTTCAAAACTGTTTTGGTGGTTTATATGGTATTGAGATATTTGTATTGAAAGCAAACATCTCATTATTTCAATGATAAAAAGGACATAAAGTTAAAGCTGGGCTTATTTGGCTTTAAAGGAGGCAAAGTTTGAAATATGAATCTCTAATTTGAATGTTCTCTTTTCTTTTTAAAAACTTCTATTACTTCAAAAATAATTATTTGGGGCAATGATGAGTTTGTACCAGAAGCTTAGAAAATTATTCAGCATTAGATAAAGCATGCTAAAGAGAGATTTTTGAATGAGGTGATGGTTCATTATTAAATTATGCTCTTCTTATAAAATGTACATATCAGAGGAAACTTCTTAAGGAAATCAATGTGGAAAATCTCCCTATAGGCGCTTAATCCTTTCTTTACGTGATAGACTTCATGCTAAAAGAAAACCTCAGATCAAATATCTCTCCTCTGAAACTTTTCCTAAGTAGGACTAGTCACTGCCTTTTTCATGTGCCTACAGTAGACTCTGTACTTACTTCTTTTATACAGCAACTACGTTTGTATTGGGATTGTTCGTCTTTTCTACTAGACAAATTGGAGGAATAAAGCCCCGTTTCTTTATGTGCCTTCATTCCTGACATATTGGCAATTTCCATCTACATGTTCTTCTTTCCCTAAGCCAGAGAAAGGGAATCTCGTGAATGACTTGCACTACCTTTCTGGATATACGACACAGATTTTATACGGGATGACAGAACCACAAATATAAGAAAGGGAATGCATCAGAGACTGTAAAAGCAGAAGGATGAGACTCATCAAAGGAGGTGTGAAATGAATGCTCTCTTTATAAGCTGAAAACAGAGCAAAGCAAGGCTTTTTCAATTCCGCAGGTTAAAGGGCAGAGGAAGTGAACAGAACAATCTCAATCGGGCTTTGATGGTCGGGGACGGGCGCAGGGGGGCGGAATATATGCAAGGGAATTGTAGAAGATGTCTCAGTGAGCTGCTTGTAGTAAATGTGTGCTCCATTCGTGCTGGTACTTGTTCAGTCTGTGGTTCTGTGCCCCCCTCTTCTGAAGCCCCTCACTGTGTCTGGGGAACACCTTGCTGTGTGAGCCTTGGTGGGACAGGTCCCCGCTCTGACTATAGAGACACTGAACCCCCTGTCTTGCAGTTTGGGACACTTGAACTGTTCTTGGCCCATCACATGCCTCCACCTAAATGTCTGAATCCAGAGGAGAGGAGCCGGGAGGCAGAGGCCGCAGCACCAACTTCTGGTCTCCAAAGGCAGTCGTGGGACTGGGGTAGGACCTGAGCCCGCGTCACCTGCCCACAGAGGCACGTGTGCCAAAGGGTGTACCGAGGGAGCAGCGATTACAGCAGAGTGGCCTCAGTCCGGCTGTTTGCAAGGGCAGATTTTGGCTATAAGGGATTCTGCCTATTTTTTTGAAACAGTTTTTTTTGGTATTTTCCCCCAGTCTTCCTAGTTATTCAGTAAGCTACCCAATTTCCTTTCAGAATATTTCTTTCAATTAGCCAGAGTCTGTTATTGAATACAAGTGAGAACTTTAAGTGATTCAGTCATTATCAAAAATGCTAGGTAAATCTAGGTTTTATTGTCCCTAAGAGAGTACCATGTAATACATACACATATAGATGGTACTTTCTAGTTCTATCTTTCATATGGTCTGATAGATAGATAGAACCAGAAAGATTGCACTGAATCTCCTTTATCAACAATGTGAGGCAGGAATTGCAAATTGATATGAAACAAAAGAATGATAGGTTTCTAACTATTATGACTCTCCAAAATATTTTCTTAGTTAAAATAATTTCAGTTTCTCAGTGTAAAGTCATGATATCTCAAAACAAAGAGATATTTGTAAAATCATAGGCTCGAATGTATTATTTATTTACTCCGTGAAGACTGGATTGTCTGTAATTTAAGACAACAGGCATACTGGGATGAATAGCAAGTAGTTCCTGGAGAATAAAATAGATCCATTTATTTCCTATAATATTGAAAAGCAAAATGGTAACATGTATCGGGTCATTACAATATTTGTGTTCTTGACCCAGCAATTCCACTCCTGGGAATGTGCCATGAAGAAGTAACAACACGAAAAATGTATTTGAGAATATCCATTGTAGCACTCTTTAAAATTGTAGAAAGACTGAAAACAAATTCATTGTCCAGAAATAGATGAGACAGTCATTAGTACTGTTCAAAAACCATTCTCCTTCTCCTTTTCGGTCCCGCGGTAGACTCGCGTCTCGCTGCACCGTGAAGTCGGGCAGAGCCGAGCAGATGTGGACGGACGTGGACGGCAGCTTCCCCTCCATTAGAAGCTTTAAACCTGCGTGTGAGTCCCCCCGGATCCCTCCTCAGCCGACCTCTCCAAGGAAGTCCTGGAGCCCTTGGAAACCCACCATGGGCACAGAATGAGTGAGAAGTAAACCTTTCTGATAATAAACTGCTAACATTTTGGACCTGAATGTTACCACAGCATAATCCAGTGTATTGAGTGAATGAATAGGCTAAATAAATTATCTGTAATGATATAAGCGAAAGAAACAAAATATCAGCAAATTATGTGTACTTATGGACAAAAACCTAAGATATGAAAAATGGATATAACTTGGGCATGACAGATAGGAATGTGAATTATCATTATTTTCTATTTTTTAAACTTCTACATGATAACTTAAGTTTGTAAGCCAGCCAATGTCCTTTTCAAAACAATTTACATGTAAATTTAAATTTCTTTAAATTAGTTAAACAAATATTACAGTTGAATAATTCATTTAAAAGCAAATTTTTGCATATCTGTAAAACTTTGCATATCATGATTTTAATTCATACCTTGATAATCGTGCTCCTTCCCTGAATCTATGGAGATTTTCACTACATTTTCAAGAGCACCGAAGTTGTTATATGTGTGTCAAGCTAGTGCATTCAGAAGGATTTCACTAAGAAGACAGAAACGAACACAGATTTACTCGTAACAGCAGCATTTATGGGCTCCTTAGCTGGGACACTTTCGAACAGGCTTCACGGGGAGGCCTTGTAAGGGGAATTCACTGCCATCCACAGCGTCCGCAGCGCTCTCTCCTCATTACTGGACACAATACACTGAACTTGAATAATTAAACTGCGTTTTGAATATTGACTTCTAACAAACACTGCCAGGTCCCCTCTGCTGATGCGCAGACCACAATTCTGTATTTTCTTTTGTAAAACATGAATAAGGGTTACTTATTAGTATAGCAATAAGCGAGTTGTTGATAATGAACACTTTGGAACGAGTGCAGCAAAGCCAACTTGTTTACAGAACTTCCCAGGAGCTCAGGATGCGGAGTCCTGACGCATGCGCAATGGCCACGGGGCGGCGTCTGTGCGCATGCGCCGAGGACATGGCGGTTGGCTTGTCCGTGTTCTCAGCATGTTAACCCTGACCTTGGGGAGGCGTGGCTGTCCTTTTGTTTTCCCTTTCCGTATCAATGAGTCTTGGTTTAGTTGTTGTCATATCAGTCTATGTTTTGAACTGTACTTAATCGACAGTTCGATGCATATTTACTTTAGTAGAACTTGTGGACTTTTAGACATTGCGTGTAAATCCACAAGTGAATGATTCCAGCTTATTTTCTTGTACAGAGACACTAGGTTGTTATCAATATTTTTAATTTCAAAAATAGGCAAAACGGGCAGTTTATGGACAAAGGTTTAAAAAAAGAAGTATGCTAATCTCTGATTATGAAACTATATTAACTCTTTAGAAATATTTATTACACGGTAAGTGTCTAATTTAATAAGCTTCCAAGTTCTTGATTTGTAATAACGGAGGAATGTAGACCTTGTGACTATCTGACATGGAGCAGATAGTTATGTATATGAAAAATTATTAAAAAGCAGTTATTGTTTGTTCAGTTCCACTCTGACACAAATCAAGCGGCTGATTGGCACACTTCTGCATTTGGCTAAGCTCTGGGCAGTCCCTGGAGGAGGGTGCCCTTCACGGTTCCCATCTCTGAACTGAGCTAACCTCTCAGCAACTCCAGAGGGTTCTCGAGCTGTCTGTCATCTCCCTGGAGGTTGTGTAAGTCTAAATGTAAATGTGGCAGATAGCTAACTCTTAAGAAAATAAACACCTGGATATCAGATATTTCATCATTTTATTAAGATGCTTCTACGCACCAACACAAAAGCAAAGGTGAAATACCAAATGCATTTTTGCCATTGAAATATGCTTTACTTTGCAAGAACTGAAACTAATTAAGGAAAAGAATTAGCACCTTTGTTTGTACTCTGTACATACAAACTGAGCACGTATTTCACCTTACATATATTCCGTAGCTTGTTCTAGTGCTTTAGAAATGCTCACATTAATACTAATGCATACATTTAATGATTTAGTAACTTATGCACCTGGAATACATACCATGAACATTGAGAGAAAATGATTCATAGGGTGCAATTTTAAAACAATTTTAATTTTTCTCTTGCCTTCTCCTGTAAACTGGCTGTTTGTGTTGGATTTTTCCTTCCCTGTGCTAAATGGTTGGCAGTTAGTTTGTTTACTATTAGATAATTTTTAGATGACCTTCTGTTTCTTTAGTACTCAAAGGACCTTCATTTCTTTAATTAATTTGACAAAATTCCAAATTTAATTCAAAATTCTCTCATCCTCCGGGCCCATCCCATATCAGGCCAGCAAAGGCTCCCTTTAGAAGTGGAAAAGGGGCCACAATCAGTCTTTCATTTTTTGTTCTGCCATCTCCTACCCCATACTTGCTTGTTCCAAGTTTGGGGTCAGGGAGGGAAAAGCCCTACTAAACAGTCCTCAAGCTAAGGCTGATTTTGTTGGTTGGGGTGCATTTTAAACGTGGACCGTCCCATGGGCACTTGGAGGTCCTCCATCACTGAGTATCTCTTCTTGTAATTTTCTTGACACAAGTCAAAGCCTCTTCAGTGCCTGGGCCCTTCGGTTTCCATCTTGTCCTGTGGGCTCATTCATGCATCTCTTGGCGATGACGTCAAGCACGGCTCCAAGCAAGAGAACGGGCAGCTCATGCTCAAAACACCCAAACTGCCTGATGGCTTTCAGGGAGGGTTTTTAAAGGTCATGCGAGGGAGGGGCTGCAGGGTGAGCGATCAGCTCGTGCACGATTCTCGGCTTGGTTGGCATCAAGGTGAGGTTTCAAGCATCATCAACCTCCTGGTTTCAAACGGCTTAGGGTCTATGTGCTTGTGCTCAGCAGTTTTCATCTGGTGGGTCTGCTTCCTGCAAAATCAACCTAGGACTGTGTGTCAGACCTTTATCTGTATCTTTCAGGGAACTGGGAGTTCAGTGATTCTGCCATGTGGCTGGTTTATAGTCTAAATCCTTACCAGTTTCCCGGTCCAACAGCTATTCTTTGCTTCTACATCTTCACATTCCTAAATATTAACACTGGAGCAGCCTTTAGAGACTCAGGGGAGGCCTGGGAGACTAAAGCAAAAGGCTTTTACTTCAAAGGACAGGGACACAGGGGCTTGTATACGGGTTCAATCCCCCTTCTCTTTGAGTCTCCTCAATCTTGAGGGGAACGGGTTCAGGAAAATAAAGAAAGTAAAGTTTTGGATAAAGAGGTTAATTGTCAACTCAGCAGAAGAACTCAGTTTTAGGGGGCCTCAGTTTCAGTTTCATTTTTTAACAATACAAGATGTAAATTTTATAACGAATTGAGTTCTCATACTTGTCTAGCCAAGAGGCTTAGTGCAATTTAATATCAGTATTTTATTTGTGTAACATCCTTTAACCTATATTTCTGTATATGTTTACTTCTGGTAATATTGCTTGCATCTAGCTAAATTTCCATGGCTCTGTTATTTTCTTTTTTATTACAACCCACCTCAAATCTTTTATGTGTAATGGCAAGATACATCTGGATAAAATAGTTTGATGGAAACGTGTACTGGTTTAGAACTGGAAACTCAACAACTGCTCACCGAGGGATTGTTGGCTGAGAAAGTCATACCTCTCATTGCTTCCACTTTTGAGTGACACCTGAGTTGTTTGAATCCCAGCTTTGCTCAGACTCACGTGTTTGATCTTCTGTGGACACCTCAGGTCCTCCTTACGCTCAGTGGTAAGTTTGTGTCTGACGTGGTGGATGCTGCAGAAATGTTTGTTCTCACGACCCTCCTCTTACAGCAAAGGCCACCCCGGGCACACCTTCTCCTCCCCAGCAGATTTCTTTATTATGAACTTATTCTGAAGACTATCACGCCATCTATGACGTCTCCTTTGACTTTGTGATGGCGTACTTCTATTTTTTTTTAAGGATTTAAAAGATATTCTTTAAATCCAGTATCATCTTTTACAACATTGACATGTTATTTAACATTTCCTCTACATGATTCCTAGGAATTAGAGCTATTGACAGTGAAGGAAATTCTGGAGTAGAAGGGAAGAACAAATTGCTATTGAAAGCTCTCCGTAGAGGGGCTGTTCAAAGTGTTTGTGCAGCCAAGGACCTAGAATTTACTGTCTAACGACACTTGGAGAGCTTAATTTTGCTTCACCATAGAATATTAAAAAGGAGTAGCTTTGGGAATGATCCGGTAGAGCATAAGGGAGCAGGAGAGATGGAAGAAAGCAGGAGGGAATGTAAAGGTGACCGAGGGCGTGCACGCTGGTGCAGTGGTGAGGCGGGGAAGTGGGCAGGGGTAACAGTGCTAAGGATTCTTTGGAGGAGGGATGGCTAAGTTTAGATTTCGGGTGCCTTTTCTTATTGCAGTCTAATGCCCCTCCCACTTGAATGTTTATTAAAGTCTTTTACTCACGTGTAGACTTTGTGTGTTAATGTATCTGTGAATCAATGTAAGTGTTCTTGGTCCATAAAAGGGGCCGTTTTCATGGGATTTAAGTAATCCAAATTGTAGAGCATCTGAAACAGAAGTCCTGGTGTCAGGTGTCCTCATCAGACTGCAAGTCTCTGGGGGCTGGACTTCCGCAAGCCACACCCAGCAGGCAGTTACATGCCATTGTCTCAATGGCATCTTGGTCTTTAATGAGAAGTGGGAACCAGTGGACACTTGGCTTGCACTGGAAGCAATTTCAGTGATTCAGAAATAAGTGTATTACAGCAACCAGCTGTTGCTCAGAAGACACTGAGTGAATGCCCATTACCTTCCTGATACTGTGGTCAGATCCTGTGAGGTCCTAAGGCTCCTTTCCCTTAAGGACTACAGCAAACAGTTTGGGTCAATATTAATGATTTACGAGAAGCAATTAGGGGATAATTAAGTGATAAACTGCGTTATGTTACTGAAAATGCAAGGGAGGCCAGAAGCAATTTTGTTCACAAGTTTGACTCTATTATCTAGCCTATGGGTAGGTTTTGATTTGATGGTCAAAATGATGTACTTTACATGTGAATATGTTTGTAACCTCTCTTGCGTTTCAAAAATCTTCTAATAGTTGTTGAACTGGAAAAGCAAGTGGTGGAACTGTGGAAAATAAGAACACATTGGGAATGCAAATACAAGTCGAATACTAAATGTCTTTGAATTTGAAAATCTGGCTGACAAAGACTTATGTTAGTAGTTGTTTTTCAAAGAATCAGAGATAATCATTTTATGATGCCAGAATTTTCTTAGTTTTATAACTGACCATCTCCAACCTCACAGTGGCACTTGGGAATGAAAAGAAAATTGAAATGTGTGGGTGATGAGAAAGATAATATTTTTGGAAATAATAGCCATAACAGAAGACAGCTAGTAGCATTTGAAGAGATGGCCAGGAAAACTATAACTGGGTCAGTCTAGGTCAGCCAGATCTATGGTTTTGGAATCAAAACACAGAGTCATTTTTGGACTATTCATTGTAGGTTCCAGCAAAGTTTTCATCCAATTCATGGCAGCAAATTTTGCTCTATGAATTGCTTTCTTAAGTCTTCAAAAAATATATATTCATTGACTTCTACATTTCAGTGGTATTCAATAAGTAAAATTTAACAAGTGTGGCAAGGATAGGGAAAGTCTGTTCGGGATGATATTACATAATGAGTAAACTTGCTCTGGGGATGACCAGGATACTCCACTGGGCTCTGACACCAGAGCACTGCCGCCCCTCTAACTCCAGTTGTATCTCCTCCTTTTCCAACTCTTCTCTCTTCTTTTACTACAACTGTTATTAGCATCACCTTCCATCCTGCCTCTTTCTTCTCAGTTTGTTTTTTCCTTGGTCTCATATGTATTTGACAAACAAAAGCGTAGGTGACACCTTATTAATCTTCAAATAATAGAAAAGAAGAGTGAAATCATTCTTTCATGCTTGTCCCTTCCTGTAGTAGAAGGATGAAGTAGGGGAAAACAGGTGATAGAAAGAGTCAAGATTTGGGGGTAAAAACACGTGAGGAAACATCTCTTTATAATCAACAATGCTAACAATTGCTAATGTTATTTCATTGCCAAATTACCATAAAGTGGAAGCATTAATGTGCTACGCAGTCTCTAGAAAGCTATATTCTACTTGGGATATCAATGTCCACACACTTTTAAAAAATTAAAAATAATGTTAGAAATTTCCAAAATTATATGGATTTCCTGTTGTCATTGTGCTAATGGCAGGGTTGGGATTAATGTAGAAGTTTTGTTTTCCTTCATGAAAGAACAAAGCCTGTAAGAGTTTTCACAGGAAGAGTCCTCAGGGCAAATTTCATGTTTATTGGCCTGCTTCCTTTTGTGACAACGTGGAATTACAACAAATGGAGCAAAGTTGGGCCTGACTGTTGGATAAAACCTGCAGTCCTTCTCCTTTCTCAGATGCCAGTTGAGTAGAGAAAGGTAAACACCATTTCCCATAAATGCCTTTTGCTTTGGAGGCAGAACTGTGCCACTAGAGAAAGAATGAAAGAGATCTACTGTTACATCGTATTTTGTATCAGAATAGGAAGTGTGTGTCTTACCTCATTTTATACAAAATGCAGTGCTAATGTCCAAAAGAAGTATGGATGCCAACTTCTTGGCTGTTGTGTTTAAAACCACTAACCACATCTTTATCCATTTATCTGTTGATGGACATTTAAGTTGCTTCCATGTCCTGGCTATTGTAAGCAGCACTGCAATGAACATCGGGGTGCACCTATATTTTCAAACCAAGTTTTTCTTTGGATATATGCCCAGGAGTGGCATTGCTGGATCATATGGTAGCTCTATTTTTAGTTTTTTAAGAAACCTCCATACCATTCTCCATATGGTCGCATCAATTTACATTCCCACCAACAGTGTAGGAGGGTTCCTTTTTCTCTGCACCCTCTCCAGCATTTGTTGTTTGTAGATTTTTTGATGATGGCCATTCTGACCGGTATGTGGTGATACCTCACTGTAGTATTGATTTGCATTTCTCTGACAATTAGTCATGTTGAGCATCTTTTCTTGTGCCTCTTAGCCATCTGTATGTCTGCTTTGGAGAAATGTCTATTATTACTCAGCCATTAAAAAGAATGAAATAATGTCATCTGCAGCAACATGGATGGACCAAGAGATTGTCATATTAAGTGAAGTAAGTCAGACAGAGAAAGACAAATATCATATGGTATCGCTTATATGCATAGTCTAAAAAATATGATACAAATGAATTTATTTACAAAACAGAAACAGACTCACAGACTTAGAGAACAAACTTATGGTTACCGGGGGGAAGGGTGGAGGGGGAAGGATAGATTGGGAGTTTGGGATTGACATGTACACACTGCATATTTAAAATGGACAAGGACCATTTAAAATTATTTAAAACCAACAAGGACCTGCTGTATAGCACAGGGAACTCTGCTCAATATACTCTAATAACCTAAATGGGAAAAGAATTTGAAAAAGAATAGGTACATGTATATGTATAACTGAATCTCTTTGCTGTACACCTGAAACTAACACAACATTGTTAATCAACTATACTCCAATATAAAATAAAAATTTAAAAAAATTAAAAAATTAAAAAATAAAAACACTAACCAGAAGATTCATGTGGCCAAAATTGCTGTGCCTGAACTCCCACATTTAGTGAGAATAGGCCAGAAAGATTAGTTATCTAGGCCCTCTTATCAAACCCAGGCCCAGCCAACTCTCCAATTTTCTGAATGCTTTGCAAACTCTTGCTGTATTAAAAATGTCATGGGACCGTTATCAGATAGCACATGGAGATTTGGAAATCATTGCATTAAACACTAAAATCCATGATACTGCAGTCCCAGACTTAAAGGCATTTACCAATTTTTAATACGTGTCTTGATTTTACCCTGTGCAGGTAAGTAGCAGATGGGTAGCAAGTTGTAGGTGATGTTTAAGAAATGAATCATACATATTGGTTATGTCATCAAAGCATTTCAAAGTTGCCTTTGCAGAGAACAACTACTAAGAATACAATGTGTCAAACAGTGTGGACATGGAAAATCTTGCTGAAAGATACTGTTTGGTGAATGTCCCAGGGCACACGGTGGTTACAAGGGAAAACATACTTTTAAAAGAGTAATTCAATAGTGTTGAAGTTATAAAACTGTACTAAACAGTGATCTGTCTGCCAAAAGCACAGACTATGAACTTGCTCACAAAACTCTCCTGGGAGACATAGTGGTTTACTTATAAAGGAAAAAATAAGTTAATCCATCTCTAAATTATGCCTTGAGTATAAACATTAAATATTTTACAGAAGGAAAATGCATTTTTTTTCGGGTGGCAATTGATGTTTTTTCAATATATTTGTTGATTATATCATAGCACCTCTTAGATACTGTTTAACCTTGTTTACTTTAGAATTTCCAGAGGAAAAGTAAAAATTGGTATGTAAGAAAGTGTTTAAGAAGCTTGCAAGTACCACCTTTGGAAAGGCCAAATACCATGAAACTTTGTATTCATTAGGAAGTTTGAAAGAAAAAGATAGTTCATCTAGTTCATCTGATAGTGATTTTAATAAGATTAAACACACTGCACATGCACACACATGCATGCACAAACACACACCCCTCTTTCCTGATGAACACACTATTTTTGGAAAATAGGGACAGTTTTATATATCTCTCCATCTCTCCTACAGTCTATCACAGGTCTAGTTTTTAAATAAACATTTGTGTAATGAATAAATCAGTTATTTACTAAAGATGTGGCTATAAAATTCAAGTATAGTGACAACTCTCACTAAATTAATTTTCTTTAAATTTGATTTTGATTTTTATCACCAGAATTGAAAAGACCAGTTTCACTCATTTTATTTACTTGTACAAAATGAATTTAACTCTTTTAAGCCATAGCTTCTGGAAAATGAGAAATGTTTGAAGAGCTATAATAATATACTACATGCTTTGAAACTGTAAAGGAACAAATAATGTAAGTTAATGCCATGTTTTCTTCTTAGGTTTAGAATGCTTTGAAAAATGTATGACATTTTATGAAAGATCAATACATAGAGAAATTAATTTCACAGGTTTTATTGCATTAAGTTCTGAGTGATTTAGCAAACTTATAGTTCAATTTAACAAGGAGACAATTTCATGAGTATTGGTGTCTGTTTTTACCTGAGCTGGGATCACATGGTGTTTGGGAAGCCATTAGTTCTTGCTATGTGAGCGCTAGATAATTCACAGCTTCTACACTGAGTTAGAATTCCCCTGAAATGAGTTGAGAAAACATTTGGCTGAAGAATGAGTGTTTGTGTCTTCAGTAGTTGAGCCATGGAAGCCTGGTACAAATTCGTGTCCAACAATTCAAAAGTCAAACGTTCATCTCAAGAACAAACCTTAAATGCAGAACATAATGTATCCTTGTAGCCTTGAGAGATCAGATGTGTGACTGAGTATTATAATATTGCATAATCTGGCCTAGGGTGGAAAAAAATAGCTGTATTCACAGGTTATTTAAAAATTCACTTAGCGAAGGTTGCCTTTGTTCCGCATTTGGGTGTCTGCTGCATCTAGTATTTGTGGCTGTGTGAGCAAAGGACATGAAATAAAGTGCTGCTTGGAAGTGGCGACTGGCAAGAGTGACTCTGCAAACCAACTGAATCGATCTAAACAGTTCAATGTGAATGAACATTTCTGCATATCTTTCCTAGTCATACATGCAATTTCAATTTAATATTTTAGTAAGAAGTTTGCTTCTGATCTCTATCAGTTAGTTCTGAGAGCACTTTAGAGACAGCTGCCCAAACTCTGCAGATTGCCAAAGGGAGTTTGGGTATTTTACTACCTGGGAGAACATCTTGTTGACTGTAGGTAAGTAACTGTCACTGAGGAGAGACTTTCCTAGTATGATTTACTTTAATACCTTTAACATTTAGGATACCATTCTACATGATTTCTGCCCATCTTCTTGCTATGGTGAATGTTGCTATTCTATATGGCATGACTTTCATTGTCAACAGTCCGATATTTCCAAAATGTAAATATAATCACATTATTATTTTTCTTAAAGTCTGTGAATGGATCTCTCTTCTTCAAGTTCAAAATCCCAAACTACCTAGGATACCACATTAAAATATTCCTCTTCTGGTCACTGATAACTTTGCATCTCTTCTTCTGTCAAAATGCAATCACTACGGCCTTTCCAAGATACCTGCCAGTCTCCAACACTCTAGTAAGTATGTGAGAACATAAAAACCCATGCACTTTTTATAAACAAAACTACAAATAAAATGTACTCTGTCATTAATATCTTCCCAATATACTAAAGCCATTTTTTTCCCTGTGGTTTTGGGGAATTTTTAAAAAGTAACCACTAACACTAAGTGCTTACTATTTTCTGCCCATCCATAAACTAAATTAATTCCTATAATAACTCTGAGGTTGGTGGTTCATTAATTATTCCCATTTCATAGATGAGGTAACTGAAACTCAGAGAACTTACATGACTTGCCCAAGGATATGGACTAAGAAAGGGATTAAACTATAGTTCAAAATCAAAGAGTTTGATTTGAGAATATATGCTGTCTTTTTTCATTTCAAAAAAAGGCACTATAATTTTTAGAAAAATTTTGCCTAGAGCACTGCATTTTTAAAGACTAATAACTTGCTTTTCAAAGGCTATGATGAATCATGAGTCTGCTACAATTATAGGCCAACAAATTGGACAACCTAGCAGAAATGGATAAATTGCTAGAAACACACAATCTTCCACAACTGAATCATGCACAAATAGAAAATCTGAACAGATCAATAGTGAACAGCTGAAAGCTTTTCATCTAAGATTGGGACAAGCCAAGGAGGCCCACACTCGCTGCTTTCATTCAAAACATATTGGAAGTCCTAGCTACAGCAATCAGACAAGAAAAATAAAAGGAATTAAAATTGGAAGTGAAGAAGTAAAACTGTCATTATTTGCAGATGACATGATGTTATATAGAGAAAATCCTAAAGACTCCGCTAAAAAACTATTAGAACTAGTAAATGAATTCAGTGTGGTTGCAGAATACAAAATTAATATACAAAAATCTCTTGTGTTTCTATAAACTAATAATAAACTACTAGAAAGAGAAATTAAAAAACAATCCAATTTTCAATAGCATCAAAAAGAATGAAATATCTAGGAATTAATTTAACCAAGGAGGTGAAAGACTTATACTCTGAAAACTACAAGACATTGATGAAAGATATTGACAACAACACAAATAAATGGAGAGATATACCATGGTCCTGGATTGGAAGAATTAATATTGTTAAAATGTCCATACTACCCAATGCAATCTACAGATTCAGTGCAATCCCTATTAAGATACACAGGGCATTTTTTATAGACATAGAACAGATAATTCTATAATCTGTATGGAGCCACAAAAGATCACTAACAGTCAATACATCTTGACAAAGAAGAAAGAAGCTGGAGGTATCATGCTTCTTGATTGCAATCTACACTACAAAGGGAGAGTAATCAAAAGAGTATGGTGCTGATACGAACACAGACACATAGATCAATGGAACAGGATAGAGAGCTCAGAGATAAACTCATGCTTATATAGTCAATTAATCTACAACAAAGGAGACAAGAATATACAGTGGGGAAAAGACAGTCTATTCAATAAATGGTTAGGAAAACTTGAAGTAAGGCAGACAGAGAAAGACAAATATCATATGATATCACTCATATGTGGAATCTAATTAAAAATGATACAAAATGAATATATTTACAAAAGGGAAACAGACTTACAGATATCAAAAACAAACTTGTGGTCACCAAAGGGGAACCATGGTGGGGAGGGATAAATCAGGAGCTTGGGATTAGCATACACACACTACTATATATGCAATAGATAAGCAACAAGGACCTACTGTATAGCACAGGGAACACTACTCAATATTCTGTGATAACCTATATGAGAAAAAAATCTAAAAAAGAATGAATATATATATATATATATATATATATATATATATATATGTATATGTATAACTGATTCATTTTGCTGTACACCTGAAACTAACACAACATTGTAAATCAACTATACCCCAATAAAATTTTTAAAAAGAGAGTTGATAATTCATTAATTAAAGACCCTGTTATATATTATATTCATTACATTTATAAAGTGTAAAAAACTTTATAGTTGAACTCAATGATTTAGAAAAGCTATGGTTTTGAATTAATATTTTAATGAATTGAATGTTAATTTTGAAAACTCCTTATTAACTGTAAGGTCATCAAAATAACATGACACATGTACGTAGCATGTACTTTATGACTGTTCATGTGTCAAAACAGAGAGAAGAAGTGGGTGTGAGAGAGAACATATGAGGACTTAAAGCAACTTCCAGGCTATAATTTATCTTACAAGGAGTTAAACGCAAACACTTTGGAAAACAGTTTGGTGCTTTCTTACAAAACTAAACATATTCTTACTGCATGATCTGCAATCATGCTCCTTGGTATTTACTTAAAAGAGTTGAAACATTAAGTTCCCACAAAAACCTGCACATGGATATTTGGCACATCTTTATTCATAATTTTCCAAACTTGGAAGTAACCATGATGTCCTTCAGTAGGTGACTGGATAAATAAACTATGGTACATCCAGACGATGGAACATTATCCAGTGCTGAAAAGAAATGAGCTATCAAGCCATGGAAAGACATGGAGAAAACTTAAATGTGTATGACTAAGTGAGGGAAGCTCTAACTATAAGACATTATGGAAAAGGCAGAACTATGATGAAAGTAAAAAGATCTATGGTTGCCAGGGGTTAGGGGTGTGGAGGGATACATAGTCAGAGCCCAGAGGATTTCTGAGGCAGTGAAATACACTGTATGATACTATGATGATGGATACACACCCTGTTACCTTTGTCCAAACCCACCGAATGTACAACACCAAGAGTGAACCCTAATGCGACCTATAGACTTTGAGTGATTATGATGAATCAATGTAGGTTCATTAGTTACAACAAATGTACCCTCTGGTGCAGGATCCGGGGCAGGGAGTATATGGAAATCTCTGTATTTCCCTCTCAATTTTGCTGGGAACCTTAAACTGCTCTAAAAAGTTGTCTTAAAAAAAGAGTCAAGCAAATTTTTTCAGAGGCAGTTATTAGGCAGACATTTATATATGGAGAATTTTTCAACACATATAAGGACCAAGTCTTCAACAGAAAATTATAAAAGATGCAGACAGTTTTCATATGCCTTTTTCCATGCTGGTCCTCAACAAAACATAAAGTTATCTGGTTAATTTTTAGCATTACCATAGTGAATTTAAAGCACATAAATATGTTTCCCTATGGTGATTCACAAAGAATCTAAAAGAATAAAAAGTTAAAATTTCTCATATCTATACTTTATATGGATGTTTGGAAGGAAATGGTGGTAAGTAACTTAATATTGAAATCTCTGGGTATTTGCTCATAGTGTGGAAGTTCTGTAATTGAGGAAGCAAAGTTGACATTTTGTGGAAAAATAGGTGAAGATACTGAAATGTGTTTTTGACTACTATTCAAACTTTCATGAAAATGGTATAGGGACTTTTGTGTGGATGGGATCAATGATATTTTGGCCAAAGGTGTTTTGTATCTCTTCAAATTATCAAATAAACACTTGATCTAAACCCCAATATTTTCCATGTTAAGACACTGAAAAATGTTTGGAATGGCCTGGAGAATAGGGATATTCAACTGTCTTCAGGTATTACAAAAATATTTTAGTAAAACTTGTATAAATGTTTTTATTTTGAACAGATTTGGCCTGCTGAGAAAAGTTAGCTCAAAAGTAATTCCTCAGATGAATAAATAGCCTCACATGTTGAGTTTAGTTTTTTTTGGGTCTATTCCACCTGAATACTAAGAACGGTCTTCCAAGATTTATAGCTTGTTGTTTTGGCATAGTTGGTGAGTTATTTTTATTTTTTTCTGACAGTAAATGAACAACAGTTTCTGTACCTTTCTTAAAATCATCATTAGGTTATGGTGTTGAAAATAAGGCGTCGACATGGAAAATGGTCATCTTACTCCTCTCTCCCCAGGACACTCTGAAAACTTGTTATATGTCAGACCAGGTACTGTAGAGTCAGGGTTAGTCTAGGGACGGGGAAGAGGACATCTAATCCTTCTTGATTTAGCCCTGAGAACTGTTGAAAGAAGAAGAATAAGCAGGAGTAACACATCTCCCCCGTGTTAAAACCCTTGGAAAGAGAAGTGTGGGAATAGAAACCCCACTTTACACTTGGCGTCTGGGAGCAGACAACCTTCCAAGCGCCTTATACTAACCTCAGGGAAGCCACTTCAACATAAATTCAGTGGAACTTTAATTGTTCAGTTGACAGAAGCCTGGAGGTTTTCTTCCTATATAATAAGGATGGGACAAGATTTCCTCTCTTGCTTCTGAAGGGCATGGAATTAAGAGTCTGGCCAATGGTTCTTGTCAGAGAGAGTCATGGGGGCTGGGCAATGTTTTCTCTAAATTGTATCCACAAACTTGGGAATCCAGTGTAGGCCATTAGCTGGGAAATCATGTGAAAGTCACAGACCTAATGCGGATCTAATTGGGAAGAGCAGTCACCAAGTGAGGATAAGCCGAGGGGGAGGACCAAGCAGCATTGTCTCTACGAGAGACCACAGACCATGAATTCCAAGTTACACTGGAGTTGTTACCAGCAGCTTCCTGCTTGGGGCAAGGTCAGTCGTCCCTCAGACCAGTGGTCACCAGTCTAGGGAGAAGCCTTGGCAGCTAGTGGACGGCAAATACCAGGAAGGATCCCAAAGCTGCCACATGGCTTCAAGGAACACGTCTCTTCTCTGCAACCGTTAGGTCCCGTGAGACGACGGTAGCCTCATACACTAGCAGGCCACCTCATGCCATCGTGAGAGAGGATTTATCTGAACTCTCCACACAGAGTTGGGAATGCCCAAGAAGGCAGTTCCAGTGGTTGGATTGATTTTAGATTATCTGACTGGACAAAATACAGGCTTATTTATTTCCTCTGCAACTCTGAAGGAAGGCCAGATGATTTTATAGGAATTCTCTGTTCTTTTGACTGTCGTATGGTTAATAATTTTACCCTGTCTCATTTAGGAAGATCGCTTGGCATCTTTAAAGATCTTTGTGCGCATATCACTGCACCCAAAGCTCATAACAAACCTGTGGTCTAAAGTAGAGCAGCAAGGTACCTTGGGTCCATGGATGGAATCCTGAGAGAGATGAAGGACAGCATAGTGAGATGCAGGATAATCAACAGATGAAGGTAAGGAAAGCAGGGTCGTGAAAAATGCATATAAAGGTCCCTTCTTGGATTATGACTTTTTCATATGGAGGATCTTAGAGTCAGCAATGGCAACTCAAGCCATATACACAGTGTCTGGGATGTGTTTGGAAGGTGTGTACTCTGGAGAAAGGTAAACTCCAGAACCAAGTCTGAAAAAGAACCTACAACTAGTTACATTCAAGCCCGACCAGGTTGAGAGGTCTAGGCAAACTGTGCAGACATGCTGTTCTCATGAAAACCAGTGCACACTTCCTTCTCAAGGCAAGTGTCTGAGGCCAGAAGCTGGTCAGTGATTTGGGGATTGGATCAGGGACGGAGGGGAGGTCAGGATGAAATCTCTCCTACACTTCTGGTGGCCTCGCAGTCAAATGCTCGCCCTGAGTTTAAATCCATGCAATGTCTGCCTGAGAACACATCTGTGCTCACGCCCAATGGGGAAACGGCCAGTGCAAAGGGAGCTGAGCCTCCAAGAGGACCAAGTTCTCACACATTATGCATTGGGAGACTCCCGCTAAGTGCGCAGGGCTGCCTGTGAGATCGATTCTTAAACCGGGGAAAACACATTTTGGATAAAGACCTAGCCCTCAATTTCTTGGAAGGAGATAGACTTTGGGATCGTAGTAAGTGCTCATTATAGGACCACATGGATTCACTCAAGGGAGCATGTGATGGTGCAGCAATGTTTTAAAATATTCTACATTAGTGTGTATTTCTCATTTGCATTTATTTGCACTTTATCTTTTCTCTCCGATAAAAACGAGGCATCCATCGGCCTCAGAGGAAATTTTCACTGTTACAACAGGAATGAAAAAGAAAGAATGAGCTAACATTCATCATTACTAAAATTGGTTTGATGCAGAGAAGATAAGGCTACATTTTTAGAACATAATTTCAATACTAACTAACTCACGCTGTAAATTCCGTGAGAGAGCATATATCAATTATCCAGAATTCTTTCTCTGATTATTTTAACAGGGAAGAGGAAGGAGAAAGCTATGACATAGATCTGCATTACACCATTCTGGACAGGAATTTGCTCCGCCAAGGGCTCGAATCCCAGCATGCTGATCCGAAAATGGTGCTGTGATAAGACGTGTGAATATGCTTCGGGACAGATTTTGCATCAAGATTACACTGCTGAACCTGGAGATTACTATTGCTTGGCTGTAAATCATTGAAGATAGATTGAAAAATGTTTGGAAGATCTTAAATCTTAAGCATTTTCACAACTGAACGAAGCATTGTAGCAAAGATTAACCATAGAAGAGTTATTTCTAAAGTTGTTTTGTTCCTCATGGATGATAGTAGAATATTATTATTATTCAATTTATTAAAAAGAAAGTTGGTGTAAAGATTTGAAGGAAATGGTTGGTCTGTAATTTGGGGGGAGCTGAATGGACAGAGACATAAAGAATTACACGGAAGCATTAAAAAGTATACATATCTGTGTGTGATCAGGGACTTCTACTATTTCAAACGGTATTTAAACAGTTTAGGTGGCAAATATTAATGCTTTAGGACTTTTTAAATTTTAGACTATAAGTGGTGTGACTGTATTCCAGAAAGACTGTTTTCTGAGATTTCTAAGGAATGATATAAAAAGTTTGGGGAAAAATAATCTCATGCATATAATACTGAAATTTATATATTTAAAATCCCTTACTAATTGATGCCATGATTTTCAATATTGAGTATTATCTAGCAAATAAATTTTAGTGAAGAACTTATAATAATGTGGAAAGCTTATGTTATAATATTAAGTGAACCACACCTTCAAGATTTATTATTGCATATGTACTGTTACCACAGCTGTGTAAAGTAGACAGAGAACTTCACTAAAATTTCAAAAAAAGAGGCAATTAAATGACTATATTAATGTAGCTTTATATTTGGGACATGGAAATATTCTTGGTTTGATTTTTAGTTTCTGTATCTTACAAAATTTCTGTAAGTTCAGAATTCAGTAATATTAACGTCACGCATTGGAATCGGAAGTTTCTGTTTTGAGAGGCAAGTGTATCAGAACTTTTTTTTTAATTCCTGATGTTCCTAATGCCCTACGTTAGCTAATAGCTAAGGATCTTTTGGAGAAAACTGTGGACATTCTTTCATGACCTCCGAATTCCCAACCACCTCACTCCCTTCACAGCTGTTTATCCCTGGCGGCAGGAATTCATGCTTCAAAATATGTCCTTCTTTCCTCTTAGGCATTAAAAGCCCTCACTTCAACAGTTCTCTTCTCAGTTGTCTTGATGGTAGTGTTTTATATAAACTGTTATAACTAAAAGCATAAATATGTTATTATCTAAGGTGTATTCTCATGTTCAGACATTGTCAGGCAAAGCCAGTCTTGTGCATGCCACTTTTCTTTCCTTTCCTCTTTTCTCCTTCCTTCCTAAACTTAAAACAACCCTGTATATACGTATGTATGTTTATATGTATGTATGTATGTGTTGTGTGTGTCGATTGAGTGGAGCCCACGTACTGGGTCAAAGTTTTAGACTTGTGAAGCCTCCCCACCCTTTTCCCAGGTAGTTGCTCCAGAGACCAGCCAATCCATCGAAAGTGATACTCATTGACCTAGTTGTTGGGCAGATAAACAAGATTTTCCAATTAGCTTTCAAAATACATGACACAGAAAATAGTCTTGCCAAGGTTTAAAAGCAAAAGATGAGTATGTCGAGAGAAAAAAATGGTCATTCCATTCTAAACACTAGGAACCTGAAGGCCTCATTTCCTAACATTTCTACTGATAGAAGAGAACACAAGAAGTATGTGTCCATGGGGTGGGAGATAAAGGGAAGATGATGGTGGAGGGGGAGATATGGCTGAAACGACTGGATCTTGCGTATTAAGCGTTCCTGAGAAGGGATCTTAGGCCACGTTCCAAAGTGGGAAATGATAGTGACCCTCAGATGCAAGAAGAGAGGGGGCTTGTACCCTGTTTCCTCCTTGGAACCCTTGGATGAACAGCCTGACACATCTGCTGGGCAGTGATGTGGGAACATCAAATGATCACAGGGAACTTGGTTTGTCTGTTCACAAGCTTCCTTGGTTCTTCTGTGCTCATCACTGGCTCAGCCCTCCGTCCCCAGTCATCGGTGTGGTCTGCAGACCCAGAGGAGCTTGGCCACCACTTAGGGTCAACAAAGGCCATGGCAGACCTCAGACATCAGCAGGAGCTTCCAAGGAAAAAGAGGACCAAATCAGGTGTCAGGTGGAATTGTTCCATCTCAGCGGGAGTTGGTGCAGAGCTGCAAAGGCTGAGGTGCCTCTCCGCTCCCCACACCCCCATGCTGCGGTAGCAGGTAAGCCCATCTTCTTACGCACAACCAGAACTGAGAAGCCATCCTGGGACAAGTGACAAGAGGCAGCAACCCATGAACCTGACTGAGCTCAAGTCAGAAATGATGATTAAAATTTTGAATTTGTCTGCATTTATTTGGGAGTATCTAATTATTCTACTATTAAGCAGAAATGGGAACTCAAGATTATTTCATGAATTAATTCAACAGATACTTTTGATCACCTACTATGAATCAGTGATTTTTCTGGGCACTTGGGTACCGTAGTGGGAAAGAGAAACAGTCATAAACCAGCACCCATGGAGCTTTGATTCTAAGGTAGGAGGAGAAACACAGAAAATACACAGATAAAAATAGAACATGTCAGGTGGTGTTAAGTGCTGTGGCAGATAAATAGGATAAGGGACATAGCTTTATGTGGGTGCCATTTTAGACAGGCTGGGCAATGAAGGCTTTCTGTGGAGTTGGGATTTCAGCAGAGACCAGAGGGAAGTGAGGGGGCACCTTACATACAATTTCAAAGAAATGTTCTCAGTAAGGATACTATTGATTTAAAATTTGTAACATAATAAAGACGTAGGATTTTGGTTACTTTGAAACAAAACAAGAATTTTCTTTAACTATAATTGCTAATTGCTAAACAACAACAACAAAAACCAAAAAGAAAAAAATATGGCTCATAAATTAGGTGTGGACAAGACAACTAGAAAAGACTGCGGAAAAATATAGAAGGACCCTATACTCGTATAGCTTAAAAAGTTTCTTACATTCTTATTCCAGTTAAAGGAAAATGAAACTAGAAAGAGCTGGTTATTCAGTTAGAAAACTGTACCTGAATAAGATCTTGGCATATCAGCAAAAGATTTTGAATGAACGGACATTTATATTTTAAGATGAAATACAATATTAAATGCATGCACATTATATATACCTACATTATATTTTTAACAAATTTGCAAAATACTGGTCACATACATTAAGAGAACTTAACCCAGGCAGGGGAGAATGTGGGGTTTTAATATTTCTTATTAGTTTTATACACATATACCTCAATAAAGAGCACAGTATGCTTTCTCTCTACTTAGCCATTCTGCTTTGATGCAAAGTTCCTGTGTGAGTTGATCTAATGGTGAATAAAGTGACTGGAGATAAATAATGACAAAACAACCAACACAATGCACTATTTTTTTTAATCTGATTTTTAAAAATGAAGTCTTTTAAGTACAAGAAAAAGATAAAAGATTAAGCCAACAAGGCAAGGGGTGAATAATACCCTAAATCTGTGGAAGTGCGAGAGTTAAAACTTTAAATTTCTGAATTCTTTCTGAGACTGTTGGGTTATTATGTGTATGTACGTGGGAGTGAGACGGACTTGTAAATATGAACAACACATTGTGCAGCCCACATATCTTTCTGTCATGCTTATGTCAAAGGGAAAAAAAGAAGTTGTAACACAAGAAGACAGAAGATCCTCATTCTCAATGCTAATTAAACAGGAATGAAGAGCCTTACTGGGTCAGGCTATCAAGCCTGCATTTCTCAGCCAAAAGCAAGGTCATGGGAGGTGCTCCTGAAGGCCTGATTGTTTTGTCTGAAACCAGTTTTCAAGCTTAAATATATTCTAGTGTATTTTAGAAGTTATTCAAGACTTTTCTATTCAAGAACCTCCTGAAAATGATTTCATTCCCCTGCATATGTTTTATCAGTCAGTAGCAACCTCTTAGGATAGTAGGTTCCTTTTTTAAACCACCTTTTATATTGCTTATTTATCTTAAATACCTTGTTTAACTTAGAGGCGCTTGATATTTATGCAACAGGTCTCTATTTTTGTGCACTATTTTTGCTTTTACAGATTTTTGTCACTGTTTCTTGACCTTTATTAAATCTCTTTTTATATTAATCTCCCCCATCCTCTTGCTTTTCATTTCCCTTCTTGGCCTTTATAGAGTTTACTTTAGGGGTGTGTGTGTGTGTGTGCGTGCATGTGTGTGTGTGTGTGTGTGTGTGTGTGTGTTCGTGGTAGAGAAAGTACAAAACTACATACAGAGCAGGCTGGAATGCTGAACAAATGGAGAAGAAAATATATCCAACGTCAATTGCACATGAATAAGCAGTAAACAGTCCCACTGAGATTTGTGGTATTATTCGTTACACAGCATAATCTAGCATTGCTTGGCTGATACAGACATATTACTGTTTAGAGAGATAATATTCTGCTAAATAAAATGCTTAAATACTGTTAATAACGATCACTTGTGTCAGGCTTAAAGACCATGGCTAAACGATATTCAAAGTGAATATTCTGAATTACGCTTTGTAATTCAGAATATTATTGAAAGTTGAGATAGAAATATATATTTGCTGAAATCACAGCCTTTGGAACAAGATAAGTTCTGTCAGCCTCATTTTCCTTATGTATATAATGAATATGTTTTCCATAAGTTCATTGCAAGAATTAATATGTGTTATCATAGTGTCTATTGCATAGGAAATCAATCAACGTTATTCAAAAAGTTTACCAACTCACTAACCAAATAAATATCTTAGGAATCCATCAGTTTTTACAATGAAAACACATTCTTGAGTGGAAAAAATCCGTGTCATATGCAGTTCTTGAAATTTAGTAAAATAAATTTCAACCTAAAGAAAGATTTCTGTTATGATTTTTTTTTAATTCCAGATTTGCAGAGTGTATAATGTTATAAACATGGAATTGTTTGGATCAAATACAATATGCTTGGTAACCAAATGTGTTGTGCCTGAAAATATATTCAACCTAACATTAAAGGCAAACACAACAGCAGCTGGACCATTTTAAAGACTAATCCACCAGACCTTTTCAAATATATCTTCTGAAACTCCCTATAATTATGGCTCTTTGTAACATGTCATTTTTCTGTTTTATTAGGAACACAACAGTAAGTTATACAATTTTTTTCCTCTGAAACTCTTTTTAAAGCATGTTACTGTAAATTGAATGCAAAACAGAAGACCCCAAAATTTTCTAAAATAGAATATTGACATGTCAGTGTTTTTGTATATCAGAAACTAACACTTTCTTTTCAAAATAGAGTATTTTAATAGTACTATTTAAACAACATTTAGTATTTCCCTGCTTGATTTTCAAAAACTCTTATGTATGGTCAAACTAACTAAACTTTATATGCATCAATCTTTAGAAGAGTAACATGAAAAAATGTTTACATTTATGGCATCTATTTTACAAATACAATCCAAATTTCATAATACAAAAACATTTGCCCTTGGGTAATGTTTAATAGTGAAAACCAAAAACGAAAAAGTGCACCTTTAAAAAAGAGCCAAATTTCAGTTGACATATGATGGGAGAGAACAGAGCATGAGGTTCTCTTGTAGCAATCCTATTTTCAAACATGGTTACCTTTAAATAGGCAAAAATATAGCAGTTAAAATAAATAAGTAACATGAAGATTTCTTTCTACATTGCTTTTGTTTATATTGCATGAAATGTACTAACATACGAGGAAACCTGGAAATCCTCTGAGCGTGGTCATCATGTGAGGTTCCTGCTGTTACTGCTGTAACAAGTGATCGCAGATCTAGCGGCTGACAGTAACACGTTTGTAATCTCACAGTTCTGGAGGTTGGACACCAAAAATGGGTCTTGTGGGCTAAAGTCACGTTGTTAGAAGGACCGCCTTCCTTCTGGTGGTTCCAAGGGAGCGTCATTCCCCTGCCTTTTCTAGCGTCCGTGCAGCCTGCGTTCCTAGGCTCGTGACCTCTCAGCATCCCGCGGTCTTGCTCTCTGACTCTGCATCCGCCTCTGATCCTGATTCTACCGCCCCCCACTCGTAGGTATGCTTGTGAGTATATCCTGGGCCCACCTGATATGCAGGAAAACCCTCCCACCTCAAGTTCTTTTACTGAATCACGTCTGCAAAGTCCCTTTTACCACCTATGGGTTCTAAGGATTAGGAAGCATCTAAGAATTTAGGGGACATTATTCAGCCTAGCACAATATGCTTGATGTTCCTGAAATACCTAGATATGTAGGGCCTTTATCAAATAATATGATTGTATTTTAAAACTCAGAACATCAAAATAAACATGACTATTCTTTTAGATTTTTCAGAAGATCCCAAGTGGTAAGGTGATTTTTTTTAAACTTAATAATCATGAAGCCTGTAACTTTTCCATTCTTGTCTGAGAGAAACTCCTCATTCGATTGATCAGAGCTCAGAGCTGTTGTGGGGAAATCACCCTAAGGCAATCGATCTATTAGAAGAACTGCAGCTCACAAGCTAACCTTACAAAAATCTCCCTCCAAATTGAAATGGTCTGCGATAATTTTTTTTTTAATTTATTAATTATTTATTTATTTATATTTATGGCTGTGTTGGGTCTTCGTTTCTGTGCGAGGGCTTTCTCTAGTTGTGGCAAGTGGGGGCCACTCTTCATCGCGGTGCACGGGCCTCTCACTATCGCGGCCTCTCTTGTTGCGGAGCACAGGCTCCAGATGCGCAGGCTCAGTAATTGTGGCTCACGGGCCTAGTTGCTCTGCGGCGTGTGGGATCTTCCCAGACCAGGGCTCGAACCCGTGTCCCCTGAATTGGCAGGCAGATTCTCAACCACTGCGCCACCAAGGAAGCCCTGGGATAATATTATTAGGCAGCTTGTAGTGACACATGGAATTGAAACAGAGATAAAGTTGCCAGAAAAAACATAGGACAGTCAACTAAATTTGAATTTCAGATAAATAATACTTCATATTTCAGTATTGTGTGTCCTGAATATTGCTAAGGACATGGTCATACTAAAAAAATTGTGTGTTGCTTATCTGAAATTCAAATTTAATTAGGTGTCCTATATTTTATTTGCTAAAGCTGGCAATCCTCCGGAGAGATGATAATTGTTCTTAAGCGGCCATGACCTAGGTAAAGTAATAAGGAAATTGAAAATTTTGAGGAAGCAGAAGCTGTAAGATCAAGTACAATTACAAACAGGAAGATAAATTGCAAAATACATAAAGACTAGAGCTCTT
This sequence comes from Balaenoptera ricei, assembly GCF_028023285.1. NCBI lineage: Eukaryota > Metazoa > Chordata > Mammalia > Artiodactyla > Balaenopteridae > Balaenoptera > Balaenoptera ricei. The sequence continues at coordinate 572,760 of NC_082643.1, read as the reverse complement.
ACAGATCTTTCTGAAAAAGACAAATACTGCAGTAGCACTGGACAACTGACCCAAGTACATACTTCATAGAAGTAGCTAATAAGCATGTGAAAATATGTCAATTGTTTTGATCATTGAAGAAAGGTCAACATAATGATTTTTTTAACTAAGCTTTATAAGCAAAGTTAAAAAATATTGACAGTGCTCAAAGTTATCAAGAATGTGGGAAAATTGAGACTCACACACTTTTTGTGAAAGTCTAAATTGGTATAATGATAATTTGCAGGAGTAAGTGGGGATATTAATATGAACACGAGTCATTAAAATACAGCATCATAATGTCAGGAAATCTCCTTTTACTTTCTGTGGGGTGGTAATAGAAAGGTTTAAGCCCTTGAGCTAACTTTTTTGTGGGATGGCGTATCGCTGGCCATTAAGAAGATGAAATCAAAGCTCTAGCCCCTCACGGAATCTCTAAACAGAAAAGGTACTTCTTTCTGTACGGCTCACGTCCATGCTCTTCTTTTGATTTTTCATTTCTGCTTCCCTAACCCAACCTCCTATCAGAGAGCTGCTCCCTAGTTTCCCTGGGACCACTTCTGCATCCTAAAGTCAGAATAATCTTTCCCGAATTACGAGTCTGATCCTGGGAGAGTCGCCTCTTTCCCCTCCGCCACCCTTGCTCTTGCCAGATCCTCTCACTGTCTTCCCCTGGTTCCTAGGATGAAGACCAGAGATGAAGGACCAAGTCCCTGGAGTCACCCTGCTGTCCCCTGACCCGGCACCAGAGCTGACCCCTACTTGACTGGTGGCCATGCTCACTGGTCATGCCCAGCCTCGCCTGGGTTTCCTCAGGATGCCCTGTTTGACCTCTGGGACGAGGTCAAGGCCCCAATCACAGGAACATCCGCAGCGCTGCAGTGGACCTCTGCTGCCCAGCTAACCACATGGACACATGACGTCTCCTGTGGTTATTTGATTCACGTCTCTCTAGCCCAAAAAGGCTAACAGAATGAGTGCAAGAATCATGTCTGGTTTCCTCTCCATTGTGGCAAAGCATCTCAAAAATGCTTGCTGAGTAAGTGAATAAAACATTGATTTTCTATGCATGGAAATTGGCCGGGTAAACAGTATAAGTAGACATGAGGGAGCTTCCCTCTAACATTTCTTCCTTCTTTCCTCCCTCCCTCCCTCCCTCCCTCACTCCCTCCCTCCCTTCCGTCCTTCCTTGTTATTCTAGACCATATAGCCATCTGCTTTATTGGTACATTTTCTTTTATATATATATATATATATATATATATATATATATATTTTTTTTTTTTTTTTTTTAATTTTTTTTTTTACACATATCCATTTTTTCCTCTCAAATTTCTAAAAGAGGCTTAAGTCTCCCCGAGTGACCAGTGAGTGAAGAAGCAAGGTGCAGTGTCAGGCCAATATTACCTCTTATAAACCCTAACCTGTCACTGCTTTCATGATTGCACGGATCTTTCTAAGCCATTTTTACCCTGTTTTCCCACAACGGTTAAGCTATCCTTTTTCAGATTAATGAGTTGCACCAGATAAAGGAGATGGCAATGTGGCTATTGGGTGCTGAGTTTAAGCTGACTTGGGCAAGACTGTCGTTTCAGAGTCTGTGTTCCCTCTGGGCTAAGAGGGTTCACAGATTCAGTGTAAATTAGCAGCATCAACTATGCCTGGATTGTACTTGATTCAGGAACTGGTGCGACATAGCCTAATAGTTTGATGGATTAAATGGAAACACAGTTTTAAAGGAAAACAATTTATAAATATGGTTCTTAGTCAACTTGCTTGCTTTTCTTTAGAACTGCCTCTGAATATGAGACGGTAACTGTCAAGTTTTCTCTCACTGTATTCCCAAGGCAAGCAATGACTAATCTAATTCACTAAGGTTGAGTCAACTGCAGAAAGTATAGTTTAGGGTCTTCACATTTCATTCTAAAGATAAAATAATTTAAAAGTACAAATAGATCTAGGAAAAAAATCTAATGTACTTTGCCGAGTGTAGCAATTAAGTATTAAATTCGGATAAGAGTTTTCAGTATTTATTCAATAAACTGAATACGATGTGATGCTTGGTCCCTGCTGCCAGACAGGCTTACTGTACAGCGAGAATGACCCCCTGTGGCTGGACCTATCAACAGCAGAATGCTCCCTTGTCGTTCTCTTCGTCTTTTTGGGGGAGAAAAAGTCATTATAAAATGCAGTTTATGTACAACTTACAGACAAAATCGCTCACTTCTCGATATGGATTGGGTACTGTTAGCAAGAATAAAGAAAAAGATTTTAACGTTTATATCTTAATCTTTGCATGTCATGACACACAGCAGCAACTCATTACATGAGTGGGTGGGGATATTTAAGGAATATGCCCTTAAAAATAGCTCATACCATTTCACCGTGTTTATAACCCAAGCGCATGTTTGTCTCGTGTTTCGCTGGAGCCCAGGTTGGTGCTGGTCATCTTGGCCTTTCTCTTAGCGTCTCTATTTTACAATGTTAGGAACTGAAAGTCAGAAAAGGTTAACGGAATTTTTCACGTCCTCTGGCTAGTAACATGCCAGTTATAAGCTCAGCATTGATGTCTTTTGGATTTAAAATATATTACTTTTCTCAAGAACCCTGCTGTAATGAAATCAACTGGTCATTACAAACTCAGGCTTTGGAGATTTGGTCATCTGCAATATCTTTTCTATTTAAAACAGAACACAATGTTCTGCTGCTAGAGAGATGGGATATTGGATTAGTATCTTCTCCCCCTCCTACCTGTCTATTTAAATCTCCTTGACCTTCAAGGCTGCTCAACACATCCCCTGCTACCTTCATCCCTTGCAGACTTTATGAACCCCTGACCCTCTAACACTTGAATTACTCTCTGTGCAGCTCATTTGCCAGGAAGTCATTATGATGTGAAGCAATATCACATTTTTCTTGAACCCACTTCAATGTTTCCTGTCATTTAAATTTCCACCTGTTTATCTTCCAGGTGAAACACCTTGAGGACGAGAGCCACACTGCCTGCTTTTCCTGGTCTCTATAAGGCTCAAAACAACCATCTGTGCATAGTAGGTGCTTTGTTAATTTGATCCTAAATTATCCAGAAAGGAGGACTGAAAGAATTGTAATCCAGCTCTCCTATCTAACGTTTATATGTTTAAAATACAAATTGTTGTTTATTCCGAGGGCATAATATCCTTAGAGCTCAAACGCACATTTACATTTCAAAATGATAACAAAGCAGGGTAAAACTTTTGTGTGTTTCTAGCCTATTCCAAATGCATTCAGTGTATTTTACCCACATTTTACGCATGTTACAGAAAGAACACACGTGGAATTAAATGTATGGAGAAAATACCATCAAAAATCATTCTTTATTGTTCCATGCTTTCTATCACCGCATTCTTTTCAATGTGGCTATAAGAAAACCCATATTTACTTTCTTTTCTCATGAATCTTGAGCGCTTACCTTGGATCAGGTGAACCCGATTCCTATGGAAGTAAGTCTATATGTCTTCTCTGCCCTGCTGTGCTTGAATCTGCCGCTGCCTCGGAGCTGAGCTAAGCAAGAAGGGAACGAGAGTTGGGAGGAACAGAGGTGAATGAAGGGCTAATGGCGTTGATGCTTCCGAAACTTAAACTATAAGCAAGCTCTGTCTTCTTCATACCCCGAGTTCCCTGTGCATTCCAGGCTAGAACTGCACCTTTTCTCCTCTAAAGCATGCATTTAAAATCCAGTCACTGGGTTATATTATCCAGATGTTGAAGATCTTGAAAGGTTCTTCATGTATTTGTTTTAAAATAGAACGTATTTCTCTCAGCTCACTCTCTGAGCGCAGACGAAGTACCGGTCTGAATGGCTTGCAGAGCCAGACTGACTTCCTAGTTGGTTAAATGTTCATTTTTACGACTGACATACCCTGTCCACAGTGCTGATAAGGCTTTTGAAAACATGATAGAACTACCACCAGCGACAAAAAATCATTGTAAAGAAAGAAGGTAATAGACGTGTAAGCTATGTGACTACCCCAATCAGCTCTCATGTTTTCTCTGAGCATTGTGATTTCGTGTCCTAGCTCATGAACGTGAAAAATGTAGTAAGGCAGTCCATAATGAGGCTGGAAAAATAAATTCAGCCACATTGGGTGATTCACAGAATTCAGGGTTTCAACCTGCCCATCAAGGTCTTCACTGTCAGCTAAATTTTACCCTAACCCTAACCCTACCGCTAACATTCCAGGTAGTCTCATAGTTGATTTTGAAAAGCTTTCCCAGTAAGAAGCCTAGCAATCGAAAGCATGACCTTCTGAAGCCTTAAATTTAAGGCTGAAGGCTGCAGAGAGATGAGCAAAGCCATGAGGCTGGGCACGCAAAGGCAGATCCCTGGGGGACGGGGTGGGCAGGACGGGGCCGCGCTGGCTGTGACCTTGATCATGGAAGCTGCTGGAAGCCGTTGAGGCTCCATTGCTTTCGGAATTTCACTTTGGGACGGCGAAGGTTTAAGTGGCCCATGACTCCCAACTCACTTTTAAACTCATTTTGCAAATCCCAAGTGTGGCCCCATTGCTTGAGTGGTGAAAGCCACATACCTGGTGGAACGATGAAGTATGAAATTTTCCCAAGCCTGGGGAAAGCGACCTCATCAACGATGAGATGTAATTCACTGTGGCCTCATCACCTGTAATACAGGGTGACACCAGGCTCAGCTGCCCACGGCTGACATGAATTATTGAGCCTTGATTGGGGTTAACTGCTTCTGCTTAAGGTTCCAGAGTTCTCTAATTTCAGCTGTCTCCATGACTCAGGGCTCTAAATACTTATTAGAAATGACAGGATGTGCTACATATGAGTCTAGGACTCAAGGCATTGCATTAGATAGGATCGTCCTTTCCAGGATGTAGTCGTATGGGGTTTCTTGAATGTATATCTGAAATACTTCCTTTTATTTGGTTCCGGTGTATATCTGTGCTTCTGTAAAGGCAACAGGGTTCCTTTTCCTGTATTTTTGAAACTCTAATATTATCAGTTGCAGAATGTAACCTAATGCCTTCTGCATTTTGGTGAGTAGAACGACATTATTATTATTAAAAAAGACTCCACCACAATAGTATTTTAATGTAGTTCTTAAACATCATTATATAATAAATATCTTAAATATTCACAAATGTACAGATCAGTACTCTTATTTTTTTCAGTGTCACAACACATAATAAAATTTATATCTAGGAACAAATACATATTTGCATTTTATAATTAATTACATTGAGGTGAGTTCCATGAAGAGCAAAAAAGTAAATAAAGGTAAAAGTAATAAACTACTTAATGAAAATCACTTCACTACATAAAACAGACATAGCGTATTTTTAAAGCATATTGAGTTGGTCTTCAAGTATAAATTTACATATGTATTAAATCACATATAAGTGTTTTGATTTCATAGCAGGCTAATCTTACTTACAAATAGTTTTATTAAAGACACCTTAAAGAGTGAGCTAATTCAAGCACGGCTTTTGCAACTAAAACCAAAGTTTCAAAACCAAAATTTAATTGTAAATTGATCCATTTCCACAGTCCACAGTCTTGTGTTCTAAAAGTTTTTCAGAAATCTCAAAATGATGATAAAAAATATTTGGCTTCAATACAATCAAGGAAACAAAAAACTCAGAGGCCATAAAGATAGATGAGTCACACCATCATAAACATGAAGTATTTTTTATGTCACAAAAATATGTTTATATTTCCCAAAGTTGACTAAATGACATGTATTTTCTTCCTTTGAAAATAGCATGGCTTCATTTGAAAACACTTAGGGGAACAATGATTTTCCTGAGATGCTAATGCAGGTTCCGGTCCTCTATTGTTGAAGTGACACCTTGTGACGTACTGGGTACAGAGATGGGTTCAAGACAGCCCCTTATGTATTGTCCTATATTGTCTATTTCCTCACAGCAGGCTGGGACCCATTAGCTCAAAAACTCACTGGTACCAAACCCAAATTTCTACACATTCAGTTGGCTTAAATATAACCTCAATATAGAGAATTTTAGCCAATTAGACCTACCTGTTCTACCCCACAAAACTACATCCAACATCTGCTGGCCTGAGTTTGGAAGACCCTGACCTCTGACCTTTGGAGCTCTGACCCACAGGTGCCCCATCTCACTGCTGAGTGACGTCATGGAGACCTGTGAGTTCCCTTTCTGATCGTCCTCTCCCTCAGGGGCCCCTCTGCCTCATCCCCTCCTGACTGATGACCTCTGGGAAGTCCCCTGCTATGAAGGACATCCCCGCAGGCAAACCTGTCACAGAGATTGTTGTGTCCTGGTGCCACCTCATGGTCACATCTTTTTTTTTTTTTTTCCTTGATCAGCCGAGAAAGCCCTTGTACTCACTGAAACACTTCCAGGTGAGACAAAGTTACGGAATATAAATGTAAAATCTCAGGCCCTATAGAATCTGTTTGATTGTTTACCTGTCAATATTTTCTATTTGCCCTTCTGGCATGATCTGGCAGAGACGAATGATTCGGTAGAGCCCAGTGATCTGAAAGAACTTACCAGTGTGTCTTTTCCTCTGTGGACTCTGGGTTTTTCCTAACCAGCCTTTCCCCATAGTTATGGAGAGAAAGACAAACGTTTATTTTTCTCTGTATAATTCTTCCCCATTGGCTTTCAGTCATATTACAGGAGATTGTATATACTTGAATGGCAGGCTGAAGTGAAAAAATCCAAGAGAGTTATTTCGTGTTTCTTACTATACTAATTTCAATTTTTATTCCAAATTTTTAAAATTAATTAATTAATTTATTTTTGGCTGTGTTGGGTCTTCATTGCTGCACATGAGCTTTCTCCAGTTGCAGCGAGCGGGGGCTACTCTTCGTTGCGGTGCACTAGCTTCTCATTGCGGTGGCTCCTCTTGTTGCGGAACACGGGCTTTACGTGCGTGGGCTTCAGTAGTTGTGGCTCGTGGGCTCAGTAGTTGTGGCTTGCAGGCTCTAGAGCGCAGGCTCAGTAGTTGTGGCACACGGGCTTAGTTGCTCCGTGGCATGTGGGATCTTCCCGGACCAGGGCTCGAACCTGTGTCCCCTGCATTGGCAGGAGGATTCTTAACCACTGCGCCACCAGGGAAGTCCTTATTCCAAATTTTTCATGCAAGAGGTAAGTTTAGAACATTTTGGTACTGTGGTAAAAAATATATAACATAAAATTTACCATCTTAACTTACAGTAAAACAGTGTTAACTATATGCACATTGTAGCATATCTCTGGAAAATTTTCATCTGTGAAAACAGAAACTACACCCACTGAACTTCTCCCCTTTCACCCGCTCCCCCTGCTCCTGGAAACCACCATTTTACTCTCTGTTTCTAAGAGTTTGACTATTTTAGATACCTCACATGAGTGGATTCATGCAGTATTTGTCTTTTGTGACTGGTTTCTTTCACTCAGCTTAATGTCCTCGAGGTTCATCAGTGTTGCAGCACATGACAGGATTTCCTGCCTTTTTTATTTTTTGAACATCTTTATTGGAGTATAATTGCTTTACAATGGTGTGTTAGTTTCTGCTGTATAACAAAGTGAATCAGCTATACATATACATACATCCCCATATCCCCTCCCTCTTGCGTCTCCCTCCCACCCTCCCTATCCCACCCCTCTAGGTGGTCACAAAGCACCGAGCTGATCTCCCTGTGCTATGCAGCTGCTTCCCACTAGCTATCTATTTGGTAGTGTATATATGTCCATGCCACTCTCTCACTTCATCCCAGCTTACCCTTCCCCCTCCCCGTGTCCTCAAGTCCATTCACTACATCTGTGTCTTTATTCCTGTCCTGCCCCTAGGTTCTTCAGAACCATTTTTGTTTTTGTTTTTTAGATGCCATATATGTGTTAGCATATGGTATTTGTTTCTCTCTTGCTGACTTACTTCACTCTGTATGACAGTCTCTAGGTCCATCCACCTCACTACAAATAACTCAATTTCGTTTCTTTTTATGGCTTAGTAATATTCCATTCTATATATGTGCCACATGTTCTTTTTCCATTCATCTGTCGATGGACACTTAGGTTGCTTCCATGTCCTGGCTATTGTAAATAGAGCTGCAGTGAACATTTTGGTACATGACTCTTTTTGAATTATGGTTTTCTCAGGATATATGCCCAGTAGTGGGATTGCTGGTTGTATGGTAGTTCTATTTTTAGTTTTTTTAAGGAACCTCCATACTGTTCTCCATAGTGGCTATAGCAATTTACATTCCCACCAACAGTGCAAGAGGGTTGCCTTTTCTCCACACCCTCTCCAGCATTTATTGTTTCTAGATTTTTTGATGATGGCCATTCTGACCGGTGTGAGATGATATCTCATTGTAGTTTTGATTTGCATTTCTCTAATGATTAGTGATTTTGAGCATTCTTTCATGTGTTTGTTGGCAATCTGTACATCTTCTTTGGAGAAATGTCTATTTAGGTCTTCTGCCCATTTTTGGATTGGGTTGTTTGGTTTTTTTTTTGATGTTGAGCTGCATGAACTTCTTGTATATTTTAAGAGATTAATCCTTTGCCAGTTGCTTCCTTTACAAATATTTTCTCCCGTTCTGAGGGTTGTCTTTTCATCTTGTTTATGGTTTCCTTCACTGTGCAAAAGCTTTTAAGTTTCATTAGGTCCCATTTGTTTATTTTTGTTTTTATTTCCATTTCTCTAGGAGGTGGGTCAAAAAGGATCTTGCTGTTATTTATATCATAGAGTGTTCGGCCTATGTTTTCCTCTAAGAGTTTTATAGTGTCTGGCCTTACACTTAGGTCTTTAATCCATTTGGAGTTTATTTTTGTGTATGGTGTTGGGGAGTGTTGTAAATTAATTCTTTTACATGGTGCTGTCCAGTTTTCCCAGCACCACTTATTTATTTATTTATTTTTATAAATTTATTTATTTATTTATTTATTTATTTATGGCTGTGTTGGGTCTTCGTTTCTGTGCAAGGGCTTTCTCTAGTTGCGGCGAGCGGGGGCCACTCTTCATCGCGGTGCGCAGGCCTCTCACTGTCACGGCCTCTCTTGTTGCGGAGCACAGGCTCCAGACGCACAGGCTCAGCAGTTGTGGCTCACGGGCCCAGTTGCTTCGTGGCATGTGGGATCTTCCCAGACCAGGGCTCGAACCCGTTTCCCCTGCATTGGCAGGCAGATTCTCAACCACTGTGCCACCAGGGAAGCCCAACCAGCACCACTTATTGAAGAGGCTGTCTTTTCTCCACTGTGTATTCTTGCCTCCTTTATAAAAAATAAGGTGACCATATGTGCATGGGTTTATCTCTGGGCTTTCTATCCTGTTCCATTGATCTATATTTCTGGTTTTGTGCTAGAACCATATTATCTTGATTACTGTAGCTTTGTAGTATAGTCTGAAGTCAGGGAGCCTGATTCCTCCAGCTCTGTTTTTTCTTTGTCAAGATTGCTTTGGCTATTCGGGGTCTTTTGTGTTTCCATACAAATTGTGAAATTTTTTGTTTTAGTTCTGTGAAAAATGCCATTGGTAGTTTGATAGGGATGGCATAGAATCTGTACATTGCTTTGGGTAGTATAGTCATTTTCACAATGTTGATTCTTCCAATCCAAGAACATGGTATATCTCTCCATCTGTTTGTATCATCTTTAATTTCTTTCTTCAGTGTCTTATAGTTTTCTGCATACAGGTCTATTGTCTCCTAAGGTAGGTTTATTCCTGGGTGTTTTATTCTTTTTGTTGCAGTGGTAAATGAGAGTGTTTCCTTAATTTCTCTTTCAGATTTTTCATCATTAGTGTATAAGAATGCAAGAGTTTTCTGTGAAATTAATTTTGTATCCCGCTGCTTCACCAAATTCATTGATTAGCTCTGGTAATTTTCTGGTAGGAACTTTAGGATTCTCCATGTATAGTATCATGTCATCTGCAAACAGTGACAGCTTTACTTCTTCTTTTCCAATTTGGATTCCTTTTATTTCTTTTTCTTCTCTGATTGTTGTGGCTAAAACTTCCAAAACTATGTTGAATAATAGCGGTGAGAGTGGGCAACCTTGTCTTGTTCCTGATTTAGTGGAAATGGTTTCAGTTTTTCACCATTGAGAATGATGTTGGCTGTGGGTTTGTCATATATGGCCTTTATTATGTTGAGGTAAATTCCGTCTATGCCTACTTTCTGGAGGGTTTTTATGATAAATGGGTGTTGAATTTTGTTGAAAGCATTTTTGCATATATTGAGATGATCATATGGTTTTTATCCTTCAATTTGTTAATACGGTGTATCACATTGATTGATTTGCGTATATTGAAGAATCCTTGCATCCCTGGGATAAACCCCACTTGATCATGGTGTATGATTCTTTAGTGTGTTGTTGGATTCTGTTTGCTAGTATTTTGTTGAGGATTTTTGCATCTATGTTCATCAGTGATATTGACCTGTAGTTTTCTTTCTTTGTGACATCTTTGTCTGGTTTTGGTATCAGCGTGATGGTGGCCTCATAGAATGAGTTTGGGAGTGTTCCTCCTTCTGCTATATTTTGGAAGAGTTTGAGAAGAATAGGTGTTGGATCTTTGGTAATGTTTGATACAATTTGCCTGTGAATCCTTCTGGTCCTGGGCTTTTGTTTGTTGGAAGATTTTTAATCACAGTTTCTATTTCAGTGCTTGTGATTGGTCTGTTTATATTTTCTATTTCTTCCTGGTTCAGTTTCAGAAGGTTGTGTTTTTCTTAGAATGTGTCCATTTCTTCCAGGTTGTCCATTTTACTGGCATATAGTTGCTTGTAGTAATCTCTCATGTTCCTTTGTATTTCTGCAGTGTCAGTTGTTACTTATCCTTATTCATTTCTAATTCTATTGATTTGAGTCTTCTCCATTTTTTTCTTGATGAGTCTGGCTTACTGTTTATCAATTTTGTTTATCTTCTCAAAAAACCAGCTTTTAGTTTTATTGATCTTTGCTATTATTTCCTTCATTTCTCTTTCATTTATTTCTGATCTCATCTTTATGATTTCTTTCCTTCTGCCGGCTTTGGGGTTTTATTTTTGTTCTTTCTCTAATTGATTTAGGTGTAAGTTTAGGGTGTTTATTTGAGATTTTTCTTGTTTCTTGAGGTAAGATTGTATTGGTATAAACTTCCCTCTTAGATCTGCTTTTGCTGCATACCATAGGTTTTGGGTCGTCGTGTTTTCATTCTCATTTGTTTCTAGGTATTTTTTTTTACTTCCTGTTTGATTTCCTCAGTGTTCTTTTGGTTATTTAGTAGTGTATTGTTTAGCCTCCATGTGTTTGTATTTTTTACAGTTTTTTTTCCTGTCATTGATATCTATTCTCATAGCATTGTGGTCGGAAAAGATACTTGATACGATTTCAATTTTCTTAAATTTACAAGGGCTTGATTTGTGACCCAAGATATGATCTGTTCTGGAGAATGTTCCATGAGCACTTGAGAAGAGAGTGTATTCTGTTGTTTTTGGATGGAATGTCCTATAAATATCAATTAAGTCCATCTTGTTTAATGTATCATTTAAAGTTTGTGTTTCCTTATTTATTTTCATTTTGGATGATGTGTTCATTGGTGAAAGTGGGGTGTTAAAGTCCCCTATTATGATTGTGTTACTATCGATTTCCCCTTTTATGGCTGTTAGCATTTGCCTTATGTATTGAGGTGCTCCTATGTTGGGTGCATAAAGATTTACAATTGTTATATCTTCTTCTTGGATTGATCCCTTGATCATTATGTAGTGTCCTTCTTTGTCTCTTATAATATTCTTTATTTTAAAGTCTATTTTGTCTGATATGAGAATTGCTACTCCAGCTTTCTTTTGATTTCCATTTACATGGAATGTCTTTTTCCATCCCCCCACTTTCAGTCTGTATGTGTCCTTAGGTCTGAAGTGGGTCTCTTGTAGACAGCATATATATGGGTCTTGTTTTTTTATCCATTCAGCCGGTCTATATGTTTTGGTTGGAACATTTAATCCATTTACATTTAAGATAATTATCGATATGTGTATTCCTATTACCATTTTCTTAATTGTTTTGGGTTTGCTATTATAGGTCTTTTCTTTCCCTTGTGTTTCCTGCCTAGACACGTTCCTTTAGCATTTGTTGTAAAGCTGGTTTGGTGGTGCTGAATTCTCTTAGCTTTTGCTTGTCTGTAAAGGTATTAATTTCTCCATCAAATCTGAATGAGATCCTTGCTGGGTAGAGTCATCTTGTTTGTAGGTTTTTCCTTTTCATCACTTTAAATATGTCCTGCCACTCCCTTCTGGCTTGCAGCGTTTTTGCTGAAAGATAAGCTGTTAACCTTATGGGGATTACCTTATATTTTATTTGTTGCTTTTCCCTTGCTGGTTTTAATATTTTTTGTTTGTATTTCATTTTTGATATTTTAATTAATATGTGTCTTGGCATGTTTCTCCTTGGATTTATCCTGTATGGGACTCTATGATTCCTGGACTTGATTATCTATTTCCTTTCCCATATTAGGGAAGTTTTTGACTATAATCTCTTCTTCAAATATTTTCTCAGACCCTTTCTTTTTCTCTTCTTCTTCTGGGACCCCTATAATTCGAATGTTGGTGTGTTTAATGTTGTCCCTGAGGTCTCTGAGACTGTCCTCAATTCTTTTCATTCTTTTTTGTTTATTCTGCTCTGTGGTAGTTATTTCTACTATTTTATTTTCCAGGTCACTTATCTGTTCTGCCTCAGTTATTCTGTTATTGATTCCTTCCAGAGCATTCTTAATTTCATTTATTTTGTTATTCATTATTGTTTGTTTGGTCTTTAGTTTTTCTAGGTCCTTGTTAAATGTTTCTTGTATTTTCTCCATTCTATTTTCAAGATTTTGGATCATCTCTACTATCATTACTCTGAATTCTTTTTCAGGTAGACTGCCTATTTCCTCTTCATTTGTTTGTTCTGGTGGGTTTTTACCTTGCTCCTTCATCTGCTGCATATTTCTCTGTCTTTTCATTTTGTTTAACTTACTGTGTGTGGGATCTCCTTTTTTCAGGCTGCAGTTTTGTAGTTCCCATTGTTTTTGGTGTCTGCCCCCAGTTGGTGAGGTTGGTTCCGTGGCTTGTGTCAGCTTTCTGGTGGAGGGGACTCATGCCTGTGTTCTGGTGGATGGAGCTGGATCTTTTCTTTCTGGTGGTCATGGCCGTGTCTTCTGGTGTGTTTTGGGGTGTCTGTTAACATAGTATGATTTTAGGCAGCCTCTCTGCTAATGGGTGGAGTTGTGTTCCTGTCTTGCTCGTTGTTTGGCATGGGGCGTACAGCACTGGAGCTTGCTGGCCATTGGGTGGAGCTGGGTCTTAGTGTTGAGATGGACATCTCTGGGAGAGCTCTTGCCAATTGATATTACATGGGGCCGGGAGGTCTCTGGTGGTCTAATGTCCTGAACTTGGCTCTCCCACCTCAGAGGCTTAGGCCTGACACCAGGCTGGAGCACCAAGACCCTGTCAACCACAGGGCTCAGAAGAAAAGGAGGAAAAAAGAAAGAAAAAAATAAATAAAACATAATATAAAAATTTTAAAAATTATTAAAATAATAAAAAATAATAATTAAAAAAAAGAAGAGAGCAAACAAACCAATAAAGAAATCACCAATGATAACAAGCACTAAAAACTAAACTAAGATAAACATAAAAATCAGAATCAAATCAGCCACAGACAGCAAACCCCAAATCTACAGTTGCTCCCAAAATTCACTGCCTCAATTTTGGGATGATTTGTTGTCTATTCAGGTATTCCACAGATGCAAGATATGTCAAGTTGATTGCGGGGATTTAATCCGCTGCTCCTGAGGCTGCACGGAGAAATTTCCCTTTCTCTTCTTTGTTTGGGGAGGGAGGGGTTCGGTAATCATAATTGGAATGCGGGGCGAGCCTGTGGCAGCAGAGGCCAGCGTGACGTTGCAACAGCCTGAGGCGCGCTGTGGTTCTCCGGGGGAAGTTGTCCGTGGATCACGGGACCCTGGCACTGGTGGGCTGCACCGGCTCCCAGGAGGGGCGGTGTGGAGAGTGACCTGTGCTCGCACACAGGCTTCTTGGTGGCTGCAGCAGCCTTAGCGTCTCATGCCCGTCTCTGGGGTCCGTGCTGATGGCCGCGGCTCGTGCCCGTCTCTCTAGCTTGTTTAGATTGTGCTCTGAATCCCCTCTCCTCACGCACCCCGAAACAATGGTCTCTTGCCTCTTAGGCTGGTCCAGATTTTTTCCCGGACTCCCTTCTGGCTAGTTGTGGTGCACTAGCCCCCTTCAGGCTGTGTTCATGCGGCCAACCCCAGTCCCCTCCCTGGGATCTGACCTCTGAAGCCCGAGCCTCAGCTCCCAGCCCCGACCGCCCCGGCGGGTGATCAGAGAAGCCTCTCGGGCTGGTGAGTGCTGGTCGGCACCAATCCTCCATGCGGGAATCTCTCTGCTTTGCCCTCTGCACCCCTGTGGCTGTGCTCTCCTCTGTGGCTGTGAAGCTTCCCCCCGTCACCTCCCATCTCCTCCAGTGAAGGGGCTTCTTAGTGTGTGGAAACTTTTCCTCCTTCACAGCTCCCTCCCAGAGGTGCAGGTCACGTCCCTATTCTTTTGTCTCTGTGTTTTCTTTTTTCTTTTGCCCTATCCAGGTATGTGGGGAGTTTCTTACCTTTTGGGAAGTCTGAGGTCTCTGCCAGTGTTCAGTAGGTGTTCTGTAGAAGTTGTTCCACATGTAGATGTATTTCTGATGTATTTGTGGAGAGGAAGGTGATCTCCACATCTTACTCCTCCACCATCTTGAAGGTCCTCTCCTCCTTTATTTATTTATTTATTTATTTATTTATTTATTTATTTATTTTTTGCTGCATTGGGTCTTTGTTGCTGTGCAGGGGCATCTTATTGCAGTGGCTTCTCTTGTTGCAGCATGGGCTCTAGGCACATAGGCTTCAGTAGCTGTGGCACGTGGGCTCAGTAGTTGTGGCTTGCAGCCTCTAGAGTGCAGGCTCAGTAGTTGTGGCACATGGGCTTAGTTGCTCCACCTCATGTGGGATCTTCCTGCACCAGGGATCAAACCCTTGTCCCCTGCATTTCAGACAGATTCTTAACCACAGCTTCACCAGGGAAGTCCCATTTCCTCCCTTTTTTAAAGGATGAATAATATTTCATTTTATATCTATATATCTATATATATGACACATTTTTTTAATCCATTCATCATCAATAGACATTTTGGATGCTGCACCTCTTGGCTATTGTGAATAATGCTGAAATAAACATAGGAGTACAGATATCTCTTCAAGATAGTAATTTCAATTATTTTGATAAATACCCAGAATTGGGATTGATGAATCCCATAAAACTACCATTTGTTGAAGAAACTACCTTTTCCCCACCATGTAGCCTTAACACACTTGTGGAAGACCCATCCACGATGTATGTGAGGGTTTATTCCTCAGCTCTCTATTGTGTTTCATTGGTCTATATGCCTGGCTTTAGGCCAGCACAATACTGTTTTGATTACTGTAGCTTTGCAATATGTTTGAAATCAGGGAGTGTGAGGCCTCCAACTTTGCTTTTCTTTCTCAAGATTGGTTCAGCTATTCAAGAGTTATTTGATATTCCATATGAATTTAGGATGCTTTTTCTATTTCTTCAGAAAATTCTATCAGAATTTCTTCAAAAAATTCCATTGGAATTGCACTGGAATTGCATGATATTGTATCTGTAGATTGCTGTGGGTAATATGGGCATTTTCACAATATTAAATCTTTCAATCTATGGATACAAGATGCCTTTCCATTTATTTGTGCCTAATTTCTTTCAGCAATGTTTTGTATTTTTCAGTGTACAAGTTTTTTGCCTTCTTGATTAAGATTATTCTTAAGTATTTTATCCTTTTTTATGTTATTGTTAAGGGGATTGTTTTCTCAATTTCCTTTTTAGGTTGTTCATTGTTAGTGTATAAAAATGCAGTTAATTTTTGTGTGTTGATTTTTGTATCCTGCAACTTTGCTGTATCTGTTTATGAGGTCTAAGTTTTTTATGTGTGAAATCTTTAGGGTTCTCTACATATAAAATCATATCTTCTGTGAATAGAGATAACTTTGCTTCTTACTTCTTCCTTTCCAACCTGGATGCCTTCTATTTTTTTTTTTTTTTTTCTTACCTATTTGGTAAGACTAGTACTTCACTACAAGTTTAAAACTTTTAAGAGTATATGATATTGTTCTTTTGTTACATAATGCTGATACTTCTCTCATCTGTTAGTGGGTGTGAGCTTTGAGCTACTTTTCCATTTGGAGGGATTCACGGCCAGTAATCAATGATAAACTAACCTGGTCTCTTTGGGACTAATGATAATAATATTATTAATTTCCTGTTCTTATTTTGCAGATTACAACTCCTTGTATAATTTCACTTTACTCAGTGACATAACTTTTCAAAATTGAGGTATTATTGTTGTCTGTGTTTCTATAATGGACAGAAAATAACTGCCCCAAAGCAATTAATGAGACTTCTGCTCTTGTTAAAAATAGACAACAGAGAAAGACAAATACTGTATGATTTCACTTATATGTGGAATCTAAAAAAACCAAAATAAATGAACAAACAAAACAAAATAAACTCAGATACAGAGAACAGATTGGTGGTCACCAAAGGAGAAGGGGGTGGGGTGTGAGAAATGGGTGAATGGGTTCAATTATATGTATGGTGATAGATGGTAACTAGACTTATTTTGGTGATCACTTTATAGTGTATACAAATATTAAATTATTATGTTGTACATCTGAAATTAATACAATGTTATATACCAATTTTCCCTCAATAAAAAAAAAAAAAGAAGAAATAGGAGCTTCATGCAGGCTTTCAGGACAGGAAAAAAGAGACAATAAAATGTAAAATATAAACCTTATCTTCTATGAGAATAAAAACAACAATCTATGAGATTCACTGTACTTGATCCCTGAGAAATATCTGTAAGCAATCCAGTTTTGAAAAGGTCTTTTTATGAGTCATATTTCAGTTTAACTATAAGTGCAAAGTCCTTGGCTCTCCCACTCTGTCTTGTATTCAATATGCATCTATCATAAAGTGATTAATCTCAGGACGACTTTGTGGAATGCTGGAGTGACCTTATTAAGTGGTCCAACAAAGAGAAATATAGTTTTTGTTACTGGAAAATTTCCATCTTTTCAACATAGTTCATCAGATCTGACTTGACATACAATGAAATTTCTTGTCAGTTTGGTTGTTTTTTCTTCCACTAGACCTGTATTCATTTAAGAAGATTGGGAAATGCCTGATTTGTGCATAACAACGTACAAGCTAAATCAAATTGTTTTTTATTAAATGTATTGACATGTCTCATCTTCAACCAATATTGCAGTTCCTCCTGCTATTGACTTATTCATTCAAACAAAATCAATTGAAGGCTTCTCGGTTGGAGAACATTGGGCTGAGGACCTGGGTAAAAAACGAAACAAATGTGAATGCAAAGACCTCATAACCAAGTCAGGTCTCAGACGCATCAACCCTTGAGTAAAAAACATTGTCAAAACATGTATGATAAGAGGCCCAATGTCTTCATTCTCTCTCTCTGCCTTTCAGTTGACACACTCTCCTTCAGCTCTGCGAAATGTTCTTTACTATCATTCATCTTTAGACTCATTCGAACTGCTCAGTGGAATCTCCGTTAGGCAGATTGTGTTCCTCTTTCCAGAGTCAGGGAGGAAGGAGGCTGCCCCCACAGCATCGTGCTGTTACACATCACAGCGAGATTAGTTTTATTATGCGATACTCTTACTACTAGTCTAAACTTCTTAAGGTGGGCTATAACCTTTCCTTGTGCGACCTCCACAAGCCTGCCCATGGACGGTGATTAAAGAAGGTCAAGTGCATACGTGAAACACAAAGTTTGAGAGCATAAGAGAATGACAGAGTGAAAAGTTTATTTTGCTGCTATTGGGGGCAATGGAAAAAACTCAGAAAAGCTTCCTGGAAGTGAGGCCATTTGAGCCAGATCTTTTAGAGAAGTAGAAAGGAAAGGGCATGCCTGGGGAAAAGAACACTTGGATCAGTTACACAGATTCCAAATTGAAAAGTTACAGAAACCTCTCTGTGCATTTCTGAGAACCATGTTCTCTTATTTTTCACTCCTCTCTAAAATCTCCTCTGTACTTTTTGAATGTATTTACCTACTGCACTTTCTATATTTGCTGAATAATTTGACTCAAAATGTTTATTTTCTTTTCTCTCCCATTCACTGGATCATTTGCAGTGAAAGGGAATTTGTAATAGGTTTGACAAAATAATTTGCTGTCATTTCAAATGACTTGGGAAATGGTTCATAGTTAGAAATATATATTAGGAGAATTTCATAGTGGAACTCTTGGGGTAACAAAGAGCAGACCTGCCTCCTTATTGGATCTAACCCTGAGCTCTAAGCCTTGGGCTCTGTTGCCTGTGCTTAGTCCTGCTGGCTCTGCACCTTGTGAAACAATGTTGCCCAGAGCCTGAGACACACAGCATAGCCCATTCTCAAGGCTCTGCCTCCCAGGCTTGACCTTGTGGATGAAAAATTGTCACTGGCCACCTGCCTCTACAAGGATGAGGTCACTGGCTACTGCAGTCTTTGACCTTAAACACCCCCTGAAAGGAGTTCAGGGTGGAGATGAGGGTTGAGGTACCTGTGCTCTGGGAAAACTTGCAGAACAGGCTTTCAGACAGTTGGATATTTTCAGGAGAAGACTTTATGGGCTCCATTTCTTACACCTTCTTATATGTAGAAAAGCACTAAAATTACTAATGAAGACATCTGCTCTTCGTGACTAGCACCCAACTTCTGCCAGTATGTATGCTTGGTTGCACGTACCCCCTTCACTAGAATCACATATACACTGACCTTCCCCACCTCCCTCTTTGGAGCAGCTCCTCTGAGAGGCTGTGTCTCAGGCTATAGTCCTCATTTTGCCCCAAATAAAACTTAGCTCGCCACTCTCACGTTGTGTATTTTTTTCAGTTGACAACCTTTAAAGGTATAGCACTTTCCATTCATATAGAGTTAAAAAGTTGCAGAACAGAGAAGAACAGATGTCTTGTTGGAAGTTTACAGGAACATTGTGACCTGACCTACATGGACAGCCGCAAGAACAAATGATTCCAGGAACTTCCCTAGTGGTCCAGCGGTTAGGGCTTCGCGCTTCCACTGCAGGGGGCACAGGTTCAATTGCTGGCCAGGGAACTAAGATCCTGCATGCCACATGGTGTGGCCAGAAAAAAAAAGAACAAAGGATTCCAACACCAAGAAGTTTACAATGACCAACCACACCCTCTCCCCTTTTAGAATAAGAGTAGGCTAATTCTAACCCAGGCAACACGTTTCTTTGGGACACAAGTCCACCATCTTCCCAGTCTGCTGGCTTTCTGAATAAAGTCCCTATCCTTTGCCCCAGCACCTCGTCTTTGGATCTACTGTTCTGTTGTGTGGTAAGCAGTATGAGCTTGGACTCGGTAACACTGGCACCCTCGGGTATTGAGCCTGAATGCTGGTAACCTCTCTGTTTCCCTTCAAATTGGGCATAGACTTTTAACTTGCTACTTCAAAAAAAGACTACTTTGGCTAGATTGAACAGCATTTTCACAGCTGATGTATGCATGGCATTCTTCAGAATTACCACTGAGAGCTAGAACTGCAATACTTTCCCTCCCTTTTATGTAACTGGTGTAGTTTCAGAGTAATATGGTCTTATAATAGAGCTATTAGCAGGACTTTATTCAGAAATGATCAACAGGGGAAGGAATTTTGATGTGCTCAGTGAAGTCACGTGGCAATGGGTCTCCACAGAACCTTTTACTTCACATGGTACCCAGGCTACAGCGATCTAGAATTCTGCATGGTGGATTTTTGAACAGAAACATGATCATGAATTGGACTGCAGGGGTGGAACATATGCTTAATGGGTGGGAGAAAAGAAGGAGTCTAGAGGACAACTAAATTAGAAAAATATTGAAGTAAACGTCAGGAAAGTTTTGGTTCCTCCGTGTCAACAGGAAGGGCTCCTACTGACCCGATGAGACTTGAATGTTTCTATTCTCTTTGTATTTCTCCTTCTTTTATTTTACTAAAGTGTTACTTTCAATTTATTCATATCTTATGAGGCATTTAGTGAGCACAGCAAGTAAATGCTACCTACAAACTCAGTGTAATACTTCATTTAATGTATTACTGTTGTATTTAATATCAAATAGGATGAGAAAAGGGAAAATATTGGCATCCAAAATTTTCACATACATTAGAAAAATATGCTAATGTTAAGGTAAATTGGCATGTAGCTTTTTACGTGGATTAATTCCCTCCTGAGTTAACTATACTGTTTGTCATATAGGAATTGCCTGAAGGTTGCATTTAATAGCCTGTTTTTCTTATAATTTCACTGAGGAGTACTTTTCCTTTGGGACAGTGTTTTAGCAGGATTGCCTAAGGATGGTGTAAGGTAATCAACATGAAAAGAACTTTATAAATTATAAGGTGTTATATAAATTACAAGAGATAAATATTTTAAGAAAACGATTAAACAACTTTGTTTGGCTTTGGTTTTTAGTCTCACCAAAAAACTCATCTAAGAAGAAATATGTTATAAAATAATATCTACTTGGAGTTTTGATTGGAATTGTGCATATGTACACCTTATTTTGAGGAGAATTGATTATCTTTGCAAAATTGATTTGTCATAAGAATAAGATTTATTATTTCAATTATTCATATCTCCTTTTATATTTTGCAATAAAATTCAAGATAGTGTTTGTTATGCACTGAATTGTGTTCCATCAAAATTCATATGTTGGCACCTCAACCCCCAATGTGACTATATTTAGAGATCTGGCATTTAAGGGGTAATTAAAGTTAAATAAGGTCCTAAGTGTGGGGTCTTAATTTGGCAGAACTGGTGTTCTTATAAGAAGAGGAATCTCTCTCAAGGAAAGGCCATGTGAGGACACAGTGAGCCAATGGCCATCTACAGGCCAGGAAACAGGCCCTCACCAGAACCTGAGTCAGCCGGAACCTTGATCTTGAACTTCTAGCCTCCAGAATTCTGAGAAAATAAACTTCTGTTGTGTAAGCCATGCGATCTATGTTATTTTATTAGGGCAGCTTGAGAAGACCAATACAGTGTTTTTAAATTGGTTGTACATTTCCTGCAAAATTCCACTTTATTTCTGAACACCACGATAAGGCAAATAATGATAAATTTGAAGCATTTTCTTAATATTTACTCTCCTTGTTTAAATTTCTTAGCTATTATCATGTAAACAACTTATTGAGCAATGCTGAAGTTTATCGGTGATGCTTCTTGCCATAGGAATGTAAGTATTATTTCATCAGTGAGCCTGATATTGGCCATGAGGATTTGAGGTGGGTTTTATTATGTTGGTGCTGTACCAAAACACCAGAAGGTTGGTGGCTTACACAACAGAAATGTATTCTCTTATAGTTTTGGAGGCTGGAAGTCCAAAATCAAGGTGCCTGTGGGGTCAGCTTCTGTCTAGACTCTGTGTGCAGTCCTTTCTTGCCTCTTGCTAGCTTCTGGTGGTGGCAGGAGGTCCCCAGGCTTCCCTGGTTTGTCTCTGCATCACTCCAATCTTTGCCTCTGTCACCACATGGCATTCTCACTGGGTGTTTCTGCCTTTGCACGGGGTTTCCCGCTTCCTATGAGGTCACCAGTCATGTTAAGTTAGGGCTCACCCTAAGAACCTCACCTTAGCTTGCTTACATCTGCAAGGATCCTACTTCCAAATAAGATCAATTCACAGGTACTGGGGGTTAGGGCTTCAACGTGTCTTTCTGGGGATACAATTCAATCTGTAACAAAACCTTAGAGCATCAGAGTGTCACATCCCAAAATAATTACTGGCTCACTTGAATCTTAGCATATTAGAGCTTGAACAGAACTTATGAATTGTCTATCCCAACCTCTTCAAGTTACAGAAGAAATTCTGTGCCAGAGGGGGCATAGCTGGTTGGATGTAGCACAGTGAATTAATGACAGAGTGGGATTCACTCTCATGTTTATGTTTATTTAATCAGTTAATTCCTACCTTGCAACACAGATATTATGAGATTATTACACTTAGTAGTTTACTTAGGAGAAGGTGAATGCATACTACTAATAATTTAGAAATATTTTCATAAAAAGCAGTATTGAGTACATATTTGAAGTGCTAAGTCTTTTACATGTATTTTTCTCAATTCTGAAAATAACCTGGTAAGATATTTTTGCTCTCATTTCAAAGACAAGGAAACTAAATGTCAAAATAAATATTTAAGTGACTTGCTTGAGGTTACATAGCTATTAAATGACTAAATTGAGATCACAAGCCCCATCTGCCTGTTACCGAAACTCATACTATTTTTAGGACAACATGAGGTCACTTAATAAAATAAGAACTTTAACAGTGTTTGGGCACTTAACACTGTAAGCTTTAACTAAAGGTAATGAATTTATAAATTTATAATGAACAGTTTCTTTTCTCAGCAATGTTGCTATTGGATACTAGGGAAATTTCTTAAACATTCTCTGAGTAATTTCTTACTGCTTCAATAAACTTAGGGGGCTGAAAGACACAATTTCTGAGACAGTTTTACTTGCATAATACTAAAAATGTATTACATCTATTATAACTCTCAAGGCTATTTACTTATCCAGAATACTTTATTTCCTGACTATATTAAGTAAGGAAGTACTTTATTTTTCTTTTAAGTAAATTACTGAAAATTATTTAAAAATATTATCACACTCGAGAATCCCTTTAATGATAGTAGTCAAAATATATTTCCATGCACACACACACACAGGCACACATACCTGCAAAAAGAAATAAGAAAAAGAAATCCTTACTTTATCAGTTAAATCACATTACTAATTTTTATCCTAATATTTAAAAAGCTGAAGTTACCCACTGAGAGGTTTATGAAAGATTTTCTTTACTTCTTTAATTGAATAATTAATCTAAATACCATTAATCTAAATATGTAGCCACGTGTAAAGGGCTTTATTAGATCCAATAGAATCCTTAGGTTGGTTTACATTATTAGTTCATTGAGCAAAGAAACTGTTTTAATTGTCTTTGACTTACTAAAAGCTAACAGTGGTCTGGGACAAAAGTATGTACTTGATGAATATTTGTTGAATGAATTAACACATTAATGAGAAGAATAAATCTGTAAAGTGACACGCCATACATGCACGAAAATTAAAAGACAAGACAAAGTAATACAAAACACTAATATTTTATTTCCTCTCATTCATTCTTGGAAGTGGAGATACAAGAGTCAACAAGACAAATCAGATCCTCGATCTCTCAAAGCTAATTTTTAGAGTCAAGCAATGAAAAACAAACACACAAAGAAGCTATTAGTCACAGAGAAATGCCGTGAAGAAAATAAGCCAGAGGAAAATGATAGAAAATTACACTTACTGGGAATGGGAAACACAGTGTTTGATAGGAAGAGCCTAAGGGTGTGTTAAAAAGTGAGAGTTGAGTTGGAACTTGAATGAAGGGAAGGACCCAGCCACGCAAACATCTAGACAGAGAGTCATCCGTGCAGGGGACCCGAGGTGGGAACAAAGTCCTCATGAGGCCAGCTTGGGCTAGAACAAGGGGGCTGAAGAAGAACCACATAGGATGGAATCACGTGGATACATCCTAAGTGCAGTGGGAAGGCAGTTCAATATGATGTTAACTATTCGTTGGAAGTGATTAGAGTGGAAGTAGCAGAGCGTCCTGTTCTGATTAAACTCTAAGAAGTTCTTGTTGGCTGCTACTGGAAAAATGGATTGTTGAGAGACAGTTGTGGAACAAAGGTGGTTACTGCTACTGCCCAATCAGGGGTGACAGTGCAAATTAAACTGGGGTTTGCAACAGATGTGAAGAACAATGAAGAGATTCACATTACATTTGAGAGATGAAGTTGTCAAGATCTGCTGCTGGATTGGATACTGGGAAAGTGAGGGAAAAAGAGGCATCAGATGATTCCTGTCAGGGGTCTTATTGCCAAGGACCGAGATAGGTGACACAGCAGGAGAGGAGGATCTGTCATTGGAGCTGAGTGGAAGCATGAGTATGGGTTTTGATGCGCTGCATTTGAGATGTATGTCCGTTATCCAAATACAGATGTCAAATAACCATAATCATAACCGTAACAGTTCTTATCTTTTTAAAACTTTTTACTGAAGTATCGTTGATTTATAATGTGTGAGTTTCAGTTATACAGCAAAGTGGTTCAGTTATATGTATATAATATATATAAATATTCTTTTTCAGATTCTTTTCCTTTATGGATTGTTACAAGATACTGAGTATAATTCCCTGTGCTATACAGTAGGTCCTTGTTGGTTATCTATTTTATATATAGTAGTGTGTATATGTCAATCCCAATCTCCTAATTTATCCCTCCCCCAAACCTTCCCCTTTGGTAACCATAAGTTTGTCTTCTATGTTTGTGAGTCTTTTTCTGTTTTGTAAATCAGTTCATTTGTATCATTTTTTTAGATTTCCATATAAGAGATATCATATGATATCTGTCTTTCTCGTTCTGACTTAATTCACTTAGTATGATCATCTTTAGATCCACCCATGTTGCTGCAAATGACATTATTTCATTCTTTGTTATGGCTGAGTAATATTCCATTGTATATATGTACCATATATCCTTTATCCGTTCCTCTGTCGATGGACACTTAGGTTGCTTCCATGTCTTGGCTATTGTGCTGCTATGAACATTGGGGTGCATGTATCTTTTCAAATTTTGTTTTTCTCTGGATATATGCCCAGGAGTGGGATTGCTGGCTCATATGGTAGCTCTATTTTTAGTTTTTTAAGGAACCTCCATACTGTTCTCCATAGTGGCTGCACCAATTAACATTCCTACCAACAGTGTAGGAGGTTTCCCTTTTCTCCACACCCTCTCTGCATTTATTAATAATTATCCTTATTGGGCACTCTCTACAAGCCAGATACTGTTTTTGATCCTTTATCTGTGTGAATTGGTTCTCACAATAATCCGTGGGTATATTGTTCATACCCCTGTGACACACAGGAGGGAGCAGGCACGGAGCTGAACAACTTGCCTGGGTTCACCCTGTTAGCATATGTTGGAGCAGGATGGGCACACAGTTAGTCAGTTCCCTAGGCCTCCTTTCTATACCACTAAGCTCTTCCCTTCTATTTTAAAAAAAAAAAAAAAGCACAGAAAGTAAAGAATCATGTAATTATGGAACTAAGAGAAGAGATAGGAAATGAATTTGGAGTTGTTAAAATGTAGACAGAAAGAAATAAAAGGAATCCAAATTGGAAAAGAAGAAGTAAAGCTGTCACTGTTTGCAGATGACATGATACTATACATAGAGAATCCTAAAGATGCTACCAGAAAACTACTAGAGCTAATCAACGAATTTGGTAAAGTAGCAGGATACGAAATTAATGCACAGAAATCTCTTGCATTCCTATACACTAATGATGAAAAATCTGAAAGAGAAATTAAGAAAACACTTCCATTTACCATTGCAACAAAAAAGAATAAGATACCTAGGAATAAACCTACCTAAGGAGACAAAAGACCTGTATGCAGAAAACTACAAGACACTGATGAAAGAAATTAAAGATGATACAAACAGATGGAGAGATATACCATGTTCTTGGATTGGAAGAATCAATGTTGTGAAAATGACTATACTACCCAAAGCAATCTACAGATTCAATGCAATCCCTATCAAACTACCAATGGCATTTTTCACAGAACTAAAACAAAAAATTTCACAATTTGTATGGAAACACAAAAGACCCCGAATAGCCAAAGCAATCTTGACAAAGAAAAAACAGAGCTGGAGGAATCAGGCTCCCTGACTTCAGACTATACTACAAAGCTACAGTAATCAAGATAATATGGTTCTAGCACAAAACCAGAAATATAGATCAATGGAACAGGATAGAAAGCCCAGAGATAAACCCATGCACATATGGTCACCTTATCTTTGATAAAGGAGGCAAGAATATACAGTGGAGAAAAGACAGCCTCTTCAATAAGTGGTGCTGGGAAAACTGGACAGCTACGTGTAAAAGAAAGAAAGTAGAACACTCCCTAACACCATACACAAAAATAAACTCAAGATGGATTGAAGGCCTAAATGTAAGGCCAGACACTATAAAACTCTTAGAGGAAAACATAGGCAGAACACTCTATGACATAAATGACAGCAAGATACTTTTGATCCACCTCCTAGAGAAATGGAAATAAAAACAAAAATAAATAAATGAGACCTAATGGAACTTAAAAGCTTTTCCACAGCAAAGGAAACCATAAACACAGCGAAAAGACAACACTCAGAATCAGAGGAAATATTTGCAAATGAAGCAACTAACGAAGGATTAATCTCCAAAATTTACAAGCAGCTCATGCAGCTCAATATCAAAAAAACAAACAACCCAATAAAAAAATGGGCAGAAGACCTAAATAGACATTTCTCCAAAGAAGATAATACAGATTGCCAACTAACACATGAAAAAATGCTCAACATCACTAATCATTAGAGAAATGCAAATCAAAACTACAATGAGGTATCACCTCACACCAGTCAGAATGGGCATCATCTCAAAAAATATACAAATAATACATACTGGAGAGGGTGTGGAGAAAAGGGAACCCTCCTGCACTGTTGGTGGGAATGTAATTTGGTACAGCCACTATAGAGAACAGTATGGAGGTGCCTTAAAAAACTAAAAACAGAACTACCATATGACCCAACAATCCCACTTCTTGGCATATACCCTGAGAAAACCATAATTCAAAAAGAGTCATGTACCACAGTGTTCATTGCAGCTCTATTTACAATAGCCAGGACATGGAAGCAACCTAAGTGTCCATAGACAGATGAATGGATAAAGAACATGTGGCACATATATACAATGGAATATTACTCGGCCGTAAAAGGAAACAAAATTGAGTTATTTGTAGTGAAGTGGATGGACCTAGAGTCTGTCATACAGAGTGAAGTAAGTCAGAAAGAGAAAAACAAATACTGTATGCTAACACATATGTATGGAATCTAAAAACAAAAAAAAAAATTCTGAAGAACCTAGGGGCAGGACAGGAATAAAGACGCAGACTACAGAATGGACTTGAGGACAAGGGGAGGGGGAAGGTTAAGCTGGGATGAAGTGAGAGAGTGTCATGGACATATATACACTACCAAATGTAAAATAGATAGCTAGTGGGAAGCAGCCGCATAGCACAGGGAGATCAGCTCGGTGCTTTGTTACCACCTAGAGGGGTGGGATAGGGAGGGTGGGATGGTGACGCATGAGGGAGGGGATATGGGGATATATGTATACGTATAGCTGATTCACTTTGTTATAAAGCAGAAACTAACACACCATTGTAAAACAGTTATACTCCAATAAAGATGTTAAAAAAATACAATAAATACAAAAAATGCAAAGGGAATAAAACATGATTTGACAACATGAACCTCATTATCTGAAACTAGTCTCCCCAAGTTTTTGCTCTCTTCCAATCTTCCTTTATTTTTCAAAAAGTATGTCACCTGTGTATATGGTTTAATAACTTTTTAAATTCAACAATGTACCATGTGCTTTTCCCCATACCAATACATATTTTCTAAAAGAAGAATCAGAATGTATTTAGAGTGTGTGGGCACAGAGGAAGGGACAGAATGTGTGAGCATAGGAGCTGCAGAATTTTACTCTGCGTGGACATGAGAGAGAAGATGGTGGGTGACCCGGCGTGAAGGGGTAGTTGATGTCATAAATATTCCTCATGAGGCAGTAAAGGGGATGCCAGTCTTTAGACCTTTCTGAGTATCAGTCTGAGGAATTTGAAATGGATTCTTCTGGCAAAGGCATTTGTAGATCGCGGTATGTGATGTGTTGGGAAGATTTACAGGCATTGGAAGCTGTGCACCATCAGGGGCTCAGAGCCTGAGCTGTAAGGCAACTGCTAGAATTACAGGTGGCAGTTGCTTCAGGAAACCATTTGAGGGAAGAATTGTCAAAATTTAGGTAAAGGAATGGTAGTTTAGAAGTTAAGGTTTAGATCAGAAACAAAGCTATTTAGGAAAGAGTAGTTTACTCAGAAAGAACATCTAGGAGGGAGTCCAAGTGTTAGCAGCACGAGGTTACCAAATAAAAAATACAACACACACAATAAAAGACACACACACACACACACACACGCTTACCAAGATTACTGAGCTTACAGTTCCATTCTAGATGGGAAAATGGCACGTTCTCAGATGATTATCTCAGATAGCAAAGGCTTTACATATTTTTGGACATCAGTACTATAAAAATCAGAGATAAAGTTATTTGCTGTTAGGGAGTCAATGTCTTAACAGGAAATATTTAAGATTTCATCTCTTTTAGAGACCAAAGATGGAGAGACCTTGCTTTTTGTTCTTTTGCTTGTTCATCTCACATCAATATGTGCATTCAGATTGTCGGTTGTGATAAGCATGATGACCCAAACTGGAAGCATAGCTTTTTTATACCTGAGTAATATTCCATAGTATATATATACACCACATCTTCTTTATCCATTCCTCTGTCGATGGGCATTTAGATTATTTCCATGTCTTGGCTATTGTACATAGTGCTGCTATGAACATAGGGTGCATGTATCTTGTTTTTTCTTTGTTCCTGATCTTTTAAAAAATTTATTTTATTGAAATACAGTTGATTTACAATGTTGTATAACTTTCTGCTGTACAAAATCTTTTATTGAGTGAAAAAGATTGCATACTAGTATATTTACTAAGATGACAGTTATATAAAAGTACACATACCCATTCAGAATAATACTACCTACCTCCTACAAGTTCTCTTTATTACTACTTTCTCCTCCTCCTCCTCTTTTTCTTCAATTCTCTCTATAGTGCCAGCTCGTTGAGGTCTCTCTTCTGCAATCCTGTTCCGCATTTCTAGCGGCTTAATAGACATATTAATCTAATGTTTCATAGGCATCTTAGGTGAACTATAAAAGCTGAATTTATTGTCCTCCCGTATTTCCTTCTCCACCTTGTATCTCCCTGTTCTTGGTGATTGCACTACATTTTGTGTAGCCAAACAGTTGTCTCTCATTCCTCAGCCTCCAAATCTAATCATTGACTCTCTGTGTCCCTAAATCACTAGCCTTCATGTCTGTGCATCTCCTTCCGTGTTCTTATTACCACCTGTCTTATTGCAGGCTCTTGACCTTTCATCTAGACTATTGCAATATCTCTGAGCTATGATTTTTGCTTCTGTTCCAGTGGTTTACACATTTATTGGCACAAGAACTACTGGTGGAAAGGCATCAAGGCATAGAAGCCTTTTTCATTTTTATTGTTGAAAAACTAAAGTTTGGGGAGACAACTATCTTACTCAAAGTCACAGAGTTAATTAAAATTTTTCCATTTTCCAAACTGGAAATCTTTCCCGTACTAGACCATAGAAGTCCTGTGAATTTAACTCTGTTTAATTTTCTCTTCTCTGTGGCACTGAAGTTAGGATTATGGCTGTAAATGTTAAACTGTTGTTGCTTGGCAGTTGTTGAAGAGTTAAATGATTTGCAGGGTGAGATTTCCAGGAACCTTAAACATCTATATGCATCTTCTCACTTAATGTGCAAGTTACTGTCACATTGTGTTTCTGGTATAAAAATCTTTTAATGTTACATTAGAACAAGAATAATTTTCTAATATTTTAGCTAATCCATAAAGGGATTTATGATGAGGAATATGCCATGTGTTTATTGAAAGAAACCTTATTGGTGTGGAAAATGAAAGATTTTAAGACATATTGCTTTTAGGATTATGGTAATATGATGATGTTAAGGAACAAGAAAACTTTTTCCAGTAGGTATAATTAAGCTAATAAAAGAGATTTATTTCCTAAACAAGACCACTCCAAAAGAATGTCATTCTTGCTTATGATTCTTATTTAAAAAAAAAAAAAAAACTTCTTTACAAATGTCTTCAGGGATTATTAACTACAAATAAGGAAATCAATCTGATTACTTATTAATAGGATATTCTCCTTTACTGTACTATATATTCTGATTTTTTTTCCTACTTACACCTGCTAGATTTGCTCACATTTTTCTACCATATCATCCATTTCTTGCAGCTTAATGATACCTGAGAATGTCTGGAAATAAACTTTTTTCGGTAGTCGGATCAGGTGGCCAAGGAAGAGTTCATGGACCAGCTTTAAGTCCCTGTAGAGACTGCCTGGTGTTGCTAGAATTGTGAATGCATAACGTGCAGCTCCTCAATTGTTAAACTATCAATTTAACTTAAATTAAGTTAATTTAAGTTATTAAATTAACTAATATTAAACTATTAAACTTAAAAATGTGTATTGGTCAAGGTTCTCCAGAGAAACAGAACCAATATAAGAGATAGATAGGTAGATAGATAGATATAGATAAGAGATCAATCAAGTGTGTGTGCTCTCTCTCTCTGTCTCTGTCTCTCTCTCGAGTTGTTTTAAGGAATTGGGTCACGTGACGTGGAGGCTGGCAATCCAAGATCTGTATGGTGGCCCAACAGGCTGGACATTTAGATAATGTTATAGTCATGAGAATACCTTCTTCTTCAGGAAAACTCAGTGAATACTTTTTTATTGTCGTCCTTCTCTCCTTACCCCTCTCTCTTTCTTTCTTTCCCTTCCTTCTTTCTTTACTTCCTTCCTCCTTCTGCTTTTTTTTAAATACATGTTTCATTCATTCATTAACAAATGAATTTGGCACCTTTACTCCACACTATGTTTCCTATCTTCTACTGTGTGCACAAATAAAATGATGTGACTGATATATAATTATTATAAAAGAAGAAAAAAACAGAAAGCTTTATATTACATATATAGGAACTCAAAAAAATCGTGATGACATGTTTTCTCAGACTTTTAAATTGTCTTCTCTTCAGATTGAAACATTCTCATTTTTGGTATCTATATAGCTATTGTGAGGTAGTTTGCATTGGCAAAGGAGATTTGTGAAAAATTTTTATGTAGTTCCCAAATATTTGGATTACCAGTATTATCAGGCCATTTAACCAAAAAATGACCTGTGGCCTAAAAGTATATGTCAACTATTCTGAAAACTTTATAAGTTACCCAAGAAAAATGTGGACATTTTATTTATTAACATCTGGCCACATTTTCTATTGACTTCCTGATTCTCCATTGTAAAATCATAGAGCATATCTGTAAGAGAACTTTTATCTCTTAACCAAATCTAGAATTTTATGCCTGGCAAGCTCATTATATCTTAACTCCCAAATTCAATGGTGGTAGGTCAGCATCACTTGCTTGTCACTAACATATAGTAACTTGGAGATTCGTCCTTCTTATGCTGACGAGTACAGAATGAAATAAAATTCTGATACCGTTGGGACACATGTAACAAACCTTGTGTCTCTAAGGCAACATTTGATTCTACATGTTAAAATTTGATATTTTTTGGCACAAATCAAAATTCTCAGATAGGCTGAATAAAAG
Organism: Balaenoptera ricei; assembly: GCF_028023285.1. Taxonomy (NCBI): domain Eukaryota; kingdom Metazoa; phylum Chordata; class Mammalia; order Artiodactyla; family Balaenopteridae; genus Balaenoptera; species Balaenoptera ricei. Next base: position 541,244 of record NC_082643.1, on the reverse strand, counting down.
ACTACAACCACGAGTGCACTTTGTTGCAAAAAGAAGACAGAAGTTAAAATTATATTTCTCCTTGTTTTTTGAAGTATAAACACAAATGTGGTAAACGTTTTTGAAAATAATTTGTAATAATTGAATCATTTCAACCTAAAGAAATCCATCTTTATATGGATACGCCTTCTATTCACAGCTTCTAAATAGCCTCTCTATAGAAAAAAATCATTGTTCTACATGGAATTTACTCTTTCCTGACTATATAAAGGTGGAAAATAGAGTTTAAGGAATAAAAAAGATAAAGGGCCAGCAAATTTACACACACAGACACACACACACACCCTACAATTATGCACTACTATTTGAAACAAATCTTCTGTACCAAGGATGTAGCTATATAAAGCTGCGTCACTAAGTAAAAAACAAACAAAAAACCAAATAAACAAAAATTATTTTTTTGGGTCACATTTGCCCTATTCAAATATGATAAAAAAAAGCTTGTGAAAATTTCTGTACCCTGTTAAGGTACAAAGAAAGTAACTAATCATTTGGTTGGACCTGGGTTCAGAGATTTCAATTCAAACAGAAGATTAGAAAACTGAGTTCTTTGGAGGCAGGGGGCACTGAAAAGCTGCATATGAACACAAGACAAACGCAGTCGTACGTGAAATTAAACAGAGTGTTATCTCCTCTTCTAATATCTCTGTTGTCATCTCTATATTGGAGAATTATAGACCCCACTTGACAGTGGGGACTGTACGCTCAGGACACGCGTGGTCTGTAATGGGGGTGTTGGTGTAAGGGGGGGGGCCCCAGCAGGGGTGTAAGCTATCGTGGACACTATGCGGTGACAGCAAAAAGCAAAATAAACTTTAGTTTCTTTTCTATTGTTCCGAAATTCCCAACAGCTAATACAGTCTCTTTATAGCCTGCACCGAGGCCAATGGTTCCCTCAGCGTCACTCCTGATATGACATTGCCTAACTATTCTCATTATTGTTATTAACACCGTTATTGATGCCATGATGAGAACCAGACGCCATGGGGTATTTGAAAAGGAGGATGGGCAGCTGTAACTGTCTGGGTTTTTCATGGCATTAACAAGGGTCACGGTTAAGGGGTGGGAATGAAGCTGGGAGATCGTAAGATGGGTTTTCCCTCAAAAAAAGGAAGGAGGTTAGAGTGACAAGAAGCTTCTGGGGCTGAGTTTAAAGAGCTTTGAGTGGGGTTGGTTGGAGAGAGAGAGCGAGGGTTTTTTTAAGAAGTTAGGTTATAGACATAATTTGAAAAGACACACGTACCCCAGTGTTCATAGCAACACTATTCACAACAGCCAGGACGTGGAAGCAACCTAAGTGTCCATCGACAGACGAATGGACAAAGATGATGTGGTGCATCTATACAATGGGATATTACTCACCCATAAAAAGAAATGAAGTAATGCCATTTGCAGCAATGTGGATGGACCTAGAGATGATCATACTAAGTGAAGTAAGTCAGACAGAGAGAGACAAATATCATAGGATATCACGTATATGTGGAATCTGAAATATGATGCAAATGAACTTATTTACAAAAAGAAACAGACTCACAGACATAGAAGACAAACTTATGGTTACCAAAGGGGAAAGGGGTGGGAGAGGGATACATTAGGAGTTTGGGATTAACATATACACACTACTAAATATAAAATAGATAAATCAACAAGGACCTCTTGTATAGCACAGGGAACTATACTCAGTATTCTGTAATAACCTATAAGGGAAAAGAGTCTGAAAAAGAATAGATGTATGTATATGTAAAACTGAGCCACTTGGCTGTACACCTGAAACTAACACAACACTGTAAATATACTCCAATATAAAATAAAAATAATCAATCAATCAGTCAATCAATCACTTACTGCCTGCCAAAAAATAAAAATAAAAAAGTTGCCTTGTGTTTTATGGAATCTCTCTGTGGCCTCATTAGAGAAGCTTTAGTAAGATTGAAATTACTTTTCACCTTATTTTAGTTGCAATATTTTTAAAAATGTAACTATGGTGCTGAGACTGGTTTCCAGGCAAGAATAAGCTAACCCAGTTTATATGGTTTACAAACTATGTGTGTACATAATATTATGCATTTTTATAATAATTAATTTTAATGTTGTCAAATACTGTGATTCAATTAACAGCATGCATTAGTTTCTTATTGCTGCTATAACAAGCTACCACAAATTAAGTGGCTTAGGTAACACGTTTATTGTCTAATAGTCTTATAGGTTAGAAGTCTGAAATGTGTCTTATTAAATCAAGATAAAATCACCGGCTGGCAGGCTGCATTTTTTCTAGGGGCTGTAGGGTGAATCCGTTCCCTGTCTTTTCCGGATTCTAGAGGCCGCCTGCTTTCCTAGCCTTGTGGCTACTTCCTGTCTTCAAGAGCGCCCTTCCAACCCGCTCTCATCCTCCCATTTCCTCCCTCTGACCCACTGACGAAGGGGCCTTTTCCTCTGTTTGGTGGCATGGCCCGTGTTTCCTCTGGAGTGTGGTTTCTTTCACTGCAGTGGGTGATCACATTGAGACCACCCAGACAATCGAGAATCACCTTCCCATCTCAAGACCCTTAATCTAATCACATCTGCAAAATCTTCCGTGGACATCTTTGTGCAGGGGAGAGGCCTTCTCTTGCCCACCACATGCATGGTGCCCGTAATGGTGTCCTGGTTTATTTGCTAAGGTCTATTCTTTTGAGATGCCACCTTTCCTACTCCTGAACTCTTTATCATATTTTATTTTTCAGTGACCTCGTGTGTATGAAGTATGCACCTTTGGGCTCAAAATCAGCCATTTGACCTAGGAAAGATTTCTCCCATTATTGTTTTGCTCTATCATCTGTTTCCTCTACTTTTCAAAACTGCCTTGAACAGTGATTTGTTTTTGATTGGGTTGGTCGTATCTGCCACCCATGTTTCATATAGAATCTCACTGTTTATGTAAGTTCCCCTTAGGTCCTTGGAGAAACTCTGGAGCTTGTTTGTGGGCTGGGTATTCTCCACATGCCTCCTCAGACCCCGCCCTCAACCTTTGTCCATCCGTACCCTGCCTGGGGAGGCTGACCTGTCGGAAACACATCCATGAGTCCCTAACTGTCTGGCTTCAGGAGGAAGTGTGAGGGAAGGGACAGTGTGCGATCAGGTGATTTATTGCGCTGGTCCCACTTCCTGTGTCCCTGAGTCTACAGTGCAAGCCCTCCCCTCCTGGGTGGTGGACACGCCCCTGGCCTTCCTTGTCCCTTCACGATTAGTAGGACTGTGGATGCTTCTGGGCCCCAGGTCAATGCTCCATCCTTTGGGGCCCCCTATAGCCGCACTTTTGAATGATCCTTTGGAAAATATACCCTTCTCCGACTATTTCAAGAGTGCAATCTGTATCCTGTTGGAACCTCTCCAGATTTTCTAATTTGTTAACACCAGTTTCTGTAAAAACACCCAGTTTGCTGCTCAGGGCTTCCATGGCCGATTTTATTCATCAATCTTTTAGTTCATTTTTACAGTCTTAGTTCCATTCCCCAGAGTAATGGAAATAAAAACTAAAATAAACAAATGGGACCTAATTAAACTCAAAAGCTTTTGCCCAGCAGAGGAAACCGTAAACAAAATGAAAAGACAACCCACAGAATGGGAGAAAATATTTGCAAATGCTGCGACTGACAAGGGGTAGTCTCCAAAATTTACAAACAGCTTATGCAGCTCAATACCATAAAAACAAACAACCCAATCCAAAAAAATGGTCAGAAGACCTAAATAGACATTTCTCCAAAGAAGACATGCAGATGGCCAAGAAAGAGGCACATGGAAAGATGATCAATCATCGCTAATATTAGAGAAATGCAAATTAAAACTACAATGAAGTATCAACTCACACCAGTCAGAATGGCCATCATCAAAAAGTCTATAAATAATAAATGCTGGAGAGGGTGTGGAGAAAAGGGAACCCTCCTGCACTGTTGGTGGGAATGTAAATTGATACAGCCACTATGGAGAACAGTAGGGAGGTTCCTTAAGATCTTCTCTTTCTTTTTTTCTTTTGGCCATAGATGTTGTTCTGTTGCAAAGGAAACTATTCTTTCAACACAAGGGATCCTTTCACCTCTCTCATGATTTTTCTAGTATTTTCTTGTGCTCACAGGGAGAAGTGTGTGCTTTCCTGATAGTGCATGTTGACATTAGTTCTGCCTGAAATTCCAAATCTGTCATGTCACGATGAGGGCTTTATTGAAGAAGTTTAGATTCAGCCATAAATTCTCCTGAGTGTTTAATAGTTTCAGGAGAGTTCCTGGTTAGGAAGGTGGAAGCAGCCACATTTGTGCTCAGCAATTTCTCATCTTTGCAAAAAGGAATAATTAAAAACATTTCATATGGTATGCAAAAGAGAGTCACGAGGGCCTCCTCACTTTTTACCATTTTTACAACAATGGTTTGAGAGTAACTATCTCCCCTGCGTCTTCTCACTTGGTACAGATTCTGTGGTAGAAACAGTTTCCAGAAATATTGCATAGATGTGCCATCCCCTCTAAGTGTTTCATGGACCATACAGGCCTCCGGTCCCCTTCTTGGCCTTAGGATTCTTTTGACCTCAGTTGGAGACTCTGTTAATTTCAGTATTTTTCTTGGATTGTTTTTATTATTAATGCCCATTGTTACATGTTTACAAAATGTGACATCATTAACCTGCCTTGAAATTTACTCAAGTATGTGTTACATGGACCAAAGAAGTATCCTGTATGATGCTATCAGAAAACTTAAATCTTGTCTCACACTACCTGTTCAAACTTCTTCTAATTTTTCTTTCTCCTTGGATAAATTATAGGGGAACTCCCATGAGTTTTCTGGTCACTTTCAGAAAATATTTTCCAGGGTCTTTGGTCCTCCCCCAAATCTCAGTTCAGGAATTAAAGTGTCTGGTCCCATGTAGCAGTCAAAACTTCCAAATTCCTGTGAAAGTAAAAGGTTTCCCCCACTATCCATGGGGTATCAGACACATATGTAAGACGACCATTATCCTTTACTCATCCTAAAGCACAGTGACCCTTGTTGAAGCCCCTTCGTCTTGTGTGTTAATGCTGGACACCAAGGTTGTATCATGAAGGCTATCATTTGGGCATCTCTAAATAGTCTCAAAAATTCACTATGTCTTAGAGTCAAACTCTTTAAAAGATTTCTTCTTCTTTGGAGATAAAAGTTCTTGAACAAACTGGACAATGGAATCATTTTTAATAAATATTGATGCTAATGTTCCCTTGAATGTATTAGAAAAAAAGTGGATTAACATTATTAATCCAGGGACATTTATTATTTCCCAGATGAGCCCTGAGCTCATCTCCTTACACTTTTCCACCTTCATCCCTCTCTCCTGACTCTTCTTTAATGTTTCATCTTGAATTTCTTTTTTCCTGCCCGTATTCAGTTCGATTCTCTCTCTGCTCCAGGCTTTCACTCCGTCACTGAAGACTGTTTTCAATAGAATAGAGGAAATGGGGTAAAAGCACCTCACTTTTAAGTGGGTATAATTCTACTTTAAACCTCCCTTCTGTTTGTAGCACTCCTATGAATCCTGTCCTCTGGGGTTCATATGCTTACTAAAACAATTAGACCTTGGAAACAGTCCAGAAGGAAGCGTTTGTCTAAAGAGGATTTGGGGACCTCACATAAAACGTTCACAGCCACAGGAAGCTCCCCTCAGCTACACAGCTGCTTCTTGCCTTATAAAGTGTGATTCTATTTACTTTACTCAGGACTTCAAGATTGTTTTTAATTTGATTTGCCTATTGAGAGCAATGCAACATTTAATCAGCCTCTGTTTCCTGATCTTCTTTTCTCTCTAACTCCTAAAGCTTCCCAGATATATGCATGGCAGGCGCTCACATCCTGTTACAGACATCAATATATTTCACCTTGCAGGTTGCTCTTTAAGACTGTTCCTTCATCCAGGACTGCAGGGTTCTCTACTGTGACGTAACCTTGGCTACTGTAAATTTCTGTTAGTTCCAATTATGCTTCTTTTTAGACAAAGTGCAAGCACCTTGTCTTCAACTTTCAAGGAGGCTGTCATCTAACACCAGAGGAAGCTGGTGACTTTATGTGAAACACATGTGGAGCACCCAACAGTCACCAAGGAAAGAATGGAGTGCAAAGCAATCAAAACAGGGAGGGAAATGCACACCAGCGTCTGAAGGAAAACAAAACAAAATGAAATGGTGAGGAGAAAATAATGTGGTTTCAAGTCCAAAAGATAACTTCTCAAAGCTTAAACAAATGATTCCTAAAAAATAATTCCACTTCCCCTAAGTGTAAAAGCCTCTGAACGCTGAAGCTGAGAGATTTGGAAGGAGAGTGTGGACCACAGGGAAAAAGCTTGTGCAGCTGAGAGCATTTATAAGGCACCAGAATCTTAATCCCTCCTTCCCAGAGTAATAACTCCAGAGAGATTATTTGTGCAAAGGCAACTTTGGGGACAAATTACAGTTTTTGGAGATAACATCATAGAAGCATAATCTGATGGAACTGAAAGAATATAGAGCTCAATCAGTCCAAATCCCTAATTTTACAAAAGGGAAAACTGAGATATTCATTATTAAAAGTGTATCTGTCTTCAAAATATCTCTTAATTCTACTTTCTTTGTTCTTAATCTTTACTACTTGTTCCTGGCACAAAGTTTCAATATATATTCTTTCTGTTCTAGAGTGTTTTACCTATGCTTACATAGACAGGGTTCTACAAAGAACAAAAATTATTTTTCTGCAAACTTACCTCCCTCCCAAACTGCTCAATGTGAAATGTTCCCAGATTGAGGAAAATTTGAAAATTTAGAAAAAAGATCTAATTATTCATTTGAATAAAGCTATTAATCTGTTTTCTCAGACTATTTTATTATGAAATAATTTTAAAACTTCTAGGTTTTTTTTTGTTTCAAAGAAACATTATACACCTATAAAATGTGGAAAAGACAAAAACTTTATAAAGGGAAGTAAAAGAAAACCATTCAGCATCCAACAATACATTTCGATGCAGTTTCTCCCACTTATTCTTACATTTATTGGAATAATTTTCAATATATAGGTTTGTAACCTACTCTGTCATCTAAACATTACCTTAGGACATCTTTTCTATGCCTTTTAATTAATGTTCAGTTTCCTTCAATAGTTGAATAAAATTTGATCATATGGATATGTCACCTCCTGTGTGTGTGTGTGTGTGTGTGTGTGTGTGTGCGTGCGTGTGTGTGTGTGAGATCACCACCAGCATTTATCCCAGTGATTTGTTATAACATATATAAATGATGGCTTTTAAACATTTTCTCGTACAATCTTTTCCCCAAATTTTAAGGAATTATTTCCTTAGGAGAGATTCCTAGAAAGGCTCAAAATGTACCATCATTTTCAAGGTCAAATTGTTTTCTATACACCTTGACCAATTTATGCTCTGCCACTAGTGTGTGACACTGGCTGCCTTAGTTCTGCCAGCAATCATTTATTTATGATATTATCATTTGACAATATCAGACTAGAAAAGCCATTGGTTGATTAGAAAAGCCAGTTAAAGTGGGAACCATAAAACATATATTCACACCTACTTTATAAATTTTATATCAACTTGAAATGTAATATGCACATTAACTTGCCTCTTTTTTTTTTTTTTTGGTATGTGAATAAGAGATGTTTTATTTGGTATTATTAAAACAAAAGCATTGCTTTATAACATTGTAATTTCATATTTACATCTTACAGTAATAGTCAAATCTTCATCAGAGTCCTTTTTTTAATTAATTTTTTATTGGAGTAACGTTGCTTTACAATGTTGTGTTAGTTTCTGATGTACAGCAAAGTGAATCAGTTATACATATACATATATCCCCTATTTTTTGGATTTCCTTCCCGTTTAGGTCACCACAGTGCACTGAGTCGAGTTCCCTGAGCTATACAGCAAGTTCTCACTAGTTATCTATTTAATACATAGTAGTGTATATATGTCAATCCCAATCTCCCAGTTCATCCCACACCCCTTCCCCCTTGGTATCCATACATTTGTTCTCTACATCTGTGTCTCTATTTCTGCTTTGCAGATAGGTTCATCTGTATCATTTTTCTAGATTTCACATATAAACGATATTATATGATATTTGTTTTTCTCTTTCTGACTTACTTCACTCTGTGTGACACTCTCTAGGTCCATCCACATCTCTGCAAATGGCACAATTTTGTTCCTTTTTATGGCTGAGTAATATTCCATTGTATATATGTACCACATCTTCTTTATCCATTCCTCTGTTGATGGACATTTAGGTGGCTTCCATGACCTGGCTATTGTAAATAGTGCTGCAATGAATATTGGGGTGCATGTATCTTTTTGAATTATGGTTTTCTCAGGGTATATGCCCAATAGTGGGACTGCTGGGTCATATGGTAGTGCTATTTTTAGTTTTTTAAGGAACCTCCATGCTGTTCTCCATAGTGGCTGTACCAGTTTACATTCCCACCAATGGTGTAGGAGGGTTCGCTTTTCTCCACACCCTCTCCAGCATTTATTGTTCGTAGATTTTTTGATGATGGCCATTCTGACTGGTGTGAGGTGATACCTCATTGTAGTTTTAATTTACATTTCTCTAATGATTAGTGATGTTGAGTAACTTGTCTCTTTTTTGACTTAGAGCCAAAGGCTTTTATTTACCTCTTTGCTGTCATCTTTCTTGCATAAACTACACCCACCTTGCATCACTATGGTTTTCAGTTTTTGTTTTTCTAGAGTGAAACAAGAAAGCAAGGACACTTATGATGCAATAGGAATGCAGAAACCTTGTGACATTTAAAGAAATTCATGACCCTGGGTTTTTATGTTGTCTCATCCAAAATGATTTTTTTTTTTTTTTTCCAAAATGATTTTGACATGAATTGCTTTAGGCAATTCATCTTTACTCTTTTCAAAGCATAAAATTGAATGGATTAGTTAGCTGTAAAACGGGAGGGTAGAGACAGCTCTCTGGTCTTCATAATCTTTTTGTTTGGTGCTGAACATTTCCTATATGCCACTATTTGGGGAGTAGAAACTCATGATAAAGTACAGTCTAAGGAAGAGGTTAAAAATGATATGTACTAGACCACTCATCTTTATATTATTGTGACTTGGGGCAAATGGCTATTTTATTAGCTTTGAGTGTGTACACACTACAAGAAATTTTCCCTTTGTTCTTATCACCTATAAATACATGAAAAGCTAACTGCTAATAGATATGAATACTATTATGTACTGTAAAAATACCATCTGACACAAAATGCCATGGAACAACAATATATATTAAAAGATCCACTATTCACCTATATTTCATTATGAAAATCTGATAAGACAGAAGCAATTTGTTGCACTTGTAAGTAATCAATTTACGCATTATTCTTCTGACATTTAAAAATATCAAAGTGGATTAATTTTTTAATTAAATATTGACAGATTAATGTAACAAAAAGACATGGGTTATCCACAGAAACAATTCTGAAATTACTTAGAGGGATTGTTAATTACTGCCAGGAGAAATGAGAAACTCCATTTCAAAAGACATTTTGTCTATGAGCAGAAATTTTAGCCGTTAAGAGTAATTAAAATCTTTACTGCTTAAGGCTGAAACATTCTATTTTTTAAAATTTCAAATCACATATTTTGAAATTCTTATAGTATTAATCAAGGTTACCTCTTAGTGATAGAGATATGAGGTGAAGAGAAACATAATTTTTGGTGTTATATAGATCCAAATTTTAATTTTATTTACTTTTCCCCATTTGGACTTTATGTGTACTGAACTCCAAATTTTAAATGCGTAATGGCAATTATTTTCTCAGTAAGATCTTTTAAAAAATATTTTCAGTAATTCATTTAACTACAAATGAATGGGGGAAAAAAGTAAAATCATCAAACTACTTATTCTTAGGCGTTTATTAGTACACATTTCATTGTTAATTTAGAATATTTTCTTGTAAAATTTTCCAGAATTGAAGTATATTTACCCAGATCTTTCTGAACCTGAAGTTCTGATAAATGTTCCCTTGACTTGCCTTACATCTATAATATTTTTCACTATGGGACGCTCTAGTATATTCTACATTTTTGTGTGTCCTGTGACTCCTCTCACCTTTTCTTTCCCCTGTTATCTTTGTGTAAATGTAAATAACAGAGTAAAATGAGGAGAAGAACTTAGTGCTGAACTATAACAGGAACTAATTAAAAAATCTGTGTGATATATTTCATTAATTAGTGATACAGAATTCTATTTTATTATGATTTAACAAGGGAAAAACTGTCTTTACAATGGGAAAATTCATACCTTCATTCTCTAAATATGCTATAGTATTGAAAACATCTGAATACTTTAAATAATAGATTTCTGTTTTGTAATTGTATTAAGAGTGAATGGGCTTCTGTTTCTAAAAATGTATATATAACTTTCATATATTTCTTCACTTCTATTGAAAGTATTTGGGTTAAGATAATTCATTATTGTTGAGAAATAATTTTTTAGAAGGCATAATCTGAGATTAGGCATTTATCAGTTAAATATGAATTTCTGCAGGATCAAAATATCTAAAATTGTTTAAATATTTTATTAAATTTTATGTCTAAATTTCTGTTCTTCATTTAAAAATATGTCAAAAAATTACTAACATAAAAATGAAAAATAAACATATCTGTACATGAGAACTTAAATTTTTATAGATAAAAACTCCTTTTCTCTATCATGTTTGGTTTTACTAACTGTAATATGTGTGTATATATACAAACATGCTTGTATATATATATACAAAATTTAAGTATGCAGCTATGTAAATAGGTATGCATGTAAATGTGCCTACATTTTAAAAATATAAAGTATTTATAGTAATCAAATATTTACTAATCAAATTAAAATGTTTGATAATCACATATAATTAAACAATGTTGATGTATTCAAGTTTGTTCATTGTTCATGTAATAATTATAATCTTCATGATACTTAGTTTTCCCTATGTGATAAATCCTACGTTTATAATATATATAAGTTCTTTTCATTTTCATAGTAGTTATGAGGACATGGTAAAATGAAAGTTTGGAAATCAAAACCAATTAGAAGGCAAGAAAGAAAAGATTTGAAGAAAAATGTATTAAATAGCTACCTTCCTTAAAATGTGTACATCATTCACATATATAACAGAAAAACAAACAAATCAGTAGACAAAGGCGCAGAAGACATTAAACACGTGAGACATACAAATGGTTTATAAGGGCAGGATTAGTTTTGAACATCCTGAAAGAGACAGAATCCCAGTACCAGGAGCGTGCAAGCTCTCACCCAAGCCAAGCCTTAGACTTCACCCATGATCTCCTGCAAGGCATCAGGGGGCAACGTAACACACTGTTCAAGGTTCAGGCGCAGGTAACAGCTTTCCACTTCCCAGCAATCAGAGCCACGCAGCGTGGGGATGAGAAAGGGTGCAGGTACACGGCAGATCAGGCAGGTATTCTGTACTTCAGCTCCTGGGGCTTTTCCCAGCTAAGAGACTGTGGATGAACAATGCCATTGTCAATTGCTGTTCTACCTTGGCAGAGACATTTGTGAACATTAGGGCTTCCAATGGGAATAACAGCTCAATCAATGTAAGCTAGATCATAGAGGTATTTCTTTAATTCCAGGAGTTTTTCATATCAAGAGCTTCTCTTTGATCAGTGTTTCAAAGGCAACCTTACATAAAAGTCCTTCAGTAGTTTAAATTATATTTCTACTGAGACTACATTTTAATTTCCGTTTGGAAAACAATAATAAAATTAGCTGTTTGTTGGAAGTGCCCATTTTAGCCAGGCACATGTCTTATCTACTTTAATCTTTACAATAGTCCCGTAAGGTGGGTACATATTCAAAACACAAAATTTATTTTTTGCCGATGAAGAATGTGAAACCCAGACTTGCTCAGATTTACACAGCTGGCCAGGTCTCACATATTATTGTAGCCTCAAGCACCGTTAAATCTACCCGTACACATGCAGAAACTGAGGTTTTACCCACAGCATTGAGACGCTGGTGTTCTTGCGGTCAAGCAGCAGAGCTGAGCTGGTCGCTAAGACATCCCCACTCCAGAGTGCCTCCTCTTAATTACTGCCCTTCCCCCTTCCTCATTTAGGTCTCCTCCGGGAAGAGGAATTAACTCTAGGCTAAGACACACCTTATGTCTCCCAAGGAATCTAATGAGTTTGTTCTGAATAGGAAATAAGCACACATTCGAACTTGTCCTTTAGCATACCAGAACAGGAAGACTTACTGAAATGTCTATTAAAAAAGCATGAAAATATCCTTAATTTTCTGTTGAACTGCTTACATTAGCAAGATTAATCACACCTTCAAATCTATGCTGTGTTGTCACAGCTTCAGAAGTTTTTTCATGGATTATTTTAGCCACATAATTACATGGGGTCGGGGGTGGAGTTTCTCTGCCGTGATTTATTTTTCTAAGGATAACTACAACCTGATAGAAGTATTTGGTGATGTATGACTAGACCGTTTTTGTCTTTCGATTTCCCCGTGGGAATGTGTTAGGGAAGGAACAAAGTAGAAATATTAATCTAAAGAGTCTACCTTAGACGATCTACTTAAAACCTTTGGCAATCACCGTAAGATAATTTCCTAGCCACGTGACTCAGTATCACTAGCCATCACTATAGTCCAATGCTTAAGGTGTCCTAAATGGTGTATGAGGTGCGATACTCAGGTAAACGCTATACTTGGACGTATGCCTGCTTCCTGGGCTTTACCCCGCATCAGCCATGGAAAGGATCCAAAGGCTTGGGCTTACTTGAAGATTCAGCAACTTCTGGCCAACATCTGGCCCAGTTATCTATGGTCAAAATATATGATTCATTTTCCTTCTTTTCCTTTTTTCTCTCTTCTTTCTTCCTTTCTTTCTTTCTTTTTCTTTCTTTCTTTCTCTCTCTTTCTCTCTCTCTCCTTCCTTCCTTCCTTCCTTTCTTTCTTTCTTTCTTTCTTCCTTCCTTCCTTTCTTTCTTTTCTTTCTTTCTTTCTTTCTTTCTTTCCTCTTGTTCTCCCTCCCCCTCTCTTCCTTTCTCTTTCCTACCTTCCTTATTTCCAGTATTCTTTGTCTTTTTTAATTTTTATTAAAATTTCAGGTTGAGATATGAGGATAGCAATAGTATCCTGTCAAGGCATTTTTATAAATGGATAATTTAGAAGTTTTTTTATGTATTCCAATGAAACAGATATTTTTAAAAATTGTCAAATTTTTAACATTTTTCTATCAGTTTCTAACTTGTAATGAGAAAAATTCACTTCACTATGTCATTGTGAATTTTATATCATTTTATATTTTTCATGTGCAGCAAAGGTGCTAAGTTGCCATGTGTCAGCATCTTGATCAAGTCACATGATAATAATACTGTAAGAGTTATAATAAAAGTTTGAAATTACAGCTCAAAAGGTAGGGAAAGCTGAGCCAAGAGAAAAGTAGTAGAAGCTTATGATTTGTCATTGATCTTGTACGTCCTCGACATTTCTGTTGAAATTTTACTTAATTTATACCATTATTATTTGGTAAATGACTTTTATCTTTCAATTTTTACTGTAGTATTTTTAATAGTGCTGAATACTCTTTTCAAAGGTTATTAGCATTTATTATTCTTGGAGAAATAAAATGACAGTATTTGTAACATGGTCTTTTTAACGATATTGATCTAATTCCACAGTATTGATTCTAAGTTTCAAAATTCTGTATGCACTTTTATTAGCAGATTTCTGTATGTATTTTTTAATACTTCATGACTCCTTCTACTGTTGGCTGATTTATTACTGAATATCTAAACCAGGTCTACTGATGAATTCAATTTGTATTTGTTTTCTAGTTTTTTTTTTTTTTTTACTGGAGTATAATTGCTTTACAATGTTGTGTTACTTTCTGTTGTACAACGAATGGAATCAGTTATTTGTATACATATATCCCCATATCCCCTCCCTCTTGGACCTCCCTCCCACCCCCCCATCTCACCCACCTAGGTCATCACAGAGCACCAAGCTGAGCTCCCTGTGTTATACAGCAGGTTCCCACTAGCTACCTATTTTACACATGGTAGTGTATTTATGTCAATCCTAATCTCCCAAATCATCCCACCCCCCCCTTCCCCCCCTTCGCATCCACACGCCTGTTCTCTACATCGACATCTCTATTCCTGCCCTGGAACTAGGTTCATCTGTACCATTTTTCTAGATTCCACATATATGTGTTAATATACGATATTTGTTTTCCTCTTTCTGGCTTACCTCACTCTGTATGACAGACTCTATGCCCATCCATATCTCTACAAATGACCCAATTTCATTCCTTTTTATGGCTAATATTCCATTGTGTATATGTGCCACATCTTCTTTATTCATTCATCTGCTGATGGACACTTAGGCTGTTTCCATGTCCTGGCTATTGTAACTAGTTTCTTATAATGAGGTACTCTATTAGAAACTCTTTAGAATTCATATTTCTACAAACCGGAGGCATACCTGACATATCACAGAACCTGTTAAAGTGCAATGATGATTTTATTGTAATATCCTATTTAACTCTTAGGGCTATACATTAATTATACAGAGGTGTTTTAGTTTAATAAGAGAGACTAGTTCTCAGTTATTCCATTGACATTTTAATTTAATTTTGGATTATTTAAAGTCATATCTAGATTAGAATAATTTTTGACAGAGGGCATGTACATTTACATTTTGAAAGATATTTTGGACAAATCTAGTTAAAATTAAAATTGAGTCCTAAGTAAAGGTCACGTACTGCAAAGTAGACTAAGGTGCTTTTTCTTGAATATGAAGTATTTGATTCATAAGAAATGATGCCGCCAAACATGTTAAACAAAAATGAAAAAAAAAAATTCCTAAAGCCCAAGATATGACTTAGATGCAATCTCCATTTTATTCTTACATTTAATTTAAATTTTGATAGATGTTGAACTATCCAAATAGCAACATTTTTATCATCTTATTTCATAATAATAAAATACACAAGAAATTATTTTCAAAAGTTTAAGAATTTGAGACATCTGGGTGGCTTCTAAAACCTCAGATAAATTATACAGCAGATTGGTTATTGTGTGTAATTGTTCCGAAGTATTCATTGTGAAATCAGCTTTTGATGCTGAAAAGTTTCCATAGCAACAGGAGGAATAAAAAGACAGGTCTCTGCTTCACTAGTCTTTAGTACTTCATAAAGTATCTTCTTTTTATGCTTTCAGAAATACATATATACCTCAGAAAAATAATTACCATTTTTAGAAAACTGATAGATTTACGTGCATTAAGAATGGCTCCTTTGTGCCAATACAAACCACACAGGTTTACCCTTTCTTGTCTGTGAGAATTTCTACAT
The DNA here is from genome assembly GCF_028023285.1 of Balaenoptera ricei. Lineage (NCBI taxonomy): Eukaryota > Metazoa > Chordata > Mammalia > Artiodactyla > Balaenopteridae > Balaenoptera > Balaenoptera ricei. Next base: position 525,836 of record NC_082643.1, on the reverse strand, counting down.
TCGATCTTTCCCCTAAATTTCCTCCATAACTTGCCTTCTCACTGGTCCACATTCATTTCTTCCTTCATCTTTATTCAATACAACATCACAAGACTATTTCTATAGACACTGAAAAAGCTCTTAAAAAGATTCAATATACATTCATAATGAAAACTCTAAAGAAAATAGGAATGGAATTATACTTTCTTAACATTATTACGTGTTTATCTGTACTTATATCTATATCTATCTCTGCTACTCTTTGGCATTGTAGTAGAAATATTATTAACCAAGACAATTAAATAAGGGAAATCAGTTGGAGACATAAAAATGGGTAAAGACAGAAGAAAACTATCTCTATTTTTCAGATATGATGGTCTAGGTAGAAACTCCATCAAATCAACACTAAAACTAACTCAGATATCAATGAATTGAGTTAGCAGTATATAAAATTAACATAGAAAACCAGTAATCTTCATATACACAAATAATAAACAGAGGATACAATAGCAAAGATAATACCATTTAAGGTCACAACAAAGAAGAATAAATATATAGAGATAAATTTCACAAAAAGTGTGCAAAATCTATACGATGAAAAAAATTTTAATATTTAAAATATATATGGATAGACAAATAGAATAATCAAATAGAAAGTCCAAAATTAACCTCAAATACATATGGAAATTTAATGTATGACAAATTGGTATTTCAGTTCACTGGAGTAAAGATTGACATTAATAAATGGTGAAGGACAACTAGGTCACCATTTGGAAAAAGTTAAAATTATATCTCACACCATACATAAGAATAGATAATGTATCTAAACGTAAAAAATGAAACAATGGATGTACTAGAAAGAAACATTGGTGAATTTCTCTTTAGTTTTAGCGTTGGAAAAGGCTTTGTAAATGTGATTCAAAATCCAAAGGCAATAAAAGAAAAGATTGTTACATTTGACAACATAGTGAAAAGGAAATGCTTTTCACTATGGAGTATGATGTCAGCTGTGGGTTTGTCATAAATGATCTTTATTATGTTCAGATGTGTTCCCTCTATACCAACTTTGATGAGAGTTGTTATCATAAAAGACTGTTGAATTTTGTCAAATGCTTTTTCTACATCTAATGAGATGATCATGTGATTTTATCTTTCCTTTTGTTAATGTGGTGTATCACATTGAATGCTTTGTGGATAATAAACCATCCTTGCATCCCTGGAATAAATCCCACTTGATCATGATGTATGATCCTTTAAATATATTGTTGAATTTGGTTTGTGAGTATTTTGTTGAGAATTATTGCATCTATACTCAGCAGAGATAATGTCCTATAATTTTCTTTTTTTGTAGTGTCTTTGTCTGGTTTTGGTGTCAGGATAATTGTTGCCCTGTAGCATGAATTTGGGAGTGTCCCATCCTCTTTAATTTGAGGGAATAGTTTGAGAAGAATAGGTATCAACTCTTCTTTAAATGTTTGGTAGAATTCCCCTGTGAAGCTGTCATGTCCTGGACTTCTGTTTGCTGGGGGTGTTTAATTGCTAATTCAGTTTTACTACTAGTGATCAGTCTGTTCAGATTATCTATTTCTTCCTAATTCAGTCTTAGAAAATTGTGTGTTTCCAGAATAGTGTCCATTTCTTCTAGATTGTCCAATTTGTTGGCAAATAACTGTTCATAGTATTCTCTTATGATTTTTTGTATCTCTGTGATGTCAGTTGTAATTTCTCTTCTTTCATTTCTTATTTTTGGGTACTCCTCTTTTTTTTATCTTAATGAGCCTGGCTAAACACTTATCTATTTTGTTCATCTTTTCAAAAAAACCCCAATTCTTCACTTTATTGGTCTTTTCTAATTTTTTTGGTCTCTATTTTATTTATTTCCTCTCTGATCTTTATTGTTACAATCCTTCTGCTGACTCTGGCCTTTGTTTGTTCTTCTTTTTCTAATTTCTTTAGATGGTAGGTTATGTTGTTTATTTGAGACTTTTCTTGTTTCTTGAGATAGGCCTGTATAGCTATAAACTTCCTTTGTAGAACTTAGAACTGCTTTTGCTGCATCCCATAGATTTTGGAAAGTTGTTTTTATTTTCATTTGTCTCAAGGTATTTTCCATTTACATAAAATATCTTTTTCCATCTCCTCATCTTCAGTCTCTGTGTATCTCTAGCTCTGAAGTGAGTCTCTTATAAGCAGCATATAGATGGGTCTTGTTTTTTATTCAGTCAGCTACCCTATATCTTTCAATTGGAGTTTAACCATTGATATTTAAGGTGATTATTGATATATATGCACTTTTTGCCATTTTGTTACTTGTTTTCTGGTTATTTTTGTAGTTCTCTATTCTTTTCTTCTTTTAGCTTCTTCCCTGTGGTTTGATGATTTTCTTTAGTAGTATGCTTGTGTTCCTTTCACTCTGTTCTTGTGTATCTCTTGTTCCCAATTGATCCGTGGTTACCATGGGGTTCATATATGCTGACCTATAGCTATATCTACTTGTTTTAAACTTGTAGTCATTTTAATTCAAACACATTCTAAAAGATCTACATTTTTTACTTCCCTCGCCCACATTTTGTGTTTTTGATGCCATATTTTATGTCTTCATGTCTATCTCTTAACTGTTTATTGTAGGTATAATTGATTTTACAGTTTTTGTCTTTTAGTATTTGTGCTAGCTTATTTAAGTGGTTGATTCACAGCCTTTTCTATATATTTGATTTTAGTAGTGTGATTTTTCCTTTCCTATAGATTTTTACTTTTTTTCATGACCTTTTCTTTTCCAATTACAGAAGACCTTTTAACACCTCTTGTTGTGTAGATTAGTGTTGACGAACAATTTTAGTTTTTGTCTGAGAAGTTCTTTGTCTCTGCTTCAAATCTGAATGATAATCTTGCTGGGTAGAGTGTCCTAGGTTGTAGTTTTTTCCCTTTCAGCACTTTAAATATATCTTGCCACCCCATTTTGGCCTGCAAAGTTTCTGCAGAAAACTCAGCTAATAGCCTTATGGAGTTTCCTTATATGTAAGTCTTTGTTTTCTCTTGCTGCCTTCAAAATTCTCTATTTATAGTAAACCTTTACCATTTTAACTATGATGTCTTGGTGTGCATCTCTTTGGGTTCATCTCATTTGGACTCTCTGTGCTTCCTGAACCTGGATATGTTTCCTTCTTCAGGCTTGGAGAGTTTTCAGCCATAATTTCATAAAATGCATTTCTCTAATTCCTCCCTCTCTTCTCCTTCTGGGGCCCCTGTAATGCAAACGTCTGTATGCTTAATGTTGCCCCAGAGGTCCCTTAAACTGTCCTCAAGTTTTTAAAATTTGGTTTTCTTTTTGATGTTCTGATTGGGTGAGTTCCATTATTCTATCTTTCAGATCACCTATGCATTTTTCTGTATCACTTAATCTGCTGTTGATTCCTTCTAATGCATTTTTATATGCTTGTTTAATTTCAGTTATTTTATTCTTCAACTTTGACTAGTTCTTTTTTACATTTACTAGTTCCCAATTAAAAATTTTACTATTTTCACCTATTCTTTTCCCAAGTTCATTTAACATTCCTATTACTAATGCTTTGAACTCTTTATCTGGCAAATGATTTATCTATTTCATTAGTTGTTCTTTTTCAGGGATTTATTCTTGTTCTTTTATTTGAAACAAATTCCTCTCTCTTCTCATGTTGTTTAACCTTCTCTGTCTTTATGAAATTAGATAAAACAGTTACTTATCCTGTTATCGAAGTGGTATCCTTGTGTGATAGCATTCTTATGCAGCCTGCATGTGCCCAGTGGCTTTGGGGAGAGCTGGATCTGTAGTGAGCATGGGTCACATCTTCCCCCAAGGTGTGCTGGCAGCTCTCACCTTGGTGGGAGGTGGGGCTGGAGATGGAGGGCCTAGAGCCCCAGGCAAGTATGATCTGCGCTTTGCCTCTGCTCAGTGACCATCACAGCTTGCTTGTCCCAAGTTGCTGGAGCAGAAGTCCTGAGGGTCAGGTCCACACTGGTTCTATTCCTTCTATGTGTGTGTCTCCCCCCCCCCCCCCAGCAATTGCACCTTTGCCCCAGGGGGGGTGCCGTGGCAGAGCAAGAGGGGGTGGATCATGCACTTGGTGCCAGCACACCCGTCAGAGCTCCAGACTGCTCCTGATCTGCTGCCTCTATGAGGACCAGCATTGGCCATCCTTGCCCAATTTAGAGGCAGTGCAGGGTCTCAGCCATCTTCATTGCCCCCAAATGCTCACTCCCCTTGGCAACAGGAACATTCACCCTAGTAGGAAACTGCACTGGAGCAAGAGGGGCTGGAGCAGGCACCCAGTGTGGGCCAGGGCATGTGCTGGGGTGGTCACAGGAAACCACCCAGAGCCCCAAGCAGTTTCAACCTGCTTCCCCTGCACTGTTCCCAAGAGTAAGCATGTGTGTGTGTGCTCTTCAAGAGCAGAGTCTAGAGGCCTTACACCCCTCCTGTAAGTCCCACTGGTTTCCAATCCAGCTAAGGGCGCTCATCTTCCTGGTGTTGGACCCCAGGGCTGGGACGTCCAATTTGTGATTTGAACCCCTCTGTCCCCAGGGAGGATCTCTGAGCCCATGTAACCCCACCTTCTGTGCCCCCTCCTGCAGGCACAGGTCCTGATCTGACCGTTTCTCCTCCCTTCCTCCCTGATTGCGTGTGGCTCTTTCTTCACAGCCTTGGCTGTGAATGAGTCTTTCTGCCCGTCTCCAGTTTGTCTGCAGTGAGAACTGTTCCTCATGTAGAAGTAATTTAGTTGTGTCTGGGAGAAGGCAAGCTCCTTGTCCTCCTACTCTGCCGTCTTGATCCTCTCCCCTCTGTTTATTTTTTTTTTTCCTTGATGTTACTTTGTTTACAATAATGGAATTTGTGAGATTCCTCTCATGGTTTGATTTTTTCTAAATGACATTCCTTTTTTCCAGGTCAGTTCGATGGGCTCCTCTTTTTCTGAGTCCTGAAGTCCTTCATCTCACTCCATAGAGAAAATCTCTCTCTGGAGTTTACATTTAAGTCCCTTCAACTTGCCTAGTAGGTTAATCTACAATTCCCTTGGTACCTTCCATATTATAAAATTCTTTTTTCCTATAATTCTTTTTGCAACATCAAAAAATATTTGTTCTTTGTTGCCTTATGTGAGTTTTTCATTTAGTCATTCAATTCACTTCCTTATATAAATGAACTAATAGAAATATATTGATTTTTGGCCATGTGAGTGCTTCTCTCTTTAAGATTGCACTAAATTTCATGACCAACTGGTAACTGTGCTATGATGTCTGTTTATCTCACACTCACTGGGGCATTTACCTTTACTGTCTTCATATATGCTGTGTGTCTTACATCAGTTTTGGGCCTTCTCTGTTTATTGTCTCTTCCAAAAGGATGTTAGTGTAGAATTAGGGATGCCATTAGACTTACTTTCAGGCCACCAACTGTTAAGTCAATTATGGAAATTCATGGCTGTCTTTCCTTGGGACTTGCTAAACTCATGTATGTTCATGAGGCCCACAGAGCTTCAAGTCCAAGAGGAAAAGACTTTCTTGCTGGATCTTCTGCTGATTGTTCTTTAAGCTGCCTGTGTGGGACATCCTTCCAAATAACTGCCAGATTTAATGACAGATTCTTGATTTTTATCCGAAATAGTCTGCATACTTTTGTACTTGGTTCACACTGGCATATGCTGACCACAATAAAACAATAATTTTTAAATTTCTCCTGCAAAGCTATTGTTCTTCTTGTCCTAGATCACCAATTTCCCACATTTCACAATAAGAAAACCTCAGTCACATGCATTTCTGGACATCAGAAAAAATAGCGACAATCGCACCATTCCTGAATACAGCTGCTGTCTTCAAGAAGTGTCTGTTGAATTAGTAGACAAATAACACATCTGCTTTCCATGTTCAGTGACCATCACCACTAATACTAGTCTTCTTTCCTGTCGTGTAGAAACTGATTCTCCCTAACTAACCTTCCAGTGTATTGGTTAGATTCTCCTACATTATGCTGCAGTAATAAACAATCTCAAAATCTCAGTGGCGAACAGAAGCATAGATATAATTCTCACGGTCGTTACAAGTAGGCTAAAGATGGCCCTCACTCTGTTTTCCTCCACTGATGGACCCAGGTGAGATGAGCCGCCAACATCTAGGACAATCTCAGCACAACTGAAAGAGCAACGTCAGAACCACTTGCTATCACATAAATTTCTACAGCTATTTCTTGGCCCCCAGCTGCTACTTGGCTCAACCTGACATCTTGTGAGAATGGGCTCAGTAGGAGAGGGGATACTTCGACAATAATACCACCTAATGCACTTGCCCTCTTGATAAAAATATTTGCTTTTCTTCCCATGCACATAAACTATTCTCACCCCCTTCTCAGAGGAGCTAACCCTAAAGCCACAGTTCCAGGATTTGTGATCATCTGAACATTGTCTCTACATGGATCTTCTTTATCTATAAACCTATTAACTATACAGATGGTTTTCCTTCTTTCCCCGCACACACCAAAAGCAAGGGTTGAACAGATCCAGAAAACCCCACTAAACATTCCTTTCAGGAAGAGAACCATGGAGGCCCAGGTCACCCCTAGGACATAGCGAATCTGGAACCCCATGGGGAGAATGTGCGGGTCTTACCCCAAGGGTGGGAAATGTCCCCTCCCTGGGAGGGGTGCCATGGTTCTCTCTGGCTTTTGACTCTTTCTCCTGGAAGACATTATCTTCCTCTTCCACAGATTAGAAAACACTGAGGAACATGCTATTTTGGGTGAGTGCAGAAAGTTTTAACCTGACTCCTGTTTATTGAAGTTTGGGGAGGTAGAGCATCGAAAAGGCTATTTTAAGTCTTAGACAGTCTGCCTCTTTTAATTCTGGCAAGTGGTTCATTTGGAAGTGATACCTTCTCAAAAACTTTGTTGAATTTTTGTCTCTGTTATTCACATCAGTTCTATGTGTCCATAACGTCGCTCACAAGTTTTACAAGATATGACTCGATTATAGGCTTATTAAGTTTTTCAATTTATGGATGGTTCCATATATTGCATTCCTAACTCTGGGTGATTATGTGTTATTCATTTTTCAGTCACAGTCTCCCTTTGATATCTTGTCACTAAAATCCTGAAGTATCGAGTTGAATATTAATCGTAGGTCTTGTATGAAAGAGTATAGGTACAGCAAGGACATACATGTGTCTTGTTTAGTTCTCATCTCTGCAAACTGGCCGTAATTGCATTTATAACCTCCTTCTTCCAGGAACCAGTTCATTCAGTCTGTAGCCTCAGTCAGCATCTTATGTAGTGAAGTGATCTTAACCTCTTCACCTGGTCAGGTGATCTGAACTATCTTTTTATTGTAACTTTTTGATATAATTCAAATTTACAGAAAAGTTGCAAGAATAGTACAAACAACTCCCATATATCTTTTTACTCAGATTTACCAGTTATTGACATTTTTGTTTCATTTACTTTTTCATCATCTCTCTATTTATGTGTATGCACATTAAATTTTTCTGGACTATTCAAGAGTTAAGTTGGAACTTTATGCCTTTTTATGACTAAACACTTTAGAGATCTTTTCTAAGAACAAGGCCATTTTCTTGCATAGCCTCAGTACAATGATCAAATTAGGAGATTTGTCATTGATAAAAGACTATTAGGTGATCCAAACTTTCAGTCCTTGAATTCCTGTGTCATTATTGGTCTTGCTTCTTTGACTTTTTGTATTTTACCGTTAACTTTTACCACAGGATTGGCACATTCTATTATGTGTCTCAGAGAATTCCCTGGGTTCCAGACCCCAGTCAGAATATTAACTCTTTCACTGCCTGTTGGCAAAACTATTCACAGAGGTTAAGTCTGTTTGGTGGGATTGCGGTTGACATACTTTGTGTGTTTGTCTATGTGTGGTTTCACAAGCTTACTTTTTTTCATGAGCAAGTGGCAGCAATATAATTAGAAAAAAACAGAATTTTAAAATAATACACCACTACAGAATAACTCATGAGCCAAAAGAAAAGCAAAATTGCAAATGTGGTAGCTTATGGTCCCTCTCTCTGCCATTGTAGCATTCGCTCCTATAACTGTGTTTATCGCCACTGCTAGGCTCTCTCGATGCAGCTCCTGTCTCCTGCCCCTTCCTTTCCCACTCAGACCCAGCCCCGCCCAGATTTTCTAGGACTTAGCTACTTATCAAATAGCAGTTTCCTTTTTCCATTCAAAAATGATATTAGGCTGCATTTTACAAAGGTACTTTACATGCTTGATCAAGTGACAAAATATTTAAGGAAACTGAATTAAGTGAGTATATGTGTTTCTCTTTCATGAATGGTGCTCATTGATGGTAGAGAAAAATATGTAACTTGTAAATGAAAAATTAGACATATCAAGAGAAAATCGGGTTAATTAGATTATGTTATACCTCTGGGTCCATATCCTGGCTTCCACAGTTATTAACTCTATGACCTGGGGTAAGCTGCTTAACTTTTGTTTCCCATGAAAATGGAATCACAATTATGCCTACTTTGTGAAGTTTTTTTTTTTGTTTTGTTTTGTTTTGTTTTTTAAGAATACATGAGATAATTTGCAGAGAAAAAAAGAGTTCAGAAAGTAACTGCACACAGTGAGCACTTACAGATGTTCGGTTTAATGACCAAGTCACCTACCTGAGTCTATTTAGGGCTGTAAGTTAGTTTGCTCTGGGCTTGCTGGTGCTACCTTGATCACAAAACTGGTCTCAACAAGGTCAAGGGGGAACAACGTGGGAATTAGTGTTAAAATAGTACATGACAAAATATTTAAGGAGTGGGATACAGTGCTCTGGAAAATGGATTTTAAGGTGCACGTAGTTTAACAGCATGATCCAAAGTCACTTTTCTTTCCCCCTGTGCTTGCTGGTCTCTTTCACAGGATGGGGCAGAGCTGGTCCACACAGGTTCAAGGGCACCTGAGCAGCAGATGGCATCGGGCGAGACGTCCCCGGAGCCACCATCTCTGGTACAAGCTGAAGGTTATCTTGGGAGCTGGGAACCCGTTGTAGGCGGGGACTAGTTAATGGGCCGGTCATTTGCCATTTAGACTGTGCAGATGAAGGGCCAGAAGTATGCAAAGGTTAAGGATGGGGCCAAGGTTCAGTTATGATTCAGTTTATTGGGCTATTTAACCTTATCAGAGAAATCACAAAATAACTTGTTCTTATCATGTACCCATGATAAAATGATGGCGCAGAAGGATTGCTCTTTAAAATGTTTTGTTTTCTCCCTTGAGATGAACTTGGCCATGGCCAAGTTCACTTCACTATTCTTCCTAAACTACTCTTAACTATTCTTCAGATGAAAATTAATTTACCTGTCTGTTTTCTTTTTTAATTGAAATCATTCTTCAATGACCCCTATTCTTTGGTCCTCAGTAATCGTGCAGCTACACACCTCTACCAGCATCCCAGCCCCACTTTGTTTTTGTGGGTGGAATTCCAAACTGACACTTCCCTGAATCCTCAAAACATTCGATCTATGGCCCGAGGGCTGCTTCTCCTTTTGCTCAAACAATGTCAGACACATTTCAAGATTCAGCTGAAATTCTTCTGTTTTAAAAATCCTTTAGGGAACAGTTACTCTCTGTTTTGAACTTGTGTACTTAATTCCTTTCCTACTAGTCCCTTGGTTTGTTTGAATTCTGCTTCCAACTTGTTTTTCTAGGGGCTGTAGAAGCAAACAGAACTGCATTACTGATAGTTTTTGCCATGTCAAGCAGTTTTCGCTCATTTCACTATTGTGTCAATTTTCTGGCTCAGGAAATAAAACCAAAATAAGATGCTGTTTTCTTCTCTTCTGTCATTTAATTTATTTTTCTTCAAATGGTATCACATCCAAAGCCTTTATATTATGGTTAGTATCTTCAGTGTGAGGAAGGTGATAGAGAAAAAAGAAAGAAGTGGAAAATGTAAAGGGAGTATGACTTAAAAAAATAAAAAGTTTTTGAAGAGAAGAAAAGACAGATAAGGAGAAGGTGGAATTTCCTTAATATTTCCCTACCAAATGGCCTTAATAACAAATAAATCAATGTAATGTTAGCAATAGCTACCCCAAATCAGAGAGGAAACAAAACCTAAAACTCATGATTATTTTCAAATTTAGTTATTGTTATCAATGTTAATAACTGTTATCACAAAACTACAGTAGAATGGAAAATAAAATCCAGAATGATTTTAATTAATTAGTAGTATTTCCCATTTATACATGTATAACGAATGATGGAAATAGAAAATCATTTTTTGGCCTATACCACAGTAATAACTTTTACAGGAAAAAACAATCAGTGGGCAGAAGTATGATGAGAAAAAGTATATTTGCACACTCTATTTGTGCCTCCCCCCAAAATACTTTCCAATTATCAATAGAAAAACTGTAATTTTACAGTGGAGAAGCCTGGCTGATATCAGTTTAATCAAGCTTTGTGTTAACACCTCCAGTAATAAGACAAATAAGTGTCATATACCCCTTAATATAATGCACTTAGGAGAGCACAGAATCAATTCTCTGGTATTTTTGCAAAAAAAAATTTGCAACTTAAACATAAACATGAGGAAATATCAGACTAACCCAAATGAAGGGAGATATACAAAATTACTGGCCTCTAGTCTTCCAAAGTGTCACGTTCATGAAGGGCAGGATGGCTGGGAGCTGTCACAGCTTGGAAGATGCTGAGGACAGCGGATGACCAAATCCAGTGTGTGTCCTGATTGAATCCTGGAGCAGGGAAAGGACATTAGTGGGACAAATGGGAACACTTGAATAAAGTTTGTAGATTAGTGAATAATGTGTTATTACTGTTAATTTCCTGGGTCTCGATAACTGTGCTATGACTTTATAAGATATTAGTCTTTGGGGAAGCTGGGTAAAGGATATATGGAAATTATTTGTAATATTTTTAACCTTTTTTGTAAGTCTGAAATAATTTCAAAATGAAGTTAAAACAATGGAATAGTGGAGAGACAGCTTTTAAAAGCACGTGATCTCCAATAAAGAATTTGAATGTTTAGATAAATTCAGGATCTCCAAATAACATTTTCAGAAATGGCCTCTTTCTTATTTTATTACTTACAAAGTAGCGAAATATGAGTCCAGTCAGCAAAGAATGAACTCATGTGGTGTGTATTTAACTAAAGAAGGTTACATAGTTTACGGAGTGTCTGTGGATGATCTTGGATGGCACGTGGTATGCCTTCTGTGTTTATTTTGAGATTATCTTGTTTTCTGCATCTAACACCAAATTAGAAGTTTAAAATTTTATTTTCATCCCAGAAGAAAATATAAAATTCCTTATAATTAACAGCAAATTGATGTGAGACCACTTGCCTGTCCTTGTGTCCTAATCTCTTCCTAAACTAGAAGACACACACACATACCCCAAAAATACAGTTTCCTGTTATTCAAACTATATTATGAAAGGTGTGACACTAGAATTTTTCACTCAGACTGACTCAAAAGGAAGATAACAAACTGTTTTTACTCAAAAGCAAAATATTTTTTAAAGTTGGTAATTACTTCCAGAACTTTACATTGTAAAAAGCCAACAATGTAGTTACAACAATAAATTACTTTTTGTAAGTAATCTGTATCTGGGAAAACTCTCCAGGGTATTTCTTTTTATTTTTCACAGTTTGAGGAATGGGATTCGGATTTTATAAGAGTAAGCAAAATAACCCTGAAAAGTGTCTTGTCTGGAGGGCAGGAGTAAGATGGCCACTCACTCTGACGGCTCCTCTCTCATGAGGTGGCATCTAGGCCCCACTTGTCCATTCTTGCGTTTGAAGTTATGTCGTGACAGTTTCAAAGTCTGATTCTTAAGAGCTTCCACTCTTGAAGTCTAAGCCGCCATGTAAAAGAGCAACTACCCACTGGAGAAATGATGTGAAGAAACTATGGGAATACATGGAGAGGCCCAAGGGGTCAACTCAGCCAACTTTCAATTCACGCCCACCAAAGTCTCTGATGTAAGCAAAGCCTTCTCATACCCTGGGGACCAGCCAGCTGCCAGCTGTGTGCCGTCACGCGACCCCACTCAACCCCTGGAGCAGAGGAATCACACAGCGGAGTCGTACTAAACTCCTGACCCACCGATCTTGAACATCAAGGATTCTTGCTTTGATTCGTTGACTTTGGGGTAGTTCATTAAGCAGAAATAAGTAACCAGAACACCTGGATGTGAGGAAAGCTGCTTGTTGGGTGTGTCGAAGACCGCAGCTTTCTGTCCTATTCTCACCTTGCCTTTAAAATCTGAATCTTAGATACATGTGTCAATATGCCCAGTTTAAGACAAAGAAAGGCTAATACTATATGATATCACTTACATGTGGAATGTAAAAACTAATACAAATGAACTTATATACAAAACAGAAACAGACTTACAAAGATGGAAAACAAACTTATGGTTACCAAAGGGGAAAGGCGGAGAGGGATAAATTAGGAGTTTGAGATTAACACATACACACTACTATATATAAAATAGATAACCAACAAGGTCCTACTGTATAGCACAGGGAACTCTACTCAGTATCTTATAATAACCTATGATGGAATATAATCTTAAAAAACAAACAAAACAGAATCACTATGCTGAACACCTGAAACTAACACCATATTGTAAATCAACTACACTTCAATAAAAATAATCATAATTTCCAGGCTCCTTTGAAGGTCTGTGTGGTCAAGTGACAAACGTTTCCTCAGAGATATACATGGAAATACTGTTTGCACGTGCTGGACAATGTCCCTAAACCATTTCTCCTTCTCCCTCCTCTGGGCTAGAATGTGAATGTGGTTATTGGTGTTACAGCCTCATCAGGGACCGTGAGGAGGAGGACTTCACCCTCAAGGTGTGGGAGCTTAGTGCTGTAAGGATCAGGAACTCTTGTGATTTCAAGAAGGTAGCGACCTTATTTTTCATGAATGAAAAACACATATGATTTTGCATATTATTTTATAGTTTTGGGTATATGAAGCTGAGATTAATCCATGCAGTGGGTAATTAAAGAAAGCAGGAAAATAAGGAGGCAGTACTTTATTTCAAAGAATGTTAAGATAGAAATATATTGGCTGAGCTTGGAGATTCTAATATTCAATTATGACACCAAGGATAATATCATATCATTTATCCATCTCCACCATTAGCCAAGATCCAGAAGTTTCATGACACATCCCAATATATGTTTGCAAGTCTTAGCCATTTAATTTATCTAATTGTGGTTGTATTTTCTATTTTTTAAAAAAAATAAATATTTCATTATATAAAAATGAAGAGTAACATAACAAACAATAATATATCCAACCTAACCAAAGAAATGAAAACTGCAAATGGAACAAGAACATTCTGTGTACCTCTACCCGATTGCATTGTATTTCTTTCCTGTAACCACTGTTGTGAATTTGGGTTACATTATCCCTATTTACAGAAGCACAACTTTATTCTATATGTATTATTCTTCATTGGCATGTACTTTGGTTTCTGTGGTTTTTTATTTTTAATTAATTTTTTATTGGAGTATAGCTGATTTACAATGTTGTATTAGTTTCAAATGCACAGCAAAGTGAATCAGTTATACATACACATATATCCACTCTTTTTTAGATTCTATTCCCATATAGGTCATTATAGAGCACTGAGTAGACCTCCCTGTGCTGTACAGTTGGTTCTCATTAGTTATCTATTTTATATAAACTAGTGTGTATATGTCAGTCCCAACCTCCCAATTCATCCCACTCTCCTTTCCCCCTTGGTAACCATAAGTTTGTTTTCTAAAACTGTGACTCTATTTCTGTTTTGTAAATAAGTTCATTTGTAGCATTTTTTAGATTCCACATATAAGTGATATCATATGATATTTGTCTTTCTTTGTCTGACTTACTTCACTCAGTATGACAGTCTCTAGGTCCATCCATGTTGCTGCAAATGGCATTTTGTTCTTTTTCTTTTTTTTTTTTTTTTTTTTTAAATAAATTTATTTATTTATTTATTTTTGGCTGCGTTGGGTCTTCGCTGCTGCGCTCGGGCTTTTCTCTAGTGTGGTGAGGGGGGGGGCTACTCTTCATGGTGTTGCACGGGGTTCTCATTGGGGTAGTTTCCCTCGTTGCGGAGCACGGGCTCTAGGTGTGTGGGCTTCAGTAGTTGCAGCACGCAGGCTCAGCAGTTGAGGTGCACGGGCTTAGTTGCTCTGCGGCATGTGGGATCTTCCCGGACCAGGGCTCAAACCCTTGTCCCCTGCATTGGCAGGCGGATTCTTAGCCACTGCGCCACCAGGGAAGTCCCTGTTCTTTTTCTATGCCTGGATAATATTCCATTGTATATATGTACCACATCTTCTTTATCCATTCATCTGTCAATGGACACTTAGGTTGCTTCCATGTCTTGGCTATTGTAAGTAGTGCAGCAATGAACATGGGGGTGCATGAATCTTTTAGAATTATGGGTTTTGCCGGATATATGCCCAGGAGTGGGATTGCTGGGTCATATGGTAGTTCTATTCCTTAGTTTTTTAAGGAACCTCCATACTGTTCTCCATAGTGGCTGTATGAATTTACATTCCCACCAGCAGTGTAGGAGGGTTCCCTTTCCTCCACACCCTCTCCAACATTTATTGTTTGTAAATTTTTTGGTGATGGCCATTCTGACCGGTGTGAGGTGGTACCTCATTGCAGTTTTGATTTCCATTTCTCTAATAATTATTGATGTTGCGCATCTTTTCATGTGCTTGTTGGCCTTAAATTTCATTAAAAAATTGTGATACTGTATGTATCCTTCTGAAACCTTTATTTTTCTAATATCACATTTTTGAGATTTATCCGTAGACACACATAGCTGTGGTTTATTCATTTTCACTTCTCCATAATATTTCACTGCAAAATATTCTGAAGTATATTATTTCATTTTATCACCAATGAATATTGAGATTTTAGATTTGTTGCTATTTCAAACTAAAAACATAGTTGTATAAGTTTCTTTCTGCACACTATGTTCATTTACAAATAAATCAATCAACACTGTCATTTTCTCCAGCCCCCAAATTATATTCATTTCCTATATTTTCTCTTTAGGTCTTGGGAGCAGGCTTAGGAGATGGGGGCGATTGGTGGGAGAACTGATTTCAGGATTTTTGTCTTCTAATGTTGAATTTGGCAGAAATGAACAATCCAATTCAGGACAACACCCAGGAAATTTGGTACATTGAATAAAATTCTTAAACCCTGGTGTGTGTGGGAGATTGAAAATGGTATCATTTTACCTTGCTTAGTTCAGATTCTCTTATCACTCAAACCTAAGAATAGGAAAGGGGAAGAGAAGCGCGCATGGTTACCCTAATGAGCGTGAATTATGTCACGGATGGCTCAGCACATGGGATCCAGTCATGCTTCCCAAGTCATTTTCATGGAATGGTCTTTTACCTTCTCATTGTTAGTGTTTTTGAAAACCTGAAAGACAGGGAATTTCAATGTAATAGAAGGCTTTGAAGACGGAAAGACATGTATCATTTTTTCAACATCACC
This sequence comes from Balaenoptera ricei, assembly GCF_028023285.1. NCBI lineage: Eukaryota > Metazoa > Chordata > Mammalia > Artiodactyla > Balaenopteridae > Balaenoptera > Balaenoptera ricei. Next base: position 510,320 of record NC_082643.1, on the reverse strand, counting down.
TGAGTAAAAATGTAGATTTAAAAATGTGTTTAGTGTGTATAGGTACTCTCCAACTTCCTCTCAATTTTGCCGTAAACTAAAATGCTCTAAAGTCTTTAAAAAAAAAAAGTAAGGTTTTTGTAAACTGCTTTTGTCAAAGAGAATTAGAATATTTATATTATGTAAAGCTTACTTATCTCCTTTGTACTTTTTACCCATTTAGTGATTTTTGTATATTTATTTTGTAATTTTAGATGAAAGTTTATTTTCATAAAATAATAGTACGTTTTATTTTAAAGTTTAGATGAGATAAATGCGATTTGTAATTTTTGGTTGAAAATGTAGTTTACTATTTATTATTGGCAGGTTAGATGCCACAAGAACCCAAATACTATATTTTTGGCAGCATGTACCCTATTCCACAGGTATTTCCTTACTAGCAGATGTAAAGCTGCTCTGCTTTCCTTTTTTGTTTCCATAAGGTGACTTCGGTTTGGATTTATTATGAATGTATGTCTTTCTTGAAAACTTGCTAAGTATTTCTCAAAATAATTTACTAATTTTCTTGGGTTTCATCTGTTTGCCAAGAACTTGTAAAAGTCAGACTTTAGTTACAAACTGAGAAGTTATTTGTTATATTTCATAGATACTGACAGAATATAGGAGATTTCTGAGTTAGATACAAAGGATTTTATTACTCATGGACCCACGAGTTCCATGAGAAAAATAATGTGTTGATTCCTCTTTCCCCAGAGGAGTGATGGAGAGAGACCTGGCAGGTGACACAGAAGTAATGAGTTTGCATCTTAGCTGAAGAGTCCAAATATGCTACAGTGTGCAGGAAACCTGCTGTTCTATTGTCTCAGATGGACACATTGTCTTTGTTACACGGACAGTATAAAAACCTTCCATTTGCTCCAGAGGGAAGTACTAGCTCTATCTTGTAAGGCCATTTGCTATAAAAAACATCCTTGTAAAGATAGTCTGGAACAAAGGTAACCAGTGTGCCTCCTTGTAAGATGTACAGAAACATGAGAGACCCACCATGAATCATCTCAAAATGATGTTCATCCATGGTTTCTATATTTTCTTGGCTTCTGCTGAATTTTCCCATGAGTATACCCCCGTCACCCACTCTAATTAATTTACTCACAGTGTGTGAGACCAAATTTGTTCCATTTTTTCCAGTGTAGCATTTAATTATGTCCTGTACTAGCAACAGAACTCCAAACAGCAGAATGAGGCCCACCTGCAGTGACGACCTCCAAGTTCATGGACCAACCAACGGAACCAACCATCAGGCCAGTTTCCTGTAGTAGCTGTATGCACCTTTTACCTGGTCTGAGGCATTATTTCAGGTACAGCAGGATGTATTGGTGCCTGCATGGCCTCTACCTGGAACTGTAAGGCCAAAGTCTCAGACAATTGTCTCATAACAGCCCAAACCAGTGAATTAAGACTGATCTATGAGATATGAGATATGGGGACATATGTATATGTATAACTGATTCACTTTGTTATAAAGCAGAAACTAACACACCATTGTAAAGCAATTATACTCCAATAAAGATGTTTAAAGAGAAAAAAAAAAAAAAAAGACTGATCTAAATGCCTTTGGGGACCAAGGTAGTTTCACTGATCACCACCACTAAAGTTAGATAAAATTTTATAATACATTTTCTCCCATTGGATGACTCCAATTTGAGAGATAATTACCCATAGGGTCAACAAAAAGAATCAGCGTACACAGAAATCTCTGCATGGTTTACTCTGGTCAGTGAATTTGTGTACAGATATTTCCTGAAATGCTTTGAAATTATACGTCTTCCAATCTTTGCTGAGGGCGTGTGTGTGTGTATGTGTGCGTGTGGTGGGCAGGGGCCTCAGTGCTCAGGTTGTTTACCACTCTGACTTAACCTTAACTTCCTCCTTGTGCAGGGCCTCAAGGTCGCCCAGAGGTGAGAGACTGGAATCCTTTTAGGCATTTTCTGGGCAAACCCACAGCCCTGCATATGCATGTGAGTTTCTGGTTTTCTAGGTTTATATCAGAGCTTTCAAAATTCTTTATGGAATCTCACTCCCCAGGTCTTTTTCTGCATTTTTGGCCAGACTCTTGTTTGCCCCAACTTGTATCTAAACCTCAGGCAGATGCCATGTACTTAAATGTACTTAAATACTCTGATGATCAACAAGAGAGTAACAGAGTACTATACATAATATTCCGGGAATATTATTTTTATCTATAAGCAAATAGTTGCAAGAGAAAGGCGGGGGCAGTGGGATGTTTGGTGGGTGGGGTTATCATTCACACGGCACCTCTTGTGTTACAGGTTGTATAACCTCCCTTCAACTACACAAACATACGCTGTTATCATATTTTAACTATTATTTAAATTAAACCACTCTAAATTGGGAAATTTAGAATGATTTGTTTTATAAAAGAGATAGAATTTATATATTGAAGCAAGTTCAAAGTTATAGTATGCCTAATTTTATAACATAGAATTAAAACTATAATCAGGAATCATCAAGAAAACTTAAAATACACTACAGGCTAAATATTTTTGACCTGAATTATGAAAAAATTCTATCTGTTCTTTATTGTACTATTTTTTTGACACAAAAACTTAATCTTACATTTGTAACCATGGTGAAGCTTTAAAGAGTATTTCTCAGAAAGCTTCTTTTGGTTTTTTATTATACCGTTTGATTCCATTTTAGAGGCTGAACGCTTTGTCATCTCTTAGCAGTCAAGGGAATAAATTAAAGGAATTTTCGGTGAAAGAAGTGATAGTTTTTCCATGCTCTTGGATAGACATCAAAGGAAGAGAGCTCTATTTTATTCCCTGTGATTTTCTTTAGGCTTTTGAGGCCAGGAAGTATCATCAGAGAACAAACATCCAGTTCAAAATGGAAAAACAAAACAAAACAAAACAAAAAAACCACAGTGTTTCACTACTATAAAATGGTCTCAGAATTATCCTTGACAGAGGAGGAAAATTTTGAAAGGGGTATTATAAGATCTCTGCATAAAAAGACAGCTGTAAATGAAACAACAGGTTTTCGTTTTGCAGAATTGTTTGCGGTTAGAGAACACAATGTTTGCAGACGAACCTATGGCAGAATGGCAGTATTTTCCATAGCTGTCAATCAAAGAGTTGTCCCAGGGGAAGCAGTGCGTCCCGGGACTCGTGGGCTAGGAGCTGAGCAAGACAAGGGCAGGGAGCTGCAGGTGCAGGGCAGGTTCTTCCTGGAAGCAGACGCTTTGCTCACGATGGGGAGGAAACAGGGATCCTCAGCTTCACGCACCTGAGGCCACATCCAGGCACTCTCGTTGCTACCCACAGGCAGCTGTGCTTGCTTTTAGCAACTTAAGGACATTCATCTGTTCAAGGACTGGGGTGGGATGTTTGAGGGTAGTTCCTGACTCTTCCCCAAATGCTTCCTGCCCCTCCCGTCTCACTCAAACCAAAAACACACGACACACAATGATGAAACAAGGCACAAAGTTCTTCAGAGGAGGTCGGGTAGACCTAAAAGTACCCACTTGTAACTGAAGATGTGGAGATACGAATTGTGATTATGAACAGTCAGTCTCATGGGGTCATGTTCATCTGTACTGTTGCTTTATTTTCACTTTAAATATAAATGCTATTGAGACAGGCTGGGACCTGGGACCCTTTGCTGCCATGTTTGTACCTGGACATATGTCTCCTCTAGCAACAGATACAAAGAAACCGTGAGGGAGTAAAAATAACTGCATGCATGAGCAGTTGGGGCAAATTATGGACAAGAAGATACAAAGAGAACAACAAAACAACTGCCACTTCTGAGGAGCCGGGAGCAAAAGCAGGGGTTCAGGAGCAAAAGCAGGGAGCTGCACACGCCGCCTGCACTCAGCACCACCTAAGGGGCGGGCAGATCACCTAAGCCGCCCCTCCGACCCCAGCCCTGGACACACCCCTGCCCTCACCCCTTATAAGGAACCAGCTCGCCCCCCCCCTCAGGGAGCCAGCCGGCAAGGGAACCTGTCCTTTGTTCTCCTTCCCTCGTGCTGCACCAGGGGCCCCAGGACAGCCTTGCCTCAATTTCTCCTCTGGCCTCTAGTCAATTTCTATTGATCAAGGAGGCCCAGAACTCTGGTCGGTATCACTACTGAATCAATTTCTTCTCCGATAAATGCCTCGATTAGAAGGAGTCCAGTTTCTGACCTCATGCAGGTAATCTATATATAAGTTAGAGACACTGTCAAGTGAGTTCTCTCCCACATGCTAAGGAATCCATGGCCTGCTCAGCAGTGACATTTAAGATATCCCACGAGTGGCATGACACTGAAACGTCACAGTGCAATGCAGCCAACCATGGTGGTCCCGGCCACGAGCCACCATGGGGGCACCCCAGAGCTGCGCCGTACCAGCTGGCGCATCAACCCTGGTGCCCTGGGAATATCTATGAGTTCCCAAAAATAAAGAATTGTGGAATGGATCCCAGGACTTAATGCAAAAAAACACCCTATATAGAAAAACTTCAGGCTTCTAACTTCACTGAATCCAGTACTAAATGTACCTCCTTATCTTCCTCAGCTTCTTCCAAGTCTTTTTCACTTTCTAATAACTGCAGAAGGTCAGTATATGCAGCTTCCAACCCGCGCTGGCAACCTGGGATCGTTATCCAAGACTCTTGCAGGATCTCTGCCTGCTTTTTAATAGCATAATTTTCACATCTTCGATTTTCATTTTTTCAATCTTTTCTTCTTGTTGTTTTGCTTCTTTTTCACACATCATTTTTTCTTTGACAAATCACTGTTCAAAGTCAGCTCCCATCTTCTGCTTCTGCACAATTACTTTCTTTAACAATCCCTTGTGGCTTTTCATTCATTCCTACCAAAGCCATATTAGTCAAATAACCAAAGCAGAAAATGGATTACGTGGCTATCAATTTAGAGAATTTAGGTACCTCTGGGTAACCTTGAGACCCAGGAACCAAGACAGGAAGTAAAGTGACAGAAATCAGACCTGCCGGTTAATAGATGGCCCTGTGAACATGCAACCATGAAAGGATTTTGAGAAGTCCTGCCTCTTTTCATTGCTTGCTGGGGATTCAACATCCTGGCTGGAGCCTTTCATCTGCTAAACCTCAGTTGCCTTTTAGTACCTAAATCAATGGGGTGTAAACGTTTGCTTTCTGTAGAGGACCCAAAGCCTTGTCTTTCAAAGACTTGTGGTATATTTATACAATGGAATACTACTCAGCCATAAAAAGGAATGAAATGATGCCATTTGCAGCAAAATGGATGGACCTAGAGATTGTCATACTAAGTGAAGTAAGTCAGAGGAAGACAAATATCATATGATATCACTAATTGAAACTTTAAAAAATGATATACATGAAATTATACACAAAACAGAAAGACTCACAGTTGTAGAAAACAAACTTATGTTACCAAAGGGGAAAGGGAGGGGAGGAATAAATTAGGAGTTTGGGATTAACATATACACACTACTGTATATAAAATAGATAACCAACAAGGACCTACTGTATAGCACAGGGAGCTCTACTCAGTATATTGTAATAACCTATAAGGGAAAAGAATCTGAAAAAGATAGATATATATGTATGCATAAATGAATCACTTTCCTGTACACCTGAAACTAATGCAACATTGTAAATCAACAATACTTTAATTTACAAAAAATTTAAAAAGACTCACAAGATGGTGAATCTTCCAAAATAAAAAAATGATATTTGGAAAAATAAAACAAACAAAAAACATGCATTTTAACCTTTTTTATGTCTCAGTTTCTTCATTTGTAAAAGAGATATAAAAATTCTACCATCTCAAGGGCTATATGAGGATTGATGATTTAAGGCAGTCAAAACAATGCCTGACATCTAGTGAGCACTTAATAATAGTAGATTATTATTTAACCTTAATTTCATCATGATAACATATCAACATAAATATCATCATCATCATCATCATCATGAATATTCCCACAAACATGCGTTATATTTCAATAAGGGATCTCTGTAAAACTGTCTGCCAGAGCTTAAGACCATTGTATTAGAGCTCACATTATGACACCAGAAAACAACATCTTTAAAATTTAATATTATACTGTCCTGCTGTTAAAAAGTCCTCAGGTAATTTTTCCATCTCTTGCTCTGTATTCTTGCCAAGTGGCCAGATCTTCTCTTCATACCAGGAACTCCTGTACATTTGTTAAAAAATTTGAACTTTATTCCTTTTAGGCTCTACATTTCTCACCTCATGAATTTTCTAATTATTTTCCTAAAAATAAATGTTTGCATTTAAAAAAATAAATGTATGCATACATACATAAATACATAAAGTCATTTTCTCCCCAAAGATGAAGTCTCTGCCCTGCTCAATTGTATTAGTTTTCCTCATTGTATAATATTGTAAGTAATATTGTAGGGTTGCTCTGGGACAGCTCATGTCCTGAAAATATGGTACTTTCAGTGGGAAAGTCTAACACAGGGGACATTGTTTGGTTGATTTCCCAAGTAATGGTCACTTATCCTTACTTGTTTTCATAAAACGAATAGTAAGCTTTTTTAAAACTGTTTGTGTCCATGAGTTTCCCAGAAATGAAAATATTCATATTTAAATATTTAAAATAAGTTTATGACTATTAACATATGGAAAATTTGCAACATACAAGTTTGGGAACAAGAAAAATTACAAATATTTGGTTAAAAAATATTGTACTTAAATACGTTGTGATAGGATAGCATTTACTAATGGCTTACCCATACATGAGGCTAAGCTAGGAGAAACTTAAAGACAAGCTAACTAATGTCGTCTGGACCCAATTAGTCTGTGAATGATTAGCTCACTTGCTTTGAGCGTGGTGCTAATAAGGGCCAGATCACAGGTTTGATCTCTTTGTTGGCTGGTTAGTTTGGCTTTTTGCCATTGCTGTATCTTTCATGTCTCAAGTTCATGGTTAACTCTTACACATGTGTCACTGGTCATAGGGAGAAACAAGACAGAGTGTAGATGTGAATCTGCAAACTCATCCACTCTACTGGAAAAACAAAACACGCACTCTTCTGGTGGGAGGTCAGTCACCCTCATCTGACGATACCATGTCCACTTCTAAGAGAATTGTCGTTGTTAAAAATGAACCAAACCCTCACTCGTAGATGCGTGGAAGGGTGTAAACAGCACATTTGCCTATGCGCCGTCATTTTCTATAGGCATTCAAAGACACTTAAACTTTACATCTACCCTTTTTTTTTTTCACACAGGGCACTGAAAAGTAGAAGATGATTTGAACATACCTACATGAAAAAGGAATTTTCTTATTACAAGTAAAGTAAAATAAGAAGATAGCTTCCAAAGGATTGAGGTAGAAGTCCAGCTAACTCATATTAATGTGAAGATCAAGTATTTTATGGAAAAAATTAATGTATAAATTGTTACTAAAGTAAAAAAATCACCAATCCATGATATTTCGCTAAAATATTAGTTATGACATCTCTCTCACTGTTCAAAGCATGTTTGCATGTGAAGCTTAGTCACACTTGGTGACACTTCAGGTTCAACCTTTCTTGAATTTTGTGGCAATGTCAACATTGTTCTGAGTCGTCCTTAAGGCAGAGCATTCTATAAATACCAGTTTTGTTCATTTTTAACAATGAATCAACGAATGAATAAGTGAATTTGAGCAGAAGAAATATTTCAAAGGTTGACAGCTAGTTCTCTTGAAATTTCTAACTCTGTCCAATGATTATTTGTTGCATATGCATGGGCCATTCTCCTAAAGTCTTATATTCTGGCATATTTTGCCTGAACAAATTATGTGTCTTTAAGAACTAGGCTGTTTTTAATGATTTCTCTCTAAATGCAACTTTCAGCAAAAAATGAATATCTTACCCTAAAACAATTGCTTAATTCAAAAAGAAAATGTAGTGGCAGTATGATTTAATTATGGTAAAGAGACTGTGGGTGTTATAAAAGATAAATGCAGCATATCAGCAGGATCCAAGTTTCTAAGAATTGCTGTCTTCTACATTTTTGTGTTTCTTTTAACCATCAGGGGAGTTGTAGGGTGTACTGTGGTGTGATTTTTGTAGTGCAAATCACCTGTACGCACAATTCTGGACATAAGACTTAAAAAAAAAGATTGACTGAAGTTATGAAAATTAAGGGGTTAATTCAACTAGTTCCATGATTTTAACTTTCATTTTAAAAACCCATAAAGTTGCAGGAACAGGAGTAGGAATTAGGCAAAAGGCCCAGCACATCACTTCTTAGGTACTCCAAAATGGGCAGTATCAAGTTTAATGAAAGATGACAAATATTTCACTTTCAAAATGAAGGCACTTTGACACACTTTTTGAGATCACACAATATTAATAAAGGAACTTGGTCTCTTCCATCTTTCATTTTGAGACTTTACAGTAGTTCCTGGGCATACTCCTTGGAAGAGTTTTGTTCTTTTCTTTCTTGTTTTGTTTTTTAAAGGCATGTTTTAAAAGTTAGGGCCCTAAACAAAACCATATTTGAGAGAAATATTGGATTAGTTAATTATTTCTGTCTTTCTTATAGCTTAAAAATGAAAGTTAATAAAGATCATGAGGCAACTCATTTCCTCTAGGAAGCCTTACTCTATTATTTTTTTTTAACATCTTTATTGAAGTATAATTGCTTTACAGGGGTGTGTTAGTTTCTGCTGTATAACAAAGTGAATCAGCTATACATATACATATATCCTCATATCTCCTCCCTCTGGCGTCTCTCTCCCACCCTCCCTATCTCACCCCTCTAGGTGGTCACAGAGCACCCAGCTGATCTCCCTGTGCTATACGGCTGCTTCCCACTAGCTATCTATTTTACATTTGGTAGTGTATATATGTCCATGTTACTCTCTCATTTCATCCCAGCTTACCCTTCCCCCTCCCAGTGTCTAGAATGGTCTCTTTGGTCCTCGTGTGTCCCCATCCTGTGTTCATTCTGTGTTCATCCTGTGTTCATTCTGTGTTCATCCTGTTTTCATTCAATTCCAGTCGAATAAGCCTTTCCACAGTAATGAACTCAAAAACAAAATTGCAAGCATAAGAAGAATTTGTAAACTCAGTTTTCAGTCCTCAAGGAAGATGAGGATAAGCATGTAACCTGCAAAAATATTTGTGGATATTTAATATCCATCATCAGGGTTGTGTCATGGACCGCATATAAAACCAAAGACAAAATACTGCTGAAAAAATGTCAGCTCTAACTTCAAAACTTAGGAGTTGTATTAATACCATGATGGAAGGTGAGACACCTGCATTCACATATCATCCTGTAAAGGTGATGTTTCACTTAAAACAACTGGCTGTTCTAAACTCAGCTCATATTTTATTCCAAGTTTTCTTTATGCATTTACAAACAGGGAAGGGATAGTTGGTTCCATTAACAGAAGAAGAATTTCAAAAATGTAAAAGATGCCAGTTTTATATTATTATCATATGATGCTTAAAATAGAAAAAAACAGTTAATTCCAATAATTGTTTGATGCTGTAATCCAAGTTTTGAAATCAAAGCTTTAAAAATTTGAGTGGTGTGTTGAGTTAGGGATTCAACATTGAATATGAAATGTTTACTTGCAGTGATAATAAGAATAGTAATTTCCTGGGAGTGCAGCATCATGACACAAACATTATTGTGCTGAATTAAGAAAGCGTTGGAACAGAAATGTATTTGGAATTGGTGGCGCTACACACGTGACTCATAATTTTGACTATACCGACTGCAATATTCTATCAATCTAAATATAAGCTGGTCCTACTAATCAACAATAAGAGACCTCACCTCCCTCAGCTGCATCCCCCTGAAGCTTGCCCCCATAATTTTAACTTGAAATTCTCATCTTTAAATGTATATTTCTTTGAGGATGGCTATAGAAGGAGGATCTCCAGAATTTTACTGTTCTAAGGCCCACTTGTTATTTAATTGCCCGGTGTTACGGAAGTCTGCAGATCGGGATGGTGACAGTTGGGGAGAGTAAAAGGCTGTGTGGAGGAAGCCCTGAGCCAAAGACCAGCCTCATCTTCCTTCTGGCCCATAGCTGTTCTATCAGCATCTTCCTAGTGAGCTACCCCCAACCGTAAGATGCATGGATTTAAGTTTCTTTGAGACTCCACCCAGAAGTACTTCACGGCGTGAAACGAGGCACTCCATGGGCTATTTTAAAATCTGAGGTAAGTAGACTTGTTATTAGATCAATCAGCTCATAAAAAGAAATAAATTAATTACATTTGAATGTAGGGCACTCACATCTTTCTGCACATCTCCAAGTTTAGAATGTCAAGCGTGAACGTGAATTCCAAAGGCAGCGCTGCCGTGTGTTCTGTCAGAGAAGCCGGACCTGCTTTCCCCAGTCCTCCGGTGAGCTGCGTTGAACATCATTTCCAGTCAATGTGCCAATTTGCTGACTGGTGTCAGCCAAGGCTTGCTAATTTCAAAGCCAACTTGCATCACTGTGAATATTTCATTTCTGTTTTTTACATGCAAGATCCAAATGATGAAAGCTGCCTTGTTCTCTTATGATCTAGAAAAGACTTAGTTTGGGGTCAAGAATCATGGACTACTTTACCAAGTGTTTGTTCTTTAGATGTTGTGTTTTCACTCACTCACTCACCTGGAGAGCTTGAGTTCATTACTATCGCTCACTGCATGTACCTCACTCTCCTCCGCTGGCCGCTTCAGAGACCAGAGGCTGTGTTGCAGGGAGGAGGGGGCATCGAGAGCTGCTTGGGGCTGGGAGCCAGCACGGGTCTGCAGCCTCAGCAAAGGGTTCAAACCAGAAAACAAGGCAAAGCACAGTCCCAAGAGCAGGGCAATTATGACATAGAAACAAAGATCTTTAAGAAAAGTTTTAGCCTAAGTGTATGAGCAACATAGAGTTGCACCAATTAACATTTGCCCCTGATGGGGTGTGAGCCTGCTGACAGCTGAGTGCCTGGAAATCTGGCGCCAGCCCTGGACATGGCTGGTCCTGTCCAACCGCAGGTCCTCATGGAAGCTCTGAGACCCTGAGTTACCTCGGGTTTGTAATTAATCACTAGGAGGTCAAGTCTACAATTCCCTTTACTGAAGGAAACTGGGGTCATATTATTATTATTATTTTTAACATCTTTATTGGCGTCTAACTGCTTTACAATGGTGTGTTAGTTTCTGCTGTATAACAAAGTGAATCAGCTATACATATACATATATCCCCATATCTCTTCCCTCTTGCGTCTCCCTCCCACCCTCCCTGTCCCACCCCTCTAGGTGGTCACAAAGCACCGAGCTGATCTCCCTGTGCTATGCGGCTGCTTCCCACTAGCTATCTATTTTACATTTGGTAGTGTATATATGTCCATGCCACTCTCTCACTTCATCCCAGCTTACCCTTCCCCCTCCCCGTGTCCTCAAGTCCATTCTCTACATCTGCGTCTTTATTCCTGTCCTGCCCCTTGGTTTATCAGACCAATTTTTTTTTTAGATTCCATATATATGTGTTAGCATACGGTATTTGTTTTTCTCTTTCTGACTTACTTCACTCTACAAGCAAAAGACCATTGAGGCTTTAGGAATGCTAATTTAATATAATAGGGGTAAAATAAATATCTAGATAATTTAAACTGCCTCTTTTCCTCCCTGTGATAAAATCTCTGACGATGGAGGAAATATACCCATTTGGCTTGAATTCTACTCATCAACTAAAACATCAAATAATTGTACAAATTTTGATTAGTGTTTTCCCTTTGTGTATAGACTTGATGTTCATTTTTTTAACATAAAAATTGTCCCTTTACCAAAGCTGTTTTCTCATCTTTTCTGCTCTTCCTTACACTGTCTTCACTGAAGGCAATTCTTTCCCACCAAGCAAACAGCATCTAAATTCTCTAACCCTGACCTTCCTTTCAAGTTCGAATTATTTCATGTCTGACCAGCTTCTCTCATCTCCTACCTGAAACTGCCTCACAGCGGTAACTTATAATTTATCTATTTTTTGACAAGCTTATTATGTAAAAAAAAAATTAGTACATTTTTTCATAATTAGATGGCTATTTATATATTTATTTATTTATTTTCATTTATTTATTTTTTTCATATCAGTGCTAAAATGTGCTTTCCTCTGAAAGTGTATTCTTTTCTTGGCTACCTATACAAGATCACAATAAGGATATATGGGCAGGTAATCAATAGTGCAGTCTGTATTCAGCTCTCTCCATCATGGTTGCTTGGTTTCTTTTTTTTTAAATTGTAGTTATTATTTAACCTAACAATGCAATTGCTTTGGCAACATATAAGTAATGGTTAAATATGCAAAAACAATGAAGGAAGGAAGAAAGGAAGAAATGAGGGAAGGAAGGGAGGAAGGGAGGGCGGAGTTGCCTGCAACTTTTTTCGTATCCATCCACTTTCAGACTGGCTGTTCTCCTTGCTATTGAACTCAGGTTACGCTGCTCGCTGCTCAAAAGCCAATAATTCGAGAAGCAAGTGTCAATAGAAAAGAAAGATGTTTTAATCAGAAAAGCTGGCAGCCTGGGGAGAAGGCGGACTCGTGTCCAGAGACCAACTCTGAAGATTCTGCTCAGCCAGGACAGTGTTCCAAGGGAGAAATGGGGGAAGAATCTCAGTGAATCAATGAGGCAGGAGGTTGGGTTCTGCATCCTTCCCCATTGTGTGCAGGCTGGCTGACGTTCTTCAGATGTCATCTTGCCCACGTGATCTGCCTGCAGGATTGCTAAGGGGGCAGTTGGGGGTGGAGAGCTACTCATTCTTTAACTACTGAATTCTTCTTTCTTCCTTCTTTCTATCTAGGAAAGGAATCAACAGGTTAGGCAAGACATGGTGTGCATTCAGGAGAGTGTAAGTCAAGAGTTAGGTTAAATTGCCCAATGATCTCATTCCTATAATTAGGTTTTTAAGGTTAGAGGGGGACAGAAATGGGTAAAGAGGAAAGGGACAAAAGAGCCGCTTTCAGCAGGGAAGATAAGCATCAGTAGAAACAGCAAATTAAAGTCAAAAGTAAAGGGGAAATTCTCTTTTTCTTATTGTTTCTTAGAGTTTTTAGAGTGAGAAAATAAATAGCAGGTATTTTAAAAATTATTATAGATACATAGATTTGGTCTTCGGTCTCCCAGGTCATGAGAAACTAGTGACTCTATCTCAGGATTTTTCAGCCTTGGTGATTTTTCAGCCTATTGATGTTCTGGTCCAAGTCAATTCTTCCTGCATGCGACTGTGCCTTGTAGGATGTTCAGCCACAGTATTGGCCTCTCCCTTCCAGATGCCGACCATGCCCCCAAACTGTAACAACCAAGAATGTTTCCAGACTTTGCCAACTGTCCCCTGAGGGACACAACTGTCCCCAGTTGAAAATCACTGCTCTGGGTGAAGAAAGATGGTAGAGAAGGCTGTCACTTCAGTTCATTTCTCAGGTGAATGGTTTGCCATCCCGGGTGCACCTGAGGTCCTTAACAAAAAGTGATTTTCATGGAATTGCTCTGTTTTGGAGCCTGGGAATGGGCATTAGGTATCTTAAAATTCTAAGTGAGTTTCTGACATGTATCCAGGGTTGAAAGCCCTTGCTGGGAAAGGGTTTGGCTAGACTAACACAGCACATGTTTCAATCTCATAAATTTATGCATTGAATTTCTGGTGTCAGCACAAAATAAATCACTGAAACTTCTAAATGTCTCCAACACGTAAGACATTCAGTATATTTTGCATGGAAGGCTATCTTAAATTAAATTTACTGATGCATTAAATGTTAAGTAAAATTGCATGAAACAAAATTTTCTTTCCTACTTGTACCGACCTCACTTTATCTAGGGTTAAGGCAACGCAGGAAGCCGACTCCCTAACACGTTTGAAGGTGCGGTTGGGTGGATGGACAACACATTCGAATGTAATGAAACTGCCAAGTTATTTCTTGTCAAACAGCAATTTTCTCTAAAAGGCCCCAACTGCATTTACCTGATGATACTCAAACCATTGTTTAAAAAGCAAGAAGAAATAAACACAAATCTCAAAGTGTAATTTTTAATTTACATCTAGATATTTAAAAAATAAAATTTGAAATCAATATGGTCTGTGAATTTAATCAGGTCACTTGCTGAATGCATTCCTCCATTTCATTCGGTAAAATTCGACCCTCCATTTTTATTACCTAGTGACCCTAAATTTTGAGACCTGCATGTAATTGATGTTTTGTTTCCTGATAGGTTTTCAGCTTCTGCTCTACATTTTCTCTGACGTGTTTTTGTTCCCACTCCTTCTTACTTGGATCGTCAACCAAATTTACAAACCACTAGAAGCCTCCAACTTCTGTGAATATCAATCATTTAAAGAGATATTTTAAAAATATGACAACGTTTAAGTGCAATGTCAATTTTCTGGGGAAAATGATATTTACTTAATAAAGATTTAACTATAGAATTGTTCAGGGCTGTTTAATAAAAGTGAGCACATTTAAAAGTATAATATGCATTTTGAAAGCCTTTAGTATTCTTCTCATGTGCAATAAATAATCTGAAAATTAATGATGGGAATGGGCATCCTAGACTTATAACACCTCTTGTGGAGTGTTTCAGACAATTTTACTGAGATCATTCTCAGACTGCGACCACAGAAGTACTCAATTAATGGTGTCAAATTAGGTAATGGGTCAAAAAGTACATATACATTCTTAATATTTGCATATTTGCAAGTCCCACTGTGATAACATGTGTGAAATTCCATCAGATCTTTATAATTAAAGAAACAGGATGATTAATTTCATTAGAAAGCTTACTTATGGGGAAATTACAAGTTTGAAGTCTACATTTAGTTGATAGAAATTAAATACAGGCTTTAAATGTAAATCAAAGTGTATCAATGCCATAAGAAGTTAATAAGTAGAAATTCCTTCAATTTTTGACTGATAGTAAAAAGAGTCTATAAAACTTTATTGATAATTCCATTGGTCCACTTTGATCTCCCATTTTCTCAGTTCCAGTACTAATGTTAAACTGTACTGCATAACTTAAATCCTTATTATAATATTCTTTAGGTAACATAGTACAATGTTTGCTATTATTATATAGTTTCAGCTTGAAGCCCAGCAAGAAGGGATGACCATCCTGACTTAGGAACCTTAGAAATTTGAACGGATATACAATTGTACCAAGAAAAAATAAAAGTAGAAATCAAGGCTATTCTTGAAGATCGACTAATACTAAATACAATTATATTGATTTTTATGTTTTGTTACATATACAATGTAATATATGTCTCCTTGTTAAACTTTATTTTCCACTGTAAACAAGGCAAGATGATTTGGTTCTAATACTTTCAACTTCAATTAACACAGTTCATTATTTTGTAAATTTGACAGTTGATACATGCAAATAATTCTCTACCCGTGTGTATGTGAAATAAGCATTTCTCACATGGAAACCTAAGATAACAAGAACATAACACTGTTTCTGGGTGCTGGTAGCAACTTCCCTCATTAGAGGTGATACCAGGGTGCATGGGCAGCAGTAATCTGAGCTTCTCCTGCAGGTCTGGGGCAACCAAGGTACACTCAAAACTACTTCTTTCCAAAGCCTTTGTCTTCTTACCAGGGCCCTTTGGCTCAGCCAGAGAATGTCTTTTCACAATATCAAAAACATGATATAGTCTTCAGAACTTTAATTATGGTGAACTGACTTTTGTGAAATAATGGAACTTCAAAAAACTGCTCACTTCTGTCCTTTTATTCCTTAATTTTCCTAAGAAACAATTAGCTGTGGCCTGTAGGAATGATTCTTCCCTTTACTACTTTAGTCAATACAACTAAGCTTCTCTGGGAAGAAGTTCTTTTTTTGTGGATAGTTTCTCCAGGAAGGAAAATGAAAGCAAAATTGCTATCTACCACCCAGGACACTTATTTGTTCATTCACACATACAATAAGTAATTCATCCTAGGCTATAAAGTACATATACGTTCTAGGATTTCTATCAGTGAATCCCAGCAATAGTTCTTTTCTTCATGGAACTTAGAGTCTGAGTTCACATTTTGTAGCACCTCTACTCTGTGTTTTAGACTCAATTTTAGTATCAGCAGTTACTGATCGTGGCCCTAATTTAACTTTCTGTCAATTCTTGTGCTATATTATTATTTTTTAATGTAAAAGTATTTTTTAAACATATCACCATGTTTAGATAAAGTTAACTACCTGAATATGATTCTGCAAATGCAAGAATCATCAATTTTGATAGAAATCATTCTTTGCACTTAAAAGTTTAAGAATGAGCACCATGGTGGGCTCTTCAGGTGCAGCCTGTCTGCAGTCACCACAGAAACCGCTTCCCTGACCCGCGGGGACCACAGCTCTCCCTCCTTCCCACGCACGAAAAGGGAGAGGAAATGTCAACCAATGAGATAGCGGTAATCCCGTAACGTCAACGGTGTCTGGGCAGGAGTGGAGGAGTCAGAGCTTTGAAGGCTTTGCCTAGAGGGAGACCTTCAAGATGGCGGAGGACTAAGACGTGGAGATCACCTTCTTCCCCACAGATACATCAGAAATACATCTACATGTGGAACAACTCCTACAGAACACCTACTGAACGCTGGCAGAAGACCTCAGACTTCCCAAAAGGCAAGAAACTCTCACGTACCTGGCCGTGTGGCTAACAGGGTCTTGGTCCTCCAAACGGGTGTCAGGCCTCTGAGATGGGAGAAACGAGTTCAGGACACTGATCCACCAGAGACCTCCCAGCTCCACGTAATATCAAACAGTGAGAGCTCTCCCAGAGATCTCCATCTCAGTGGTAAGACAGGGCTCTACTCAATGACCAGCAAGCTACAGTGCTGGACACCCCATGCCAGACAACTAACAAGACAGGAACACAACCCCACCCATTAGCAAAGAGGCTGCCTAAAATCATGATAAGTTCACAGACACCCCAAAACACACCACAGGATGCAGTCCTGTCCACCAGAAAGACAAGATCCAGCCTCTTCCACCAGAACAGAGACACCAGTCCCCTCCACCAGGAAGCCTACATAACCCATTGGACCAACCTTAGCCACTGGGGGCAGACACCAAAAACAACGGGAACTATGAACCTGTAACCTGTGAAAAGGAGACCCCAAACACAGTACGTTAAGCAAAATGAGAAGACAGAGAAACACACAGCAGATGAAGGAGCAAGGTAAAAACCCACCAGACCAAACAAATGAAGAGGAAATAGGCAGTCTACCTGAAAAAGAATTCAGAGTAATGATAGTAAAGATGATCCAAAATCTTGAAAATATAATGGAGAAAATACAAGAAACGTTTAACAAGGACCTAGACGAACTAAAGACCAAACAGACAATGATGAATAACACAATAAAGGAAATTAAAAATTCTCTAGAAGGGATCAATAGCAGAATAACTGAGGCAGAAGAACGGGTAAGTGACCTGGAAGATAAAATAGTGAAAATAACTACTGCAGAGCAGAATAAAGAAAAAAGAATGAAAAGAATTGAGGACAGTCGTAGAGACCTCTGGGACAACAATAAACGCACCAACATTTGAATTATAGGGGTCCCAGAAGAAGAAGAGAAAAAGAAAGGGTCTGAGAAAATATTTGAAGAAAAGAATATAGTCAAAAACTTCCCTAATATGGTAAAGGAAATAGTTAATCAAGTCCAGGAATCATACAGAGTCCCATACAGGATAAATCCAAGGAGAAACACACCAAGACACATATTAATCAAGCTATCAAAAATTAAATACAAGCAAAAAATATTAAAAGCAACAAATAACATAAAAGGGAATCCCCATAAGGTTAGCAGCTGATCTTTCAGCAGATACTCTGCAAGCCAGAAGGGAGTGGCAAGACATATTTAAAGTGATGAAAGGGAAAAACCTACAACCAAGATTACTCTACCCAGCAAGGATATCATTCAGATTCGACAGAGAAATTAAAACCTTTCAGACAAGCAAAAGGTAAGAGAATTCAGCACCATCAAACCAGTTTTACAACAAATGCTAAAGGAACTTCTCTAGGCAGGAAACACAAGAGAAGGAGGAGACCTACAGTAACAAACCCAAAACAATTAAGAAAATGGTAATAGGAACATACATATCGATAATTACCTTAAATGTAAATGGATTAAATGCTCCCACCAAAAGACATAGACTGGCTGAATGGATACAAAAACAAGACCTGTATATATGCTGTCTACAAGAGACCCACTTCAGACCTAGGGACAGGTACAGACTGAAAGTGAGGGGATGGAAAAAGATATTCCACGCAAATGGAAATCAAAAGAAAGCTGGAGTAGCAATTCTCATATCAGACAAAATAGACTTTAAAATAAAGATTATTACAAGAGACAAAGAAGGACGCTACATAATGATCAAGGGATCAATCCAAGAAGAAGATACAACAATTGTAAATCTTTATGCACCCAACATAGGAGCACCTCAATACATAAGGCAAATGTTAACAGCCATAAAAGGGAAAATCGACAGTAACACAATCATAATAGGGGACTTTAAAACCCCACTGTCACCAATGGACAGATCATCCAAAATGAAAATAAATAAGGAAACACAAACTTTAAATGATACATTAAACAAGATGGACTTAATTGATATTTATAGGACATTCCATCCAAAAACAACAGAATACACTCTCTTCTCAAGTGGTCATGGAACATTCTCCAGGACAGATCATATCTTGGGTCACAAATCAAGCCCTGGTAAATTTAAGAAAATTGAAATCGTATCAAGTATCTTTTCCAAGCACAATGCTATGAGACTAGATATCAATTACAGGGGAAAAGAACTGTAAAAAAATACCAACACATGGAGGCTAAACAATACACTACTAAATAACCAAGAGATCACTGAAGAAATCAAAGAGGAAATCAAAAAATACCTAGAAACAAATGACAATGAAAACATGACGACCCAAGACCTATAGGATGCAGCAAAAGCAGTTCTAAGAGGGAAGTTTATATCAATACAATCCTACCTCAAGAAAAAAGAAACACCTCAAATAAACTACCTAACCTTACACCTAAAGCAATTAGAGAAAGAAGAACAAAAAACCCCACAAAGTTAGCAGAAGGAAAAAACTCAAAAAGATCAGATCAGAAATAAATGAAAAAGAAATGAAGGAAACAATAGCAAAGATCAATAAAACTAAAAGCTGGTTCTTTGAGAAGATAAACAAAATTGATAAACCATTAGCCAGACTCATCAAGAAAAAAAGGGAGAAGACTCAAACCAACAGAATTAGAAATGAAAAAGGAGAAGTAACAACTGACACTGCAGAAATACAAAGGAACATGAGAGATTACTACAAGCAACCGTATGCCAATAAAATGAACAACCTGGAAGAAATGGACAGATTCTTAGAAAATCACAACCTTCCGAGACTGAACCAGGAAGAAATAGAAAATATGAACAGACCAATCACAAGCACTGAAATTTATACTGTGATTAAAAATCTTCTAACAAACAAAAGCCCAGGACCAGATGGCTTCAGAGGTGAATTCTATCAAACATTTAGAGAAGAGCTAACACCTATCCTTCTCAAACTCTTCCAAAATATAGCAGACAGAGGAACACTCCCAAACTCATTCTATGAGGCCACCATCACGTTGATACCCAAACCAGACAAAGTTGTCACAAGGAAGGAAACTACAGGCCAATATCACTGATGAACACAGACGCAAAAATCCTCAACAAAATACTAGCAAAGAGAGTCCAACAGCACATTAAAAGGATCATACACCATGCTTAAGTGTTTAGACCAGGAATGCAAGGATTCTTCAATATATGCAAATCAATCAATGTGATAAGCCATATTAACAAACTGAAGGAGTAAAACCATATGATCATCACAATCGATGCAGAGAAAGCTTTTGACAAAATTCAACACCTATTTATGATAAAAGCCCTCCAGAAAGTAGGCATAGAGGGAACTTACCTCCACATAAAAATGCCATATATGACAAACCCACAGCCAACATCGTTTTCAATGGTGAAAAACTGAAAACATTTCCTCTAAGATCAGGAAAAAGACAAGGTTGTCCACTCGCACCACTATTATTCAACATAGTTTTGGAAGTTTTAGTCACAGCAATCAGAGAAGAAAAAGAAGTAAATGGAATCCAAATCAGAAAAGAAGTAAAGCTGTCACTGTTTGCAGATGATACGATACTATACATAGAGAATCCTAAAGAGGCTACCAGAAATCTACTAGAGCTAATCAATGAATTTGGTAAAGTAGCAGGATACAAAATTAATGCACAGAAATCTCTGGCATTCCTATACACTAATGATGAAAATCTGAAAGAGAAATTAAGGAAACACTCCCATTTACCACTGCAACAATAAGAATAAAATACCTAGGAATAAACATACCTGAAGAACCAAAAGACCTGTATGCAGAAAACTATAAGACACTGATGAAAGAAATTAAAGATGATACAAACAGATGGAGAATATACCATGTTCTTGGATTGGAAGAATCAACATTGTGAAAATGAGTATACTACCTAAAGCACTCTATAGATTCAGTGAAATCCCTGCCAAACTACCAATGGCATTTATGACAAAACTAGAACAAAAAATTTCACAATTTGTATGGAAACACAAAAGACCCCAAATAGACAAATCAATCTTGAGAAACAAAAACGGAGCTGGAGAAATCAAGCTCCCTGACCTCAGACTATACTACAAAGCTACTTTCATCAAGACAGTATGGTACTGGCACAAAAACAAAAATATAGATCAGTGGAACAAGATAGAAAGCCCAGAGATAAACCTACACACATATGGTCACCTTATTTTTGATAAAGGAGGCAAGAGTATACAACGGAGAAAAGACAGCCTCTTCAATAAGTGGTCCTTGGAAGACTGGACAGCTACATGTAAAAGAATGAAATTAGAACACTCCCTAATACCATACACAAAAATAAACTCCAAATGGATTAAAGACCTAAATGTAAGGCCAGACACTATAAAACTCTAAGCGGAAAACATAGGCAGAACAGTCTATGACATAAATCACAGCAATATCCTTTTTGACCATGTCCTAGAGAAATGGAAATAAAAACAAAAATAAACAAATGGGACCTAATGAAACTTAACAGCTTTTGCACAGCAAAGGAAACCATAAAAAAGACGAAAAGACAACCCTCAGAATGGGAGAAAATATTTGCAAACAAATCAATGGACAAAGGATTAATCTCCAAAATATACAAGCATCTCATGCAGCTCAATATCATAAAAACAAACAACCCAATCCACAAGCGCGCAGAAGACTTAATTAGACATTTCTCCAAAGAAAATATACAGATTGCCAACAAACACATGAAAGGATGCTCAACATCACTAATCATTAGAGAAATGCAAATCAAAAGTGCAATGAGGTATCACCTCACATCAGTCAGAATGGCCATCATCAAAAAATCTATAAACAATAAATGCTGAAGAGGGTGTGGAGAAAAGGGAACCCTCTTTCACTGTTGGTGGGTATGTAAATTGATACAGCCACTATGCAGAACAGTATGGAGGTTCCTTAAAAAACTAAAAATAGAACTATCATACAACCCAGCAATCCCACTACTGGGCATATACCCTGAGAAAACCATAATTCAAAAAGAGTCATGTACCACAATGTTCATTGCAGCTCTATTTACAATTGCCAGGACATGGAAGCAACCTACGTGTCCATAGACAGATGAATAGATAAAGAAGATGTGGCACATATATACAATGGAATATTACTCAGCCATAAAAAGAAATGGAATTGAATTTTTTGTAGTGAGGTGGATGGACCTAGAGACTGTCATACAGAGTGAAGTAAGTCAGAAAGAGAAAAATAAATACCGTATGCTAACACATATATATGACATCTAAAAAAAAATGGTTATGAAGAACCTAGGGGCAGGACAGGAATAAATGCACTTGAGGACACAGGGAGGGGGAAGGGTAAGCTGGGAAGAAGTGAGAGAGTGGCATGGATATATATATACACTACCAAATGTAAAATAGATAGCTAGTGGGAAGCAGGTGCATAGCACAGGGAGATCATCTTGGTGCTTTGTGTCCACCTAGAGGGGTTGGATAGGGAGAGTGGGAGGGAGATGCAAGAGGGAGGAGATATGGGGATATATGTATACGTATAGCTGATTCACTTTGTTATAAAGCAGAAACTAGCACACCATTGTAAACCAATTGTACTCCAATAAAGATGTTTAAAAAAAAGAATGAGCACCATGATAATTATTGGAGAGAAACTCAAAGTTTTCCATTAAGGTCAGGACCAAGGCAAAGATGTCCTCTCTCACCACCCCTTTCCAACACTGTACTGTAAGTCGTCACTAATGCAATGAGACAAGAAAAGGAAAAAAAGGGTTATACAGATTGAGAGGTAAGAAAAGAAGTATCTTTGCCAACAATGTGATCATACATGTAGAAAATCTGAAAGAATAGACCTGAAAACTCCTGGGACTAATAAGTGATTATAGCAGTGTTGCAGGATACAAAGTCAATGAGCAAAAGTCAATCACTTTCCTATATTCCAGAAATGAACAAGTCGAATTTAAAATTAGAAACTCAATACCATTCACATTCACATCCAAAGAAATGAAATACTTAGGCATAAATCTAACAAAATATATACAAGATCTATATGAGGAAACTACACACTTTGATGAACAGAATCAAAGAACTAAATAAATGGATAGATATTTTATGTTCATGGATAGGAAGAGAATATTATTAAGATGTCAGTTCTTCTCAACTTGCTCTATATATTCAATGTAACACCAATCAAAATCCCCGTAAGTTATTTTATGGCTATAAACACACTTATTCTGAAGTTTACACGAAGAGGCAGAAGATCCAGAACAGCAGCAAAATGTTGAAGGAGAAAAACAAAGTTGGATGACTGACACTAGCCCACTTCAAGACTTTCTGTAAAGACATAGTCATCAATACAGTGTGGTACTGGTGAAAGGAAAGTCAAATAGATCAATGGAATAGAATAGACAGCCCAGAAATAGACCCACATCCATACAATCAACTGATCTTTGAAAAAAGAGCAAAACGTATACAATAAAGCAAAGATAGTCTTTTTAACAAATAGTGCTGGAACAAGTGGATATCCACATGTGCAAAAAAAAAAAAAAAAGTATCTAAACACGAGCCATACGCCCTTCGCAAACATTAACTCAAAATGGATCACAGACTTAAAAGTAAAATATAAAAACATAGAATGCCTGTAGAACATAGGAGAAAACCTAGATAAGTTGGGCATGTCAATGACTTTTTAGATATGACACTAAAGACATGATCCATGAATGAAATAATGGATAAGCAGGACTTCATTAAAATTAAAATCTGAATAGATACCTCACCAAAAAAGATAAACTATTTGAAAATAAGCATATGAAAAGAGGCTTCGTATCATGTGTCATTTGGGAAATGCAAATTAAAACAGCAGTGAGATCCTACCATACACTTATCAGAATGGCCACAACCTGGATACTGACAGCACCAAATGCTGGAGAGGATTTGAAGCAACAGGGACTCTCATTCATGCTTGTGGGAATGTTAAATGGTACAGCTACTTAGGAAGATAATGTGTCGATTTCTTATAAAACTAAGAATACTCTTAACACAATTCAGCAATCATACTCCTTGGTATTCCCCAAAGTAGATGAAAATGTACGTCTACCCTAAAACCTGAGTGTGGATGTTTAGAGCTTCTTTATTCATAATTGGCAAAACTTGGAAGCAACAAAGACGTCTTTCAATAGGTGAAAATTTCAATAAACTGTGATATATCCATAAAATGGAGTATCATTCAGCAACAAAAAATGATCTATCAAGTTATGGAAAGACATGGAGGAACCTTAAATGCATGTGACCAAGAGAAAGAAGTTAGTTTCAAAAAGTTACATACCATTTAATTCCAACCATATGACACTCTGGAAGGGCAAAACTATGAAGACAGTAAAAGGATCAGTGGTGCCAGGTGTTGGGTGGAAAAGTGATGAACAGGCAGAGCACAGAGCATTTTTAAGGCAGTGAAAATACTCCGTATGATACCATAAGGATGATAGAAATATAACACCAAGAGGGAACTATAATGTAAATATGGACTTTGTATGGGTGACTATGATGTGTCAATGAAGGTTTGACATTTGTAACAAATGTACCATCCAGTAGGGATATTGATACTGGAAAAAGCTATGCATGTTTGGGGGCAAGGGGCAAGTAGGAAATCTCATTATCTTCTCTATTTTGTTGTGAATCTTAAACTCTCTTAAAAAAAAAGTCTGAATTTTATAAAGTTATTATTTTTGGTCCTATTATTTTAATAATCCCTGAAAAACCCATAACTCTTTAGAATTATAGCTTTAAAATTTTATGCTATTTTTAAAATGGTGACAACAAGTAAGTATCTTCCAGTAGAGGTTTACTGTTTAAAAGTCAGTTTAATAATTAGATAATCAAAAAGATGGCCAAAACAAATGTTAACTGTTAAATAGATCAATAGAAGAAAATTATCTATTAAAATTAGCTCACATATATTTGCTTGCTTTCACTTATCACTTAACTGTACTGCTTCCTTCAAATTCAAATATTTAAATACAAATATAAACACAATATTTTTATAAGGTCCTCTGATGACTTTAACAATTATAGAAGATAAAAATCTTAATGATTAGCACAGGGAGATCAGCTCGGTGCTTTGTGACCACCTAGAGGGGTGGGATGGGGAGGGTGGGAGGGAGGGAGATGCAAGAGGGAAGAGAAATGGGAACATATTGTATATGTATAACTGATTCACTTTGTTATAAAGCAGAAGCTAACACACCATTGTAAGGCAATTATACTTCAATAAAGATGTTAAAAAAAAAATCTTAATGATTGAGTTTTTCCACCTTGGAAATATATACATTTATTTATAAATCACTCAAAGATTTCCACCTCATACTGATATAACTGTAAGCATTTGTATAAAATCATGCTTTATATAATGTATTCTTTCATTCACCATAAACCTATTAAGAAAGAAGGTGCCATTACTCCTGTTTACAGGTCCCATTTTTTCCCTTTTATCCTTAGCATTCATTTTCTCAGTTAATACACACTTTATTTATTTATTGTGTGTACTTTTTTATTTTCTGTATCCCAAAAGGGCAGTGAATTTTGTCTGCTTTGTCTCTCAGTCACCTAGGGCCCTGCATATAGTAGTCTCTCAATATTTATTTTTAGAGTGAGAAAGGAAGGAAGGAAGGAAGGAAGAAAGGAAGGAAAGAGGGAGGGAGGGAAGGAAGGAAGGAAGAAAGGAAGGAAGGAATGAAGGAATGAAGGAAGGAAAGAAGGAAGGAAGGAAAGGAGGAAGGAAGGAAGGGAGGAAGAACAAGCTTGACGAGTGCTGTACATGTATCTGTGCAGTGCTATGAACTGGTAGAATGTAATTAGGTGGTTTTACCATCTTCCTGAGATAAAGAGATGTTTTCAGTAATCAGCTTTTGAAGTTGGGTGTCCATGTATAGAGAGGACCTTGATGAACCACCTATCAGCAATTTTCACCTAAGGGGTTACAAGCCACAGTCGTGTCACAAGAAGTTTGCTGGCATCAATGATTAAAATATCTAGGTATAGATAAAAGATTTATTTTTAGAAAAGTCAATTAGAGTAGATGAAAAGCTATTCCTCTAGCGTGTACCGTTCTCGTTCACATGCTGGTGTATTTCCCAGAGGGAAAGGAGTGCAGCGTTCACCCCGAGGGGTCACTGCACACGTTCAGTTGTCGGTGGAGAGCTGAGGGCTGCTGGCGTTTGTGCTGACACCTACTCTACACGGCAGCAGAGCTCTTCCACAGCGAGACGGGGGAGCTCCATTTATACTTTGAGTTGAAGAAAATGTTATTCTTATTTTCTATATGAGAAAGTACGGGAGGGGTTTGGACATGTGGTCTGTGATGTATGTGTGATTGTGTTCGAGAGAGTATTAGAATACAGTTAGAATATAAATCAAATACGTTTCTAGGTGACATTAGAATAAAACACTAGCAAGATATTTTGATAAAACCAAATGAGAAAAGAACGCTTTTGATTAAAATTTTTGAATGCTTAGGATTAAAATATTTTCAGAATATGTCTAGAAGTCACACAGTCTCTTGTTTCCAAAAAGTGTTAAGATTTGTAAATACTAGGTATTCCAAAATATTATACTTAAAGAAAATAAAGCGAAGTTCATATTATTTATGATTAATTTCAGCCAGGAGGAACAGAAAATCCAAATTACACACTTACACAAGATGGGAATTTATTTCACTCTTACAAAAATGGAATCTGCAGTTTGGAAGCTGAGGACTAGATTGGTTCTTGGTGGCCTCAGGGAAACAAAGACCTCTGACATGTTGTTCACTTGGTTTTCTTCTGTCCACCCATTTTTAACATGTGGCTCCCCCATCATTGTCCAGTAGCTTCTTGAACCCTAGACATGACGTGTACATGCCAGCCAAGGGGAAGGAGGAAACGGCAAAGGAAGGTGAACCCTTACTTTTGAGGACATGCTTTGCTGGGAGTCACATAGACCAAGTCCACTCCCATCTCCAAATCCAGACCATTCCTCCTGCAGGGACCCCGAACTACGTGGTCCTCATTCTGAGAAGCCATGTTCCCGGCTAAGTACCAGGCAGACATAACACGCAAGAGGGAACGGATCACACGCAAGGGGGAAACGGACCTTTGAGTACAACTGACTGCCTTTGACACACATTCCAGGTGTCCCCAAGGTCACAAGCCGAAAACGGGGCCCTTCCTTGCCTCATGAGCAAAATTAGGATTCTCCATACTCATTCCATTGTGCATTGCAACAAAGGTTTTTATTTCCATATTAGGAAACTAAATGCACATTTAGGCAAAAATATGTGTATCCAAAATAACAGTCTGTAGAACTTTTTAGTAAACTTTTTATTTTGGAATTTTAGATTCACTGAAAGCTTTCAAAGATAGTAGGCAGAGCTCCTGAATCCCTCTCACCTGGCCTTCCAGAGATGTCATCAGCTTACATTTCCACAGCCGGCACTTTTGTCACAATCAAAAGCTCACATTGATACATTATTATGAACCAACTGTGCACTTTATTTGGATTTCACTAGTTTTTCCACTAATATCCTCTTTACATCCCAGGATCGAATCCAGGATATCACATTGCAGTTAGGGTCATATCTTAGTCTTCTGTGGTCTGTGCTGGTTTCTCAGGCTTTCCTTGTATTTAATGAACTTGACATTTGAGGAGTGCTGCTTAGATATTTCGTAGAATGTCCCTCAGTTTGGGTTTGTCGGAAAATTAGATCAGGCTAAGGGTCTTAAGGAAGAACCATTGAGATAAAGCGAACTTCTTACCATATCACACTACGGAACACATGCCTTAAAATGTTTAAATAATTAAAATAGAGTGGAAATAAATGATTTGGCCTCATTGAAAATGTTTCCTGTCTGGCTTAATAAAATATCTTGATAGTATAAGAACAGACTTGTAGAGCATAATACATTTCTGTCAATTTTAATCCTAGTACACAATCCAGATTTGTAATAAAGTTTTGTCTAATAAGTTTTGTCTAATTCTTTTTAGGAATTACATTTTTTACATAACAAGAAAGACCAAAATTAAATTATATGAAATTGTCTAGAATAATATACTACCAAAATGATTAAGAACTCATTGTAGTAAATAGAATCAATATTTCTCTTGTAATCTTTATTTCTGTTCATTTGCTTAGTAAAGAAGCCTTGACAAAATAGCTAAATGCTAAGTAATTAGTCAAAGCGTGCTATTCAAAGTATTCAATTATCTACAGTATCCTCCTCCCCCTCATCATCTTCATCATGACATACCTGTAATTCTCCTACTGTTACCTCCATAAAGTAAAAGAGTTATCAAATGGTAACTCTGATTCAGGTGGACAGTGCCTTGATTAATTGCTTTCTGCCTGGATCTTTCCTAGAAATACATAAGTTCATGTAGTAATTACTACAGGCTCAGTATTTTGCAGAAAATCAATGAAGCATCATGGTTTCTCTTGGTCTCTCTGAAACAGGTAATTTTATGATTGCAGCTGGATGTCAGCTGAACTGTCTCAAGTCCCTTGGAAGATGAACTAAGACAGGTTGTGATCCTGAGGCACAGAATGATTAATTCTTATCCCACGTCAGGAGAACTGGAATCTCAATAGCTCCTGTTTCTAAATTATAAGGGTTGTTTATCTAAATGATTCTGAATACTCTTCTTCAGTTCTTCACTGTGTTGCTTGCAATGTACATTTGACTGATTACCAATTACTCTTTATAAGTATAAAGTATATTGTCATGATTAATCATATTTAAGACATTATTCAACCCTAGTAAGTTGATGCTGTTTTATATTTAAGAAGTACAGAGAATTCACTTAGATTGAGTGCTCACAGTACGTTACAGGTCTCTTGCTGAGATTACTGCATAAAAGTAAACATTTTTATATTAACATTAAAACGTAGTATAATCCATATTTAAGAAAAGAAAAACTAAGAGCCTTAGAGGTTAAGTAGAGTCAATCATGTTCTCTTGATCTAAAAAACTTTGTCTTCCTTTACTATTAATCCTCAGTAATTAAAAAAATAAAATTATACACAAAAAGAAGAATATCATAGCCCTTACTGAAAAGTTTATTACTATCTCATTATTTTGTATCATTATCCATGATTTTGTAGAATTGTACAAACACCTCTGCATTTTGAAATATGATATAGTTTTATCCTCTGTGATTTTTAAACTTCTTTAAGAATTATACTGCTCCTTCATCTTCTTTATTACATACTGACTTATCTAAACATCATATTTTCTAAATATCACTGTAATAGGGTGTGAGGTAAATGATTTTTGGTACCCATTTCTGTACTTTCAAAAACAGAGACTTGTATAGAGGCAGTTTATCAGTACATTAATAGCCTCCTGACTTCTTTTGTGATCACAGAATAAGAAAGCCTTTGGATACCCAGTCTCCCTTGGCTTTATGAAACGTGTAATTCAAATACAAATATGAATGTAAATAGAATGCACAGTGTTCTTGGGAATTAAATAAGGTTTTAAAAAAGCATGATGCGTGATTGTAAAAAGAATAAGAATAGTCACATGGCAAGTGAAGTCCTATCAATGGCAAACAGGCTTCTCCTGGAAAGCCACCTCTTGATCCTGACCTTGTACCGTGTTTTTGCATAAGTCTAGCCCAGTTTTCTCAGGACAGTGTGCAGTGGTCTGCACTTTATGCAAATTCTGATTTTCTTCTTACCTCATGTAAGGTGAGGAAAATTAAACAGCTTTAACATCTTACTTTGAAAACAGGAGTCTATTTACCGGGACACAGTGTATCCCTCCTTTTTCTGGGGGCAGAGCACGGTAAAGTCTCCAGGCCAGCAGGAGTTGGCTGTCCGCTGGTATGCCTCAGTCCTCCTAGACTGAGTTTCTTATTCTCCAATTTTCTCAATATTCTCTTGAGTTTATTCACATGGTATCAGGCTTCAAAGAGCAGCAAGGGGGAACGGTGTAATGTGAAATCACCTTTCAAGTCCTTGCATCATGTTTTTTCCTGTCCTGTTGCCTGAAGCAAGTCTTGTGGCCAAGCCCAGGTTCAAGGCGTAAAGAAACACGCTTTATCTCTTGATGAGAAGAAAGGCAAAGTAACATTTAAATAGGGCTGCAAAAAGTATTGGCTGATTGGTGGTCATCTTTGCAATCCACCACATAGCCCAGCCCTAATCCCAATAAATCTCAGTGCAAACTCTAATCTCAGTTCATCTCATTAAAGGATAGGATGTGACAATTGCCTTTGCTGCAGACTTTAAACTGGGCTCTGATTCAAATATGAGCTGTACCTGAGAAACCTCTTAACCTTTTTGCCTTGAAGAAGATTGTATATACTGCTGTACAGAGGAAGTTTAGCTCCTATTTGATTTTCCAATTTAAATATGGAAGCAGCTAAAATACCAATTAGTAAACTCTTTCTTCCTTTATACATAGTATAAAATCTAAAGTAATTTATTTCTTCCACTGGGTTCCAAGTTCTTTCAAAATGGCAAAGACATATTTTGAGGCTTAAGCTTTGATAAAGACAAGAATATTGCTTAACACAACTAGACTAAAATACCCCACCCATATTTTCCAAAATTAGGACTTCAGAGTTTCCATAACTGTGGATGCCAAAGGCTAACCATGAAAACCACAGGAATCTTAGCAGTAATGACAACATGCTTGATCCAGAGTTTCATATTTAGTAGCTCAAAATTTCATTTTGTAAAACATTTTGAAAATGCATCTTTCATAGGAAGAAAATAGAAACTATCTTCCTCCTAAACAAATCAGTGATCTCCACAGCATAAGTACGTTTTAAGAAATGAAGCTGTCTTCTTAAAACGATATCACTTTCCAAAATAATGTGACTTCTTATCTTTTAGTCCTTCTTTAAAAAATATATTTATGCTAGACTTGAGTCTCCAGAGACTGCTAGCTTAAGCTAGTAGAAAGTATTTTAGGCAACCTGGCTTCACATGGTGCTGTGGTAAAAATACTAAAGCTCCTAAGCACTGCTTTCTTTCCACAAATAGACCCCAAAAATGGTTGTGGACGGGGCAGAGCAAGGAGAAAGCAGTACCCAAGCTGTGGATGTATGATTAAAGAGGTTCTGTGCTAAGTTCCATCTCTTTTTTACTAGTCTCTAGGAGTCCATAAACATATTCATGTAAAAACAGATTGTTAGGCTTCTGGCAGCCCCAGTGCTGTAATGCAGGCTTAACTGCTAGGATAGGATTCCTCTCCATTGGAAACAACCAAACCAATCAATCAAATCCCACTGAGCAAAACAAGTGGAAAGGACCCTGGGTACATATCAGGAAGATAAATGTTGACTATTTGGGAGGTGGGATGAGGGATAAAATTAAAATCTGGGGCTTTGGGTCAGAGAGATTGTAAATAAATCTTAGTTGGGCCACTTGTCATCTGTAGGAAAAGTGCAGTCACTGCCATCCTAAATAACCTCACTAATGTATGGATTTACTTAGTTCTTCCTTCCACAAGTAAGAAAAATGGAGTGAACCTTGTCCTTTTCCCTACCTAGTACATAACATGTTTCACTAGAATTTTTAAAAAAATTGTTTTTAAGGTTTATATTTGTAATTTTTAAAAAAGCAATTATATGCTTTTAAATTATATGAAGGGAGGAGATCATGATACTTAAATTATTAAGAGCTTCTGAGATGTCAAGGAAAACAAACTGACTAATGTAGAATTCATTTTTCCATGTAAAGAGCTACATATTTTATTTTATTTTTATTCTTTTTTATTGAGAGATAATTGACACATAATGTTATATTCGTTTCAGGTTTACAACATAATGATTTGATATTTGTATAAGTTGCAAAATGATCACCACAGTAGTTACCATGCATCACCATACATAGTTACAGTTTTTTTTCTTGTGACGAGAACTTTTAAGATCTACTCTCTCAGCTACTTTCAAATATATAACCCAATCTTATTAACTATAGTCACCCTCATGGACATTCCATCCCCGGGACCTATGCATTTTAGAACTGGAAGGAACTGCATATTTTAAATGATCGAAATTAATAAAATTCTGTCACTTTTTCCGAAGTTAAGAAAGGTGTCACATTCACAAAGGAAAGGGCCTCCTTGTTCAAGGGATTTTTCATGTGTTTGCTCACTTTTCAGGCCTCCACCCACATAGCACGCAATTAGCTGGACTGGTGCGTTAGTTATTTTAGAGGGAGTTTGGGATGCAGAGGGAAGCGGGGATGGATCAGGGAGAGGAAGATGTAAAGAAAGAATAGAGTCTAAGGTCGAGGATAGAGGGCAGGGCCAATAGAGACAGGCATGAACGTTGTTCTGGACAGACATATACAAATGCATGAGCACATGTGGTAAAGTATGACTGACAACATAAGAAAACCTGAAGAACTGAAATTTTCTACTGTTGCTGTCATATGATCCCATCTCCCCCATGGGTTCCTCCCCTCCCTTCTTGCTAAATCAAATTACCGGTCAGTGGTTATCAAGCTGTGAGAGCATTTTAAGAGACTATTTTTGAGCAAATATTCCCAAAGCAGCTGCGGTTCAGCTAACCCCTTTCGCTGATACTCTATAAAATCCCTGCCCTCTCTCTCCCAAGTTAGGACACGCTGTCAGGTTGTTCTCAGGCCCCAGCCTTCTAAATATGTCTTATGTCTAATTATGCTCTGGCTGATTTTCCCCTACAATATCTAGGCTTATTGTGCTATGCTGTGTTTATTATTACATAATTCTTATTATTAATGTTTCTCATTCATACAATAATAACACTTTCAGCTTTTTGTCCCAATGGTACATCTTTGAATTCTGGTTTTTTTTTTTTTCAGATACGTCATATCTGCCACCACTATAAATTTCTACAACCAATCTCCTTTACCCAACTACTCCACATTGTAAAGTTTTCCATGACAGGCAATCCACTTATATCAGTGTTGATTAAAAAATACAGAGAATTCGTGGTTGGAATCTACAGAATCTCAATAAACATTTTTCAAGAGAATGAATGATTTCATTCACTAAAGCACAAATGCATAAACTGTCTCAATTGCAAGTAGCTACGTAATATTTCATTGCACTGTGTGGGCATAAAAAATGTGTCCCCTGCCAAAACACCTACAGTTGTCTACGAGTTGTTGGAAATGTCCTAGTTCCTGCTGCAGGGGAACAGACCCACTGTCCTACATTTAACATGAAGAAATTACTCCCGGGATAATTAGAATGTCAAAGAACCTCCATTACAGAAGAAAGCTTCACTTTATGATTTATTCCTGAATTGCACTATCAAACACCCTTTGTAAAAGCCACAGCCTGGGTTTTCACCATCTAGTATTTTCTTGCTCTCATGTGTGGGTGATATATCTTTCTGTTGGAAAGCAAAGAAGAACCTCATCCAGCACATCTTTGTTCCCTCTTGGAGGTATATGCATGGAAAATGCACATTGTAAATCTTTAAGGACTCAAAGCCTGTTCAGAGAACAAAGGCGACTTCTCAGAGCAGGACCTGGTGCCTTGCTCCTTCCTTCCTCCCTCCCCGCAAGGTCTCCCTGCTCACCTCAACTAAGGGAAAAAACAGAAACTTTTGCCATTAGTGTAAAAATAATGGAGGCATTTAAAATATTTAACTTAAAAGCTGTGCTTCCCTGTTCACATCTTTGTTCAAGTTATCAATAAATCAAGTCTTAATCCACTAAAAGCTTCTAAGCTATTAAGTGTTTCAGGTTTACTTTTCAGTACACTCATGTTTTATTCAGATTCTGAGAGAAAAAGCTTCATATTTGTTTCATCGATGGATAAACCATTCCTTTTTTTCTCACAAAATATTTCATTTAAACTTAAGTAGGAATTTTCAAAGTATGAAGAAGATAAGCCAGCCAGAGGCTGGCTATTTTCATGTGACATCG
The DNA here is from genome assembly GCF_028023285.1 of Balaenoptera ricei. NCBI lineage: Eukaryota > Metazoa > Chordata > Mammalia > Artiodactyla > Balaenopteridae > Balaenoptera > Balaenoptera ricei. The sequence continues at coordinate 476,815 of NC_082643.1, read as the reverse complement.
GCACCGAATCACACTGCTAACGATTGATTTCAATAGCACTGCTCATTTTTGTGTAAAAAAAATAGAACTAAAACTATCTGCACTTTCCAAAGAAATAGGCATTTCTCCACAATAAAGCAAGTGGTACAAAAGAAGCAAATTGTTATAAAGAGTATATTAGGCATGTGACTCATAAAAAGTGATAGTATGACCAATTTTAGGTGGCAAACTGTCCAAACAGATGTCTCACAGAGTTTCGTCTTCTATTTATTTTCAAATGTGTTCGTTCTAGTCACTTTATCAGGGGCTCCTTACAATACCATTTAAAGGTTACTTCAAAAAGTGATTTTTCCTAGAATAGGCCTTTGGCCTTGGAAAAATGTTCAGAGAGAAAAATAGATTCTTTAAGGTATTATAGTATTAGTTTCAATCTTCATGAAAACAGTTTTGTTTGGAATCCTCTTTAGACTTTTCAGTTTTAATATACATGTATTTTTTCTTAGACATGAAAGGAGAGTGAGACACTCCTAAAGACATTAGAAAGAAAAAAATGGGTCTATATTTTAAATTAATAGGTGAAGTTTCTTTAAAGACCATCTGTTTTTAGAATTAAAATGTTCTGCATGGATCAATCAATGACATGATTTGAAATTTAAAAATAATTTATTTACTATATGAGGGAAATCAGTAAAAAGATGCATTTGTGGAGTTATTAGTAGGACTCAACCTTCTCTGAAGATATATGTAGGGTCGGAGAAGTCTCAAGTTAAATGTGAGAAGCAATAACTAATGATATTTCTGAGTAGGCATGAAAGGATGAGCTCCAGAATGCAATTAAGAGATTTAGCCGTAGAAAAAAGAAGGGCTCACATCCCATGGTAGCCTTGGGGAAAGAAAGGATAAATGCACGAATATACAACAAGGTTTAAAAGTTTTGAGGAAAGTAGGGGAAATTCACACCTGTTGCTGTCAGGAACTCTATGGAGAAGTGAGTGGGTTTAATAAGAGTACTAGTGGACCTTGCTGTTGAAAGTGAGTTGGAGACCATGAAGTTAGCACTAAAAAATATGGTTGCAGATACATCAGATAATTTGACTCATCCAAAACTGGAATGGCCTTAGACCGTTCAATGGTAAGTTAAAAGAAAAATGGATTTGAGAATAGCATCAAGAGAAAAAATACTGTACAATGAAATCAGAGCCAAAAGATAGAGAAGTGAATGTAAATGCAGGAGAGAGAGAGAAAAACCAGAAAGAACACAGCTGGAAGGTCCCTATGAGGTCAAACCTTAGATATTGCAGATGTAACTGAGAGGTGAGAATACAAGGTCAGAATATAGCAACTTTGAAGTGAATCTTTTGGAAGGCTAACAGTGCTGGGTGGTGGCAGGACATTTGGAGTAGAATAGCTCACAGTAGAATTGTGACTGTTAAGGTCCCTGCATAAAATCAGGTTGGGAAACAGAGGGTATCCTGACTTCCAGGTAAATTGATCAAATGTAGATGAAGTTGTCAAGGATGATGATTCAACTGGTGGTAGAGAGTAAGACCTAAAAGTATTTAGTGAAACGGAGGGAAGAATGACTGAATTCAGCCTTAAAAAAGAAAGAAACTCTGCCATGTTAAACAACATGGATGCACCTGGAGTTATATTCATCTGTTATATTCATCTACGTGTTTGACCTACATCAGAAGATACGTAGTGTTTTTGTTTCTTTGTTTTTAAGAGTTAGCGAGTTGGGTTCTGTATTACAGTAAGTGCCCTCTCTTTGATCTTTTTTCAAAAAGTGACTTAGTGACTTAGGGTATTTATTTTTCTATATAGTCTATAGAATATTTTTGTTGTGTTCCACAAAAACATCCTGGGAAATTGGGATTTTGTGGATGTGATTGGACTTTGGTTCAGGGCGTCCTCAATTCCTCATGTCTGCAGTTTCCTTTACTTATGGTCTATTATAGAGACATTTCCGTGTTCTAAAAAATAATATGTGCATTCGAATTATGTAATTCTGAAGATTCTACCACTATAGCCACATTCAGAAGAATGTCATGTTAACGTCAAGGGGAATATATGGAGGGAGATGGGTCCTTTTATTACTGCTTAGGTAACAGGATCAGAATTTAATGCTGGTTGTGAAATGTTCGGGCTCTACTTGATAAATGGGATGGGAAGCACTTGATATTTTGGGAAAGATGTATAACATTCTCTGTTTTCTGGATTTTTCTACACATTACTGGCTTTTCTGATTCTTTGATTTTTGAAATGCTATCTCCATTGAAATTTCAATGTTGAAAAGATAGATAGGTAGATAGATAGGTAGATACAGATAGGTAGATATTTAACTGTAATCTTTGATATTTAAAAAATTGTTAGCACAATTATGGTTAGAGTGGAAACCACCCAATCTCATATGGACCTATCCTTCGTATTTGAAACTATAACGTGCAATTTTTTATCTGGGATCATTTTTATTTCTGTAAAATCCATTTCTTTTGTTATTTTTACATCTGACCAGAATTATCCCTGAGCATGTTTTGTGGAATATTATTTGGGTACCTTTGAATCGTAGGACAGCTGTTTCTGAGGGGTAGACTCTAGCAGTTACATTGCTTGTGCCTTTCTATGTGGATTCAAGTTAGAAATTAGAGCAAATATAAACAGGATGAGGGTCAGGAGAAGTGAGTCCTTGGTAAGTCATGTCAAGAAAAATACAAATCCAAACCAAACACCAGGCTGGACAAAATTACATTTTACAAGCATTTCAGAAAATGTTTTAAGGAAATGGTCACATGTACACCACGCAAGAGTGAATCAGCACTTTGCCGTTTTAGGTAACAAAAACATAAGGGTGTAGTGATACATTTGTGATGAAAACTGGTCCTTTTGCCCATTTTTATTAACCATATTGTCATGGGAAATAATCAAGTCAACTGTTTTGGAAAAGAAAGCTTTCATCATTGGTATCTTTTTACTTTTAGTGACAATTTTAGGTTCTATTTTGTTTCCTAGGAGGAACCTACATGTCTATACCTAAGAAATATAAAATTGAATGAATTTAAAAAGAAAATTAGATTACTTCTTCTTAAATCCTATATACCAAATACTTATTTCATTATGTGAACAGGTTTCTGACTCCATATTAAAAATAGCAGAAAGAGAGTGCATATCATAAATAAAAAACTTCACTTTAAATTTAAAGAAAATAGAAGATCTGGCAAAAACTATATAAACCTCTGCTTCTTTCAGGGTGTCCTACTTTTTTTGCTATGTTAAGATATGACTCCAGTATGAGATAGCTAAAATATGAATATTGCCTCTAGGGTAAGAGAGAACGTAACTTTTAACAACAGAAAAATGTGGAATTCCTGCTTTTTGCATTTTTTTCCTTTATAGGCATATAAAATAAGTGAAGACTAGAAAAAAAAGGAAAAAAAGGAAAATGTTGGTAATGCTTTACATGAAATATTAGAGTTTGTTAGGGCCAATAAGCCTGTTTTTAAATTTTCATCAATTATATTGACAAATACTTAGTTTTACAATTTGAAAATCATTCTGGACTTATATCTCAACTGAATTCTGTCTCTATGTACATGACGCTTTATCAAGAACCTACATGTATAAAGAAAAATTGAACTTGAAAACTTTTTTAATGAAAAATAGACTGCTGGTTTACAGTATATTCAGAAATAAGGTGTAGAATGATTTATCTCTTCCCCAAATTCATCCAGAAATCCCTATGGTGGCTTAACTCTTTTAAGACTTTCCACTTAAGAATTAACCTATCTGAACATTGCCCAAAACAAGTGAGGATAAATGAGTCTTCTTCATTTTTATAAGCATTTCCTCTTGATATTAAAAGGTCACGTGTCAGGATATTTTAATTGAATAACGTGATAAACAGCATAGCCATGCATATTTGTTTCTTATTGTAGTTGCCCCTCATCTCCTATAACAAAATGGCAGGCCTGGGTGGTGACATACCTCTGGGTAACAAGGTAGGGTTTTCCCCCCTTACTGAAAGTCTACTAAAGTGGTAAAATATAGAGATATTTGAAGGATAAAAATGAAATAGAAAGTAAACATTGGTTCTTTTCACATGTTTTGAAATTACAGTCATTGTCTTATAACAATATTACCTTTGAATACCATTAGGAATGCATGACCAATACGTATAGTAAGAAATGTGGAAAATCAGGAATCAAGTACCCATACCCCCAAGAGATCTTCCTTCCATCTTTACTTCCTTCAAATATGACCTATCTTCATCTTTTCATATTCAATTATTTGTAAAGAATATTCTCACACATTTTAGCTAGTTTCTTCTCAATTTTTTAAAAAATTTATTTATTTTATTTTTGGCTGTGTTGGATCTTCATTGCTGTGCACGGGCTTTCTCTAGTTGCGGCGAGCGGGGGCTACTCTTTGTTGCAGTGCACGGGCTTCTCATTGCAGTGGCTTCTCTTGTTGCAGAGCACGGGCTCTAGGCACGCGGGCTTCAGTAGTTGCAGCCTGTGGGCTCAATAGTTGTGGCGCACGGGCTTAGTTGCTCTGCGGCATGTGGGATATTCCCTGGCCAGGGCTCAAACCCTTGTCCCCTGCATTGGCAGGCAGATTCTTAACCATTGTGCCACCACGGAAGTCCCTCTTCTCAATATTTTCCTCCTCATCCCTCACTATACTGAATCTTCTTCTACATCAGACACTAATGATTTAGAATCACCGAATTCAATGACAAGTTAGTGCACCAGTCACTCTCCAGAGGCATTTGACATGGTTTAAAACAGGACTCAATCTATCATCTAAGACCCATTACTCACACAAAAGTGCTGAACAAGGTCCATCAATTCTACCCTTGCAATATTTCTCCTCACATGTTTCCCAAACTCAATAGAAAGAACTTAGTCCTGAAACTCTCCTGAATAATTGCAAACATCTCCTGGTCGATAATTCTGAACTCCTGAGCTCCTTCCCATTCTTGAAACAACTCACGAATGTAAGTGGGATGTAACAAAAATGTTCTTGTGAAGAGTTTCCCATCCATGGTTTATATTTCAGCTAAATAGCTGAATTAATTTAATATTTTCTTCAAAGAAAACGCTTGATTCTAACTTTCTAATGGTATCTTGGCCTATGTATTATTAATATCATTTAATTGTATATATTCCAGATGAGTGAGGGTTGCCCCTCAGCCATCTGGAATGTATAAGGTGGTCTTTGGTGGCCAAGGTATTTGCTCTTATACAAATAGGTTGCATTAAGGTGTATAAGTTGCTGAAGTGTGTACATGTATAAGATGGAGAAGGGAGTAAAGTCTCAAAAGTAGAGGCCTTGTTTGTCGAACAGAATTGTTGGAATAGAAGTTTAATGTTGTATCTCTTGTTTCTTTTATAAATATTGGTTATGTGAAAATTTACTGTGGTAAGTCACATCTGTTAGATGAAATATGCACAAAGAGCAGACTAGAAGAAAACATGCCAATATTTAAAATTAGAAAAGTGTTTAAATTATTTTTAATGTGTATGATATTTTAAAAATTTCTGCAGTTATGTAAGCATTGTTTTTTCATAGCCAGGAGCAAATACGCACATTGATTAGATATTTTGAATGAGAAAGTCCAGTTGTATATGCTGTGATGCCTCCACCAAGGGCAGGAGAACGCTGTACTAATGGAAGTTATTTGTCTTTTTATGTATTTTATGTGGACTTTGTAAGAACAGAATTTGATTTTGAATATATGGAATAGTAGACTGAAATGTTTGTGGGTACTCATAGAAATCTTGTAAATTTCTGTGCAAAAATTATTGCAAACATATTTTGAGAAAAGACAACTATTTAACATATTCCAATATCTATCTATTTTTATCTTTATCTATCTATCTACTAAATAGTTTCCAAACATAAAATTATGTTTAAGTAGAAAACTTAAATGCTATAAGAAGTAATTGTTCTTTTGGTGTAAGAATTTTGCATTTTACTGACAATCCAAGTTATCTATTTTATTACTTTTGTATTACTATTGAAACATTGAAACATTTTAAATATCTCATTACTATATCTTTAAAAATTGATTTAGCTTTTAAGAAAAGGGAAAAAGCCTGAAACTCATCTCTTAATTATATATGAAACCTTCATTTTGAATGCTAAATGTTCTTGTGTCTGTAATAATTTTCAAGCTTTAAAACCTTACTAGGACTTCAAGTGTTATCATTATTCATTTATTTAAGAATGAAGTCTTCAAAGTATATAAACTCAATAGTTACTATGTGATTTTTATTTTGTTAATTTTACTAAATCTTCCTAGATTAGCTCTCTTCTGATATTTTCTTCTTTTCAATTCCTATCCTTCACATTCCCAACTGCATATATTTTTTTCATTTAACTATTAGCCCCAGAACTTCTAAGGTAAAAATATATCCTTTGGACACTGCATTGTAAAAAGTGGGTCATACTTTTTACCTGTTTATTATATAATTTAATCCTATGGCTTCAATTTCCTTTGCATGCATTCGAGGTAACTTTGAAACCCATTTACTACACCCTTTAAATGACTGGTCACTTTCCTCACTTTATATTTTCTTTTCTGTTGTTCATTTTCTCAGAAGGTGATGATCTTTCTGTACTAAGAACCTAACAGTATAAACTTCTAGGCTTTATCTATTACACGGGGATAAATTAGCCTCAGTAAAGGCTATTTTCTTCTGACTCCTCCAATGCCCACTTTTATCTTATGAGGAAAACCTCTAAAAACAGTGAAAGAACATTTCAACGCTTCACTGAAGGGTTATTTAATTTAGTTGGCTACATATATAAGAACTGCGTATCGGCTTGGTTGTTTAACCTTAAATACACAATTTTCCTTCTATTCTCTTCATAAAAGTAACAATGCATTTTGGAGGCAAGGCTAGACATGCTGCTTTATATGTCATTACCAGTTACTGTATCCACAAAGTTCACAAACAAAATTGCACCTTCCATGTAACAGCTGATGCCGCCAATAACTAGAGACAAAGTTTGAGTATATGCTTTATACTTCTTCATATTTAATTAATGTATGCAAAATACCCCCTAAATTATATATTTGAATATCCTCAAAGCCTTTGAATTGTACGTGTTAAATGGGCCAATTGTATAGTATAACTAAATAAATCTTTTAAAAAACTGTTTCAAACAGGAAAGGTATGGACACGACCGAAGTTAACAACTGGACAGAAGTGAGGCTCCATTCCGAGCAGCTCTGGGTGCCTCTTGGGCTTAATTTCCTTTTATTTGTGTATGCATATGTTTACTTATCTATCTGTCACATACAGGAAGCTGTACATAGTTAATGTATAGAACTCAATGAGTTTGAAGATACGTGTATACCCATGAAACCATCACTGCAATCTATACAATAAACCTGTCTATCACCTCTAAAAGTTTCCTCCTGCTCTCTTATTTATAATTATTATTCTTATTAATTTATTTTTGTAATAACAACACAAGATCTACCCTCTTAACAAAATTTTCAGTATATGTGTAGTATTGTTAACTGTAGACTGTATGCTATACAGCAGATCTCTAGGACGTATTCACCTTGTATAACTGAAACTTTGTATTGTTTGACTAATACCTCCCCATTTCCCTCTCCCAGCCTTTTGCAACCACCATTCTAAATATATTTTGTAAAAATAAGGCCTTTAAAATTGAAAACATAAAATTTAACAACAGTTGCATGTAACCAGAAAGGATTTTGCTGTTGACATGATACTTTATATAGAAAACTCTAGCCTTCACCCCAAAACTATTAAAAGTAATAAATGAATTCAGCAAAGTTTCAGAATACAAGATTAATATACAGAAATCTGTTGCTTTACTATGCACTAGTAATGAACTATCAGAAAGAGAAAAAAAATCCTGTTTAAAATTTCATCAAAAAGAATAAAGTACCTAAGAATATACTTAACCAAAGAGGTGAAAGACCTATACTCTGAAAACTATAAAATATGGATGAAGGAAACTGAAGATGATAAAAAGAAATGGAAAGATACCCCATGCTCTTGGATTAGAAGAATTAATATGTTAAAATGGCAATACTTCCTAAAGCAATCTACAGATTAATGCAATCCTTATGAAAATACCCAAGCATTTTTCACAGATAAACACTACACTACACTATTCACTACAGCAAATAATCCTAAAATTCATATGGAAGCACAAGAGACCCCGAATTGCCAAAGCAATCCTGAGAAAGAAGAATAGAGCAAAAGGTATTACTCTCCCAGACTTCAGACTATACTACAAAGCTACAGTAATCAAAACAGTATGGTACTGGCACAAAAACAGACACATAGATCAATGGAACAGAATAGAGAGCCCAGAAATAAACCCGCACATCTTTGCTGTGTACGTTTTTAAAGACAGTTGTTACCACTATTGACAAAGGTAAGAGACAAAGAGAAAAAAAACTATAGAAAGGTAGGATTTCTAATTTTAACATTATTTTCACATTAAACACCATTGTTGGAGAAATCAACTGCTTATTAATAAAATAAGCTTATAACAGAACACAAAAACAGAAATAGAAATATCACCCCAATGCATGGTAAATATTTCTTTTTACTTCTTGTCAGGTATAAAGTCAGGATAACATTTCAGCAGCACCCCAAGCAAATGTGAATACAAGGCACTGGCAGATGACTGTTTTTCACCAACTCAATGAAACAGAGAGATTCTTAGGCAAAACTTTTCTGTCCTAACAAAAAAAATTTGCATGATATTAATCACTCACCTTATTTATCTACACAGTGGAAGTGGAAAATTCTCAATATATTTTGCAAGTCTGCTTTCTACTGTGTTGGGGGCAGTTTTCATCACCCATTTACAGTTTTGTTTTTTTGTTGTTTTTTTTTTTAGAGAGAAGTTAGAAGTTAGTTCTTCATCTTCCAGATCAAGCCTCTGGAAAAAGGCATCCACCTCATGCATCTTTTTTGAGGAATAACAGAGTGGCAAAGTATTTAGACATGATCAGCTTTAGAAACAGAAATCAAGAGCACTGGGGATTTTTTAAAAATAATGTTTATATTTAAATCATTAAACCAAATGATTACTTAATAATCAATACAAGAAATTATTTTGATTTTAAACACCAATAGAAAAAGAAGTACCAAGTAAAATAAAGAAGAACATATTAAAAACAAGTAACCTATGGTCTTCTGGTCCAAGATGGTGACATAGGAAGACCCTGAGCTCACCTCCTCCCACTGACACACTGAAGCTATTGCCTACATATAGAGTGATCCCTTCAGAAGAACTGAGGGTTGATTGAACAGCTTTGGCACAGCAAACGATAGAAGGACCACACAGAAATGGGTAGGAAAGATGGAGATATGGTATCGATTGGAACCCCACCTCCACCAGAGCGAATTGATGTATAAAATACCTAGGAAAAAATGTAATCAAGGAGTTGGAAGAACTGTACTCTAAACACTGTAAAACACTGAGGAAGGAAACTGAAGATGACACAGTAGTTGGAAAGGTAAGCCATGCTCATGGATTGGAAGAATTAATACTGTTAAAATGTCTATACTACCCAAAGCAATCTACAAATTCAATGCAATCCCTATCAAAATACCAATGGTATTTTTCACAAAACTGAAACAAGTAATTCTAAAATGTGTATGGAACCACAAAAGACCACAAATAGGTAAAGCAATCCTGATAAAGAAGAACAAAGCCAGAGTCATCACACTCCCTAATTTCAAACTATACTACAAAACTATAGTAATTAAAACAGCATGGTACTGGCACAGTAACAGACACATAGATTGATGAAATAGAATGGAGAGCCCAGATATAAACCCACACTTATATGGTCAACGGATCTACAACAAAGGAGTCAAGAATATACAATGGGAAGAAGTCTCTTCAGTAAATTGTGTTGGGAAAACTGGACAGCTAAATGCAAAAGAATGAAACTAAACCAATTTCTTATGCCATATACAAAAATAAACTCAAAATAGATTAAAGACTTAAATGTAAGACCAAAAACCATATGATTCCTAGAAGAAAACATAAGCAGTAAGCTCTTTGATATCAGTCTTAGCAATATTTTGGGGAGATCTGTCTCCTCAAGCAAAGGCAACAAAAGCAAAAATAAACAAATGGGCTACATCAAATTAAAAATCTTTTGCACAGTAAAGAAAACCATCAGCAAAATGAAAAGGAATCTATTGAATTGCAAATGATATGTTTGATAAGAAATTAATATCCAAAATATATAAAGAACTCATACAGCTCAATATCCAAAAAACAAACGATGCAATTAAAAAATGAGATATTTTTCCAAAGAGACATAAAGATGGCCAACAGGTACATAAAAAGGTGCTCTATATCACTAATCATCTGAGAAATGTAAATCAAAACTACCATGATATATCACTCCCCACCTGTCATAATAGTTACCATCAAAAAGTCTACAAATAACAAGTGTTGGTGAGGATGTGGAGAAAAGGGAACTCTCAGGCACTGTTGATGGAAATGTGAATTGGTAAAATCACTACGGAGAACAGTATGGAGTTTCCTCAGGAAATTAAATATAGACCTACCATATGATCCAGCAATTTCACTTGTGGTTATTTATCCAAAGAAAACAAAAACACTAATTCAAAAATATATTTACATGCACCCCAATGTTCATTGAAGCATCATTTACAATAGCCAAGACATGGAAGCAACGTAAGTGTCCACTGATAGATGAATGAAAAAAGATGTGGAGTATAATGGAATATTACTCAGCCATAAAAAAGAATGAAATACTGCCATCTGCAACAACATGGATGGACCTAGATGGCACTATGCTAAGTGAAATAAGTCAGACAGAGAAAGACAAATACATATTATTTCATTTATAGGTGGAACTAAAACACAATACAAACAAATAAACAAAATCGCATTCATAGATACAGAAATCAATCTGGTCGTTGCCAGAGGGGGCATGGTGGGTAAATGGGTGAAGTAGGTGAAGGGGATTAAGAGGTACAAACTTCCAGTTGTAAAATAAATAAGTCACAGTGATGTGATATACAGCTGAGGGAATATAGAAAATATTGTAATAATTTTGTATGGTGACAAATGGTAATTAGATTATCATGGTGATCATTTTGTAATGTGTAAAATATCAAGTCACTATGTTGTACAACTGAAACTCTCATAATATTGTAAGTCAAATATACTTCAATTTTTTAAAAAGTAACCTATGATGCTTCCACTGAAATATTTTGATCCTTTTTCTCTCTAAGCTTACCCTTAGCAGTGAAATTCCCAATATATGGCCAGTGCTACCACTTAAACCTGTTTTCATTTGTACTAAGTTGGTTAAAAGCAGAGTGTTGAATTCAGCTGCCTGATACTTTTTTGGTTTTCAGAAGAGTTCGTTCAACTCAAGACCTTCTTTCTGAAGTAATTTTTCTTCTACTATAATCTCATTTCTTCTTTCTTTGTTAGCTTCTAATGAAAGAGCATCTGCAATCAACCAAAAATGGTGAGTACATAGTGAAGACTGTATACAACATACTTATTTTTCCAAAATACATTTACCCTTCTGCTCCTTTATGGCATCTTTAAATTCTTTATAAAACAGAAAAATATATTAGTTAATTGTTCATAAACTGTCTCAAAAGTGGGCATTTTAAGATGTAAAGTTCTATAAAGTAAGGGGCAGTGGGGCAGTGGTATCCCTAATTATAAAGGTGGGTCCAAGAAAACTCACAATGGGAAGAAAGTATTTTCCACAAAGTGAAACTAAACACTGCAAAAAGTGGCTAACCTTATATCCAGTTGTCAGAACTTTCAAATCTGTCTAGAAGCAGATGCATTCAACACAACTACCATTCTTTGCTTTATCTAATGTCACTGCTCCTCTAGATTTTTATCATATGTGAGCAGAGGAAGAAAAGCACACTTATAGATCTTACCTACTCTGGATTCCCAATTTGTTGCACAAGCCAAAAATAGGAGTTTTCAGATTCCGTTTCTAAAATTCTTCCAATAGTAATTTGATCTCAAGTTTGTTTTTCTTCTCAAGGAATATGTTAGGATGGAATTCCTCTTATTTAGATACATAATCAATCTTCGTTGTGATGATTAATAACTACACATATCCATATAATAAGAATAGGCATGGCTTGAATTTTTTTTTTAATTAAATTGCTTCTTGGATGAAAAGTCATTCAATAAAATACAGTATGTGAAGAAAAATATTCTAGATGCCAAATGCATTTTGGAAAATATAACTGAATTTCTTAAAGTTGATATAATATTTAAAGTTTGGAAAATTTCTAAGTTAATTTAATGCCTTTTCATGGACCATAGAAGGTATTTGAGTTCACTAGCAGTTACAAGTTAATTATAGGTTTTTAAAAATATGGATATATTTAAGACAAGAGGAGCAATGTCTCAAATTAGCTTCTCCTTACAAAGAACTACTAGTCTGTAAAAATTACATCTGCCTAATTTCCTTGTTAAGGACAGCTACAGTTAGTTTAGTGCAATTAATTGGTAATGGACAGAAATGCATATTAAGGAGTAATTTTATACCTCCAGATTGAATTCCATCATGCAGTCAGTGCAAGTTTTATTATTATTAAATAATAGCAAGTATTTATATAGCAAGTACTCTGTTCCAGTGACTACTCTGTTTTGTATACATTAACTCACAAAAGCCCTATAAGGTAGATACTGTTATCGTCCTGTTTCATCAGTAGGGTAACAGAGACCCAGAGAGGTCAATCAACCTGCCATTAGATGTCGAACTTGGGATTCAAAAACAAAGACTTGTTTCAACGCTTCTGCTCTTAACCTCTATGCTATACTTCCTATGAATTTATTTTTTCTTTATTTTGATAGAAATTCCAGTGGGAACATATTAATAAGACAATAAATAGTTTCATAAAGATCATGCATTTGTTATTTTATGGAAATATCATAAACTTAGATAAATTCAGATGTTAGTATTTTTTCTGCCACATTTGATCCCTCATTCAGAGACTGAGATTCAAAGACTTCCCTGATGTATCTGCTGAATGACTGCATGAATACATTGGAAAACTAAATAACTACAAAGACGGTTGTTAAAGAGTTGATAAAGAGATCCAGTATAAGTCCACTTCTGGAATCATGGCATGAGTTCTGTGGACCAGCTGCTATAAGAAACAATCACAAGTTGTTGACTGTTTATTAACAAGACAAATTCATTAAAAAAAAAGTCCCCAGTTAAGGTTTCCGGAGATTCTCCTAAGGGCATACAACAAATGAAGCAACTTTTATTCAGGAAAATCTACTAAATCTTGGTAGGAACACCCAGGGGACTTGAGCCACAATCCACCTCCCACACCCCACCCTCCGCAAAGCCCAGACTAATGGGAACCCCACCTGGAGAGAACGTGGCCAAGCAGTGGCGTCCCTCTCTGTTCAGCTCCCAGTCAGGGCCCCTGGGCTCTCTCTGGGTCAGCATTTCTCACTCCCCTCAGCTACTTGTGGCCACAGCTCAATTCCACGTGAGTGAGGCCAGAGGGCAGGAGCTCCTTTTTGCCACGCAGCCTTGACTCACAACCCAGAGGATCACCGCAAGTGTGGGAGGCCGAGAGTCCTGGGGCTCCGATCGCCCTACCACAGCTTACTCGTGGGGTGGCGCTTCCACACTGGGAAAGATACCCTGAGGACTGGAAACCCACCGGGGCCCCACTCACAAACCAAGGTGTCAGCCTGAGGGTAGTACCTGCAGCTCAGAGATCCTACCCAGCGGGAGAGACACACCCTAAGCGCCTTCACATCTTCAATGCTTTCCCCCAAATACTGAGCTCGATTGAAACACTGCTGGGGAAGTTCAAGCTTAGGGGCGGTCCCCCAAACAATGGATATTTTAGTGGTCAGCTATTAAGAGTAAGCTGGTAACTACGTGAAAGCGACAGCTAAACTGTAGCCCAGCTAGTTTGCCAGAGAGACCTAGGAATAGGCCACCCATGGTCAGAGCAAACCTCAAAGGCTGGCCCCCGAAACGGCTCCTGCAAAGGACCCAAACGTAATTGGATCAGAACGGAGCAATTTTTGCCTCGGGGCATTGTTAAAAGCAGTAGGACAATCAGCCACCAGGTAGTGAAGCCTAAAAGCTGGGCGTGAAACCAAAAAGGGAGAAGGTATAAGAGAGAGATGCGGGAAGGGAAAAATCAGAAGAGCCCTGCCAAAACCATTGACATCATTGGCATTGCAGGCTGACGGTGCAGCCGCCCACAGGTGGCCCTCTGAGGAGAGAAAGCAGAGGCTTCGCACTGCAGGGGACAAGAGTTCAGTAAGATTCTCCAGCCAGCTCACCACACAAGTAAATAACCAGCAAGAAACCCTGGGAGTGGGGATCGGTGCGTGTGTGCAGTCCCTAGAGCTGCAACCTGCAACAATGTAATCTCAAAAATGTCAATTTCTCAAAAAAAAAAAGATTATGAGACATGTAAAGAAACAGAAAAGATTGACCCATACACAGGAAAAAAGGAGAAAAAAGGCAAGAGAAACTGTGAGGTTTACTAGGCAAAGACTTTGAAGCAGCCTTTATAGATACATTCTAAGAACTAAAGGAAATCACGTTTAAATATAAAAGAAATTGGATGTCAATTATACCTCAATTTCTTTTAAAAAGGAAAAGAAGGTATGATGGCAATGCCTCATTAAATACAGGATATGGATAAAGGGACCAAAATTATGAGAAAATACCAAATGTAAATTTTGGAATTGAAAAGGATAGTAACTAAAATTTAAAAAATCATTAGAAAGATTCAACAGTAGATTTTAACAGGCAAAGGAAAATAATCAGTGAATTTGAAGACGTACTGAGAGAGATCATGCAATCTGAAGAACAGAAGGAGAAAAAGAACGGAGAGAAATGAACAGAGCCTCAGAGAAATGCAGAACATTATGTGGACCGACATGTGCAGGATGGAAATAACAGGAGGAACAGAGAGAGTAAGAAACCACAAGTAGAGGAAATGTGTGCAGTGTCTAGTGTAGGATCAGGTACCTTTAATCGCCATGTGTCTTTCATCTTTGTAAATCTAGTACATTCCTATAACCCTTTTTCTCTTTAATTTAATGATGTAGTAACATGAGCATTTCTGAAGAATGCAGCCCGTCCCTATTTTATAAATAGAATATGCCTCAGTTTGGGTTTGTCTGTTGTTGCCCCAGGATGAGACGCAGGTTCTGCGCCCCCAGGTGGACAATGCAGAAAGCATGCTGAGTCTTTCTGAGAACACCACCTGGGTGGCACACGACGTCCATGTGATTCTCACTGGTGACGTTCAGCTTGATCACTTGGTCTAGGGGGTCCCAACTTCTCCACAGGAAACTCACTGCTTTTTCTCATGCAAAACTTAAGCAATCTGTGAGAGAACAATTTAAGATTATGCAGCTATCTAGATCCTTCTCAAAATTTCTTCTAGATATAGCATCGGTTAAAGATTCTTTCCTGAACCAATCTTTACTATGATGAATGCTCATTTTATTTTGTATTTTAAAAGATTTAATTACATTTTCAAAATTCGTTATTTATATTTAAATAATTTAGATTTAAAGTTTTAATATTTTTTACTTAGAATTTGTATTTTTCACTGCATTTTGCTAGGCAACTTTTAATACTTTAGAAGAACAATAACCTTTAAAAATGAAAATAGCTACATTTTTATTTTTAAGTTTTGTGTAACTTATCTCTAATAAATTATGGCTTGATTATGTTTTAAGCCTAATTACTCATATCAGTTACAATAAAATACAAATCATAGAAGAACCTTGACTCCAACAAAATCAACCATGATTTTGTATAAGTGAGGGAAATTAAAAGAACTTCTGAAATAAACGTATTATGAATTATGTACATTTAATTTTATTTCTAACCAAAATATTGCTGACTTATCAATGGTATACCCACATAGATGCAATAATACGAATTTGGTCTTCTTTAATGAGCAATCATATTTTACATATTTAAAGGTATGTGTTTTTTTAATGAAAGTTAATTTTTCAAACTAGGACTATAGAATATATTTAACTTAGCAGTTTACTACCTTGGTTTACAATATTTAAGGATTTAGACATAAGATATTTGGGCTTTCATGCACAATTTTGTTGTGTGTCCTGCAGTTCTGGTGGTAAGGCTGTGGCCTCTGAGCTGAGAGTGGGTGAGGAATGACCGGAATATTCTGGGCGGTGCCGATCACACACGCTGGGGGTTCACTCGGAGCAAGAGAGAGGAGATTTGGTCTCAAGTGAACTATTTGGGTAACATTCCATGAGTTTATATAGAGAGACAAGATATTTAGAAGTTCAAGGTATAAAGAAAAGATACAATGATCACAGTGGATCACGTGCTAGAAACAAACAGCTCTACCTTCGCACGAAATGCAGGAGTTCCCTCTGGTTTTCACAAGAGCAAACAAGGCAAATTATTTCTAAGCATAAATGGATTAATATTCCTCAGTTTACCCCTAGAGCCTAAATGTTTTTATTTTAGCTCTGAAGTTTTAAGGGTGGAAAAATATAACATAAATAGCCAGGCACTCCCCATTCAAGTGTGGGAAACTAAGAGTATAGAGAACATTTCTGCACAATCGAAGTTAACAAAATGTATTAAATCTGTGCAATGCTGCCTGAAAAAAAATCGACTCCTGCGAAATAGATGTCTCAAATATTATTCAGTTTACTGGTATCTTCATAAAAACAGGAAAAGCAGGGACATCACTCCTCCTGGGACAGAGAAAAAATACCCCCCAAACCATTTTCTGTGTCCCTTCTCTCTCTCAAGCTAAGCACCCTCTCCACCCCTGGGCAATGCTTGTGGACTCTCCGTTATTTCCTCTGTGTGTTTAGTTCGATCTGCTGTCTGACACAGGGACTAAATTTAGGCTCATGCTATTTCAAGCCTGGGAGGCCATGAAGTGTGCCTGTTTCTGTCAGAGATTAGAAAAAAAATTCAGACTGTACTTTTTCACGTCACTGGACAGCAAATGTTCACTAAACTTATCGCTCTATTTTTTTAGCCACACTTTCATGTTAATATCACTGCTGGAAATTTTTCAAGAATCTCACTGAAATACAGGAAAAATCCTAAAGAACAGGAAAAAACATAAACAAACCTCACCCTACCCTTGCTTACTACGACATATGACTCTTTGTATGCTTGTGCGACATAAGATATTTCCTATGCCTTTCATGGCAACATGTAAAGTTAAAAAATAAATAAGAAAACAGAGGAGCAAAGTTGTTGGATGAATATTTTTAATGTTATGCCTAACTCTGTTTTGTTTTTTTCCCTGAGCTTCATTGGGAAAGTAAATCAAATTTGGATGTATCCATGCCATAGATTTATGACTCTAGGTTATTCTAATCTTTCCTTGGTTAAAAATAACTTAGACAGCTCATTAATTACGAGGGCTATTTTTTTTTCCTGTTGATTTAGAGGATCACAGTAATACTCATTCTTTTTAAGTTTATAGTACCCTGACCTCAAGATCCTACTACTTTACAAAAAAAGATTTGATGTCCAGCCCACAAGCCAAACAGACAGGGTCACTTCCTGAGATGTACTCACATCTCTTCCCGTCACTTCACATCGTGGTACTCGGCACGCCTTCCAGCTTACTGAGTAGCATTCTCACACTTCCTTTGCTCTTAATTACTCTACAAAAGATTTTTATTAACACAGGTCATTAGTGTTACATGAATAAAACAGCTATTTTGACCGTGGAAAAATGATCCCCAAATAATATCCCTGGGGTCTTTAAGAAGGTTGAAATCCTCACAAAATCCCTTTTAATAGTTAAACAAGGTTTTCTTTACTGGTATTTCGGAGAGAAATCAGAAAATGGTAAAATTCTGTTATTTTGATTCCTCTTCTCCACTTGCACAATGTCAGATTTTATATAACAGGAGTCATTACTACTCTGACCTGCAAGTTGGCCAGTTTTTACAAACAAAGGCTGTGGTTTTGTTCCAATAAAACTTCACAAAAACAGCAGTGGGCCCGATTTGGCCTACAAGTCATGCTTTGCCCATCACTGAGAGATGTGAAACGTTCTATTAGATATTAAATGGCACACAATTAAGTATAAGTTTCTAATCTCAGAACATTTACAAGCCAATGACAAAACACAAAGATAATGCACCACAGAAGACATTTTATGGTAAGTTTTAAACGCATGGCGTGGAGAATGTCAAAGGCCAGAATTAGTCATTGAGATGCGGTATGTGGTAGAACATCTTGAATTAGGAAATAAGAAAAATATAATATTACGGTTGTTTAACCCCTATTGCTATCCACATTTAATACTCAAAAATTTAATTATATTGGTAAATTTCTTTACAAAACAAAAAGCAAGATTTTGATTATTGAGTTATGTTAGCGATTAAAACATTGTTTATTTCATAGCTGGTCTCTTTACTATTTTGTTTGACTATTCACAATTTTGGACCATTCTTGGTAAACATGTTTCTATCTTAGAGCTGTTCTTTTTACTTATTTATTTTCCTTGGCGCTGAAATTTATGATCGATTCTAAATAGAATCATCTGGGCTCTTTGCACTTTCACACTTTGGGGACATATTGTAATGTCTGCCAAAAGAGAAACAATTTTTGTGGGTTTTTTGCCACTAAATTATTTATGCCTGTCCTGAAAGAAAATAGTCACTTCTTCCACAGAGTTTAATGATAGCCCCTGGGTCATGTCTCCAAGGCCAAATAAGTCAGAGAATTAAGATGCTTTTCAGAATAATTCATGAGCTTTTGCTTAAACTACCTGTATTTTTCAATATAATTACCTGAACTATCTGTAGTGATGCTTCAGCTCTGTGCTTCAGCTAAGAGATCTGACCTCCATGGGGTGGGTGAAAGACAATGACTAAAAAATATTTTTTAAATTACTGCAAATGAAGTAGCCAAAAAACAATGCACTTTTAGTCTGAAGGTGACCAGTTCTGTAGGAACTGGAGTGGTGTAAGGTCAAAGAAATACATATATGGTGAGTAAAAAGAAGACGAAGCTGGGCTTGTCCCTATCTAATTGCAGGAGCTGTGTGTTAACACTTTTTAAATTTAAAAAGGAATAAAGAGAACAGTATATTCTTACTTCTTAACATAATGGGTTAGCTTAAGTCCATACTCTAATAATAAACTGAGATTGAATTTTCTATTTTTAATAAAATAAAACTATTTATTTTAAGGGATTATTTATAATGTTTAAATTACTAAGTGCAAAAAATACACTTAACTACAAAAGGGCAGTAAAATCACACTGGAAAATTAATGTAAAGGAAATAATTTATCTGCTTTAGCGCAAGTAAGTCTTTTTCTCTATCAGGGCTGTACCACAGAAGGTTGGGGGATGGAGAATGGGGATCTATCTAACATGCTCTGTAAGTGTGATGCTTTACATCCGTAAAAGAAGCAGCACAATTAATTAGGAAAGCAAAAAAAAAAAATCTCTGAAATGGATATCTGCAATTAATTCTCACATATCTGAAACACCTCTTTTCTCTAAGGTCTTTTTCTCTCCTTTCTTTTTAGATTTTACATATTTACATTATAACTAATGTGATGTGGAAACCATTCATCTGCCCAAGTACAGCTCCTGAGGTTTTTTAAATATACCGATTTTAAAAATTGAAGTATAGTTAATTTACAATGTTGTATTAGTTTCAAGTGTACAGCACAGTGATTCAGTTACACACACATATATATACATATATATATATATATATATATATACACAAATATATATTCTTTTGCAGATTCTTTTCCATTATAGGTTATTACAAGATATTGAGTCTAGTCCCCGGTGCTATATTGTAGGTCCTTGCTGTTTAGCTCCTGAGTTTTAATGAAAAAGAGTCTTAAGCAAAAATCTATCACTTGCAACTCAGAACTGAAGAAAAATTTTAATCTTACATGAACAAAACAAGGGCACCATGACCCCTCTCTGGCTATTTTTGACGCTGTGAAGAACTTTGGTACTTGTATTGCATCTTTTCTTGAACACGCCTACTCTAAACATCACAGCTTGATTATGTTTGCCACAAATGACACAATTGGCATTGGCTCTTCTCCAAACAGGAAGTTTAACCAAAAATCCATTCCTTGCTACGGTTTACCCAAGGCTCAAGTTATCCTGATTTAATGTAAACACAGCTCTGAAGGAATAACCTGAGTTTGTTCTCCTGCACGGGCTTGTTGACTCAGCGGGAGCCTGTCGCCCTGTATAATTGCATGGGACGCTTGCCTTTGAAGGCTGATAAGAGCACTTCTTTAAATGTTCTAAGCCCTGCTTCATAGCTAACTGCATTTTTGGCAAGAAAGCACATTGAATTTGACTGATATTTCTTCAATCATTATCAAGATTATTTACAGAATGCCAATGATAGATGATTTGCTTCTTTATTTAATCTAGAATGTTACCGTGGTTCTACAGGAAAATAGGGAAAAAGGGAAAAATATCACAAGGCAGCATACTTGCTTCTTGTACCATTTCATATTTTGTTAAAATATTAAACCTCAGTTTAAAGATTCAGCATTAATTTTCATAATTAAAAACTGAACAATTTCCTGAAATAGGAAATTCTCCTATCTCTCGCTTGCTCTCTTTCTCTCTCTCTCTGTTATATATAAACCACTTGGGAAAGTGAGATATTTATGAAAGATGTTCAATAAATAAAATGATAATTAATTCACTACTCAGTTACTGGACAAAACTAATGTGAACAATCATGTCTTGGAACAACCTGATCAATCCAAAGTTGTAAAATATTTAGGCAGCAATCAGGTTGGAGCCCTAGGAGAAATCTTTGTGCATTGGCATGAAGGTAACTTAAACTGTCTATCAAAGCGTGTTTGATATCCATGGAGACATTCTCATAAACAAGTGCATTTGAATTGATGTGCATAGTAAAACTGTGTTTTCATACTTCCAGCTATCTCTAGGAAGAAAAGCTTTAGTATCATGATGTGTTGTGATTCTACCAAGCTATAGTCAACAATTGATGAGTAAAAAATGACTCTATTGTAATTCTGATTAAATATGAAAGAAGAATGCTTGCGTCTACTTAATGGTTGAGTTGAATGGTTGAATGTCAGCCTCTTGCATTGGCCAAGGTTGCATAATGTGTTCTGATTAGTTTGCAGACAATTTCAGAAACTAAACCCTATAAATAATCATAAAAATGTAATAAAGACGTTTTATTCACAACTTGATAATCGTGGTGATACATAAAACCACGTGTCAGCCAGGTTCCCAGAGACATGTAAGGACATTCTTTTCCATTTTGGTCACAAGAACAGAGACTTCTTTGGAAATTTAACTATGTATACCTTTGATTAAGAAAAAACTTAGATATCATAATTATCCCAAAAAAGTACATATACAATTGGAAGAATCAACATTGTGAAAATGACAACACTACCCAGAGCAAACTACACATTCAATGCAATCCCTGCCAGTTTAAGACGGGGAGGATTTCTTACAAGGTGCACCTCTACGGGTGAGCTCTGAATCTTCACTTTATCCTTCTTCAGAGATGTAAATTCCAGAGCCCCGAGTTTCCCTGACTAACTGAAACCTTCAGGGCAAAGTTCTTTATTTGCTCTGCAGGATTACTTACCTCTCTGGATGGTCACTTTGCTTTAGATTTGGGTTTCATAGTCCCTTCCTATTTTGTTGGCTCTTCAATCCCTAAAACATGTGAGTAAATCCATATAAATGTGTATTCATTTTCATATATATTTACATAGTATAAATATATATGTACACTCAATTATACATATGTAGGCATTTGTTTATTTTCAACCCATTTAGAGGGGACTTTTTAAAGTTTAGTTGTTTTCAATAGATGGTGTTATGAGTTGCATTACTTCCTTCTAAAATTCACATGTTGACATCCTAACCCCCAGCACCTCAGAATGTGACCTTATTTGGAAACATGGAAACAGTTCAGTTAGAAGGAGGTTATACTGGAGGAGGCTGGGTCCTGATCCGACATGGCGAGTGTCCTTATGAGGAGGTTAAATGTGGACACAGGCTCACGCACAAGGAGAAGGTCGTGTGAGCTAAAGGCAGACATGGGGCGATGCCCCTACAAGCCAGCCCACGCCAAAGACGGGCAGCCAACCCAGTGCCCGGGGCAGGCTTCCTCACAGCCTCGGAAGGAGGCACCCTGCCGACCCCTGGATACCAATAAACGCCCCCCCCTTCAGAACCAGGAGACAATAAACTTCTGGTGTTTGAGCCACCTAACTATGGTACGTCTTGCAGCAGCTCTAGAAAACTAATGCAGGTAAGTAAGTCTTAAGAGTTTTTCCAATATTACCAGAAACACAGCCAGAAACGCTGCCTCGCTCCTTTGTGGAGGGAGTGACTTGTTTGTGTGTGTGCTTCCCAGAGAACAGGATGTTTCCCTCTCCCTTCCCTCCCTTCCTTCCCTCCTCCCTTCCCTCCTTCCTCCCTCCCTCCCTCCCTTCCTTCCTTCCTTCCTTTTTCTTTTTTTCCTAACCCTCAAACCTTCTCTATTACTTTCTGTCAAAACAGACCAAAACATCTCTCTCTATCTCTCTCTGTCTCTGTCTTTCAGTCTCTCTGTCTCTCTCTCTCTCTGCCTCTCTCTTTCTCTCTCTCTCTCTCTCTCTCTCTCTATACATATATGATAGAAACACACACACGTGATGGCAGTAAAGAGTCTACTGGTGGGACACAGTTTGCTAGGGGCTTTTTCTGTTCTTATATATCTTGAATGTACAAAAATCAAAGACTTTGATTGTTCTTTCACCCAGGCCACTTCCTACAACTGTTTCTGCAGCTGGTAATCTTGAGAAGTGAAGAAAATCATTGTAGGAATGCATCGCATAGTCCTGAGATACACCTAGTTTTTTCCCAGAAAAATAACAGGTGTGCCCACTACTTAGTATCGGAGCGGCAGATGCCCTAGCTTCTCATGCGGCACACCTTGCTGCACAGGTGGCCCCACCTGGCTTCCTGGGTGTTGCCTTGAGACTCCAGGTGTGTAGACCCAGCAGGACATCTTTGATACTCTTACCGCTGCTGCTGGGCGGGACACAGTCCTTCGTCCCTGACCCAGGAGTCGCATGGCTTCTGCCGGCATCCACGGAACCGTGACAGCCTCTGTTGTGAGCTTTCAGAGTTGCTTTGGCTGGGGTCGTAGCTCTCCACCACACTGTCAGACTCATTTCAGTACAGTAAACCTCCCCCCGCCCCAACTATACAATAGTTCCCCTGGGAAGAGAAATGAGAGATGCTGAAAGCTGAAGAAAGAAAAAGGTGCAACCAAGAAATGTTATACGTTCACTTGATGTAAACAAATTTTAACCTACTGTATTGGCAGAAAAAGAACTGATTTGTTTTGCATTACTTTGCTATTTTTTGAATCTTATAGGAAACAGGAAATAAAATCATTTACAGCCAACAGCAAAATAAGGTAAACATTGATTTGAATTTGTACAAACTTTCCTGGTATGCAGAGTCTTATAAAAAGCTTATTGCTTTGAAATTTCTCTACGGTGTTGGGGGAAGACACATCCTGCCAGAAAGTGTATAAATGAAATTTTTAAAATTTAATATAAACTAAATCTTTTAACATCTTGTTCCATCTTATTATGCACGTGCTGTATCACGTCAATGTAATAAGATACGTACGGAAAGCCATCCCAAACTAACAAAGTAAACTGTAGATGACCCATGTGATATTCAAAGAAAATATTAAAGGAAGAGAAATAAATTAATCCCTTCTAAATATAATTCTTCATAAAATGTAAAAATGGCTTTTGATAAGTTATGGTTAGATACTCAGTAGGGCTGCCAGTTCAAAGGACCACAGACTGAGGGGTTTAAACAAAGAAATTTGTTTCTCACCATCCTGGAGGCTGGGTGTCCACGACCAATGTGTTGGCAGGACTAGTTTCTCCTGAGGCCTCTCTCTGTGGCATGCAGATGGCCATCTTCTCCCTGTGTCTTTACAAGGTCTTCTCTCGGTCTGTGTCTTAAACTCCTCTTGTTATTAGGACACCAGTCATGCTGGATTAAAGCCCACCCTAATGACCTCATTTTAACTTAATTATCTTTGTAAAGAACCTGACCCCAAATAGAGTCACATTCTGAGGTACTGGGGGTTAGGACTTCCAGCATATAAATTTAGGGGGACACAGATTATCATAGAGAATGTAAAACATCTAATAAAAATGCAAATGCAATTATAAGTATAATAATAACTATTATTATTATTACAATCCTTCTGGAAAACGCTAATGTAAAAATAACTACTTAAGATGAAGCTTTGTGTCTTACTCAAAGACAAAACACACGTAATATTCACAGGAGAGAATAAAATATTAGAAAATGTATGAATGAACTTATTCTTGTACCTATTAGCCAGGCTAGTCATTTGTATTTGAGCCGAATCCTTGGATTGCAAGAGCCACCGAATCTAAAAATGTTGTTGATTTCAAGCCCCACGTGTAAGGTACAAAACACCTTATAACACTGACCATCAAAAATGCTTCAAATGAAAACAATCATACTTAAAACTGGGCTGTATGGCAGTTGAAGTGCTGTATAATTATTACCCGTAGCTATCTGGGCAAATATCTTTAATCTCTATTTCTAGATGTTACATGTTTTTGTCATTGTTTTGTGATATATATTGGCTATAACACTGATTGGGATTTAAAACTAGAGTTAGTAATATTCTATGCAACGTAAGACCCAATATAAATCTTATATTTTCTACATAAGTCATATAACACTGATATTTTCTATTATACCTATATTATCTATATGTGTACCACATATTTCCCTATAATAAATATATGCTATTACAGTCTATATTACATTCCATATACTTAACTATCTCAAAGATAGACATCTATTTATTTATTATTATACATGTACACTTTAGTCATTTAGATGATGAAGTCTCACAGCCTAGATGTGTTATACCTTATTGCACATTTATTCAAGACGTCTCATTGTTCAAAATGACTTGTTTGGTAATTTTGAAGAGAAATTTCACAGCTAGGGTCAAAGATTTTATTTTTTGGATTTCAGCGCTGACTCTAAGGAATGGCTTGAATACTAGATGCTACTTGCATCTGAGGGGTTGAGCATGCTGGCAAATGTTTTGATTCAAAATCAAGGGCTCATGGTGAACAACTGAAACCATTTCCACTAAGATCAGGAACAAGACAAGGTTGCCCACTCTCACCACTATTATTCAACATAGTTTTGGAAGTGTTAGCCACAGCAATCAGAGAAGAAAAAGAAATAAAAGGAACCCAAATCGGAAAAGAAGAAGTAAAGCTGTCACTGTTTGCACATGACATGATACTATACATAGAGAATCCCAAAGAGACTACCAGAAAAATACTAGAGCTAATCAATGAATTTGGTAAAGTAGCAGGATACAAAATTAATGCACAGAAATCTCTTGCATTCCTATACACTAATGATGAAAAATCTGAAAGAGAAATTAAGGAAACGCACCCATTTACCACTGCAACAAAAAGAATAAAATACCTAGCAATAAACCTACCTAAGGAGGCAAAAGACCTGTATGCAGAAAATTATAAGACACTGATGAAAGAAATTAAAGGTGATACAAACGGCTGGAGAAATATACCATGTTCTTGGATTGGAAGAATCAACATTGTAAAAATGACTACACTATCCAAAGAAATCTACAGATCCAATGCAATCCCTATCAAATTACCAATGGCATTTTTCACAGAACTATAACAAAAAATTTCACAATTTGGATGGAAACACAAAAGACCCCGAATACCAAAGCAATCTTGAGAAAGAAAAACAGAGTTGTAGGAATCAGGCTCCCGGACTTCAGACTATACTACAAAGCTACAGTAATCAAGACAGTATGGTACTAGCACAAAAACAGAAATATAGATCAACGGAACAGGTTAGAAAGCTCAGAGATAAACCCATGCACATATGGTCACCTTATCTTTGATAAAGGAGGCAAGAATATACAATGGAGAAAAGACAACCTCTTCAATATGTGGTGCTGGGAAAACTGGACAGCTACATGTAAAAGAATGAAATTAGAACACTCTCTAACACCATACACAACAATAAACTCAAAATGAATTAAAGACCTAAATGTAAGGCCAGACACTATAAAACTCTTAGAGGAACACATAGGCAGAACACTCTATGACGTAAATCACGGCAAGATCCTTTTTGACCACCTCCTAGAGAAATGGAAATAAAAACAAAAATAAACAAATGGGACCTCATAAAACTTAAAATTTTTTGCACAGCAAAGGAAACCATAAACAAGATGAAAAGACAACCCTCAGAATGGGAGAAAATATTTGCAAATGAAGCAACTGACAAAGGATTCATCTCCAAAATATACAAGTAGCTTATGCAGCTCAATATCAAAAAAAACAAACAACCCAATCCAGAAATGGGCAGAAGACCTAAATAGACATTTCTCCAAAGAACATATACAGAGTGCCAACAAACACATGAAAGGATGCTCAACATCATTAATCATTAGAGAAATGTAAATCAAAACTACCATGAGGTAACACCTCACACCAGTCAAAATGGCCATCATCAAAATATCTACAAACAATAAATGCTGGAGAGGGTGTGGAGAAAAGGGAACCCTCTTGCACTGTTGGTGGGAATGTAAATTGATACAGCCACTATGGAGAACAGTAGTCAGGTTCATTAAAGGACTAAAAATAGAACTACCATATGACCCAGCAATCCCACTACTGGGCATATACCCTGAGAAATCCATAATTCAAAAAGAGTCATGTACCACAATGTTCACTGCAGCTCTATTTACAATAGCCAGGACATGGAAGCAACCTAAGTGTCCATCGACAGATGAATGGATAAAGAAGATGTGGCACATATATACAATGGAATATTAGCCATAAAAAGAAACAACATTGACTTATTTGTAGTGAGGTGGATGGATCTAGAGTCTGTCATACAGACAGCACCGTCCTAAGAGGAGGTGAGGGACACTGAATCTGCATCGCTGCCTACAGGAGCTTTCTCTGGAGGGTTGTTCTACCCACGTGTGATTTCATGTAAGCTTTTCTTTGTACAGTCACTGATATTTGGACTTTATTTTGTTAGTCTCCTGGTGCATTCCATTGATTTATGCCTCTTAATTGTATCTCCAATGGAAAATGTCTACATTAGCAGACTTTTAATTCTTCATTGTTTATTATTAGTATATATGCATCAGCTTTGAGAAATTCAGGAAAAAGCCACCCTTGACTTAATGTGTGAACTGAGTCAATAAATTTCCTGTAAAATCTTAACTGCACCCTCAAATTTTTCCTTTGCTTGTAAAATTACTATTGACAATGTGGTGAATAAATTTTTTCCAACAGATTGTGGAATTGATCTTGGAAAGTAGGGTCTCCATTAGAGAAGAAATCCATGGTAAACATAACAAATGCCACAGTTGAAAATAAGTAACATGTAAATAATAGGTGATGATTACTTGGTCCAGGAAAATTAGTTAATTAAATATGTATTACTCAAAGATTTTTACTTCAATAATTAAAACTCTTAGATTTTCAATTAAGAAATAACTCACACTTTACTAGTGTTTTCCTATTTCCACAGCATACATTTTTAAACATTTTATTGAAGTATATTTGATGGACAATGTTGTGTTAATCTCTCCTGTACGGCAAAGTGACTCAGTTTTATATATATATATATATATATATATATATATATATATATATATATATATATATACACATTCTTTTTCATATTCTTTTCCATTAGAGTTCCCTGTGCTGTACAGTAGCACCTGTTGTTTATCCATCCTATATACAATTGTTTGCATCTGCTAACCCCAAACTCCCAATCCTTCCCCCACTCCCACTCTTTGGCAACCACAAGTCTGTTCTCTGTGTCTGTGAGTCTGTTTCTCTTTCATAGATAAGTTCATTTGTGTCATATTTTAGATTCCATGTATAAGCGATATCATATATTCTGACTTACTTCTTTTAGTATGATGGTCTCTAGGTCCATCCACACAGCATACATTTTCACTGCCTTCTGAAGTATAGTAGTAAAGCCATATTGTCCTTAATGCATGTAACAATGGAAACAAACAAACAAACACTACTTTAAAGAAAAATGAAAGAGTTACTTTAGGTGAGTGAGAGTTCAATCATACAGAATTATTTTTAGATTTGACCTAGAATGTTGGCTTTAAAGATAAAACATCTCAACACGTGATGAGAAATGTGAGGGGTGAAAAGGCTGGTGAAACTAGGCAAGAGTACAGTACACAGGATAGATGTGGTTTGTTTTCATTTTTGTTTTATTTTTAATGGCCAAAACCTTGGAAGCATGAGGTAGAAGGGAAATGAAAAATAAGGTTCTAGAAGGGTGTTTGAATTTTGAGTTCAAATTTAGAATTCGAATAAAGGGAACTAACTATTTATTCACCAAATAGTCAAAAGCCATTTTACAAGTGATGGAAAATTTTGAACATATGATTAAAACTTTACGGGCAATTCACTGAATTAGTTTGACACGTTAGATGAAATGTACATTTTACATGCACAATTTTAACTCAAGATAATTTGTGAATTGGGAATTATTTCAGTTTTGCAGTTGAGAAAATAGGTTAAAAAAAAAAATCTAAGCTCACTCAGATAATAAAGATGGAGGTTGGATTTAAAACTTTATATGTCTGGTGGCAAGGGTTTTAATTTTTCCAGTGTATCTCACTGCTCTTCTTAGAAGTCATCTATGCTAAATTTTTAAGGGAAGCAAATGGTAGCCCAATTGCTTATAGACAAAAAGAAGCAGAGATTAGTTGTCCTAAGTTCTACCCGGGATTCACTGTGCTAAACCAAGGCTTGGTTTCTAGACTGAAGTTTAAGACAGGAAAGAAAAAGTTTAACAAGAAGTATTTGGCCTGGTATAAAGAACACAGATGCTAGAGTCTATGGATGTAACTTAGTATGGGAAATAATACCTTCCCTGTGGGATTTTTGTAGACATAAGTGATCGTGCATAAGTGTCACTGGAATGGTGGTCTAGCTCACGCTAAGGGATCAATAGGTGATAGTTACCATTTTCACATCTTTTTGCACCCTGCTGTTTGGAATGAATGCAGCCCAGACTGTTTTTCTGTGCACACAGAAAGTGGAAGTAACCAGCGTAAAGTTAATAGGAGTCAGGTGAATTGGGTGACAGCAAGACAGGGACAGATGTGGCTGCATTTTTCTACAAAAAAGAAAATCAGGCTGTAATATGCAAAACTAGAACAATATCAGATAAGACATTAAAGACCAAATTTGACTGAGCTTGGCCAAGGCCACCGCAGGATGACCACGTCTATCTCCCAGCAGGAGAGACAAGCACACGGGGGGAGAAGGCCCCTGCCCTCCAGGACAAGGTGGGGTGATTCCGATTCTGGCCCTTCTCATTAGCCTCGCACAATAGTGGGTCAGGAGCCACCTGATGGAAACGGGCACCTCTTCCAGGTAGAGCTACGTCACTTGTCCCAGGTCTCTGCGGTAGGTAGTCGTGATGCCATTGCAGATGGTCCGCAGGAGCACTCCACATGTTTCTGGATTTTACAAGGTATAAATTGTCTTCCACAAACATTTCAGGTGTTGGCAGGATGGTCTGCGAAAGGCTGTAGAATCTCATGCTGGCTACTAAGCTGTTGATTCTGGGCACAGGAGACAGTCGCCTCCCCTAGACTTGGGGGGACGATGAAAAGACCGTTCCCGAGGCTGCTGCCTCTCTCACACCCTCTGTGCGGAGCAGAGCGAACACAGGGGGCCTGAGATGCTGTCCACAGAGAGTCCTGCATGAAAGACCGGCCCTTGGCTGGAAACTGGATTTGGGGAAGAGCCCCAGGGTCCCCTGAGGGGACGAGCTTGATATTCCTAACGTGTGCAAACGCTGCGGTTTATCCTGAGCACCTGCTTTCTCTCTGAGAGTCGGGAATTTGGGTGCATGATAGGCAGTGAGACCACCTCCAATAAACACCTGGGGGTCTGAGCATCTAATGAGAGTCTCCGGTGAACAGGGTCTCATGTATTGGGGTGGCCGTGGGGATCCCAGACCCACCTTAGTATTCCTTCTTTTTCAGTTTTCCATACCTAGGTAATAATTCCTTACATTAAACTTTTTCTGTTAAAATACCTGGTATAGATTAAGCCCTAACCTAAAACTATTTTATAGCAGGGCTTTCCACAGTGTATCTTGTACCTGCACCAAAAGGATTACCTGGACATAGTTGCAGGTATACTGGTGCCACCAGGGGGACTCAGTCAGAGTCTGCAGGGGAGAGATTTGGGGATCTGCTTTAACACCCACCCCTGATGAAGATATTTATAAATAAATCTGGGGAACATTTCTCAATGATGTGAAATAAGTTTTTTTTTTTTGAATACCTGAGAAGGTATTTATAGTAAATTATATGCTCTTGTCTTCAAGGAGTGAATGTACTTCTTTTATATGAGCAAATCAAATCACTGCCAAATCCTTGGACACTGGATACCTGTGAGTATTTAACACCCTGGCAGACTGCTCTATAACCATATCTAGTTATTCATACAATCTGCGGGTAGTGTCTACTTTGGATTTATTCCAAGGTCTTTGATAAAGACCATAGAAATTAAATTGTGAAAGTGGACACTGGTACAGTAAAGGGTGTTACCCCCTGCTTTAAGACAAACATTTCAAGTAGCACAGATATTTTTGAAAATTTTCTGGAAGACCCACAAGAAAATATGTTTGGTGAGGATACAGATACTAAAGTGTCTCTAAATATTTTCTGTGGAGTTGACACCATTTATCAATAAATTGGCAGAGTGAGAATAAAGACCATAAAATCAAAACCATATGACACGCAAATGGGACATAGAAGTTTTCATTATAAAAGCAAAGCATAATCTCCTTTTCCCTTTTGAATACGTAAACATGTGTGTTACTCTCACCTTTTTTCCTTGTATATTATCATCTTGGGCTGACAACTATGATCAATGATTTAAGGACTGAAAAGCAAATACGCTTGCTGTGGGTCGTAAAATCATGCTAAGTTCCCATGGAGGTGTGGTAGTGGGTGAGCTCATTATTCCCTCCTGACTTTGAAAGCAAAACTTCAGCAAATTGCACAACTCAAAGGCACTCCCTCAGAATTTGGAATGAAACTGGAAGCCTCAAGGAGATCTTTGCTGAAGGCATCTGCTTTCGATTATGTTGTTTCCAGAGCAGAGAGGGAGGTATCCGGGCATCGCTGTAGGTTCAGATCTGTTCTTATAATCCTCCAGCTCTCTGTGTACACGATGGCCACACCATCACAGGACACTCGGACCAGGATACTCTGACTCTTCGGAGTCAATCCGGGGAAATGCTAGGAGTCGGTTCCGTCCCTTGTCACCTCCTGGGGGTGACCCTCCTCGTTTTGTACCATTTCATTGTTTCGGTCGCCATCACACCTGTCTGAAATGAACAAGATCTTTGTACTCAAATTTCAGACTAGAAAACTTTGGACCTCCTTAGAGGAAATATTCCAGGTCTTTTCCAACACTTAGCCAAATATTATTGAGAAGTGAAATACAAACATATAGAAATGGGTTAGGTTATAGAGCGTAGGTTCTTCTGGTTTTCCTCAACGTGCTTTGAATACCTTCCATTTGCCTGTGGACTAGACACGTGGGGATACAGCCTTGCGTTCCTCACACAGACATCCTTTGAGTTGCCTCAGTTTTTCAAATGGTGCAACTGTTAGCATTTTGGACGGATGATTATTTGTGTTTGTCGTATTGCAAGATATTTAGCATTCCTGGCTTTTATCTTCTAAAAACCTACAACATCCTCTTCCGTTACGTTGGCTTCCAAATACACCACACACATTCTTAATGTAAGACGTGTTCCACCCAAAAACCACTATACTTGACTTTTATTCTGAGATGATTTAAGTATCATTTCAATAACTAGATAATTTAAAAGTCAAGAGGACATCCTTCCAAAATCTGTTACGTCTTGTTCCTGTCTGAGAGGTTTCTCTGTTAACATCTAATTCCTTCACCTCTTTTCTGGGCAAGTGTCTCAACTTCATCCGTACCAACATGGTTCCCAGAGCGGATGACCTTTTCCTTGAAGACTGAAAACTCCGTGTCAGTTTCCTGACATAAGACTTTTTATTCTTCCTCTTGCAAAGCTGTCCTTTATTACTTCACTACCCACTAAGTTCCAATTTCCTTCATGAGGCGAGCCTTCAACTCTCTACTAATTCGCAAGCACAGATGAGCAGCGGCCCTGAGTCATCAGGAATTTCCAGTTTGGTTACCAGCTCTAACCACTTCCAAGGTATTCTTGTATGAATCATTTAAGTTTTTATTTTCCCATCTCTCCTCCTTCAGATATTCCTTCGCAATCATGTCCCCTCAGTTTTTTAACAAAAATCTGCATCATACTTTCAATGACTGTAGCAGACCACTCCAGCCTAAAACAAGAATTGTCTCTTGCACTTGAGCAAGGAGAGGCCTTTCTCTAAGTGCCTGCTGTGTCTCAGAGCTTGAGGACCGACTCGGGTTGGCCAGCTGTGAGACTGCAGGCGTGCCCCTTAGCGGCTCTGACATTGTGTCTCTATTTCAAACGAAGGGCGGGACCAGGAAGTCCGTAAAACACCCAGCAGCTCTGTGAGCCAAGACTAAGTGCTAATGGAAGTTGAGCGATTTTTGTCTTGTGAAGTTGAAAATGAGGAATATTTGCACGTTAAACTCTAGTGCGAACTTAGATTACCCATGGTCCTTGAGTTATGATGAATAGTTTAAGGGATAGAAGAGAACTATTCTAGGAAATGTGCTGAAGTAGCTTCTGTGCTGCACTTCTAGAAGATTCTCTGGATTCTGATTTTTTCCCAATGCATACTTTGTACAACCTCATTTTGCTGTTGTCCAAGCCCTAGTGTCCATGCAAACCATACAAATACCTTTGTGGCACCAAGTGGAGGCATTAACTCTTTCTTGTGCATTAATCTGGGTTGACCATGACAATGTATTTCTAAATCAAATTATTCCTAAATAGGACATAAAAGTGAAATGAGGGAAATCAAATGCAAATTAGTCACATATTCAGTGTTTCAAATCACTGCCTTTAATCCAGTTTAAAAAGATGAAGCTTTTCATTTATATATTTTCAACTTATTTACATCTAAGTAGTTAAACATGTTATATCTAGTCTAGTGTATATCTGAGCACATATTAAAAATATCAGGACTTCCCTGGTGGCGCAGTGGTTAAGAATCCGCCTGCCAATGCAGAGGACACGGGTTCGAGCCCTGGTCTGGGAAGATCCCACATGCCGCAGAGCAACTAAGCCTGTGAGCTACAACTACTGAGTCTTTGTGCCACAGCTACTGAAGCCCATGCACCTAGAGCCCGTGCTCCGCAACAAGAGAAGCCACCGCAATGAGAAGCCTGTGCGCCACAACGAAGTGTATCTCCCGCTAGCCGCAACTAGAGAGAGCCTGTGCACAGCAACGAAGACCGAACGCAGCCAAAAAATAAATAAATAAATAGAACTCTCTGTTAAAAAAAAAAAAAAAATATATATATATATATATATATATATATATATATATATCAGTGAACTGTATGTATAATAAATAATGAACTAAAAATATTTATGGCTATAGGGGTATATTTGGAACAACATTCATGACCACAGATTAAATGACATACAAATTTAACTCTATTATTACAGTCAAGTTATCCTTGCCATTCCTCCATGAAATCCATATATTGTTACGTTCTGTAAATATGAGTTTTGGTTCTGAAGTGTTTCTATTAAAATGTCTTTTACTGAAAAAACTGCAAGAAAATGAAGAGACCCAATTAAAATAAAATTTGCCAATTCAAAAATTCAGATCTCTTATAACTATGAGGAACTCTATAGGGGATCCGCTTTCTATACGGTGACCGTGTTTCAAGTCCTGATTCATTGCATTTGGGGAAGATGATGAAACATCATCAGTTCCTGTGTTAAACTCTGCGATGACCCCTCATCTTACTCAGAATACAAGCGAAGCTCTAACAGCAGTCGCCACCACCAGTACCGCCTCTGTCCCTGGTTAAGTCCTGACCTCACCTGTTCCTCTCCATCCTCGCCACACTGGTCTCCCTGAAATCCCTCCAACTTCACGCGTGCTCTTGTTTCCGGGCATTGGCCCTGGTTGTTTCCTCTGCCTGAAGCTACTTTCTCTGGCTAACTCTCTCATGCCCTGTAAGTATTTGCTTTGATATTACCTTTCTGATGAAGACCATCACTCTATTTTTAATGGTAACCGGTTCCATATCCCAGTTCCTTCAAATCAACCCTCAAGATGTAGCTTACCCTGCTCAATTTTTGACTGCTTTCCATGACATTTAATGGCTTATAAAAATGTCATGTAACTTACTTACATATTTAAGTGTTTGTGTGTGAATTTTTGTCTATATCCCCATAGAATACAAATAGCAAAAAGGGCAGATCTGTTGCTGTGGTTTGACTGTTTGTGCCCCTCACAAGGGCGGATGTTGAAATCTTAATGCCTGGGGGGTGACATTAGTAGGTAGGGTCACTGGGGTGATTAGATCATGAGAGTGGAGATGCCCTTATAACAGGGAGCTCCCTTGTACCTGCACCAGGTGAGGACACAGTGACAGGTCAGCATCTGCAAACTGCAAGGGCTCCCACCTCCCAACCAGCCTCCACCCTAGTCTCAGACTTCCAGTCTCCAGAACTGTGACAGATGTTTGTTGTTTACAAACCACCCTGTTTGTGCTATTTTGTTATAGCAGCCTGAATGGACTAAGACAGTTGTTTATCGGTTTTGTTCATTACTGTGTCCCAATCGCCTAAAATAATGATTAGTTCACACTAAATACAGTTGACCCTTGAACAACCCGGGTTTGAACTGTGCAGGTCTGCTTATAAATGGTTCTGCCCCTAACCCCTGTGTGGTTCCAGGGTCAACTGTACTCGATAAATAGTTGTTTTTATAGAGGAAGAGCATGATTAGGTAATGACGGTGACGACAATGACGGCGATGAGCGATTATTCGGTTTTCTACCCCGGGCTAAGAAATTTACTTTCATAACTGACCCAACGTGCCCCCGTCCCCACATACTATGGCACGTGGATGTTATGATTCTTATTTTATCAATGAAAAAAGTGTGACTTGAAAAGCTAAGGTATTTGTCCTAAATTACACACCTGATAAACTATTGAGGTGGTACTGTCATATTCCAAGCACTAAGCTCTTATCCTACACAATGCTATCATTCCTAAAATCATAATTTCGGTCAGTTTATTTTATACTTGCTTTGACCTCTAACCAATAAGGGAAATACATTTATTTTATACGATCAGTATATTGAATAAGCTGTACTGCGGTATATTATACGTCTTTTAACTAAGCCATTTGATTTTTAGAGGCTTTGTTATTCTGGCCCTTGAACTCATGCATCCTTTGCTCCCCATCTATTCACTTTATAAAACTCGGTGAATTAATTGCTATGGATATCCTGTGAAAGTCCGTCAGGACAAATGCACTATTTGGACATGAAACATGGAGAGTGAGAGTGAAAACTTTTATTAACTCATCTTGCCTGATAAAGCAAAATCACAAGTAAAAAAGTTATGGGGCAGGAGGGAACAATATTGTCAAGGGCAGAAACATAAAAGTCTAAAGATTCCAAGTGACTAAGTTAAAAATAAAACAAGCAAAACATACAGTAGTTATTGTTGACAAGGGTGCATGTTTTGAAGCGTGGAGGTGGAGAATAAGGAAAGAAAATGGTGCGTACAATTAAGCAGATGGGAACCACTTCTGTGGCGAAGGGCAGAACCCACAGCTGTTCAGGGCACGAGCTCTTTTCAGTTTGCTCATTTCCAAGGTGGTGATAAAAATAGTACCTGCCTCAAAGAGTTGTTTAGAGACTAAGATGAGTTTCTACATTTAAAATGATTAGAAACTGTTTTCTATGACCATTTGTATGATTCTGATGGACAGAAATATACCTTTCATTAATTTCCTCTTATGGAAATCCATTATTCATGAATGATTTGATCTGCAGATCTACTTAGAAATAGGAAGATTCCAACTCCAGTCAATTTAATACTGTTCTCTTTCCTTCTTTCCCTTCTCTTTTCCCTCTGTAGCATCTGGGCACAGGAAACTTACAGCATCATGATGGAGCGAGGAATAGTCTCTCACCTGAATACCGTCTGCCAGGTCTTGGCTGGCCTTCGCACCTCACCCCTCCTGGCCCTTAGGGGTGTTTTAGCATCCGTACAAGTATCCACAGTCCCAGAATGGCTCCATTTCCCACCCTCTGCATCGCCTTCATCCAGACCACCAGCTCATCATTGGAGCCCCAGAATGACTGCGTTTCCTGCATGCCATGAGCAGGAAGTCAGGAGGATTAATCCAGGATTTTCTCTGCCTAATCACACAGCCACCAACAGGGCTCACAGGGTCACCGCGCCCACTGAGTGGTGACTGCATCTCAAAGCTCCGGGAAGAAGCAGTACCAGGGTCCCCGCCGTCTTCACATGCCCCTCAATCTGCGCTTTTGTTGCCCCACTCTGTCACCTGGACCAAAGCCTGCATGAGGCTGGTACCGAATCTTATCTCAGAAACCAGACGGCACCTTCCTGGCTTCACTCCTTTAAAATCTACCAGGAGTACTTTTCTTATATGGAAAGAACTTCCCTTACATTGTATCTTGCATTTTCTACATCCTGTGGCTAATAATTAAACTCAACAATAAAAAACAATCCTAAAGGCAGTCAATCAGATTTCGATTTTGAAATTTCATAAGAAGCATTTAGTTGTACAAATCTGTTTTCTGCTTTTTAAGTCCTGAGGTGAACACTGACCCCTCCGTCTGGCCTTAAGAGTAGAGAGCGCTGGGTGACAGGCATTGTCGGGAGTCAAGAACACACAGGATGTTAAATTCAGAAATGATTTAACGCTTTGCAAGAGTAAGAAAAGGGAAGTAAACTTACATTTGCTAAGTGACTGTTACTATTTCTCAGACAAGTGTCAACCAGTATCATGGAAAATTCAATGTTTATCAAAAAGTCAGAGAGTGAATTAAAAGTCACCTTTTTACGCTGAGTGCAGGCTTTGATCCTGTGTAAAGGACAGTTCTAGGCGCAGCTTCCAGTTCTCTCTTCTTCCATCCCAGCAGCATCTTGTGACTCACATACAGGTCACAGCGCTGTCCCCAGAGACAGCCAGCCTCTCGTTAGGCTTTGGTTCCATGTCTCTTTCCTCTGAATCAGCATCCGAGTCAAAGTACTCAGAAAGGAAATCCACTTGTTCCCTCCTTCCGCAATTGTTTAATCGATTGCATAGTAGAACCCAATTATTTAATGCTGTCCCTTTTAAAGCTTTAACTATATTTCCTCTGTCTATATGTTGAAGTTCTTTATACTGTACAGATCAGACAATCTAGTCTTTATCTGTACCCTTCAGATAATATAACCTAGACCCACTTACTTTCACAAAGGGACACCTCTAGTAATCTAGTAATCAGAAAGAAAAACGATTTTTTTCAAAAAACTAATTCAACAATGTTTGTCAAAATCATTCAACTTTCCCTGCTTTTGATCTTCCTTTCTTATTTCCTAGAATCTATAAGTGTGCTGGGAAACCCCGATCTTGCAATTAAGAACATAACAACATAAAACCTAGTGTTT
The DNA here is from genome assembly GCF_028023285.1 of Balaenoptera ricei. NCBI lineage: Eukaryota > Metazoa > Chordata > Mammalia > Artiodactyla > Balaenopteridae > Balaenoptera > Balaenoptera ricei. The sequence continues at coordinate 439,047 of NC_082643.1, read as the reverse complement.
AAAATGTGTAAGGCTTATATCTTGTAGAATTCCACATATTATTTACTATAAAAATGTACCTGTTAGAACGTATAAATTCTGTTATGTCAGATGATTTCCTCACTTAACTCAGTCAAAATGCCGTGGAAATTCTGCAGTTTCACACCCCCTCTTGGAGCAATGCAGCCCACAGTCAAATCCGTACTCTTATTTGCTTTTAAGACTCTGAACCTTATAATTGCTCAAGTCTATTTAGCACATTTCCATACAAATTGTGATGGTTAATATTCTGTAGCAATTTAGCTGGCGCACAGGGAGCCCAGATACTTGGTTAAACATGACTGTGGGCGTGAGAGTGGGTTTCTGGATGAGATAAACTTTTGAACCTGTAGATTGTCGTCCCCCATGTGGCGGGTTGGTCTCTTCTAATCCATGAAAGGCCTGAATAGAACAAAAAGGCAGAGTGAGGGAGGGTTTACTCTCTCTGCCTGTCTTCAAGCTGAGATATCTGCCTTCTCCTACCTTCAGACTAGGACGCAGGGTAGAATTTACACCATGAGCACTCCTGAGTCGCCAGCTGCAGACATGGGGACTTCTCAGCCTCCATAATTGAATAGGTCAACCCCTTACGATAAATCAATCTCTCTAGATATAGAGATATGGATATATACATATATAAATTCTTTTTCTGTTTCTCTGGAGAACTCAGACTAAAACAAATATTGAACCACAGGATTCAGGATTCTCTTTCTCGTTACCCCAACTAACTAGTACACTGTGGGGTACCTTTAGGACCAGCTACTAAGGCATTAACGCACATTGCATGCAATGTGTTCCAAAGATATATACGCTTTTATGGTGACAAGAGTTTACAGAGAAGGTAAGACTAGATTAATACCTGGGGGTGTAGACGGATGATTGTGAGTGTAATAACATGTTTAGCAGGGATTGTCTAAAACTACTTGGGAAAAGAAAACAGATATGCTTGGAGCAGGACATTGTGCTGCCGAGGGGAGATCTAGGAATGGCTGTTGCCCACACGTGAAGGGGAAAGATGATAAAGGCGGGAAGAGAAGATGTGAGGCTTTATAAAGTACAAGTTTACCTGCTTTAAGCTATTTCCTAGGACCATCCCGGTGAGAGTTGTTCTCCGTGAGCTGATCATTTCACTCTATTATATTAAACTGTACAGCGGTCTGCCAGATCCCCAGTCATAATCTACCCACACTCAATATGATTATCTGGCTTAGGAAGCCCATGGAAAATACAGGCAGTCATGTCTAGGAAAACATGGAAATCGAAGGATACTTATTCTGTAGTCAAAGCTATTTACTAGTGGCAAGTAAATTCTTGGGGTCATTGTGAATAAAGAAAGAAACTGAGAACTTGAGAATCAGATTAAGATGGAAATGAACTTTCAAAATTGAGAGAAACTTGACCTAGAGAGAAGGTTGGCCCTTTCTGAGAGGAGTAATGTGTAGCCCTGGTCACTTGCGGCTGGTCAGATGGTGGTCACACATGACCCCCCCTTCAGCCACTGCCCCGCCCACTCCGACCTCCACCCACTAAGCAATCCCCTCACCCACGATTCCTAACCGCACCTTCAGGGTCAGAGATGGGAAAGGTTCAAGTTTGCAGTGTGACTCAGGATCGGGGTGAGCATTCATCTTTTGCAAACTCCTTGATAATAAAAATAGGTACGGGGTAGCAGGGAGGGATAAGTTGGGAGATTGGGACTGACATATATACACTGCTATATATAAGTAGATAACTAATAAGGACCCGCTGGATAACACAGGGAACTCTACCCAATACTCTGTAATGACCTATATGGGAAAAGAATCTAAAAAAGAGTGGATACATGCATTTGTATAACTGATTCACTTTGCTGTGCACCTGAAACTAACACAACTATAGTCCAATAAAGATCAATTTAAAAAATTAGGCACAAATTTAGAGCCTGAATTTCAAAGACAGAAAGATAACTATGAGAGCAGAGCATCAAAACGGCAGCCTCATGTCACTGTGTGAGCACATCTTGTAGTTCTTCCCTAGAAACGCCTTCTGTCGTGCTCAGAACAGCACAGAATTTGCTTCTCAAAAGACTTCCTTGTCTCTCAAATCTGAGTTAACTGTTCCTCAGGCGTATATAACACAACACAAGATACAAATGCTGATTTAATACTTCTCTCCACTAGGAGATGGGCCCTCTTTTCAGGCACAGAGCGGATTTTACCAGCCTATATACACCCCACACCTAGCATGACACCCATCAAATAATGGGTGCTCAAAAAAATGTATCGCATAGTGATTAAATAATAAATCTCTACTAAAAATAGCTCTTAATTCACCAGGATTGAGCTGAATTAGAAAGGAGTTACTTACTGAACTGTGACTTCAGAAATACCTATTTACTTGCCTTTGGTAAAACGAATAAGCAAGCATGTAATATTCATTTAGTTCTAGTTTAACCTGAAATATTACAGACATTGGTGAAAACATGTACAACTTGTGTATCTCATGTTTGAAAATATGAATTAGGATTGTGTCAAGTAGGAAAAAACAATGCAAATTCCCATCAATAAGAATATTCAAGTCCTTCATTTGAATTTTCTTTAATTCTCCTTAAGTTATGTCACAGGGAAATATTTGACAGGTTGCTATTTAAAACTAAAATTAAAACTTCTACACAAAGGTTCCTGCCCTGAAATGACCATGTTGTTTCTTATTTCTTATTGAAAATTGACAGCCTATCAATAACCTCATCACAATCCAACCTGGTAAGTGGCTCAATCTTCAGTGGGCTATAACTCCAGAAAACTATGGCCTCCTGATAACATTGCTTCATTCATTACTTGCAAAAAATAGCTGGAGATCAACTGTTCATAACACTTGGACAGTATTTCTAAGGCCAAATCCTACTCACAAAGATACTATAACATTAATAAAAGCAATTCCGTACATTTGATGGAAATTTCCTTTTGAAAAGGTACTTATACTCTGTTTCGAACCTGATTCTCAGACACACATAAGGGTGAGGGCTAGAATTGTTCATCCTAAATTATAGGGTTTTTTAGAAGTCTGTTTCTCAAAATCGGTAAATCATTTCAGTTTAGAAAGCCCACAGAAAAATATGTGGAACTGTTAATGGAACCCACACCTTCACTCCGCACCACTCTGAGCAGAAACGGAAACAACTAAGGATGCTTGGAAACAATCCTTCTATTCATCGTCTAAATTCAGAGATGCAACTTAGCAAAGCCAAAGCTAAATGCTATACTATCTAAAAGCCACACAAGAATAACACGTAAAGCTAGTATAATAAATGTGTTTGTTGAATTATGGTTCAAATGTAGGATTTTCACCTCAATTATCCTTAATCCTGGCACCTCAAAGTCTCTCCTTTTTTCCTTTTAATATTTTAATCAGGGATCCTGTTTGAGCTGGAATTTTGAAAGGCTCAGAACTATTCTTGCCTTGACACAAAACTTTGGGTTTTTGTTATGACTATAACAAGTAATGTTTTTATAATCCTCTGTTTCAGAGTTGAGCTGTGAAAAGTAGCTTTTGATATTTGGTATTATTATTTGCTTTCTTTTTGGCAGTTGATCCTGGCACCCTAGAGTGTTTTTTCAAAGACTGTAGCAATAGCAAACCCTCCCAGAGTTTGGCTACTGATTTAGAGCAAAGAAGCTGGATATTCTCTGGGTAATTCAGTAGTTTCTCAACGTTAACTTTGTTTGGTTAGATTTTCATTCTTAATTAATTCTAAATATGAAAACATTTCATTAATATATGATGCTAACAAAGAAAAAGGCAGGCACTATAAATAATCTTAAGTGAGTCTAGTAGCAAAAGTTGAACTGGCCAAAACACCGATTTCTAATTTAAAAGATTTACTGACTCCAATGCACCTAGAATTGGAAAAGAAAGCGAAAGCCTGTTATCCTTAACTCAAAGCATTTCCCACAATAGTGCATTGCTCTACGAACCTAGTTTAAGTTTCACTTAAACTTATATTATATGACTTTATTTTTCTTGATATATTGTTTGGCTTAATTATCATTTACTATCAGTTTTATCACCCTATTTACTTAACAAAAGACATGATAAACTACCTCTGTTTAGTGAGTTTTAGGGTCATTTCCTTAGGGGAAAATAAAAAAGAGAAATGGATTATATCTTGAAAAGATGTAGGACTAATTGTGTATGCATGTATTTTATGAAAATGTTTATTTGCAATTTATTTCTTAGTTGATCTAATACTTAATCTTAGATGTCTCCAAACTAATGTAAGATAAAAATTTAAAAAATATAGTAAAATATAAATGAATTTATCTCAAACAAAATAAGTAATGTCAAGTAAACTAAGCACATTATGTATATAAACTCATTTATACCTTTATACAACCTTATCCATTAGGAGCGCCACTTTACAAATAAGGAAACAGAGGCTTAGGGAGGTTAAACAGGAAGCTTGAATATCTCCAGTTAGTGAATTCCTGGGCTAACATGTGAACCCAGTTAACAAAAAACAAACAAACAAGCAAACAAAAAACATGTTTGGAACCACTGGCTATATGGCTGATGAATTGGAGTGTAGAGATTACATGTAAGGATTGTTGAGAAATGTAAATGTATGTACGCTGCCTATGACTATGTCACACATTACCTGTGTGACTTTGGATAAGGCAATTACCGAGATTCAATGTCCTCATCCATAAAATGAAAGTATTACCCAGACAAATTCAATCAAAGCTACATTTTAGAGGGTATAAATGTGGCATCATATTAATCATGACCATTCCATGGTGGTCAACATTAAAAACAACAACGGGTAACAAAAACGGTTTACACCATTCTCAGCATCTCAGTGCTTCAAAACTTTTGTTGGTACTTCCTGTCAACACTGCTGCCACTTACGTGTTACTGCAAGTGGCAATTATGGAAACACAAAAGCCCCGAAAACACTGAACCTGAGAAATTCTTGTCAGATATAACAGGAGTGTACTTGAACACTAGTAAAGGAATAACAAACCTGATGTTCTTCAGTTTACTTGAAAATATACTCTTTTGAAATTGCCTGGATTACTAAATGAAGTAAGTCAGAGAAAGACAAATATCAAATGATATCACTTATGTGTAGAATCTTAAAAAATGATACAAATGAACTTATTTATAAAACAGAAATAGCCTCACAGGCATAGAAAACAAACTTATGGTTACCAAAGGGGAAGCAGGGGAGGGATAAATTAAGTTTGGGATTAAAATATACACACCACGATATATAGAATAGTTAGCCGACAAAGACCTACTTTATAGCACAGGGAACTCTACTCAATATCTTGTAATAACCCATAATAGAAAAGAATGTAAAAAAATCACTTTGCTCTACATATGAAATGAACACAATATTGTAAATCAACTATATTTCAACAAAAAAATTTTTTAAATAGCCTGGATTCTCTGCACTAGCTCGATCAGTTTCTGTTTTAGCTGATTTTCTAATTACATTGGAATAAAAGCAATTATACCTAGATTATAAGTAGAAGACAAAATAGCTCATCACATTGTGACAAAACCTACACAGTCCTTGGATCCAGTGGGAAGGGTGGTGATGTGGTCCTCAGAGTACCAGCAACCTTTCAGTGTAATTTACTGAAGATGTACCTAGGAGTGGATGCTGATTCGTATATAGGGTGTCTGGCATTTTTCCTAGATACTGCTGACAGTTTCTAATATGAATGCACCAAATTAGCTCTTAGCAGCAGCCGGAGAGAATTCTTATTGCTTAACTAACTTGAAATCTTTGAAAACATTTGGTAATTAAAAAAAATTTTTTTTCTCTGTCGTCATTTTAGGATTTGTGTTAGAGCACTACGATTTTGATTTGGGTTTTGATGCTGATTAAAAGACATTTTTCTAGTATTTTTTGGCCATTTGTTATCCTCATCAGTAAGTTATCAGCCCATTTCTCTATTGCATTGTTCAATTAATACTGATCTGCAAATATTATTTATATATTTTAGATAGGAATCTTAAGCCAAATGCATGTAAGGCAAAATACGTCTGTTAATCTGCCTTTTTGCTCACTTAATAATGTCTTTTTGATAAACATTATTTATTTTAATATAGTCAAATTTATTAATTTGACTACATTAAAATAAAAATAAAAAAGCATTGTCAGTGCTTTCTCTGTCTTATTTGGGAAATGTTTGCCCTCACGAAATTGAAGATGTTGCTTTTTATTTTGTTCCCTAATGGCTTGTTTGCCACTCACCTTTCAATCTGCACTGTATTTGAAATTGGTTTTTATGGTTGGAACGCACAAAATATCTGCTTTCCTCCATATGCATATCTAATCCACTCGGCACTGTCTACTGAAGTGGCAGTCTTTTCGTCCCTTCACTGCAAGTGTGACTTCCATCGTAAGTTAGGGGACCATGTATGCTTGTCCTATTTCTGAACTTTCTCCCTACTTATCTGTCACTGCACTGAAGTCACAGGGTCTTAATCATGACAGCTTTATAGGAGGTCTTCTCACTGTCAGAGTAAATCCTCTTTCTTTCTTTTCTTTTATGTAGTTTTCATCAGATTGCCTTGGATCTTCTTAGGCCTTTGCATTTCTCATGAGTTTTTAAATAATTTTGTCAGTTTAAAAACCAACCAAACAAAGCAAACCCAGGTGTCTATTGTGCTGAATCTATGGTTCAGTTGGGAAGGAAATGCCCTCTCTCTTTTTTTTTTTTTTTTGCTATGAATTTTATTTATTTATTTATTATTTATTTATTTATTTATTTTTTAACATCTTTATTGGAGTATAATTGCTTTACAATGGTGGGTTGGTTTCTGCTTTATAACAAAGTCAATCAGCCATACATATACATATATCCCCATATCTACTCCCTCTAGCCTCTCCCTCCCACCCTCCCTATCCCACCCCTCTAGGTGGTCACAAAGCACCGAGCTGATCTCCCTGTGCTATGAGGCTGCTTCCAGCTAGTTATTTTAAATTTGTTAGTGTATATATGTCAGTGCTACTCTCTCACTTCGTCCAAACTTACCCTTCCCGCTCCCGTGCCCTCATGTCCATTCCCTACATCTGCATCTTTATTCCTGTCCTGTCCCTAGGTTCTTCAGAACTTTTTTTTTTTTTGAGTCCATATATATATGTTAGCATACAGTATTCGTTTTTCTCTTTCTGACTTACCTCACTCTGTAGGACAGACTCTAGGTCCATCCACCTCACTACAAATAACTCAGTTTTGTTTCTTTTTATGACTAATATTCCATTGTATATATGTGCCACATCTTCTTTATCCGTTTGTCTGTCAATGGACACTTAGGTTGCTTCTATGATCTGGTTATTGTAAATAGAGCTGCAATGAACATTGTGGTACATGACTCCTTTTGAATTATGGTTTTCTCAGGGTATACGCCCAGTAGTGGGATTGCTGGGTCATATGGTAGCTCTATTTTTAGTTTTTTAGGGAACCTCCATACTGTTCTCCATAGTGGCTGTATCAGTTTACATTCCCACCAACAGTGCAAGAGGGTTCCCTTTTCTCCACACTCTCTCCAGCATTTACTGTTTGTAGATTTTTTGATGATGGCCATTCTGACCAGTGTGAGGTGATACCTCATTGTAGTTTTGATTTGCATTTCTCTAATGATGAATGAGGTTGAGCATCCTTTCATGTGTTTGTTGGCAATCTGTATATCTTCTTTGGAGAAATGTCTATTTAGGTCTTCTGCCCATTTGTGGATTGGGCTGTTTGTTTTTTTGATATTGAGCTTCATGAGCTGCTTTTATATTTTGGAGATTAATCCTTTGTCAGTTGCTTTATTTGCAAATATTTTCTCCCATTCTGAGGGTTGCCTTTTCATCTTGTTCATGTTTTCCTTTGCTATGCAAAAGCTTTTAAGTTTCATTAGGTCCCATTTGTTTATTTTTGTTTTTATTTCCATTCCTCTAGGCAGTGGGTCAAAAAGGATCTTGCTGTGATTTACGTCATGGAGTGTTTTGCCTATGTTTTCATCTAAGAATTTTATAGTGTCTGGCCTTACATTTAGGTCTTTAATCTACTTTGAGTTTATTTTTGTGTATGGTGTTAGGGAGTGTTCTAATTTAATTCTTTTACATGTAGCTGTCCAGTTTTCCCAGCACCTCTTATTGAAGAGGTTGTCTTCTCTCCATTGTATATTCTTGATTCCTTTATCAAAGATAAGGTGACTATATGTGCATGGGTTTATCTCTGGGTTTTCTATCCTGTCCCATTGATCTATATTTCTGTTTTTGTGCCAGTACCATACTGTCTTGATTACTGTAGCTTTGTAATATTGTCTGAAGTCAAGGAGCCTGATTCCTCCAGCTCTGGTTTTCCTTTTCAAGATTGCTTTGGCTATTCAGGATCTTTTGTGTTTCCATACAAATTGTGAAATTTTTTGTTCTAGTTCTGTGAAAAATGCCATTTGTAGTTTGATTAGGATTGAATTGAATCTGTAAATTGCTTTCGGTAATATAGTCATTTTCACAATGTTGATTCTTCCAATCCAAGAACATCGTATATCTCTCCATCTGTTTGTATCAGCTTTAATTTCTTTCATCAGTGTCTTATAGTTTTCTGCATTCAGGTCTTTTGTCTCCTTAGGTAGGTTTATTACTAAGTATTTTATTCTTTTTGTTGCAATGGTAAATGGGAGTGTTTCCTTAACTTCTCTTTCAGATTTTCATCATTAGTGTATAGGAATGAAAGGGAATTCTGTGCATTAATTTTGTATCCTGCTGCTTTACCAAATTAATTGATTAGCTCTAGTAGTTTAGGGTTCTCTATGTATAGTATCATGTCATCTATCATGTCATTCTTCTTTTCTGATTTGGATTCCTTTTATTTCTTTCTCTTCTCTGATTGCTGTAGCTAAAACTTCCAAAACTATATTGAATAGTAGTGGTGAGAGTGGACAACCTTGTCTTGTTCCTGATCTTAGAGGAAATGGTTTCAGTTTTTCACCATTGAGAACGATGTTGGCTGTGGGTTTGCACATGTGGCCTTTATTATGTTGAGATAAGTTCTCTCTCTGCCTACTTTCTGTGGGGCTTTTATCATAAATGGGTATTGAATTTTGTCAAAAGCTTTTTCTGCATCTATTGAGATGATCATATGGTTTTTCTCCTTCAATTTGTTAATATGGTGTATCACATTGATTGATTTGCATATATTGAAGCATCCTTGCATTCCTGGGTTAAACCCCACTTGATCATGGTGTATGATCCTTTTAATGTGCTGCTGCATTCTGTTTGCTAGTATTTTGTTGAGGATTTTTTCATCTATGTTCATCAGTGATATTGTCCTGTAGTTTTCTTTCTTTGTGACATCTTTGTCTGGTTTTGGTATCAGGGTGATGGTGGCCTCATAGAATGAAGTTGGGAGTGATCCTCCCTCTGCTATATGTTGGAAGAGTTTGAGAAGGATTGGTGTTAGCTCTTCTCTAAATGTCTGATAGAATTTGCCTGTGAATCCAACTGGTCCCGGGGCTTTGTTTGTTGGAAGATTTTTAATCACAGTCTCAATTTCAGTGCTTGTGATTGGTCTGTTTATATTTTCTATTTCTTCCTGGTTCAGTCTTGGAAGGTTGTGCTTTTCTAAGAATTTGTCCATTTCTTCCAGGTTGTCCATTTTATTAGCATACAGTTGCTTGTAGTAATCTCTCATGATCCTTTGTATTTCTTCAGTGTCAGTTGTTACTTCTCTTTTTTCATTTCTAATTCTATTGATTTGAGTCTTCTCCCTTTTTTTCTTGTTGAGTCTGGCTAATGGTTTATCAATTTTGTTTATCTTTTCAAAGAATCAGCTTTTAGTTTTATTGATCTTTGCTATTGTTTCTTTCATTTCTTTTTCATTTATTTCTGATCTGATCTTTATGATTTCTTTCCTTCTGCTAACTTTGGGTTTTTTTGTTGTTGTTCTTTCTCTAATTGCTTTAGGTGTAAGGTTAGGTTATTTGACATTTTTCTTGTTTCATGAGGTAGGATTGAATTGCTATAAACTTCCCTCTTAGAACTGCTTTTGCTGTATCCCATAGGTTTTGGGTCGCTGTGTTTTCATTGTCATTTTTTTCTAGGTATTTTTTGATTTCCTCTTTGATTTCTTCAGTGATCTCTCGGTTATTTAGTAGCGTATTGTTTAGCTTCCATGTGTTTGTATTTTTTACAGTTTTTTCCTTTAATTGATATCTATTATCATAGCGTTGTGCTCAGAAAAGATACTTGATACAATTTCAATTTTCCTAAATTTACCAAAGCTTGATTTGTGACCCAAGACATGATCTATCCTGGAGAAAGTTCCATGAGCACATGAGAAGAAAGTATAATCTGTTGTTTTCAGATGGAATGTCCTATAAATATCAATTAATTCCATCTTGTTTAATGTATCATTTGAAGCTTGTGTTTCCTTATTTATTTTCATTTTGGATGATCTGTCCATTGGTGAAAGTGGGATGTTAAAGTCCCCACTATGATTGTGTTACTGTCGATTTCCCCTTTTATGGCTGTTAGCATTTGCCTTATGCATTGAGGTGCTCCTATGTTGGGTGCATAAATATTTACAATTGTTCTATCTTCTTCTTGGATTGATCCCTTGATCATTATGTAGTGTCCTTCTTTGTCTCTTGTAATAGTCCTTATTTTAAAGTCTATTTTGTCTGATATGAGAATTGCTACTCCAGCTTTCTTTTGATTTCCATTTGCATGGAATATCTTTTTCCACCCCCTCACTTTCAGTCTGTATGTATCCCTAGGTCTGAAGTGGGTATCAACACTTCAGCATATATACAGGTCTTGTTTTTGTATCCATTCAGCCAGTCTATGTCTTTTAGTTGGAGCATGTAATCCATTTACATTTAAGGTAATTATTGACATGTATGTTCCTATTACCATTTTCTTAATTATTTTGGGTTTGTTTTTGTAGGTCTTTTCCTTCTCTTGTGTTTCCTGCCTGGATAAATTCCTTTAGCATTTGTTGTAAAGCTGGTTTGGTGGTGCTGAATTCTCTTAGCTTTTGCTTGTCTGTAAAGGTTTTAATTTCTCCATCGAATCTGAATGAGATCCTTTCTGGGTAGAGTAATGTTGGTTGTAGGTTTTTCCCTTTCATCACTTTAAATATGTCCTGCCACTCCCTTCTGGCTTGCAGAGTTTCTGCTGAAAGATCAGCTGTTAACCTCATGGTGATTCCCTTGTATGTTATTTGTTGTTTTTCCCTTGCTACTTTTAATATTTTTTCTTTGTATATAATTTTTGATAATTTGCTTAATATGTGTCTTGGTGTGTTCGTCCTTGGATTTAACATGTATGGGACTCTCTATGTTTTCTGGACTTGACTGACTATTTCTTTTCCCATATTAGGGAAGTTTTCAACTATAATCTCTTCAAATATTTTCTCAGTCCCTTTCTTTTTCTCTTCTTCTTCTGGGACCCCTATAATTCGAATGTTGGGGCGTTTAATGTTGTAACAGAGGTCTCTGAGACTGTCCTCATTTCTTTTCATTCTTTTTTCTTTTTACTGCCTTGTGGTAGTTATTTCCACTATTTTATCTTCCAGGTCACTTATCTGTTCTTCTGCCTCAGTTATTCTGTTATTGATTTCTTTTAGAGAATTTTTAATTTCATTTATTGTGTTGTTCATCATTGTTTATTTGCTCTTTAGTTCTTCTAGGTCCTTGTTAAATGTTTCTTGTATTTTCTACATTCTATTTCCAAGGTTTTGGATCATCTTTACTGTCATTACTCTGAATTCTTTTTTGGGTAAACTACCTATTTCTTCTTCATTTGTTTGGTCTGGTGGGTTTTTACCTTGTTCCTTCATCTGCTTTGTGTTTCTCTGTCTTCTCATTTTGATTAACTTACTGCATTTGGGGTCTCCTTTTCACAGACTGCAGGTTCGTGGTGGAAATGCCATCTTTACTATAAAATTTTTGATCTCTCACCATAGTTTGTTACTCTACTTATTTAGGACTTTATTTTTTGTCAGTAATATCTTCCAGTTATCAATGTAGATATCAGTTATTTTATGTTTATGGATGCTTTGGTAACTGGTATCTTTTACACTGAAGTAAAGTTGATTTACAATATTGTACTAGTTCCAGGTGCACAGCAAAGTGATCTTTTTCAGTTCTGTTGTTGTTTTTGTTGGGATTTAGAGTAATTTGAATGACTTTAATATAATGACTTTTGTATTCAGCAGCCTTGCTAAATTCACTGGTTACTTCTAATAGTTTGTAGTTAATCATGTTGTCTTCAAATAAGGACACTTTTACTTCTTCCTTCCACTTGTCTTTTATTTCATTATATTGCTTTTTTCACTGACACATTAAACAATGTTGACTCTAGAAGATAGCCTTATCTTTCTTCCCAATTTCAGGACATAACTCTCAATATTTTATTAAGTATGATCTTTAGTATGAGTTTGCTTGTAGATATGCTTTATCAGATAAGAAACTCCACTTCTACTTTTAATTTGTTGAGAGTTTATCATAAATGTGTATTAAGTTAAATTAAATGCCCTTTCTGCATTTGTTGAGATGATCATATAACTTTCTCCTTTTTTCTGTTAATGTGGTAAATTATATTTATAGATTTTAAATATTAAACCTAGATTGTATGTCTGACTAAACCTCATTAATCATGATATATTATCCTTATACATGGCCAAATTTGGTTTATTAACATTAAGTTTAAAATTTTTTATCTTTGTTTATGAGGAGAATTTAACTGTAACTCTTTTTTCTTGTAATGATTTTGTCAACCTTGTATGTCAAGGTTATCCTAGTCTTTTAAAAAATTCTTGGTACACATTCTCTTTTGCTCTATTCTGTAAATGTTTTGTGTAAGATGAGGTTATCTCTTCCTTACATTCTAAGTAAGTGGAGTTCATCATTGAAGCATCTGAATGTGTCATTTTCTTACCAGGAAGGTTTTTGATAACACCTTTAAAGTTTGGGTAGATATCAAATATGTTGAACTAACCAAGGTTTCTATTTCTTTTTCTATTGGTTATGGTAAATTATATTTTTTAAATACATGTATTTATTTTATCCAAATTGCCAAATTTATTGGCCATGATTTGTTTATTATATACACTCATTATCTTTTTAAATGTTGGCAAGATTGTAACACTGTTGTTTCCTTTCTTTTTCTACCTATAGGTAATTTGTGTTTTTCCTCTTTTCTTCTTTCATTTATTTATTTATTTTTGGCTGCACTGGGTCTTCGTTTTTGCTCCCAGGCTTTCCCTAGTTGCAGTGAGTGGGGGTTACTCTTTGTTGCGGGACGTGGACTTCTCATTGCGGTGGCTTCTCTTGTTGTGGAGCATGGGCTCTAGGCAGCACGCTTCAGTAGTTGTGGCATACAGGCTCAGTAGTTGTGGCTCGTGGGTTCTAGAGCACAGGCTCAGTAATTGTGGCACATGGGCTTAGTTGCTCCGAGGCATATGAGATCTTCCTGGACCAGGGGTTGAACCCGTGTCCCCTGCATTGGCAGGTGGATTCTTAACCACAGAGCCACCAGGGAAGTCTCCCCTTTTCTTCTTAATTAAACAAGAGTCTGTCAATTTTATTAATTTTGTTATAGAACTGAATTTTATCCTTTGTGACAGACTACTGTAGGTTTGTTTCCTTTACTGTTTAGTCCTTTTATTTTATTTCAGTTATTTTTCTGCTCTTTTTCTAACTTACTTAGTTGGAAGCTTAGTTCATTGATTTCAAACTTCTTTGTTAATATATGGATTTAAGGATATAAATCTCCCTCTAACACTGATTGAGTTGATCACAACTCAATCAGTGTTGTGTTTTATTTTCTTTATAATGCAGTTCAAAACTTTTTATTTATTTTTTCTAATATCTAGCTAGTGAATTATTTTAAAATGTGTTGTTCAATTTTAAAGAAGTTGGGGCTTTTTAGTTGTAATTATTGTCTTTGTTGCTGTTCTTGTTCTGTTAATCATTTATAGTTTGATTCCATTTCTGTCATAAAATATACTCTGGATGATTTAATTTTTTTGTAATTTGTTGAAATTTACTTTATGGCTCATAGTAGAATCAGTTTTTGTAACAATTATAATAAAGCTGTAAAAATTTCAAGATTCTCCCTGTTTGGGAACATTCTTTTGGCTGAGAAAATCAAATGAATTTTTTCTTCTTCCATGTCTCTCAGTATAACTTGTTTTAGTTGTACACATCTTTAATTTAGTGTTAGAATTTCCCTAAAGGAAAACCATCTGCCTTTGAGAAATCCAAAAGGAGAAGTTAGGCATTTATATATTACATTCCAGTAGTATATTAGTTAATAACAGGAGAATAAAACTTAAATGTAGATATATATCTATATATGAAGCTATGGGGATACTTATTTCAGCTGTGAAATTATCCAACATATTATTTGCCTTTGAGTAAACCTGAAAAGTTAAATCCAGACATCCAAACTTCTGAATCATACAGTCAAGCAAAGGTATTGTCTATGCCTCTTTTATTTCTTTGTGTTGTTTCTTTCTGAAGTTGGAACCAAGAATGCTTGCTCAAGATGAATTCTTCTCTAAACCAGGATGTTAGTTTGTCTTTATCCTGCAGCATTTTGAAATATGAGACTCAGTCAGGCATTACTATGGCTGGTCAATGAGAAGCTGGAGTGAGAGCCACAATGATCAGGTTGTTGTAAGTAGACAGACAGATAGATAGATGGATGGGTAGATGGGTGGATAGATAGATAGATGGATAGATAGATAGATAGATAGATAGGTAGAGAGATAGGTGGATGGATAGATGACAGAGAGATAGAGATAGATAGATGATAGATAGATAGATAGATAGATAGATAGATAGATAGATAGATAGATAGATGCTGGGCAAATAGAGATGGATAGATAGAGAGATGGATGGATAGATGGAGAGATAGATGGATAGAGAGAGAGATAAAGAGATAGAGAGATAGAGGGATGGATAGATATAGATGGATAGATAAGAGAGATGGATGGATAGATAGATAGATGGATAGAGAGATAGAGAGATAGAGAGAGAAAGAGATAGATAGGTAGATAGAGATAGATAGATAGATAGAGATGGATAGAGAGATACATAGAGAGACAGCTAGATAGACAGACAGACATAACCTGAATTTTCTCTTCACATCAATGTAGTGTGAGCCAAAAACATAGAGTAAGTCTGACATGCAAAGTTTCAAACTTTAAGACATATCCTCATTATTAAATGAAAGTAAGAGGATTTTGTTTGGATTACATGAGGAACTATGCTCTCCCTTTGCATATATAAATTCAAAATAATTTTAGTTATCAGATAATACTATTATGGAAAAATTCCAAATAGGGTATTTAGCCATGTTTTCACATGTGATACATGAGAACTATATCAGAATTGCCTGGTTGTTTCATAACAGTGTAGATAACATGACCCTAACCCAGCTTACTGAATTGGAATCTCTGGGTGGGGTCTAAGAATTTGCAGTTCTAAAAATTTCCACGTGGGAGTTGAGCACAGTAACATTTGAGAAATACTTGCAGAGTCAGGTTATTTCTATAAGTATTAAATTATTGTATAATCAGATATTAAAAGTATATTTGGTATTATGGAGTAAACTTTATAATAAATAGAATTCATTTTTCAAAAGATAATATTCTACTTTGGCACCATTAAACAACATTTTGAAATAGAAGTTTTGAGTTAAAAATACATATTGAAATTTGCAAAAGCTTTATGGTTTTTCCTTTTTTAAATAACATCCTTCCATTCCAAGAATATAAAATATTTTGACATAAAATCAGTATGTAGAATAAGTTGTCTCAGTGATTAAGAATCACAGAACATTTAGGGACAGAAAGATGTTATATTTTCCAATAATTTAAGTTTACACATGAAGAAACAGACTCACCTAGTTAAATGCTTCACTCAAATTGCAGTTGTAATTGAGCCAGTATTTGAACCCAGATCCAGTGTTATCTTTGCTGTTCTCCGTTGACCTTCTTCTACACTACTGAGTGTTTCTACTGATTTTTGCCTCACATAGTGAATATCTTCTAGGCAGACCATAGTGTGTATGACTAATATGGATGAATATGACCTCGAATAATGTATAATTAAAGAGTTTGGAGGAGGAGGGTGGATGAGCAGTCACACTGTAGCACCTAAGAAATTCCAATTGAAGCCACTGCTCAACTTCCCCTGTGAACAAGAAAAGTCTGGAAATGACATTATTCCCCCTACAGATATAAATCCCAAAGGAAAGTGTTTCCTGTGAAGTCAAATTCTTTCCCTTCTTTCTATTCAAATTAGAAATTAAGTACATGATAAAAATAGAGCTACCATATGATCCAGCAATCCCAGTCCTGGGCATATATCTGGAGAAAACTATAATTCAAAAAGATACATGTACCCCAGTGTTCATAGAAGCACTATTCACAATAGCCAGGACATGGAAGCAACCTAAATGTGCATTGACGGATGAATGGGTAAAGAAGATGTGTTACATATATATAATGGAATACTACTCAGCCACAAAAAAAGAATGAAATAATGCCATTTGCAGCGACATGGATGGACCTAGAGATTATCATAATAAGTGACAGAAGTCAGACAAAGAAAAATATCATATGATATCACTTATGTGTGGAATCTAAAATGTGACACAAATGAACTTATCTACGAAACAGAAACAAACTCACAGACATAGAGAACAGACCTGTGGTTGCCAAGGTGGGAGGTTTAGGGGAGCGATAGAGTGGGAGTCTGGGGTTAGCAGATGAAACTATTATATATAGGATGGATAAACAACAAGGTCCTACTGTACAGCACAGGGAACTATATTCAGTATCCTGTGACAAACCATAATGGAAAAGAACATGAAAAAGAATGTGTATATATATACGTGTGTGTATATATATACATGTGTGTATATACATATGTATACATACATATATACATATATATGTATAACTGGATCACTTTGCTGTACAGCAGAAATTAATACACACTGTAAGTCAACTATACTTCAATTTAAAAAAAAGATAAAGAAGAAATTGAAATAAGACAGAGAAGGTCACCTTTTTACAAAAAATGCCAAACCTACTTTCAACATTTTTTTTAGGCTGGCAGAGCAGATTGTATGTGTTCGTGTGTGTATGTTTTCTTAAAAACACATAAAGAGTGAATCTGAGACCCAGACTTCATATGGTTAAATATGGGAAATCAAAGATGTTTCTCTTTACTGATTTTTCAGACCCTGCCAATGATGAGTGAACATGCACAAAATGTCAATGACAGATGGAAGCATTGGGGCAATGAATGGGGTCAGAGAAGGGAGCTGTTTTCAGAAGGTGGAAAGTGGGTGGTGCGTGGTACCATATTTAGGAAACCAGAGGAAGCTGCATCCTAACTCTATTTTGATGTGTTTCCATCTGTCACAGTTTTCCTTCTTTTTGGTGCACCAAATATCCTCTTTTCCTTGGCCAATCCTCTTCCAGTTGGGTCCTGTGTATTTTAGACACGACCCTAATAGCGTTGGAAACTTCTTTGTTCCCTGGTACATGAAGTTGGTTCAGATCCATCTTACATGTTTTCTGCCCCTAACCTGAAATTGTTTCTTCTTCCAAGGAGTCCTAGTCCTATAAGTGGATAAGAAATATTCAGAGATCATAGTCTGGGCCCTCAGTGTGATTATATCTAGTGAGCTTGTCCACTTCACCCCAGAGTCATCCTATTGATGCTGTCGGTCTGGTACCACCCCTTCTCCTCCAAGCTGTCTTTCTGTCTGACCCCTCAATCACCCTGTGTGTTCCATGCATCCCTCTTGGTCGAGTAAAGAACATACACCTGCATTGCCCAGAGTTTTGAGATCTGACAACTGAACGATCTCATTGTCATGATATTTAGAAACTCTAGGGAGTCAGAGTCCTGAAGTCTGATGCCTGAGATGTTAGGGGCAGAATTTGGGGAAGAATTCAATGTGACGCTGTCACTGGCTAACTCTCCTGGGTGAGGATAAAGTGGGGAAAGACTATTTTCAGCTGTCTTCATGTTACCACTGAGGACAGGACAAGAGAGTTTATGGTTATCTTTATTCTCCCCACAATACTTAATACTACTTCTTGATGAAGTAATACTACTTCTTGATGAAGTTTTACTTCTTCTTTTTCTTTTTCTCTTTTTGTGAACTGTAAAGTCTAATTGTCAACCAGCAAATATACTATGACTTGTAACTATATTCCCACAAATATGATAAAAACATAGAGATTTATAAGAAATATTACACATAGTGTCTTCTTAAAGGGAATTTTTAACCTATTTCAAGGGGAAAAAATCATTGATAAAGGAAGACAAAAAAGAACACAGAACAAAAAGCTGTGAAATAATACAGTAGATATTCATATATGATTTTAGAAGGAGAGATAAATTTGGGTTGGAAATATATCCTTTCATTGTTAATTTATTTATTTACTCATACATCTTCTTCCAGAGTTATTACAGTGATTAAATAGAAATGCATCTAGAGTAAATGTAGAAAGAGTCACATATGGAGGCAACCTAAGTGCCCATTGACAGACAAATGGATAAAGAAGATGTGGCACATATATACAATGGAATATTACTCAGCCATAAAAAGAAACAAAATTGAGTTATTTGTAGTGAGGTGGATGGACCTAGAGTCTGTCATACAGAGTGAAGTAAGTCAGAAAGAGAAAAACAAATACCGTATGATAACACATATATATGGAATCTTTAAAAAAAAAATGGTTCTGAAGAAGCTAGGGGCAGGACAGGAATAAAGACGCAGATGTAGAGAATGGACTTGAGGACACGGGGAGGGGGAAGGGTAAGCTGTGACGAAGTGAGAGAGTGGCATGGACATATATACACTACCAAATGTAAAATAGATAGCTAGTGGGAAGCAGCCACATAGCACAGGGAGATCAGCTTGGTGCTTTGTGACCACCTAGAGGGGTGGGATGGGGAGGGTGGGAGGGAGATGCAAGAGGGAGGAGATATGGGGATATATGTGTACGTATAGCTGATTCACTTTGCTATACAGCAGAAACCAACACAACATTGTAAGGCAATTATACTCCAATAAAGATGTTAAAAATAAAGTCACAATCCTTGCAACTGTCAAATGAACAGAGAGATTGTGTGAAGAGAAATTTGACTACAAATACTAATAATTTTAGAAATATACTCAACATATGAATTGAGACTTTCACTTCTATTAAGTTACATGAATAACATGAAGTTAAGCATTTAACAGTGAAGATACTTAAAACAAAGCTATTCATCATCATGGTAAGGTCTTTACTACTGAACACAGAATGAATGGCCAACTACAAGGAAAGACTTCAATTAAATGGTAATACATTCATGTGACATGTTAGTATAAAGCCACTAAATATCATGTTTTCAAATAGTGTCTAATGACCAGAAAATACTCATATAATACTAATTTTTAAATATAAAATTATATGTTAGCACATTCCAAGCCTGTTAAAAAAATCAAAAAACACAATTCTTAGAAAACTATAATGTGAATAGATCCAAATATTTGAATTCCGGATGGTTATTTACAGCTAGTTAAATTTGTTTTACATAGTTTTTTCTATTTTTCAATGATTTTTACAAGGATTTCCTTTTGGGGGATTACACTTTTGTTAGATAAAATTTTATTGTATTTTTAGAATGTAATACATGCAAAAATTAAGATATAAATATATAGATGGTAAGAAGGGAAAATAGAGGTAACAAAGTTAATTAATCCATATATCAATTTAGAGTAGTAATTAGCATGCTTGAAATATTTTATAGCTGCTAAAATGGACCACATATTTATGCTGAGATTTCCTGATGACCAGGTAAACACAGACTCAAAAACTAATACAATTGGCAGTATTAGTAAGTTAAAATCAAAGGAGATCTCAGGGGAAACACCATTATCCCTTGTAATGGGGTGTAAGAGATATTTTGTTGGTCTTTACAAGAGGGTACAGAGTTATGCTGTCAAACGAAACAGGAAGTCTTTGTTGAATGGGCAGGATTTCAACCTTTAGGTTGAATAAACCTTTAAGTTTGGATATTTGAATAGGTTGAGAGGACATTCGCTGGACACATTTCTAACAGAGAAAATGATGGGAACAAAGCTCTAAAGTGATGAATGAATTCAACGTGTTCCAGGTCATCTAAGATGGCAAGAGCAGAGGGTTTATGTTGGAGAGATGTTGACAAAGAATGGCATGCAAATGATGTCAAATATGAGACTCTCAGGGATGCCGATAAAGAAGAAAAGAGGGGTGGGGAGGGGGTATGCATTGCGTTCTTTTGGGAAAAATACGTATCACTATCTTTAAAAATTGATCATACTTAGAAGAAGGAAAATACTAAAACAAAATTCAATTTTGTATATTTAGGAAGAAAACACGATAACATCCTATAATAATAGCTACTCTTTATTGACCTTTCAAGGACTGCTGCAAGTTTCCTAGACCACAAAATTTCCAGAAACCTCTTCACAATTTTATCTTTCCCAGATAAATGATTTTGTATCAGGCTTAGAAGAGCATGTGGTACAATCAGACATGATATAAAATTCTGATGACATATATAGAATTACGTTTACCTGTACTGAAGTTATCTTTACTTGACAAACTTCAGAATGTACACCATCTTTATCATCAGTGGGAGTACTCTTATAATACCGCTGTAACTACAATATTGCTTACCAACTAATCACCAGTGTGGACTGGCCACTTATTGCCCTAATCATGGACTTTACAACATGGAGTAGCAGTTTTAATCACCTTCTAAGTTTGCAGTAAGGCTTTTCGGCAAAGAGAATTTTTTTTGTTTGCTACATGTAACTTGCACTTTCTATCCAACACTATAGTTTGCTTATAACTATCAGATTATCCTTCAACCATTCAAGTATGAGTAATTCAAAAGAACTTTAAAACCAAATTTTCCTGTTCTGATTTACATGACAACTCTTTATATTGCAGGAAAAAGTCTCAGATTCAGAATTTTACATGTTCTATTTAGTTTCTGGGAGGGAGAAAGTAAGGCTTGAAAAAACTACTCCTGTCTATAAATATTATGTTGCAGGATTAATTGTCTGCTCTTCTGGGATGGTAGAAAGACACTGAGGATAAAACAGAAACCAAAGTTCTGAACTGACAAGCTGATTGCTTTGAAGTAAGAACATTAAATGACTGTTTAATGAAAAGATAAGAAAGCTTATATGTATAGGTATTGCTAGTAACAAAGAAGTTGTAGTTTAGTATTTAACCTTTCATCTTAAATTTCTAAATGCCTGAAAATAAATGAGAACAAAAGGGTTAAGAGCCGTGTGCAAACCTGGGATGTCTGGAGTTAGAAATAGAAGAAATGGATACGATCTGAGTTTTGTAACATACTGTATGGTTTTTAAACTGAGAATTTTTAGTGTCTTTTACTTGTTATGTGTTTGGATTTCATGGATGATATTTCAAAAGTAAATATAGTTATTATTATTCTAAATAATAGTGCTGCCACACAAAGACACAGCATGATAAAACGTTTGAAAAGTAAAGAAAAAGAAAAGATCTTGAAAACAGCAACAGAGAAACTATACCTTACATATAGAGAAGAAAACAATTCAAATGACAGTGTATTTTTCATAAGAAAACCATGGAGAGAAACCAAGAAATAAGTGGCACAATGTTTTCTAAATGCTAAAAAGAAGGAATTATCAGCCCTGAATTTCATATCCAGCAAAAATATCCTTCAGAAATGAGGAGTAATTTAGACATTCTCAGATGAAGAAAGCCTAAGAGCATTTGTTGCTAGTAGATGTAACCCTAAAAGAATAGCAAAGGTAAATTTTTTAAACGGAAAGAAAACCATAAAAGAAAGCATCTTGAAACATCAAGAAGGAAGAAAGAATAATGGAAAGAACTTGTGTTCTTTCCAACACAACATATTTTCCTTCTTTTCTTGAGTGTTTTAAATTATGTTTGGCAGAGCAAAAGTATAGTGTTGTCTGATGTGGACACCAACACATGTCAAGGGATATTTAAGACAATTACATTATAAACAGTGAAGATTAAGGGACTTAAAAGGAGGTACAATTTCTACACCTCATGCAAATTTGTAAAATGTTGACACCAGTAGACCTTTGCGTTGATGGAATGGTTCTGAATCTTGATTGAAGCAGCGGTTAGAAGAATTTCTACATATGTGTTAAAGTGACCTAGAACTATAGGACACCTGGTACAAATGTAAATTCCTGGTCTTGACTTTGACAGTAGTTCTGCAACATGTAGCTATACAACACTGTGTGAAGGGTACATGGAACCTCTATGCACTATCTTTGCAACTCCCCATAAACCTATATTATTTCAAAATGAAAAGTTAAAAAACACACACACACACACGGACAAAGAATGTTGTTTTGAAAAGCTTGTTTCTTACTGTACAAACTCTTAAGCCTTGACTCCATTCAGAATGATCCTTGATTTTAAATTTCCGAATGATTTAGACTCCATGAATAGATTTTAAAAAAATCATTATCCAACTAACTTTTAAGTCCAACAGTATGTCAAAAAAACCTGATTTCCAGGAAATGTCTGAGTTACACCTTTCATATTATTTTGAAATGGATGTTCAAGCACAAATCACTTGAAGGAAAGAATCATCTACCCGTTGTCAGGAATTAAACCAACAGGACTAGGATTCATTGTTTAAGGGGGAAAAATCTCTAATTTTGAAATATTAAAAATTAAGGACCTGTTTGGTTTTTATAAATTTTTTTTTGAAATAATTCTAGCTTCACAGAAGGTTGTACAACTATGAAGAGACAAATCTCATCCCTCACAGCCTCTTCCGAGGACAATCTCTTACACAACCATAGTGCAATGTCACAACCCAGAAACTGACAAAGGTTCCACCCACAGAGGTTATTCATACGTCTACAGCTACACATGACCTGGTGTGTGTAGCTCTATCCGATTTTGTTACACATGTAACCTTGTGTAACCATCTCCATGATGGAGGTGGAAGATGTGAGGAATGGGGGTGGCCTATGTAAGGGGTGAAAAGAAGGAGTCTTGGGCTGATAGTACAGTTGAGTGAATTGTTTTCTAATATAAATTGTAGAATTTGTTTCTACTTAAGGTTTTTCAAACACATTTAGAGAAAGTTTATACTGTTGCCCTTGAGGTGAAATTCTCCATTAATAAAGTCAAAATAAACAAGCAAGAAGATGGAGATTTTAAAGGGATAATTGATTAAAATCACAGCCGACCACTCTCTTTTCAGATTGTCTTACTATTTAAATTAAAGTGTCTGGGGGGAAGAAGTATTTGACAACAAATAGAATTCAAATGACCTCTTGTGTTTGTTAACTTTATTAATTGCTTTAACTCCAAGTGCCTGCATTTACTGGCACAGAAAGTTCCCATTATTTATGGCCATTTATTGTGGAAGACCTTTGTTCTTTGTGTTTTTCAGCTCTGTTATTCTTAAGAGCCAGGAACTCTGACAGCTGCTGCCAGCCCTATGCAGTTTGTTTAAAACAATAGGGAAAATTGCCTAGCAACCTCACATCCAGCTTCTGGTACCCTCCTGGAGACCACATTCCAGACACACTCTGCTCATCTCCACCAGCTCACAGGGGAAAACACGCACACGCACACACACACACACACACACACTATATCAAAACTAGACTGACCTTCACTTTCCTAAAATAAATGGCCCCATTTTTCACAACCAATGCATTTCTCCAGCATGCAGATCAGAGCTGGGTCGTTAACTCTGAAGTGCTTACAGAGATTTACAGAAATGAATTCATTTCCCCCTCTACAGAGTTTGTTGTCAGAGGTGTACTTTTTAAAGATGGGAGCGTGCAGCCTCCATTGCTAAAATGGAAAAAAATATACACTTTACTAAATATTTAATGCCTTATAACTAGTGATATTGACAGAGCTGTGGGAATTCAAGTTTATTTGGAGTCAGTTTCAGAGCCTGGAAGAGGAGTGAAACCAGCATTATTTGAATCTTGATTACAACCAGGATTTCAGTCTGCTCCTGTTGTATTTCCTTCTTTTATACTCCTGTTCATCAGGTGATTATGATGGACATTTAGGATGTTATTGGACTTTGCGAGGAGAGCACTATATCAAAGTGTTAGAAGGCTGGACTTCAACTGTGGAATTGTATTTGTTTTGTGTTCCCTATCTAGATAGATCTAGGTAATCACTTCACTTCTTTATCTTTATATCCTCATCTGCATGATAGAAACTTACACTAAATGATCACTAGGGTCCCGTCTCATTTAACATCCCAGGATTCCATAGACGGTGTTGGTTTTCTATGAGACTGTTTCATAGAGAAAATTGAGAAGGAGGACAAAGCTATGCTAGATAGTTTTTTCCTTCTTGTAACTATGCCGTTAGGCCCAACATTGCTGTCTGTAAAACTGGGAGAAAAGGGTGAATCAGAGGGCTACAGACACATACATAATCCTGGCAGGAGTACACATATGTACAACTATTCCACATAATAATACAAGTTATATATAGAACTTTTTGAAAGTTGGGGGATGATTTAAGGTCAAAGCAGTAAGAAAGAGCAATTCTAATGCAGAGGTCAGAAACTACAGCCTGTGGACCAAATCCATCCAGCCTGCTACTTAATTTTGTAAATAAAGATTTATTGGAACACGGTTCACCCATTCTTTTACATATTATCTGTGGCTACTTTTCTGCTAGGATGCCATAGTTAAGTCGTGACAGAAGCCATATGTCACAAAGCTGAAATACTTACTATTTGGCCATTTACAGAAAAACTGTGGATTCCTGTTGCAGTGTATGAGAACCTTTGTTGTATTTATTTAGACTTGAAATCAGTCAAGTCAACTAGATTATGTACATATAAATGAAAGAGAAAATTTTATAACTATTAAATTGTAGAATTCAATGTTCTAGATTATCTATTATTTCAATAGAGCTCATAGTCACAAAGAAATTAAAGACTGAATTTGATGGGAGAAAATAGACGTGTTTGTCCTTAATTTTTCAAAATGAGTTATTGTTATTAGGTTTGCTCATATATTTATAGTTAAATATTCAGAAACTGTTTGGAAACATAAAGGTTACTACATGTGAAATGTAATATCTGATCAGAGGATGTTATGTGAAAATTTGGAGCCCCTCCAAAAAAAAAGAAAACCACAACAGTAATCCTGAGGAAAATGTGGAATTCAGGGGCCTGGTTTCCATCAATATCACTGACAGCATGATTGTAAATTTACACATCATCAATGTAAAGCTGATCATTTTACATTATGATACACTTTATAGCTTTATATACACCTTCCTACCACTGGATCAGGACTGCTTAATTTCTCAATCATATGTTACTTTCTGAAGTGATTAGCAGAATCTTTAAAACAGAAATACAAAAAAAATATATTAAATCAATGGAGAAAGGAATGTTCATCTTTTCTGTTTCTTCCTTGTCTTTAATCCCTTCTTACCCACACCCCAAACAGCAAAACACATGGAGATAGAGTTTTATCTTGCTAGGAACTTCCTCAACACATAGGTAATTTTCACTCTTATATAAGAACACAATGTAGGTTAATACTTCATCTCCCAATGCTCTGGGGAGAATCTTGTCATGGAAAATATCATCCCTGAATAGTAGACACAATTCAGCCCCATCACTATGGAGTCAGAAAGCAATATTTTCTTTTCGATTGAAACATTTGAACCCAGAAGGATAGATTGTGTCACCTCTTTTCCTACCAACCAGCCCCTCCGACAGGATCTCCTGGGCTGTCCAGTGACAGCCTGGTCTGTCTATGGTGAGACTATGGTGAGATCTATTTGCTTGGCTCTTACCTTTTATTCTTTGGTCTTGTTTCCAGCCATATGCACTGCCTCTCTGCCCCTAAATGCGGAGTTTTTGAAACTGGGTGTCCTTCAGTCTGATCACCTTTTGCTGCCCAGGTCGGGTCAACACAGTTTGTGATGCTCTTGTTCTCTTCTCTCCTCATAACTGTCAAGTTACCTGGAGATGGGCATCCTCAACCTCATGTCCTCTTGCCTTTGGATCTGCTCCCTGCCAAGGAGCATTTCTGATTTTGATCCTGTCCAATTGGGCAGATTTGGCCACGCTCCCTGCCTGTGTTTTGCTTTTGCTGCCATCTGCTGGGGAACCAATTATTTCATCTCAGACACGCCTGACAGCTTGCTTGAAACTTCTGCTCAGCCAACTCAGTGCATCTTGTTACCTAGAGATGCGTCAGGTCCCCCAGATCCGACCTACCTAAGTTGGAAGGTCTACCCCCGTATCTAAGTTGTCTAATCACACAGCAAGTAACTCGAGAAGAGAATACTAGAAATCACTGAAATGAAAATCAGTGTGAGAATGTACGTTTGTTTGCTTTCTGTGAATTTTACTTAAGGTGCATTTTTCCGTGTGTGTATTTTGCCACATTCTCAGAGACCTGACTATCTGGATACAGAACACTTCCTGATATCAGGCTGATATCAGTGAAGAGGCCAGTTTCCATACAGAGTCCACATAATAGAAGTGAGTTCACGGGGGCATTTCAACCAGACAGACTTGACAGGTAACTCTGGCACCACTATGAATAAGCCATGGTACTGAGAAAACATGACTTAAGTAATTCTAAATCTCATTTTCCTGTCTTTAAAATTGTGTAGGGACTTCCCTGGTGGCACAGGGGTTAAGAATCCACCTGCCACTGCAGGGGACACGGGTTCGAGCCCTAGTCCAGGAATATCCCATATGCCGTGGAGCAACTAAGCCCGTGCGCCACAACTACTGAGCCTGCGAGCCACAACTACTGAAGCCCGCGCGCCTAGAGCCCGTGCTCTGCAACAAGAGAAGCCACTGCAATGCAAAGCCCGTGCACCACAACGAAGAGTAGCTCCCGCTCACCACAACTAGAGAAAGCCCGCACATAGCAATGATGACCCAACACAGCCAAAAATAAATAAATTTATAAAATTGTGTAAACTACTATCAACCATTACAATTTGTGAAGAATAAGAAAATAATGCATGTTAAGTACTTACCTCAGTGCCAGGTACACAAACTTCATCGATAAGTGAGACTCACGCTATCTTGGACCACATGTATCGAGGTGGAATACTTAGGTCCAATTATGGTGAAAGGAAATGAAAAACCCCCCTTTCTCTTTTTCTAAAACACAGTTCTAGTCTATGACATCATCTTCATTTTTATCTCTCTTTTCTGCCTACAAGAATTCTTTGTCCACACGGGATAATTCATACATGTCATTGCCTAACTGGACACAAGCCAAAGGAAGAAATAGAATTTGTAAAAGGAAAATGGAAAAAGCTCTCACATTCTCTAATGCAGAAAGGTTAATCATGTCTTTTTTTTTAACCATAAATATGCAGTTGAAGAGAACTTGCGTTTCAGTGATTTATACTCTACCTCCTGGTTTTGATTTTAAGGTCTCAGGAAGCTTCAGTGTTTAAATCATCAGAAGAGATACAGCTGATCAGGTTGAAAGAAGTCAGTCTTTAAGGGAAGCTCATGAATGGACTCTGAACCCGGTGACGTTTGTCAGCAATGTTGTTCTTTCTATGTCTTTGGCAAACATACTGCTAAAAGTGCTTGATACACAAAATATACCTATAATTGGAAAAAAAATGCTTGCATATTTGGTTTCTGGTACTTATCCTACCTATGCCCTCATGAAAGTTCCTGCTGAACATTTGCCAGCTGGAACCATGACCAATGTCAGGTAGAGTAGATTGATTTGTTCTCACAGTTAATAAAATTGCCTAACAAAAAGCGCAAGTTGGTAAATCCTTCTCAGATGGTTTGGATTTAGAATTTATTGGCATTTGTTTTTTCTGCATGTAAATAATTAGAATAAAGTTTAAAGGCTGCAAATTAAGGAAGACATCCCATGATAAGGTTATCGTTTGCCTTAAAATTATCAAAAGATATTCACCCAATTATCTTTAGAATTGTTGAAGAAAATTCTGAATGTACTTTATATCCTTTCAGTGAGAATAAGAGTTAATAGAATTTATTGCTGTGCAGTAAAGAAAGTAAAAAGAAAAAAATCTAGATTTCTGATCCTTACAAATTCCTTTGTCCTTAACATCCTGTTAAATGCATCAGTCCTAATGACTTAATCTGCTCAGGCTGCCATAATGAAATATCAGGGACTATTCGCTTAAGCAAACAACAGACATTTATGTCTCACAGGTCTGGGGGCTGGGAAGCCTAGGATCAGGGTGCCAGCCAGTGTGGTCCCTGGGGAGGGCTCTGTCCTTGGCTTGCAGGGGGCCTCCTTCTTGCTGTGTCTTCACATGAAGGACAGAGAGAGAATGAAGGGATTCTAGGGAGCTCTCTGGCACCTCTTCTTACAAGGACACTAATCCTATCAGATTGGGGCCCCACCCTTTTGACCACATTTACCCTTAATTACTCCCTATGGGTCCTGTCTCCAAATATTGTCACATCCGGTTATTTTCAACATACAAATTTAGGTGGTACACAATTCAGTCCACATCACCAAATCTACACTTTTGGATGGAAATACAATTCTCAAAGTTGTGTGTATTAGCTCTGTACATGCCATCAATGTGTACTTTTTTTTAAATTTAATTTTTTAAAATTTTTATTGGGGTATAGTGGATTTACAGTGTTGTTAGTTTTTTCATGGGTGCCTTGATCATAACGCAAAATTATAGAAGACTGTTGTGTCTAGGAACACACAAGTATATTCTAAAATGTTAGAAATCTGTTACTTGAAAAAACCTAAAATGTAAGGAAATTTCTAATATAAAGTCTATATATTAAAAATATGTAAATATGGGAATTAATGTGTCATGATAAACCTGTCTTCTAAGAACTACTTTAAATGCTAATTATATCATTACATAAGAAAGAGAATACTTGAAATATATGTAAGGCTAACCCAAGGATATTTAAATTAAGCCATTTGAAGTTAAACCAACAGCAAGTAAGAACAGGGATGCAGAGATAGTCACAATTTCAAGATATCAACAAAATAGGAGGCTCCTTTGATGACAGCAGAACTTCTATTACTTTATAATTAGCACAGAAATCTCCCATACATGATTTGATTTCATCCCACAACATCTCTCTGTCCAAAAAAAATTCAAGCAGTGTATTATTTCCTACTCATTTAAAGAAACTAGTCTAAAATGATCATGAATTTGTTAAAGTTCCATCAATAAATGAGAAGTTGTGGGAGTATTCGGATAACTATACAAGTCCAAGTCTTCTCACTCAGCATTTAAACAACATCATCTTATTTTCTACTTCTTGTTCATAACTTTATTATTAATCGGAAAATCAAGCAGGTAAATTTCAACCGTGTAAAGTTGGTTATTCATTCAGATAGTTAATTAGACTCTGAATTATTGCACAAAATGTTAATCTTCTCACGTGGGTTGCTGCAACCCCTCCCCTTCCATTTTTGATTTTTACTATAATTCCTCCTATTGTTAAATGAATAGAACATTTTCCCCTTCAAAGGGAAAGAAATATAAAAGACCCTCAAACTATTTTGTTTGCCTTTAGTCATGAATTGCCTGAGCACTTTGGGACTATCAATTATCTTCCCTTCAGCAATGTCTGAGCATCTGCACTGCTGCTCTAGTTCCCTGGGATTACTCCCCAAAGGATGCTTTTGGTACGTTCAACCTTTTATCTGCAGAGGACTCAGCACTCAGTGCCAAGGGAGTGGTTTTGCATCAACATCATTTGCAACTATGGACAGAATCTTCTTTGTTCCTGTTTAGATAATTACATCAGTATTGCTGTCATGCCTGTGTATTGGAATGAGGTTTAGCATAAAGATGGAGGAATTTCAAATGCAATCGGAAAATAGTGCTGACAAATAGCTTTGGTGACTTATTGTTTAAAATCAGCATACACTTATTTGGCTATTCTTTGGAATTAAACCAAAGAATAACCATCCTGTAGGATTGCGACAAAAAAAAAAAAAAAATACTTGCATCCATTAGAAAGTCTGAACCATAACATTTTATAAATATTTATTCCTTTGACTCAGTTTAACCTTTTAAATAAAATTTCTTTGAGGAACACAATGCTTACCTCAGCTCCCATAAAATTCATTCCTAAAATGAGACTAGCAAAGAGTTTGTCCTATTATAAGCTACGTGTTTCTTTCAGCTGAAGCTCATGAAAATAGTAGACTTATCTCTGTTGTGAAGATTCACTGCCCATGGTGTGGTCAGAGGTTTGGAGGTTGGAGTTTGTTAAGGAAAGTATCCTAGGTATTCCCAAGCACAGATGCAAGAAAAATGGCTCACGATGTTTTGTGGATAGGGCTCCTTAAGACCCCTATTAAGCCACTGAACATAAGAAATTAATAGATAATATTAAATCATGCCAAAAACCCTTCCTTAAAGCAGAGAACTCCATGTTGAAAGGCAGAAACCAACCCAAGGGCATGAAATCCACCTTTTTCATCCTTCCTAATAATAAATTTAACCATTTTTCTTAATGTTAAAATATACTTATGTAAGAAATAAACCGTGAATCCACAGAAATATGAAGTCTACCTGATTTTAAAAAAAAAAAAAACCTTATAGAAAAGAACTTTAAGAATTAGATTGATCATTTCTTTTCAAATAACTTAGTAATTTCAACTTTTAGTTTAGTTTAGCAATGCATAGGAAGCTCACATTACAACTGTGAAGGAGATAACTTGGAAGTGGTTTCTGAGTAGTAGATGGGATTACATCGACAGGTAGTTGTAGAAAAATTGGCATGTCAGACGCAGTAAAAACATACTGAAGGGAATATCAATGTAAAAAAAGAAAGGTGAATCATTGATTTGATCTTTTGCTCAGTGGGACTGTGGAATTTGAATCTTGGAGGCAGCAGATGAGAAAGGGATTGATTTAGGCCTTTGAAGTGAAATCCTAGCCCAGACAGTCGTGCCATGGAAGCCACAAAGCCTAGAGCGAGCTCAATAAAACTCTGCGGGTGAGGGTGCATTATAGGAAGGATCTAGAAAAGTTCATATTGGAATATCTGAGCCATGGCTCACAGGCAAGGACCTACCATCTGGAGAACAGGATGACACCAAAGTAGATGCCAAGAAAAAAGCTGAAAGGAAACGGGGAATGTAAAAATATTTCTGGGGCTATGCAGTAGACAGAGACTGAAGCATGGAAAATAACAGGTTGTTTAAAAAAGGTCAAAATTTCTGCAAAAAGTTAAACTATAAGCAATAAGGGAAAACCGTCAAAACTCCAGCCAATAATCAATAATGGCTAATTAAAGAAAGAATGCCTCTATGGAAAATCACATTGGCTCGTTTATATTATGCATTTGATGTATTTACATTAAAATATATTTATTATCATATTTTAAATGTAATGCTTTGTATTTGAATTATTCAGTGTTGTGTGATGTTGTCATGATGTTTTCTCTTCCTCGAATGTAGTTACATTTAAAAAGAATAATGAACATGGTCAGATCAGAATTAATAAAACTAACTAGTCTGTTCATATACAGTTTCTCTAGAGCTGTGCTAACCCTAAACCTAACCCTAACCCTAACCCTAACACTAAACCCTAACCCTAACCCTAACCCTAACCCTAACCCTAACCCTAACCCTAAGCCCATTACTTGCTGACCTACCTTGTAATCTGTCAGGGCAGCAAAGTGATCTCAAAGCAAGAGCTTCTCATTCCTTTCTCATGAGTCATCTTTCCAGCCTTTAACAATATCAGACGTCTTTTAAATCAAACAAAAAGAAGCTCTACCCTGGAGAAAATGACCTATAGTGCCTTCCGTTTAACATTAGTTTAGTCCTTTTGTCCTTTTATAAGTACACTGGGAACAGTTTGTGACACTACCGCTGTGTCTGACCTAACATTATGGATGAAGACATTAAAATTAATTTGAAAATAATTTCTTTAAAAAGGTGGAGTATCACAATATTGATGCTTGTAAGATTCCTAATTGTGTCATTAATAGTTACTGAAAAAATTATTCAAGTTGGTTAGCTGGTTAACTTTAAGAAATTTAATGTTCAGCCACTAAATGTACAGTCCAATTTGTGCAAATTACCTTTTCTTCTTATTATTCAAATTTTTTTCTCGAATTTTTTTGTCTCCCATACAAAATTATCTAAGGAATGTACTCTTCCTAGCATGTGGATGGTTTGACCATCTTGTGTATGCAATTTGCTTCCTTCTGAAACAGAATGATAAACTTTGTGGTGGTGTCTATCATTCCTGGCCCTGGCTGTGCAGCTTGCTGGAGTCCTCTAGCTACAAATAAAAGACAAGAAGAAAATAAGGGAAAGGACACTGTGTCTGAGAGTGTGCCTGTGTAATCACACAACACCCACCCAGAAGCCACAAATCAAATAATGGGCTTATTTTGTTCCCCCTCAATCATGATTGAACCAGCATCTGCCACTGACTGTTTAGGGAGACACAGGGTACCAGGGCAGCGGTGTGTCCGACTCCGTGAAGTGTCATCTCACGCTGGTTCAGATCCTACCCACTGCTTTACGTGGTCCAGCGCCACTGCAGCAGGTGGAACCCAAGCTAAGCCAAGAAAGTCCATAGTGGTTAAATATCCTCTCCTCATCCTACACAGTATTTTCTACTGTCTTTTCTACATTTTATGCATAATGAATTTGTATAACCTCAGCATTAACTTGTCATTAATAGTTACAGATCCTTCTCCTGCTGCACTTGGAATAAACAGGCGTTACTGAAGGAGGTCTGCATTCTGCGGTGGGTCTTACCTGATGTGAGACCTCAATTTTGTGTCAGTCTTGTAGTCATGAGGACTGTTTACCAACGTTCTGCTCTCACTCTGGGGCACCTGGTTGGATTGCATTTCTCCTCTTCCACTGATAGTGTTTGCCATGTGATTTGCTTTGGCCAATGATACGTGAGCAGGAGTGGACTGCTGGACTTTCCAACGGAAGTTTGCTGAGTCCGTTTGTCCTTCATTCACACTGTTCCTTTCCCTCTGCCTCTGTGACCACAAGCATCCCATCACCTCAGATCCCAGAGTGAAGACAACAGGTGCAGAGCAGACAGGTAGATCCCAGTAAAAGCTAAATTGGTTACCTTTTAATCCACTGAGATGTAGGGGTTATGACTACCCAACCTGGCTAACCTGGTTGATAGGCTTGAAGAACTAAAAAGGTATGAAGTCCATTTCCAGATTAATTTTTTAAAATTTGGATTAGAAAAAAAATATGATAATAATAAAAATAGCTCTTTAAAAATATGTAAACTAGATCTTCCTGATAAAGCAATACTTCTGGAAATAATACTTTCCATATCGATAAGTATATGGACAGATATGGGTTCTGCCATGTGAAATTGCCAATATTTTACCAGTTTTTAACCTAAAAATGGCAACTCTGTATGGGTTAACCTAATAAATGTCCTGAAGATGTTGCATTGTCTTTGTGTATCTAAGGGAAATACACATTGTGTTTTAGCGAGCTGATTGCCAAATAGAAATGATTACTCATGTTTAGTATTTGCTTAGAGCTTAATTTTATTTCATTAGTGCCTTATGTTGAGGACATTAAAAAGTTAGGCCAAATAACACAGGGTGATTAACAAACATTTGTCTTTTGCAGACATGATCTAATGCATTTTTTTTAAGTTTTTTGTTTTTTAACATGTTAACTGTTGTTTGCTGCAGGACACATTCTTGAGGGCATAGACAACGTTTATATCACTTAAAATACTATGACAGGGGCTATTATGTTTGTTTTGAAATTTTTGCCAATGAAACATAAGATAACAAATTAGCCACTATGGCTTATTATGTTAAATTTATAACCACTAAGACAGCTTGTAAAATGAATAAAATGCAATATATTATTCTTAGAGTTGGACTATTTCCACTAAAAGACAACACATGTAAAAATTTGACTATTACTCAGGTTTTCAATTATTGAAATAGTATTCTATTAGGGACAACCCAAGTCCAGTACATTGAAATAGCTTACAAGAGGAACACTCAAACATGTTTCACTAGTTTTCTCCCACTCAGTTCCTGAACCCTACCAAAATAAAGTCAAATCTGAGGTTCTAGTTCTACATGCTTTGGAGAAATGTGACTTTCTGGTTTAAAGAAAAGAAGTTCAGGAATGATTTATAAAACTTTAGAATTTCCAGATGTAACTTCTCATAAAGCTCTTTGGATATCAACTGCTGTAGCATTTACCAAACATTTTGATGAGTTAAGTGTAAATTAATCAGTAACATAAGGATTAAATTTCTCTACAAATACACAAGAGCTTGAAAAATCAGGGAAAAGAGTGCCTTGGCAAAATTCAGTTGGGTTTTGTCAAATGCAAAGCGTTTCAAAACTATGTTTTGAAGTTTTTCTGAAACTGAAACCTCTCTATGTTTGATCATCTTTTGTTACAAATCCAAATTGAATCGTGTTTTGAAGTTCTATTGGTGATAAACAAACTGAAAGTGGTTAGGACCAGGACCACAAATTCACTTTCATAAATCATTTTTATAGCATTAAGAGATTCATCATACCATTTCCTATAAATATTTATTAGAATTATAAAAATTAAAACTAGAGGAAGGTGGTCAAAAGGTATAAACTCTCAATTAAAGGATAAGTCCTAGGGAGGTCATGTACAACTCGGTGACACTATAGCTAACACTGACATATGGAATATAGGAAAGTTGTTAAGAGAGAGATCTAAGAATTCTCATCACAAGGAAATTTCTTTTTTTTTTTTTTTTTTCTTTTTCTTCTTATTGCATCTATATGAGATGACGGATGGTAACTAAGCTTTTTGCAGCAGTGATCAATTCACAAAATATGTAAGTCAAACCATTATGCTGTATGCCTTAAACTTACACAGTGATGTGTGTGCATTATATTTCAGTAAAACTGGAAAAATATGAATAAACCTGAATT
The DNA here is from genome assembly GCF_028023285.1 of Balaenoptera ricei. Classification (NCBI taxonomy): domain Eukaryota; kingdom Metazoa; phylum Chordata; class Mammalia; order Artiodactyla; family Balaenopteridae; genus Balaenoptera; species Balaenoptera ricei. The sequence goes on along the minus strand of NC_082643.1, from coordinate 404,049 downwards.
TCAAGAAATGACAAAAGTAAAAATAGAAAACAACCTGACTCCACTCATTCTCAAATTTTCTGTTATCAGTAATAGTTTCACAATGCCCCTAGGCCAAAGGAAACTCCCTAACAGTTTCATTTATTAAGTAGCTAGGTCTACACAACTTAATATGTTTTAATATCCCAACAACTCAGTAGTCACGTGTAAAAGCACTACACATAAATTTTTAAAATAATATTTTTGTTTTTTACTTAAATAACCACAATCACTTACTAATGGGTTGTGTGCCCAGTTGGGTACAACACAACTTCTCAGTCCTTGAAATCTGATCGGCCATTGCCACCCTCATTTCCTGTTTCACTCTGATTGTCTAACAGTATTTGGTGTTTACTACAGAAAAAAAAAAAACAGCCGGAAAATCCAGGTTCATAAAGACATAACATCAGTGAGAGGAATGTATCATGATACAACATTGAGACTGTGAATTACCTTCACCTAGTTGTTCAGATGTTGTCCAATAAATGTTGAGTGTTTCTATGTTGCTTTTGGAAATTTAAAATATTCCATGGTGCCTCTATGAGTTCACTATGGCACTCCAGGATACCTCAGGTCACAGTTTGAGAACTGTGGATTTTATCAGTTCCATTAAGTTATCTCACAACCATTTCAGGATTTTCAGTATCAATTTATTTATAATTAAGCAAGTGTTGACTGCAGTGGATGCCAATATTGACAAAAATTACTTTTATTGAACCCTAGTAATAGTACTTTATAATGTATTACAATATATTCTTCTATTTACAAATAGTTTTAATGAATTAAGAGAATAATACAGTCATTGGAGCTTAAGGTTTTCATAACAAACATAATTTACTTTGAAGGAATGTTAACTAATATTTAATAGAATTTTTTAACTGAAAATATAAGAATTAATATCTGTGTTAAAGAGAAACTTCATGATAAGATTTTTCAAAGGAGAGTTAATGTAGCAGTATTTCATTAAATTTGAAAAAGTTTTTCACTATAGTGTAAAACACAGAGTATTAAGGAAAAAATAACATTTATTCATCTTGGTGTTCTACACACAAGTGATGTCTAAAAATAAGTAAACTGATTTTACTGTAAGAGGAATCTGCAAAGGAATCTGTCCAAGAAACTTTAAGGACCAAGCAGAAGGTTTGTCTTTAAAGTAATGTTATCATGAACTTTTTCAGACTAGGTATATCTATATATATTTTAGTTAGAATTCAAATATTTTGCCTAAAAACTCTAGTCAATGGAAGTCATATGTGTATGTTGATAGTAAGCAAATGCTCACAAGACTGAAGAGAGTCTATATAAGTGAGTCTTGCAGAATTTATAGCATATCTGTCCAATGGGTATAAAGGTTCATGGGAAACCTATTATGGACTGGCATAGTCCCAGGTGTTCAGGGTACAGCAGCGAGCAAAGCACAGGGGGACCACTTCCCTCATAGAGCTTTCATTTCAGTGAAGGAGACAGACAATAAATACAATGAGTAAGCAGAATATCTAGAATCTTAGCGATACAGGCTAAGATGAACGAATACATTAGTGGAAGATGATAGGAAGTGCTGGAGGAGGACTGAAAATTTAGAAACTGTACACAGAAGGGCCTTAGCGAGAATGTGAAGGAAAAAAATGAAACAAGTAAAAGAGCAAACCCGGCAGAAATCTAGAGGAAGAGCATTCCAGGAAGAATCAAATCCAAGAGGAAAGATCTTTGTTGGGAATGTCCCATTGAGGCAAAGGTCAGGATCCTGAAACCAAGTGAATGAGAGGCAGAGCAGTGAAGAAAAATTGGAAAGGTACCAAGGAGAAAAGTTCATGGTAGGGGCTGCAATGGACGTTTGCTCTGAGTAGGAAGCAGTGTATCTGGAAGACATCCAGGGAGGTGCTGCTCTGATGTGACAGGGATTCCAGCAACGTTGTTCTGGCTTCAGAAGTGGAGACACCAAGGAGGCTAATCACATAATAAGACAAGAGATCAGGATGTCTTGGACTAGGACTGCAGTCACGGAATTCGTCAGAAGTGCTGAGATTCCAGATAGACTTTGAAGGTATATTTGCGCCATCCGATATGGCCACGTGCGATCATTTAAATTTAAATTTTAGTTACTAAAAATGAAATAAACTACAAATTCAGTTAGCCCCAGGAGCCTATGGTTCCATGTTGGACAACACAGATATAGATCCTTTTCATCAATATGGAAAGTTCTAGCAGACAGCACTGGTGGAACTGACTGTGTTTACAGGAAATTTGAGTTAGGATATGAGAGAAAGTCGTCAAGGGTGATATTGGCGTGAGCAACTAGAAGAATTGAGTACACAGATGGAAAAGTGGGTTTGGAGGAAATACCAGGAGGTCAGTTTAGGAAATGTTCCTGCTTATGAGGCACGAGATAAGATCTCAAGTTTGAGTCCAGCTTGAAGGGCGAGGTCTAGACTGGGTGGTCACAGCGGGTGGCTGGGTGCCAGGTGCTCTTCAGGACACTTGCAAAGTCCATCCAATTTCACAACAACCTCATGAGCTACATGCTCATATCCCCATTTTATAGATGAAGAAGGTGAGGCACTGAGAGCCATATTATCTCTTGTTAAAGAGTAAGGATGAGAATCTGACTGTGAGGAGCTTTCTCGTCCACTACACACAGGAAGCCAACTGCAAAAAAAAAGTCAAACAAACCTAGGAAGTGATGAGAGATAGGGAAAGAGGGAGAAAAGAGACATTCTGATTCTTTGAGCACTCCCCTTGACTATGGGAGCTAATCCAAGGGTCATTCCTACCCAAATCTATGAGGCAATAAATCCCTTCTTTTTGAGGAATTGCAAAATGGAAATGCATGAATAACATAATCTATGAGCATCTTGTTTCACACGTGAAATGCTGCAGCTTCCTAAGAAAATGCAGTAGATTTGCTAATCCTAAGGAAATCTTAGCACTGTAATTTATGGATTATATATTGTTTTACTTTACCCGTGAGATAGTTGTTCCCAGAAATAATTTTAAAACAAAACCTGTTCTTTCTCCTAGCTTACATTAAATGTAAAGTTTAAATAAAATATTTTCCAAAGAAATTCTTACCTCTTTTTTTCTGGATTATTATTTATAATGTATTATCATTAAAAGAACTTAATATTTTCTTACATAAACTTACTGAAGTGTAACTTACATTTATAAAAATGAACAAAAAAAATGTAAGTTTGCAGCTGGCAAGGGGAACATACCTATAAGTTTACAATTTCATAAGGTGAACAAACCCAGTTCTCACAGTACTCAGTATTCACAGTACTCAGTACTCACAGATGAAAAGTCTCAAAGGCTCCCTTCTTACACCACACGATCACTAGCGCCTAGTTCCCCAGGATTATCCTGACATCAGAGATCAGTATATTTCTCTTGGCTGTGTTTAAATTCCAGGTAAAAAGAATCATATGGCAACATAGTTTTTGTGTCTGGTTTCTTTTACTCCACATGCTGCTGTGTATAGTTGTAATTTGTGAATTCTCATGTTCTCGAATATTCCATTGTATAAATACACTGCAATTTATTTATTCATTCGACCACTGGTGGACATTTTATTCCAGTTTGGAGATATTATGAATAGTGCCCCTGTGTGCATTCATGTACATATGTTTTGGGAAATATAGTCAGACTTCTTTGCTAGTAACATACCTGAGAATGACGTTGCCAGGGTATAGTTATGTTATGCATGTGTTCCATTTAAATAGATACTGTTAAACACTTTCTGACGTTATTGGTGTTAATATACCTTCAAAACATGATAACATGTGAATAAAAATTAATAATTCTACAGATTATTTCCACCCCCTCTTTCCATCCATTCAATTATTTGGTGTTACTTAGTTTTCTGTTTCATGAAAAACATAACTAACTTTTGGATATAAACATTTTAATTTTACCCAAGTATGATATCAAACTAGTAAGCCTAATCACAAACTTCTATATTAAAGCTTCTAATGATAGTGGATAAACATAGAAATCTGTTGTTTTCTGCTATGGTGGGAAAAAATAAAATATTGTCCTTATAGGCTTGTTAATAACATTCTACTGAGGATCAAATAATACAGCAGATGTGAATGAAACCCCTTAGGTGTAGTTCCTAATGTGTAGTTTGTTTCATACAGTTCCTCTTGCTGTGTAGGCTTGTGAAACTAAAGAGACAAGGTATCTGCTCCCCACCCCTTTCCACATACACAGTATACCATGGCAGGACAGGAATAGGGGAAAATGGACACCAAACATGAATTACTGGTCCATAGCATTTCTGAAATCCAGCCTGGCAGTTGTTGGAAGTTTCCTCGTTAGGTCCCCAAAGCCAGGGAATAACTCTAATGGGCTCTCTGCATCTTCCTCTGGGCTCTAGATTCTGCCCTCTGAGTCTTTTTTTTTTTTTTTTTTTTTTTTTCATGAAAGGTAACACCTGTTTTCTGCTGAGTAGTTTCCTCATACTGTTTATTGCCAGTAGATTCGTGGGGCCAGAGGGAGATGAAACAACCTCTTTTCACTCTGCTCTGCCCCTTTATGGACCTCTTGTGATCAGCACTGGAGTCATTGCATTAGACAAGATCAGGCCCATAAATCTCTGACATAAACCCTTAGGCTTCACTTAAAAAAACCTTTTGTGTGACTGACTATCCCTGTGAGGCACTGCCATTTATCTTTCTGAAGGTTGACAAAAGATGTGGTAGTAACACTCAGATTCATCTGTAGACCATACCTTTTTAGAAATGCCATGGAACTGATCTTTCTCGAAGATATTTCTTGAGTTTAGCATCATTTACCAGTTGGAGAGGCTAAGAATTTTCAAAACTATCAAGTTCTGGCTCCTTCTCTCAATCTCTTGCTCTCCTTTTACATTTTACAATAGACAAGAAAGCAAGCAAGAAAGGAAGGAAGGGGAGAGAGAGAGAGAGGAAGAAAAAAAGAAAGAAAGAAAGGAAGGAAGGAAGAAAGGAAGGAAAGAAAGAAAGGGAAAGAAAGAAAGAGGAAAGAAAGAAAGAAGGAAGGAAGAAAGAAGGAAAGAAGAAGGAAGGAAGGAAGAAAGAGGAAAGAAAGAAAGAAGGAAGGAAAGAAAGAAGGAAGGAAGGAAGGAAAGAAGGAAGGAAGGAGAGCGAGAAAGAAAGAAGGAAGGAGAGAGAAAGAAGGAAGGAAAGAAAGAGGAACTAACAAAAGAAAGAAGGAAGAAGGAAAGAAAGAAAGAAAGAAGGACAGAAGGAAGGAAGGAAGAAGGAAAGAAGGAAGGAAAGAAAGAAGGAAGGAAGGAAGGAAGGAGAGAGAAATCAGGCAACATTAAACATGTTGCTTGGAAATCTCCTTAGCTATATATATGGTCCATTAGACACATTTTCTACATTGCAGGTTACTGCAGGTGACAGAGTTGCTAAACTTTCTGCTGCTCTGTATAAAGGATTCTTTCCAATAACATCTTATTCATTTTTTTTTTTTTTTGAGCTCTCATTGGCCATATCCTCAAAGTCCAGATTTCTACTGTCTGTTTGAGGTAATTTAGGCTTTCTCTAACAAGCTCCACCAATAATTATCTATCACTTATTATCTTGTAGTTTCTGTAGATCAGAATCTGGTCACAGATTGGCCGGCCTCCTCTGACCCAGGGTCTCTCAAAAAGCTATAACCAAGGTATTATATAGGATTGCAGTCATCTCAAGGATCAACCTGGGGAGAAACCAACCACTCACATGGTTAGAAAGAAAAAAGGAAGATGATATGGTCAAAATTCCTTGGAAACTTTCAAATAACAGACCTTCCGGCAAAAACACTAATGGTATATTCTGACAAGGAGTCCTACTCTGAGGACTGCTTTCGTGGGGTGTGCCTGGTCTGTTTTGGTTTCCATACAGTAAACAAAGCTTGAATCTATGGGTGTATAGGTATAGCTCCTAGGAAAATGTCACATAAGCTACATAACTCTCAGAGTATAAAATAGAAATATTTCAAAATTGAAGCAACTCTGTTTTTAACAAGCATATGTTGCTTAGAGCCCTTACATGTTAATTTGTTCCAGAGACTGTCATAATGGGGCATAAAGAAGGCAGCAGGAACCAGTACTGGAGTTTTCCTGCCTCTCCTGTGCCTTGTGATTACCTGTATTCTCTATTAAATAATTAGTAAAGCTAGTTCAGTAAGATCTCTGATGTTGTAAAATGGTGATTTGATAATCTAGTTTATCTTAGAAACAATTTAAAGAGAAATAAAACATGCATAATGATGTAGTGAAATAAAATTGCCCAGTAATAATCTAATTAGAGGCGTTCTCAGGAACAAGATTTTAAAGCCACTTACCAACTTTTTTCATTGACTTTTTCAATGCATGTGTGTGCATTTGCTTGTGTGTGTGTGTGTGTGTGTGTGTGTGTGTGTTTTCTTAAAAATATGTAAAGAGTATTTGGATACAGAAAACTTAGAAATTTCTGATTTTTGCATTTAAAGGTAAATAATAAAATTGGGGAAAAAAAGAGCTTTGTACACAAAGGCAATCCTTAAAATCTATGAACTTTTAAATAATAATTTCCCAAATAGAAAATTGAGAGAGGAAAAACAAACAAAAAAATGAGACCAATAACTGAAATAGAAAAAAAGGAAAAACAATACATCAAAACACAAGTTTAAGGAATGTGTACTATATTTTCCTATCAAATATCAAAGACTTTTTTTCAATGGGTAATGCACAGTGTTTTCTAGGATAAAAGTGCATGCATTTTATATCTACAGGGAAATTTTATATTATGTGTTGTAACCTTTTAAAATGCTTCTGTGTCTTGCCCAGATATTCTTGCTTCTATGAATTTAGAGTAATATTCTGAGATGTAGACAGATTTATGTAGAAAAATGTTAACAATACATAATATAAACTGTAACTGTCCCAAAATAGGAGAATGTTTTCATAAAACATGACACAGCCATGGAGTCCAAAGGATCTAATATTTTAAAATTATATTATAGAATTATCATAATAATTACTTTTTACTAATGATCGCTAATACTCATGTGTGTTTCTTAAATATCAAGGGTTGTTTCCATACGCATATTGATGTAATTGTGTGTATGTATAAGAGGTCAACGATGTAAATAGTAGTTATTTCTAAGTTGATTGATTATGGATAACTTTTATTACCTCTTTTATACTTCTTTGTGTTTTAAAGCTTTTTTATGGTAAGTTGTTTTTAATTTAATAATCACAAAGTTAAATGGAACTAGGATGCTTTCCATTTCACACTGACTGTCTGATTGAGCAATTGGTAGAAGGATGTTAAATCAATCTCTAGACCATATATTTTCTACTAGAGCAAAAAAGATACAAAGGCCAACTTTTTAATATCCCCTATTCCTTGCCTTCAAGTTGAATATCGTGAGTCTAGAAGAAAAATATATATGTACTTGCTATATATGTATCTGAAAAGCTTGTATTGGGTTTTGGAACACGTCTGGACACTCCAGTAATGGTTTCCTGGCAATGACTGGATGGAATTCCATGAGCACAATTATTTATCCTCACGCTGTGCTAAGGTCAATGCTGGTGCTGTACACAAGGCAGAATAAATGAGGGCTCCCAGGAAGAAAGAGGAGCTAATCACTCACGTTCTAAGTTATTCTCTCGGAGTTCATTGCTCCCAGACATGCTGCAGAACAAATTCCACACTTCTTTGAACTCCAAAGAGAAATATCAAGACTCATTCTCCCTACAAAACTTTCTTGCAAAACACTCAAGAAAACATAAACAAGCTAACAAACAAGCTGAGAAGTATAAACAAGAGAAAATTATCCCTGGCTAAAATTTTAGTCTTCTGTTACGCTCAATTGTATTATAATTAAAATCTATTTATCTTATGCCATTTAAAAAACTTACTCATTAAGTGAGGAACATCTTTCCTCCATTTTCCTTCTATACCAGTTTTAGACAAAGACAACTTAACTCTCACTCCAGAAAAATAAGCTTCTAGACCGATAAACCTGAAGAGAACTTGGTCCTGCCCTCAGGGAGCTTAAATCTGACCAGTTTGTCATAAAAGGCAAACCATCCCTTCCAGCACTAGAGACAAAGCTACCTCTGTGTATGGTGGTTGGACTAGATGACTTTGAAAAAACTAATCTTTATGCTTCCAGGAGCCTATGATCTGAAAATTCTTCACCCTCCTTCTGTCTTACACCTGTTTCCTCCCATTTGGTTTGTGATCCATTTCGGATTATTAACAGGATCAAGTTCTAAATTGCTCAGCAGTAACAACAGCACCTTTTAGAAAGTAATGAAACATTGTCCAAAACCAAGTGATCACTTAACATTTCTTCTACTAATGAATATTCCTTCTTTGATATAAAGCATTTTGTAGTTTTAAGTATGGCACTGCGTCCTGTGATTATACTAGGTTGGATTAGCTCCTGGCCAGAACAAAGAGAAGCTCCCTGACACAATTACGGTGAATTTAATTTAGAACTCAAGTGCCAGAATCCTACGTATTGGAAATTTCATATGTATAATTCATATTCTCCTCAGTGACATGGCAATAGATTATTTAATTCAACGTGAAGCACACTGTTGGGTAGTCAGACATTGATGTTTTATATCATTTGTTTGTTTTGAGGTCTCTTCACTTGCATTTTAAGTATTAATCATGAGTTTGCAAAATAAACATGGAACGCTGAAGAGGGCAACTCATTTGCTGAAGCGACTTCAAAAGTGAAAAAGGGGGGAAGAATTGGGTCATCCAGCATTCTGCCTGGGAAATTTCATTTCTTGCTACGGCCATAATTAGAGCAGTTGAATCATTTCAATTTCTGCTTATTCCTTCTCCGACAGGATTAGGTTTTATTACATTAGCAAACTCATTATTGTCTTCTTTAACTTTGCTTTAAATTTATTGATTTAATTACATGAATTTGCAACAGTAAACATGCAGCTTTAAGCATCTAGTTTCATATTTCAATCTTCAAAAGCACACTCTTAGAATATAGGGAGCCAATTCAAACAGTTTTCATCTGAAATGAGCCAACTTATGTGCCATCGTTTTACTTCAAATGATAATCACTGAAAGGAAGCATCATGGAAAGAGATTTTTTAATGGAATATTGTTAATGATCAAAACATGAATGGAGATATCTATTTTTATTTTTATATTTGTAATAACAGCACTAAATTAGTATTTGTACTGCATTTATTAGGTACAAATGTTCACAGGTTTATGTGAATAATGTTCTCAACATGATGAAAGATGAGCGGATTTGAAAGGTTTAGCCAAGAGCAGCCTATCAGTAAAATTCCTATAATCAGCACTCTGCTCTAAGGCCAACATCAACCCGGAACATGAAGTATTGAAAAAGAAGTAAATACAATAAAATGATTTAAGTAAAGTCCTTGGTTGCTTTAGGGCTACTAAATCATTTCATCAGTCCTGAAGGTTTCTGCTCGCCCCTTTTTAATTAACCTACAGTTTCCACCTAGGCAACAACATCCTAATTTCTGTCACCTTAGGTTACTTTGGCAGTTCTTGGACTTTATATAAATGGAATCATACATTACATAGGGAAGAGAAAATTTTTTCCAAATCTTTTCCATTACAGTTTATTACAAGATATAGAATATAGTTCCCGGTGCTATGCAATAAATCCTTGTTGTTTATCTATTATATATATATATATATATATATGTGTGTGTGTGTGTGTGTGTGTGTGTATATAGTATGCCTCTGAGAAGAGAAGTTTTAAAGTCTAATTTTTTTTCATGGCAATATGAGCACCTCGAACTTATTATTACAGAAAAACCAACCTTAAATCTGGGTGAGATGTCCAGAAATATTTTTTGTCATGAATAATTATCTCTGAGAGAATTCCCTGGTGGTCCAGTGGTTAAGACTCTGTGCTTCCACTGCAGGGGACGCGAGTTCGATCCCTGGTCGGGAAAATAAGACCCTGCGTGCCACGCAGCACAGCCAAAAAATTTTAAAAAAAAGAGAAAGAATTAGTAGTGGGAAGAACTGTTTTCTTTCAAATGTTGAAACCACATTGACATGTTATAAAAACAATTTTATCATCTCAACTCTCCAGGCATTTAAGACCATGATGAGTTATAACTACAGGTTTTAAGTAATCAAGCTCATCCAAATGCATCTAATTAGCAGTCTCACTATGGATTAGTTCACTTGGCAGTAGAGGTCACCTATAAAACAAAATTCTTCAATGTACTTCCAAATCACTTTAGACCTAAAACATGATGTTTTCTACACATGCATATGCTTGAAAGATGAGAATGCAATACTTCATAATTAACCTTAGCCAAGGATTTCAAAAGCCATTGGAAAGTATTTACTGTGATAAAAACTAGTTTGTTTTTATTAAACACCTCTGTCAGAGGACCAAAATATTAAGCCACTGAATCTTAGTGCTGTTTAGCAAAAGCAGTCATCTTAATTTTGAGGCTCTCGTTAGTGGGTTCATCATAGTCCATAATTTTTTCATTTTTTATTTCATTTCATTTCATTTTTTATTTTCAGTTTCCCTAGAACTTCCCATGGAACTCTATCTACTGAAGGAAATAAGTGTATAGATGTTATAAGATACTGAGATACATGATAGTACGTGGGTTCCTGCAAATTGCAATGGGGTCTGAGAGGAAGCATCATAAGAATGGCCATGGGAGAGCCAGTAGTTACACACACAGAAGGCAATATAGGATCTAAATCTTGGTTGAAGATTAGACATGTGCAGAGGTAGTAGATGGATTTTCTAAGCAATATATCAATAGTGGTTCATAAATTGTAACAAATACACTATGCTAATGTAATATACTAGCAACAGGGTAAAACGGATGTGGGAGTATATGGAAACTCTCTGTACAATCATCATGCTTTTTTTGTAAACCTAAAACTGTTTTAAAGTAAAATGTTTATAGAGAAAAATTTTAAAACAATAAAAAACTAAAATAGAATTAATGGAAAATTTGATATTGTAGGAGCAAAGCTCAGTGATCATGAAGACATGGAGTTGAAACTTTCCACAATGAAACACAGAGTGAGGGAAGAATCCAACAAACAAGAAGAACATCAGTGACCTGTTAGACAAATCAAGTGATCTGAACTACGTTAGATTAAATCAACTGAAGAAAATGAGGAAAAGGGGGCTGGAGACAAAAAAAAAAATTGAAGGATAAGGGCCAAAAGTTTAAAACAAAACACCTATAGATCTAAGAAGCTCAACAAATTCTAAGCACAAGATACATGAGGAAAAACCAAGGCATATCCTAGTCTAATTGCTCAAAAATTATGATGGATATCACAGCTTAAAATCTACCAAGGAAAAAAAAGACACATTACATGGAAGGGAACAAAGATAAGGGTGACTGCAGATTTCTCAATGCAAGTGAGAACATAGTGAAACAACTTGTTTAAAGTATTAAAAGAAATATTACAATCCAGTAATTTCCATTGCTATGATAACAGATCTCCATGAATTTAGTGGCTTAAAACAATAGGATCCTTTTATCTTACATTTCTGGAGATAAAAACTCTGAACTCAGTTTCACTGGGTTAAAATCAAGATGTTGCAGAGTCGTTTCCCTTCTGGAAGGTCTAGGAGAGGATTCGTCCCTTTACCTTCTCCTACCTCTAGGCCACCTGCATTCCTGGAACTCATGGTCCCTCCTTCCAGCTTCAAAGTCTGTAGCATAGCATCTTCCTGCTCTCTGATACTTGTTTCTGCCCTTACATCTTCTCTCTTTCATCAGGACACTTGTGATTACATCAGGCCCACCCAGAGAATCCAGGATAAATCTCCCCATCTCCAAATCCTTAACTTAATCACACCCACAAATTTCCTTTTACCATGTAAGGCAAGGTGTCCAAAGGTTTTGGGGACTAAGACACGGATATCTTTGAGAGGACATTATTTAGCCTATTATTACTGTCAACATATAATTCCATATGCAACAAAAATATCTCTCAAAAACAAAGGCAAATAAAGACATTTTCAGACTAACAAAATGCTGAGAGAACTAATCACAAGCAAACTTACACAACAGGAAATGGTAAAGCAAGTCCTTCACATATAAGAAAAATGATAGCTCATGGAATGTATGATTCCATTTACATAACATTTCCAGCAAAAGCTTTTCAGGCACATATATGGTATATATAGCAGAAATGATTTATGCTGAGTATATTCACTAGTTAGGAATATCAAGTTTATCAAATTCATTATGATATACAGAACTATTTTTTGCCTGTGTTCATAGAGTCCCAGACATACCATAAATGACAAAGGGAAATATTAGTTCTCATTAACATTCAGGAGGCAAAGATGGGTTAGGGTACAAATGAAGTAGAAATTCATGGAAATCCAAGAAAATGGTAAAAAACCCTCAAAAAACAGATGTTCAATCATAGGTTTGATATTGCAAGTAGAAATCAGCTTTAAAATATAAATTTTTATATTTTATTTACATATGATTTTTTTCAGGGAAAGTGTGTATGGTTACAAAATTTAACCAGCTCTAGGATGAACCAGCCAGGGCATCTTCAGAAAGTGACTTGAGTTTCTCTTACTCAGTAACGTCTACCACACAAAGAAAGGATTAGATTATGTGAGTTCATAAATCCTTCCAACCTTGAGTTTTTATTTTCAGCTTTTTGTTGCATAGTCCACTGGCGGTTAGCTAGTTAGCTTCAAGAGGCTGATTGTTGGTTCAAAAATTTAAAAACTTTTATGTTCAACATTATTCATGGACTTAGCAGCACTAGGAAAATGTATTTGTATTAGCTTATTTGATCCCATACACAATTTTTAAAACACCATAGTCAGTTCTGTTCATACAGCCTTGTGTCCCTCATCCATTACAAGAAAATCCATGACCACCTGAAGTACCAGTAAGAAGGAAAGGGCCACGGAATTATCTACCTGCTTGTTGAACACAGAAAGATCTTCACCCTGCCTCTTCATCATACACACATAACAGTGATTGGAGTGAGTGAGCCCCAAAATGTATTTTAAATTTATTGTTTAAGATCGTTTAGATTTTAAAAATTACATATCACTTTAAAACCGTAATTATCTTCTTGCATTGGCATGTGTTTGGGATAAAAGTATAAAATGTCTACATATCATTATGGCAGCTGCTGCATTAACCAGTAATAATGACAATAAATACAATCAATAAGATAAAAAGGATAATAAATAAATAATAAACAGAACTGAAATAAAATAGAAGGAGCCAAATATGATTTTACAAGGGCTCATAGAAAATAATACAATATTTGTATTTTGTGCAATCTTAAACTTCAACCAATCAGACTGCCAGGTGACAGTATAATACATTTGGTATATGCTGAGAAAATGTTCTGAATGTATAAATTACCTGTGTTCTTCCCCTGTAATATATGCTTCTGAGATTTTCACCAGAAGATAAAACCCGTAAGGATATGAGATAGCTCCAAACACTTCAATGAGGCTAAGAATCTCAAGACATATTTCAAATACGAAATGTTCAGAAAATGAAATTTTCATGTTCAGAAAACTAGAAACACACTCACACAGCATGTTTTGATGCAAATAACTATTAAGGAAGAAAGTAATCAAAGTAAAAATGATGACCCCAGACTTATTTTAGTCAATGCAAATTAACATTTAAAAGCATGGATAAAGCCATTCTATACATTAGTAATAGCTTGTTAATCTTCATTAGAAAGAAAAAAAAAAGATGACAATTAAGAGAAGAAAAATATGGTAACTGGCTGGCAAGTTAACAGGTGTTATGCTAAATTCCTTACTGTGAATTTTGCCCAACACGTGGCAGGAAACAGATCATCGGCAAAGCCAGCAGGGGATTAAGGGGTGATTTGTTCACAGCTTTCCTCATTGGTTACGTTCCATTGAGCTCTAATGGTGAACAGGGCAGAAGCCAAAGAGAAGAGTTGAATACAAACTCTCAAGCAAGACTGTCGTGCAGTTGTCCATCCAATATTTACCGACACACCGCTGTGCCCCTGGCCCTGGTCTTCTTCTCGCATCCTCTCCAGTTTAGCTTGAGATCCCGCTGGACCTGACTCTCCTGCCTATCTGTCCCCTCCCCTCTGCCCTCTCCTCTCTCTGAATCACCTGCTCTGTGACTTCCCCTGGGATCTTGCCCACCCAAAGCAGCCTATTCCCAGGCTCATCAAAGAACAGGCAGCGCCAATCAAGCAATGAATAATCTCCAAATGTGCAGATGATCCCTGTGCAAAATCCCCAGTGGCAGTTGTGTGTGTAAACAACTTGAACATGATGCTTTCATCCTCCAACTTTGGTGCCATCATTACGCATCATTTCCGCTTTTTCTGTCTTCTATACCCAGGCTCGGTAACAAGCATGCGGATGGAGGGAGAGAGAAGGAATTTCCCTTCTTCTTGTCCTTGTTGGTGTCCCCCTCCTCCATCTTCATCCTCTTCCTCTTCTCCTCCTTTTTCTCCTCCTTCTTCTTCTCTTCCTCTTCTTCTTCGGCACTTACGGATATTGACAAAGCTTCAAAAATCTCAATAATAATGTTATAAGTAGTGATCACACACTCCAAGTGATTGACTTGAGTCATTAGTATATTCCAAGCAATAGAAGTTGAGGGTCTTTGAGCCTTAAAGATATTGATAGTGAAGCTTATTTTACCAGGAATTCTTTCTTATTTGTCATTGTGGTTCAAAATCACGGGTGTTGAAAACAAACAGAAGGCCTCTGTAGGCATACAGTCCACTTGTAGACAATCGATTCTCCTCCTGCTCTCCAGAGCAGCTATCCCTGCTCCTTAGGGCCCCCAAAGAGTAAAATGGTGGGGGGCAGAGGGGGAGAATGTGGGAAGCTCACCACATGCTCACCACTTGCTTTTATATTTTGGGAGATGCCCAGCCAAGCCATGGCTTGCAGAAAATGCAGAGGGTTTCCTTCCTTGAACCCCAAATCACAAAATAGAAGAACCTATAAGAGTGAATGAAACTGCTTTCTGTCTCAATTCCCAAGAAGTGTTATTAATAAAATCTTAGATGGAGAAGAGAATTAAATAAAGAAATCAAAAGGTATTAGTGTCATGAGTTATGCTGTGGGAGCGTGGGAAATCTATGACCCATAAAAGGTCCAAACATCATCTTATTTACATTTATAACATCTTTAAATAAAGATTTATTTGATGCCCCAGGCACTTGTAGATTTCTTCATTAAGTAAAAACTTAGTTATCTTTTATTAATGATAATATTGATGAGATAAAGTTCCAGAAGTGAGTGGAGAAAACACATTGCTGATATTTTCCACTGTATTTTCTGGAAGAAGATCAAGACTTAAGCAGATTTCCAAACTAACAAATTATTTTCAACTTTCTTTAAAAACGTTTTAAAATGTTGTGCAAATAGAAATAATAATTTGTATTATTACATACATAAAACTCAAATATCTAAGTATAAAGTGAATGATTAAATGCATTAAATAACATCTAGGATGAGAAATAGTATTCAGTTATTATAAAGTTTTTTTTACAGAATATCATTGACGAGGGAAATACTCAAGATGTGTGAAATGTGAAAAATAGGACATACAGGTGCATATACTTACAGCGACTACAGTTATTATGTGACATATTAAGTGAATATGTCACATAATAACTATAGTCACTGTAACTTGTGAATTAGGGGTGTTTGCATTCTCCTTCATTTTTGGAATATTCTCTAAAGTTTCTACAATAAACTTATACAGACAGGAAAACATACATTAAAACACAGAGAAATAGTCTTGCATGTACCCCAAATCTAAAGTGAGCTTCTCACCATGCAAATAATATGTTGAGGAAACCATCAGCACCAACCTGCAAATATGAAGGGAAGAAATTCTACGTTCCTGCCATGGATTATGACGTTTTTGTCCGAGAAAACAGATGAGCCTTAGATTTAGTAGTTGATCTACTAATGATATGAGTAGGCTTTACGAGCAAGTGAGAAGGGTGCACCTATACTTTTGAAGAGAAGAAATTTAATAGCTGTGGCCGGTGATGCCCAGGAACATTAATTTAATGGTTTAAACACTCAAACAGGAGAAATGTGTGTATTTACATAACCCAGGCAGTAAGTAGTTTCATCAAAGAAAGTAGTGTTGATTTTGGTTCTGAAGTGTCATTGCCATGACTACAGCTCCCTGGAGAATGAATCCAGCCTTTCTGTGAAAAGCAATATTTATTTTTAAACAAGTACTTCAGTGACACCTTCACCCTTGCAAATGTGTGGCTGCATGATTTATGCATGAGAGGGAAAAAGATTGCCATCTCGTCAAGGCTTCTGGGTCCAAATGAAACAGAAACTTGAAGTCGGTTACCTTTCATTCTGAGTGATAACAGGTATTCACATGTATTTTTTAGATAATTGCCTCCATTTTCTCATTTAATTTGGCTGATAAGTCCCTAGTTCACCATACCCTTTCTCCCTTTTGGCCTCTGGGCAGAAGGAAAGAACTGAGATTATACAAAGCCAACACTGTGGCAGATTTCTAAAACGAAGGGCAAACAGAGGAATAAAGCCAAGAAAACAGCTAGGAGAGGCTCTTGGTTACTATGGAATCACAAGCAACTCCAGCAAAACTTGAGTCAACGTGGGCTTTCAAATGACCAAGGAGAGCTCTGAGAGGTTTGCCGTGAGAGCGAGTAAACACAGAAATTCATTTGGAAACTCTGAAGCACAGATGGCCGTGGATGTGCTGGCAGAACACAATTCCCCGGGCATGCCTTCCTCTGCACAGTGACCGTGCCTTTTCAGCTGACCTTCTTTTACTTCTTTGTATTCTTTTCCTACACACTAAACAGATGTATGTCCCTAGTGAAATCCTTCAACATTTTTTGAAATTAGAGAATTCACTGCAATTTAAATGAGGTGCAAACGCTTCACTTATACCTCTGCTCTTGTTCTACACCATCAGCTGGGGAGAGATTCACCTACTGTTGATTTTTATTCTGCCCACTCATGTTTCTTTCTCTGAAAGTAAGTGAGCTGGGAATGAAGTGGGGTTTGGCATCAGACAAACCTGAATTTAAATTCTTGCTCTGCCCCAGACCCACTTTCTAACATGACAAAATGCTTAACTTCCCTAAACCCTGGTTCTTCACCTAGGAAATGGGGAAGGGGGTAATAATATCTCCTCTAGATATAGGTGTTCAGTGAGAATCTGATGAGTGTATGTGTGTAGAGTGCCGGCCTCCTCCTTCCTGGCCATAATCCCAGCGCCAGCCCTTCCCTACTTCCTCTCCATGTGTTCCCTGAAAGATGATACGGAAATAAGTAAGTGGGGTGGGGATACAGGGTGAGGGATGGGAAGGGAGGAGAGAGAGGAGAAAACAGTAAGATGAAATGAAAGCGTCTATTCTGCGCTTTCTTGATTTTGCTGGGTCAGGAGACCCAGCGCGGTGTAGCTGGATGACTCTGGCTCAGGATTTCTCACCGGCTCCATTTAAGGTGCCAGCCAGAGCCACGTTCAACTCAAAGGTCCGCGGGAGGAAAAATTGCTTCTGAGCTCACTTCCAGGGTGAAGGGAAAGCTCCAGATGGCCAGCTGGAGACAGCAGCTTCCTGTCATGCAGAACTTTCCAGAAAGCAGCTTAAAACATGGCAGGGGACTTGCCTCCGATGGAGGGAGCAGGAGAGGGAGAGGGAACAGGATAGAAGCCATCGTCCATTTGGAGCCTGATTTCCGGGGAGGGAGCCCATCACGCCTGCCACGTGCTAGTCACTAGAAATTGGAAAGACCAGCCCTCACTCCGGCAGAGGGGGTACCACACGGGGTTAAATGCCAGAAGGCAGCCTCCCCAGGGGCTGCCTACCACATAGAAGGCTCCCACCTGCACGGTCCCAACTAGCCCATTCAGAGAGAAAATGGAAAGCAGAGCAGAGCAGAGCATGGAGTCTGAGGCTGAAAACTGGCTGCTTGGATATCCTCTCCCCGTGCTTCCTGCACACCTCCTGACACCGTGACGTGGCTCCAATAGCCCATCATCCAGGGATGAGTCGAAGCCACAGGAAGGACGGCGCCCACTCCCGCTGTGTCCCTAGAGCAGACGGGGTGGTGTGCTGGTGGAGAGTGGCAGTAGGGGTGTGCGAAGGGAATCTTGAATTATATGCAAGCATGAAATTTCTTATAAGCCACACCTAAGTCCCTTAGACACCTAGATATGAACACTAGAAGGTTCTGCAGCCCAATTCCAGTGACGTGAGGGAGATGGGTGGTCCCCCCACAATGATACTCCAACACCAGCTGGTGGTCCTACAAGTCAACTCAGTTCCAACACTGTCTACCTGGAGATGGCATCAGACCCCACAGGTTGCTCAGTCCCACAAGACAGCACTGCCCACCTTCAGTTGCCAACAGCAAGTCCAGATGGTCATCTGTGTGTATGACCCACCAGCTGTCTGTCAGAGGTCCCAGTCACCCCTCATCTAGTTCAATTAATATTCTAGAACGGCTCACAGAATTCAGAGAAATATTTTACTTACTAAATGATCAGTTTCTTGTAAACGGATGTAGTGCAACAACAGCCAGACGGAAGAGACACACAGGGCAGCGTATGGGGAGGGTAGAGAGGGTTTCCATGCCCTGAGCTCACCACTCTCCCCAAATCTCCACGTGTTCACCAACCCTGAAGCTCTTTGAACCCCGTCCTTTGGGATTTTCACGGGGGCCTCATTACATAGTCATGATTGATCAAATCATTGGCCACTGATGATGGTTCAACCTCCAGCCCCTTTCCCATCCCAGGAGTCAGGGGATGAGAAGTTCCAACCTCCAATTACAGGATTGGGTTTCCTGCAACCAGCCTCCACACTTAGGCTACCTGGTTGCTTTCCATAAATCTCCTCATTAACAAAGCAAACAACATCTTTATGGCTCTTATCACTTAGGAAACTCCAAAGGTTTTAGAAGCTCTCTGCCGGGAATAGGAAAGAAGGGCAAACGTGTATTACTTATCATCGATCACAGTATCACAGATACTAACACCCAATCCAGCAGATCCCAAGGTCTAGGATGACTGAGTCACCAAGATGACAGGGATGAACCCATCAGGGAAGTCGCAACAGCCCAGTCTGGTAGGTCAAGAATCTATGAGTTTACAGAGAAATCATACTGTAATATCTTGCCCTCTTTTATTGTTTTTATTCCAATTAATAGGTATTTAAGAATCTCCTACTATGTGTTTAGCACTGCATATGGTCTTGGAAAAAAGCAGACCTGGATTCTGCCCTCAACTAGTTTAAGATTTGTCAGAAAAGACAGGCAGGTAAACATAAAATTTTATTTAATCAAACTAGCACAAGGACAGAAGCATTTTCAAGGTGCTATGGAAGCACAAAAACCAAGTGTTTTTTGTTTTGTTTTGTTTTTAACATCTTTATTGGAGTATAATTGCTTTACAATGATGTGCTAGTTTCTGCTTTATAACAAAGTGAATCAGCCATACATATACATATATCCCCATACCTCTTCCCTCTTGCGTCTCCCTCCCACCCACCCTCCCTATCCCACCCCTCTAGGTGGTCACAAAACACCAAGCTGATCTCCCTGTGCTATGCGGCTGCTTCCCACTAGCTATCTATTTTACATTTGGTAGTGTATATATGTCCTTGCCACTCTCTCTCTTCGTCCCAGCTTACCCTTCCCCCTCCCCATGTCCTCAAGTCCTTTCTCTGTGTCTGCATCTTTATTCCTGTCCTGCCCTTAGGTTCTTCAGAACCTTTTTTTTTTAGATTCCATATATATGTGTTAGCATATGGTATTTGTTTTTCTGACTTACTTCACTCTGTATGACAGACTCTAGGTCCATCTACCTCACTACAGATAATTTTGTTTCTTTTTATGGCTGAGTAATATTCCATTGTATATAGGTGCCACATCTTTATCCATTCATCTGTCGATGGGCATTTAGGTTGCTTCCACGTCCTGGCTATTGCAAATAGAGCTGCAATGAACATTGTGGTACATGACTCTTTTCGAATTATGGTTTTCTCAGGGTATATGTCCAGTAGTGAGATTGCTGGGTAATATGGTAGTTCTATTTTTAGTTTTTTAAGGAACCTCCATACTGTTCTCCATAGTGGCTGTATCAGTTTACATTCCCACCAACAGTGCAAGAGGGTTCCCTTTTCTCCACACCCTCTCCAGCATTTGTTGTTTGTAGATTTTTTGATGATGGCCATTCTGACTGGTGTGAGGGGATACCTCATTGTAGTTTTGATTTGCATTTCTCTAATAATTAGTGATGTTGAGCATCCTTTCATGTGTTTGTTGGCAATCTGTATATCTTCTTTGGAGTAATGTCTATTTAGGTCTTCTGCCCATTTTTGGGTTAGGTTGTGTGTTTTTTTGATATTGAGCCAAACCAAGTGTTTTTAAAGTTTATTGGGTCTTGAAATTTTTTTTAATTTTTAACCATCTTTTTAGCTGAAGTATAGTTAATTTACAATGTTGTGTTAATTTCCGGTGTACAGCAAAGTGATTCAGTTATACGTATATACATATATGTTCTTTTCCATATTCTTTTCCATTATAGGTTATTTCAAGATATTGAATACAGTTCCCTGTGCTATACAGTAGGACCTTGTTATTTATCTATTTTATATATAGTAGTGTGTTTATGTTAATCCCAAACTTCTAGTTTATTTGGTATTTTTAAGTAGTCATATGTATATTGTTGGGGCAGAAAAATTTTTCTTCTACCTTTCCAGGTTTTTTGGCTGGTCTAATAATTATATTGACATAAGACAGATTAACAGGAGAAAAATGAATTTAATTTTGTAAGTATGGGAGTCCCATAAAAATATGAGACCCAAATGTAATCAGGCAATTGAGGCTTCTGTGCTATCCTGAGCTGAGAGATGTGGTAGGGCTTCAAAGGGCAGGAGGGCAATTTGCAGGGAGATGAAAAAAGCAGATGACAATCAGGTATCTGCCCTACCATACAGGTAAGTCCATGAAAAGTTATCTCTGTTAACAGCTCTCCTTTTGGGCCAGGCCCCCATCTAAATTCTTCTGGGCAGTTTAGGGAAAGGTGAAAGTTTTTCTTGCGTCTGCTGGGTCTTCTGCCCCAAATAGTTCACATGGCAAAGGGCACATCTGGGGTTGCCTATTCTGCTCTCATACTTTTCATGTGTAAAAACTAGACCTTTTTGTCTTACATAGAAAAACAAACAAATGAACCAGTCTGCCTCTACCTAGACTGTGGAGTGCTGTGTAGACTCTTTTCTCTGCCCCCTGCTCTTTTTCTCTCCATCGCTAACTCTAATTTATGGTTCCCAGTCCTGCTTTGGCAGCCCCTCTTTCTGAGTTCCTCCCTCATGTCCACGCTGCACCCCTGACCCCACCACCGTTAGTCAGAGGCAGTCGGTATGTGCTTTTCCTCGTATGCTTTATGGTTTACCCTAATTAGGAGTTGACACTGCGTCTCTTCCACTGACTTCTATTTCCTCAGAGCAGAAACGCTCTGTGTGATTTATCTTTCTGTGGAGCTGGCACAGAGTACGTCCTCAGTGATTTTTTTTTTCCTACATAATTTGTATGCTTTCTTGTCTCCAAGGAAAACCTTTTCATCGTAAAGTATTCATTTGAAAAATAAAAGTCAGCAAAACTAGCAAATTCTACCCAAAATGCCTAATTCTGCCTCTGGAGATAACTGCTGTTCGTATTGTAGAATTATCATTAGTTAACAAGCCTCATGAATGATGTGCCCATGTAATCTGATTGATCTAGAGCAGTGCACAGTAAATAGATGTTGACTGCATCTTCTTTCCACTTCAAATGTCTTAAAAATCTTTCCATATCATTAGATATTGTTCTTTGATATCACTTTTATAGCTACTTGATATTTTTATCTATAATAAATAATAAATTTATTTAACCAATCTTCTCCTGTTCGTGTTCTGGGTTGATTACAGTTTTCTCACTTCTATGACGATGAATAATCCTGAGGATATCTTTGCTGATTCAAGAAAAAAACGTGGAAGACTTTGAACTAGACAAAAAGAAAAGATAACTGTGTGTCTTGTCTAGTGCACACTTCTGTGTTACTTTATTCTATAGAGACTACACCCTTCATTGTATTGGAGCTATTTTGTAACTCTTGTAAGTTTAAGAAAATGTATAGCAATGCAAACAATTCTTGCCCATAAAAATGCAAATGAATTATGTCTGATGGAATGCAGGTGATTATTGTCCTGTGCATATGGACCAGTCTTTCTTCTTTTTGTAAATCATTTTCAGCATTCTGGATTGCCTATGTGTATGTGTTTTTCTTTGAATTGGTTGTAATAGCTTAAAAGTTCACCTGTTAATTATCAAGTTAAATAAAACCTCTGACACACGTTTATTAGAAAAATACAAAAGCATCCATGAGTTTCCCATGGACTTGACAGAGAGATGACAAATGCTTTCAGCCATTATGATGGACTAACTCTAAGTTTCTTTCTGGTTTCAAGCCCTTGTATAATCCCTTCCCCTTGAGTGTGGGCAGGACCTGTGACTTATGTAGCCAATGAAACATGGCAAAGATGCTGAGGTGTCATTCCAGCAGTTGTGTTACATTGTACAAGACTCTGCCTTGCTGCAGACTCTCCTTGCTGGCTACAGGAAATAAGTGGCCATGTTAGGAAGTCCGTGTGGACAGAGACCTGCAAGGTCTTCTAGGAGCTGAGGATGCCTTCAAGAGCAGAGGGAAGCCTCTCTCTGACAGCCTGTAAGAAGCTGAGGCATCTGTGCTACTCCTTCCGGCAACCTGAGTAAGCTTGGACATACATCCTTCTCCACTGGACCCTCCAGGTAAGAATGCACCTATCTGACTCTGCCTGCAGACTTGTGAAACACTAAGGAGAGGACCCAACTAAGAAGTGCCTGAACCCCTCACCCACAGAAACTGTAAGATAATAAGTGTATGTTGTATTAAGCTGCTAAGTTTGTGGCACTTTGTATGCAGTAATTGAAAATGAACACAACCATCTTGAAGGTATCTTGTCCAAGAGAAAGGCCTTTAAGAATTAGGGGTTTCCATAAAATACAAGTGGAAGTTATGTTCAGTCGTATCAGGAGGGCTGCCAGGGGCAGCAGGGGAGACTATTGTTTATGTCTGGAGGTGTGCAGGGGGCCCCACTCTTATGAACTCACTTATACCCCCGTCAAAGAGTGGGGGATTTGAACCCACGTCACAAAACTGTCATCAACAGCCATTACATCTTAGTCACAAGGAAAGGAATGAAAAAGGCATTATTATATAGGTAAAGCTTATGCCTGTTTCCTCTAATCGAAGGAAGAAGACTTAAACTACTGACAACAATGTCCGAACCCCATTCGGACATTTAGGGCCTGAATTGGTGGAAGGTGACGGGGGATATTGAAAGAAGAGCTTTAATTAGATGCAAGCTTGCAATTTTGAATTATATTGGTCGGTTCTATATAGAACCTAAAAGTGAGTCATATTTACTGAAATGGAACTTGTTCTTAAAATTGAAGGTGAAGAGGTGGACTCTTCTTTTAAGAGATGAGATGGAGAAGAAGTCCTGTTTTCGCTCATTGAGCCCAGCTATTCAATAAAGTAATAAATTCATGCTTCAGTAAAAGGCACCTTAACTCAGTTTCCACAAACATAAAGTGGAGATAATCTACTAATTTACAGGATTGTTTGTATTATGAAAGTACTTTGTAAACTACAACATTCTGTGTAGTCCTAGTGTATTGTCATTCCTGCTCTGTGTTGACATTCCGAAGCAGGTGCAACCTGAAGAATGTAAGTTTAATATAACTGGATACAGAATCACTCACCTCCACTGTTCAGGCAGTCACATTCCTCTCAGCTGTAAAACATAACGCATGCTTTCCTTTCAAAAGTTTACGACTATGCTTTATTCTGAGGCATAAAAAGGACCTGTTTCCTCTGTGTGCTGACTCAACAATATACAGATATAATAAATACTTTTATTAAACTCTAAGGGCTTTTCTTGGAGTGTAAACTCCAAGATACAGGATCCGAGATTGTTAAGGAAGGAAGGAAGGAAGGAAGGAAGGAAGGAAGGGAGAACTGTCCCAGATGGAGGAGGACCAGGGTGGTGTGACAAGTGCAGACAGTGAGCAGCCCCTTCGTTGAGTGTTCTCATATAAAGGACGTCAGTGGACCAAAGGCAAAGCTTGAACTCTTCACTGAGCAGCAGGAATGTGAGAATTATTTGTATGGCTCTCACAACTTTTCTGTAATTTTGAAGTTATCTCAAAATGTAAAGTAAAAATTGTAATATTTCATAATGACAGAAGATTCAATTCCCCAAAAAGATACGATAGTTCTACATTTGTATGCATCTAAAAGCATAGCCTCAAAATATGAAATCATAAATCGATAAAGCTAAAGGAAAAATGGCCAAACCCAAAATCAGAATAGGAGATTAAAAAAGAATCTTTCAGTAATGATTGAAAAAGTAGACAAAAATCAGAAAGAATACAAACTGAAAATGCAATTAACAAACATAACCTAATTTACATATATAATAATTTGAACTCAACTGTTGCAGAATACATAGTCTTTTCAAATTTATATGAAACATTTTCCTGAATTGAGAAAAATTGAAAACCAGAGTAAATTTCAACAAATTTCAAATGTTTGATATCTTACAGAAAATGAGAAGGTTACGGGCTTCATTGTATCCCCTTCAGAATGCAAATGTTGAAGCCCTAACACCCTAACACTACTTCAGAATGTGGCCATACTTGGGGACAGGACCTCTCAAAAGAGGATTAGGGTTAAATGAGGCTGTTAGTCTGGGCTGTAGCCCAGTCTGACTTATATCTTTATGTGAAGAGGGAATTTGGGCAGAGAGGTACCAGGGATGCCCACACGTAAAGGAAAGACCATGTGAGGGCACAGCAAGAAGGTGGCCGTCTGCAAGCCAAGGAGAGAGACCTCAGAGGAAACCAGCCCTGCCAACACCTTGATCTTGGACTTCCAGCCTCCAGAGCTGTGACACAATAAATGTCTGATTTTAAGACACAAAATCTGTGGTGTTTTGTCACAGCATCCCTAGTAAACCAAGACAGAGAATATCTTGGCAACACACATAATTATCATAGGGCTTAAATGCAGAATTTATGAAGAACTACTACGAATAATAAGAAAAAGACAATCCAATAAAAAAGGCAGGTCACACACTTATCTATGATAGACACATGACAAGTTGATTAAAATCATAGGTAGTATCATATAAATGCAAGTGAAAATGATACCCCCAAAATGGAACAAAAAAACAACAATACAAAGTATTGTTGGAGTAACTGGATCCCTCAGACTTTGCTGATTAGAGTGTAAACTGTTATCTACACTCTGAAATTCTTGGGCAGTAACTAGAAAGTTTAATACACATACAGTCTAAGATCCGGCAATTCCATTCCTGGGTAACAGAAGTGTGTACATATGTGCATCCAAAGACATATACCTAAATGTTTATAGCAGCATTTTCATATTGGCCTCTAGTGGAAATATGCATCAATTATAGAACAGGAAATAAATTGTATTGTAAATGGTTCACTCTACAGAAATAAAAATAAATCAATTATAGCTACATGCAACAACTTTTATGAGTTTCAAACAAAATGTGCAAAGGAAGCCAGATACAAAACACACAATTGCATTGAATACAAACTTGAAAAAGAGCAAATTTTGTACTTTAGAAATCATGACAGTGGTTACCTTTTGGACAGAGTGTGTAAGAATTTGTAGATGGACATGGAGGAGCTGGTTGCCCCGTTGTGCTCACTTTGTAAGCTTTCACTGGGATGTCGTTACAAATTATGCACTTTTGTGTTATGTTATGTTAAACTTCAATATCTTAACTTCTTTTAAAAATAGAAAAACATTATGCCATGTTCAGACTGTTATTTGGATCTTACTTGATACATTGCTATTTAAACAAAATGCTTAGGTCTACTAAAAATAAATGAACTTGATTATTTCCCACTAATACTATCGAAGTTTCAAGTTTGCTTCCTCCAGTGGTTTCAATAATTCTGCACTATTTTTTAGTCATTTATTGATTTTATTTCTGATACCCTTCAGGTAGTACAAATTTTGACTCTGTACCTGGACTTGGCTTCACGGGCATGAGATCTGTTTATTTTTATTTTTTAACAGTGTGGTAAAACTGGTTAATGGGGTGAAAAATGTTCATCATCACAATAAATATAAAAAAGATTAAATGAAAAGGATAATTCCATTTTATGCAAAACATATATACATGTGTACATAAGAAAAAAGCTATAAAAGATAAAACTATAAGGATATAAGCCAAAATGTTATTCCTGGATACAGTAGCTTTCCATGACTGCATAACAAATTGCTACAAACATAGTGGCTTAAACCAGCAGACATTTATCACTTCTCAGTTTCTGTAGGTCAGAAGTCCAGCCACACCTTAGGTAGAGTCTCCAGGCAGACAGCAAGGTGTCAGCCAGGGCTGCGGTTTCCATCCAGGGCCCGGAATCCTCCCACAAGCTCACCGGCTGTTGGCAGAGTTGCTTCCTTGTGGTTGTCTGACTGAAGCCCTTGTTTGCCCGCCAGCTCCTGGGGGCTGCAGACAGCTCCTTGCCCCATGGCTCCATGGGCGAGTCAGGGCACGGGTGTCTGCTGTCCTCCAGGCCAGCCCAAGCATCGCTTTCAGACTTTCTATTCTGCAACCAGCCCGTGAAAACTCTCTATGTTTAGAGGTTTTGGTACTGACCAGGGTTCTTGGCCTTCTCCAACAAATAGAAATTGATCAGAGGCCAGTTAAGAAAGTCAGGCCAGGCTTTATTGGTGCCCCTGATGCAGGAGTGGAGAGGGAGAACAAACAACAGGTTCCTTTGCTCACTCCCCGAGGCAGGGTGAGCTGGTTCCTTATATGGGGTGAGGGCAGGGGTGTGTTCAGGGGTCAGCTGGAGGGCTGGCTTAGGTGGTGTGCCCACCCCTTAGGTGGTGTTGTGCGCAGGGGGCATACGCAGGACCCTGCTTTCTCCCTACTCCCTGTTACTTGTTCTTGTTAAATCTGCAAAGGATCGAGGGTCCTGCCCACCACACTGGATGCTTTGGGCTTTAAAATTTCTACTTTATGATCTTCTGTTCCATGTCTGTAAAACAAAAAATGTTATGACTAGAAACCTGTGAAGGGTCCCCGTGTACCTGAGTGCTTTGCCTTAATCTCGGCGCCCATGGTTGCCTTTCTTGATGTATGTGGGTTGGCACCACAATTTGTAATGAACAGTTATGAGATGTGCTCAGCCTCCCAGGGCCCTTTGCTCAGAAGGGCCCCAGGCTTAGTTTAATATTCTGCAGCCACCTTCTTGAAACTCAATCATTTTACCTTTGAAGTTGTATTGAAGTGAAGTCTAATGGGACGATGGTGCAGAGAAGATACACACAGTCTAGGCACCCAGCTGTCCTTGGTGCCCTGTTCACAGATGGTGTTCACAGGGCCTCCTGAGCACGGAATTCCTGTGCACCCACTGGGCACAGGACTTCTACAAAACTCAAGCCAAGGGAAGCCTTGTCCATCTACACCTGATCAAGTACAAGTGATGACAGCCCAAAGAGGCTATTCATGTGTCCAAACCAGACTTCACATCAAACAGAAGAGACACAATGGAATTCTAAGAACCACGAATGACCAAGGAGCCCTATCAAATCCTTTCTTACTGTTTTAATTTTACCCAACCACCTATACTGAAAATCATAGAAGGGAAGGGAAATATAGGGAATCCCATAGTTCCTTTTCTTTCCAGTGCTTATTTTGTTGTGCTTATGCTTAGATAGTCATGTGGGTAGAATGTGTGTGTACCTAGAAGTGAAGTAAACACAGTTGAGCTTTGTGCAGTGTTTCCACTGTTCTGGTGGAATGAAATACACATGCACATGTGAGTTAGAAAACATGGATTGTGGGATCTGTGATTCTTTGCACTGAATAAGCATACATATTTGCATTGAAAATGTTAGAGCACACTTTAAATATGAAATGTAAAATTCCTGCTAGTAATTAAAATTTTTTACCTAGCAAGATATTAAATAGTGAACAAAATACCCCAGAACAAGTCAGAGAGATAATATGAAAGAAAGATAAAAGTTTTATATTTTAGTAACTTTGATGCTGCTTTTGTTCTTCCTTTTTAAACAGATAACGCTGCACATTCATTCTGTGCTGAGTCCAACAGTTCTTTAGCCAGCCCTGCCTGTATTCATGCTTAGTGTAAGTCAAGGATCCTTTTACTCAGGGATGACTTTTCTTCCCACCCAATCCTCACACAGATGACAAGATCTCCAACTAACTGGCCACAAAACGGAGTTTTTCTAATGCACGAGGACTGGGAACACCCAGAGGGTCCTGGCCTTGAATGCAAGCCTCTTACGTTGCTTCTAGGAGGGCATCTGGTTCTATCACCTTTTAGGAAAGAAATGGCTTTGGCATCCTCCAGTGGCTTACAGTGCATTTTTGGTGACCAGACATTTCTTTATTCCAGTCTTGGCTCTAGTATTTACTTATTTATTTACTGGGTTTATTTTGCCTTGTATTCCCATGAACTTTTAGTGACAACGGATTCTACTACATCAGATTTTTTTCTGCCATATCTCTCAAAGTCTGCCAACTATTTGTAATCATCAAATTCTTGTTATGTTATTATTCTTTCTAAATTGAAGAATCTAACTCACCTTCTTGTCCTGGAATTTGCACATGTAGACTCAGGTTAAAACCTTGGGGCCATTTATTCTTCTCTAGGATTGTATGTCCCTCATACAAATTTTGCTGTTAGAGCTCTGGTTACTTAAAATATTTGTACATATTACTAAAAAAAACAAAAAAACAAAAAATGAAAAACTATACTTTTACGTCTTATACACTGTACATATAAATGACACAATTATTATGAAACAATTAGGCAAACTGGCAACTATAAAAACATTAGATATTTAAATGTTAATAATAAAGGAAATGTTTAACAAGGACCTAGAAGAACTAAAGACCAAACAAACAATGATGAACAACACAATAAATGAAATTTAAAATATTCTAGAAGGAATCGATAGCAGAAAAACTGAGACAGAAGGACAAATAAGTGAGCTGGAAGATAGAATGGTGGAAATAACTACAGCAGAGCAGAGTAAAGAAAAAAGAATGAAAAGAAATGAGGACAGTCTCAGAGACTTCTGGGACAACACTAAACACACACATTTGAATTATAGGGGTCCCAGAAGAAGAAGAGAAAGAGAAAGTGTCTGAGAAAATATTTGAAGAGATTATAGTCAAAAACTTCCTTAACATGGGAAAGGAAATAGCCACCCAAGTCCAGGAAGCACAGAGAGTCCCATACAGAATAAACCCAAAGAGAAACATGCCGAGACACATATTAATCAAACTAACAAAAATTAAATTCAAAGAAAAAATATTAAATGCAGCAAGAGAAAAGCAAAAAATAACATACAAGGGGAACCCCATAAAGTTATCAGCTGATTTTTCAGCAGAAACTCTAAGACTTCTAAGAGGGAAGTTTATAGCAATACAATCCTACCTCAAGAAACAAGAAAAATCTCAAATAAACAATATAAACTTACACCAAAAAGAACTAGAGAAAGAAGTACAAAAACCCCCAAAGTTAGTAGAAAGAAAGAAATCATAAAAATCAGAGCAGAAATAAATGAAATAGAAATGAAGAAAACAATAGCAAGAATCAATGAAACTAAAAGCTGGTTCGTTGAGGAGATAAAATTGATAAACCTTTAGCCAGACTCATTAAGAACAAAAGGGAGAAGATTCAAATCAATAAAATTCAAAATGAAAAAGGAGAAATTAAAACTGACACCAAGAAATACAAGGAATCATAGGAGACTACTCTGATCAACTATATGCCAATAAAATGAGCAATCTGGAAGAAATGGACAAGTTCTTAGAAAGGTACAGTCTCCCAAGACTGAACCAGGAAGAAATAGAAAATATAAACAGACCAATCACAAATAATGAAATTAAAACTACAATTAAAAATCTTCTAACAGAGACCTTCAAGGTGGCAGAGGAGTGAGACATGGAGATCACCTTCTCCCCACAAATACATCAAAAATACATCTACATGTGGAACAACTCCCACAGAACACCTACTGAATGCTAACAGAAGACCTCAGACTTCCCAAAAGGCAAGAAAATCCCCACGTACCTGGGTCAGGCAAAAGAAAAAAGAGAGACAAAAGAATAGGGATGGGACCTGCACCAGCGAGAGGGAGCCGTGAAGGAGGAAAGGTGTCCACACACTAGGAGCCCCTTCGCGGGCGGAGACTGTGGGTGGCGGAGGGGGGAGCTTCGGAGCCACGGAGGAGAGCACAGCCACAGGGGTGCGGAGGGCAAAGCGGAGAGATTCCCGCACGGAGGATCAGCGCCAAGCAGCACTCACCAGCCCGAGAGGCTTGTCTGCTCCCCCGTCGGGGTGGGCGTGGGCTGGGAGCTGAGGCTCGGGCTGTGGTCGGATCGCAGGGAGAGGACTGGGGTTGGCTGCGTGAACATAGCCTGAAGGGGGCTGGTGCACCACAGCTAGCCGGGAGGGAGTCCGGGAAAAAGTTTGGACCTGCCTAAGAGGCAAGAGACCATTGTTTCAGGGTGAGCGAGGAGAGGGGATTCAGAGCACCGCCTAAATGAGCTCCAGAGATGGACGTGAGCTACGGTTAACAGCACAGACCCCAGACACAGGCATGAGATGCTAAGGCTGCTGCTGCCACCACCAAGAAGCCTGTGTGCAAGCACAGGTCACTCTCCACACCGCCCCTCCCGGGAGCCTGTGCAGCTCGCCACCGCCAGGCTCCCGTGATCCGGGGACAACTTCCCCGGGAGAACGCACGGCGCACCTCAGGCTGTTGCAACGTCACGCTGGCCTCTGCCACTGCAGGCTCACCCCACATTCCCATTATAACTACCGTACTCCTCCCTCTCCCTGGCCTGAGCAAGCAAGAGAGCCCTAATCAGCCGCTGCTTTAACCCCCTCCTGTCTGGGCGGGGAACAGAGTCCTGAGGGCCACCTACATGCAGAGGCGGGGCCAAAACCAAAGCTGAACCCCAGGAGCTGTGCGAACAAAGAAGACAAAGAGAAAACCCTCCCAGCAGCCTCAGGAGCAGCAGATTAAATACCCACAACAAACTTGATGTACCTGCATCTGTGGAATACCTGAACAGACAACGAATGTTCCCAAAATTGAAGTGGTGGACTTTGAGAGCAACTGTAGACTTGGGGTTTGCTTTCTGTGTCTAATTTGTTTCTGGTTTTATGTTTATCTTAGTTTAGTATTTAGTGCTTATTATCATTGGTAGATTTGTTTATTGGTGGGGTTGCTCTCTTCCTTTTTTTTAAATATATATATGTATTTTTTCGCCTTTTCCTCTTTTTCTGAGTGTGTATGTGTATGCTTTTTTGTGTGATTTTGTATTTATAGGTTTGCTTTTACCATTTATCCTAGGGCTCTGTCTGTTCATTTTTCTGCTTTTATTTTTGTTTTTTCTTTCTTCCTTTTCTTCTGAGCCATGTGGCTGGCAGGGTCATGGTGCTCTGGCTGGGTGTCAGGCCTGAGCCTCTGAGGTGGGAGAGCCAAGTCCAGGACATTGGACGACCAGAAAACTCCCAGCCCCACATAATGTCAATCAGTGAGAGCTCTCACAGAGATCTTCGTCTCAACACTAAGACCCAGCTCCACCCAACAGCCAGCAAGCTCCAGTGCTGTATGCCCCATGCCAAACAACTAGCAAGAAAGGAACACAACCCCATCCATTAGCAGAGAGGCTGCCTAAAGTCATACTAAGTTCACAGACAACCCAAACACACCACCGGACTTGGCCCTGCCCACCAGAAGGACAAGATACAGCCCCACCCCCAGAACACAGGCACCAGTACCCTCCACCAGGAAGCCTTCACAAGCCACTGAACCAAACTCATCCACTGGGGTCAGACACCAAAAGTAATGGGAAACACAAACTGGCAGCCTGTGAAAAAGAGACAGAAAACACAATAAGTTAAACAAAATGAGAAAACAGAGAAATATGAAGCAGATGAAGGAGCAAGGTAAAAACCCATCAGACCAAACAAATGAAGAGGAAATAGTCCACCTGAAAAACAATTCAGAGTAATGATAGTTAAGATGATCCAAAATCTTGGAAATAGAATGGAGAAAATACAGGAAACGTTTAACAGGACCTAGAAGAACTAAACAGCAAAAAAAAAAAAAAAAAAAGATGAAAAACATAATAAATGAAATTAAAACTACTCTACAAGGAATCAACAGCAGAATAATTGAGGCAGAAGAACAGATAAGTGACCTCAAAGATAAAATAGTAGGAAAAACTGTCACAGACCAGAATAAAGAAAAAAGAATGAAAAGAATTGAGGACAGTCTCAGAGACAACATTAAATGCTCCAACATTCGAATTATAGGGGTCCCAGAAGGAGAAGAGAAAAAGAAAGGGTCTGAGAAAATATTTGAAGATATTATTTGAAAACATCCGTAACATGGGACAGGAAATAGTCAATCAAGTCCAGGAAGCACAGAGAGTCCCATACGGGAAAAATCCAAGGAGAAACACGCCAAGACACATATTAATCAAACTATCAAAAATTAAATACAAAGAAAAAATATTAAAAGCAGCAAGGGAAAAGCAAAAAATAATATACAAGGGAAACCCCAAAAGATTAACAGCTGATCTTTCAGCAGAATCTCTGCAAGCCAGAAGGGAGTGGCAGGACATATTTAAAGTGATGAAAGGGAAAAACCTACAACCAACATTACTCTACACAGCAAGGATCTCATTAAGATTCGATGAAGGAATTAAGACCTTTACAGAAAAGCAAAAGGTAAGAGAATTCAGCACCAACAAACCAGCTTTACATCAAATGCTAAAAGAACTTCTCTAGGCAGGAAACACAAGAGAAGGAAAAGACCAATAATAACAAACCCAAAACAATTAAGAAAAAGTTAATAGGAACATACATATTGATAACTACCTTAAAAGTAAATGAATTAAATACCCCAACCAAAAGACACGGACTGGCTGAATGGATACAAAAACAAGACCCATATAAATGCTGTCTAAAAGAGGTCCACTTCAGACTTAGAAACACATACAGACTGAAAGTGAGGGGATGGAAAAAATATTCCATTAAAATGGAAGTCAAAAGAAAGCTGAAATAGCAATGCTCATATCAGACAAAATAGACTTTAAAATAAAGACTATTACAAGAGACAAAGAAGGACACTACATTATGATCAAGGAATCAATCCGAGAAGAAGATGTAACAACTGTAAATACCTATGCACCCAACATAAAAACAACTGAATACATAAGGCAAATGCTAACGGCCATAAAAGCAGAAATTGACAGTAACACAATAACAGTAGGGGACTTTAACACCCCACTTTTACCAATGGACAGATCATCCAATATGAAAATAAATAAGGAAACACAAGATTTAAGTGGCACATTAAACAACCTGGACTTAATTGATATCTATAGGACATTCCATCCAAAAACAACAGAATACACTTTCTTCCAAAGTGCTCAAGGAACATTCTCCAGGATAGATCATATCTTGGGTCACAAATCAAGCCATGGTAAATTTAAGAAAACTGAAATTGTATCAAGTATCTTTTCCAACCACAATGCTATGATACTAGATATCAATTACAGGAAAAAAATCTGTAAAAAATACAAACTCATGGAGGCCAAAAAATACACTACTTAATAACCAAGAGATCACTGAAGAAATAAAAAAATTCCTAGAAAAAATGACAATGAAAACAGGACAACCCAAAGTCTATGGGATGCAGCAAAAGCAGCTCAAAAAGGCACATTTATAGCAATACAATCCTACTTCAACAAACAAGAAAAATATCAAATAAACAGCCTAACATTACATCTAAAGCAATTAGAGAAAGAAGAACAAAAAAAACCCCAAAGTTAGTAGAAGGAAA
The DNA here is from genome assembly GCF_028023285.1 of Balaenoptera ricei. Lineage (NCBI taxonomy): Eukaryota > Metazoa > Chordata > Mammalia > Artiodactyla > Balaenopteridae > Balaenoptera > Balaenoptera ricei. The sequence goes on along the minus strand of NC_082643.1, from coordinate 370,043 downwards.
GAAATCATAAAGATCAGATCAGAAATAAATGAAAAAGAAACGAAGGAAACAACAGCAAAGATCAACAAAACTAAAAGCTGGTTCTTTGAGTAGATAAACAAAGTTGATAAAGCAGCAGCCAGACTCATCAAAAAAAAAAAAAAAAAAAGGGAGAAGACTCAAGTCAACAGAATTACAAATGAAAAAGGAGAAGTAACAACTGACACTGCAGAAATAGAAAGGACATGAGAGAATACTACAAGAAACTATATGCCAATAAAATGGACAACCTGGAAGAAATGGACAAATTATTAGAAAAGTGCAACCTTCCAAAATTGAACCAGGAAGAAATAGAAAATATGAACACAACAAACACAAGCAATGATATTGAAATTGTTATTGAAAATCCTCCAACACACAAAAGTCCAAGACAAGTTGGCTTCACAGGCGAATTCTATCAAATATTTAGAAGAAGCTAACACCTATCCTTCTCAAACTTTTCCAAAATAGAGCAGAGGGAGGAACACTCCCACACTCATTCTACGAGGCCACCATCACCCTGATACCAAAACCAGACAAAGATGTCACAAAAAAAGAAAACTACAGACCAATATCACTAATGAACATACATGCAAATATCCTCAACAAAATAGTAGCAAACAGAATCCAACAGCACATTAAAAGGATCATACACCATGATCAAGTGAGGTTTATCTCAGGGATGCAAGGATTCTTCAATATACACAAATCAATCAATGTGATACACCATATTAACAAACTGAAGGATAAAAACCATATGATAATCTCAATAGATGCAGAAAAAGCTTTTGACAAAATTCAACAACGATTTATGAAAAAAACTCTCCAGAAAGTGGGCATAGAGGGAAACTACTTCAACATAATAAAGGCCATATATGACAAACCAACCGCCAACATTATTCTCAATGGTGAAAAACTGAAACCATTTCCTCTAAGATCATGAACAAGACAAGACTGCCCACTCTCACTTCTTTTATTCAACATACTTTTGGAAGTTTTAACCATAGCAATCAGAGAAGAAAAAGAAATAAAAGGAATCCACATCAGAAAAGAAGAAGTAAAGCTGTCACTGTTTGCAGATGACATGATACTGTACACAGAGAATCCTAAAGCTGCTACCAGAAAACTACTAGAGATAATCAATGAATTTGGTAAAGTAGCAGGATACAAAATTAATGCACAGAAATCTCTTGCATTCCTATACACTAACGATGAAAAATCTGAAAGAGAAATTAAGAAAACACTCCCATTCACCATTGCAACAAAAAGAATAAAATACCTAGGAATAAACCTTCCTAAGGAGACAAAAGACCTGTATGCAGAAAACTATAAGACACTGATGAAAGAAATCAAAGCCGATACAAACAAATGGAGACATATACAATGTTCTTGGATTGGAAGAATCAACATCGTGAAAATGACTATATCACCCAAAGCAATCTACACACTCAATGCAATCCCTATCAAACTACCAATGGCGTTTTTCACAGAACTACAACAAAAAATTTCACAATTTGTATGGAAACACAAAAGACCTCGAAAAGCCAAAGCAATCTTGAGAAAGAAAAACGGAGCTGGAGGAATCAGGCTGCTGTTCTTCAGACTATACTACAAAGCTCCAGTCAGCAAGACAGTATGGTACTGGCACAAAAACAGAAATATAGATCAGTGGAACAGGATAGAAAGCCCAGAGATAAACCCACACACATATGGTCAACTTCTCTTTGATAAGGGAGGCAAGAATATACTATTGAGAAAAGACAGCCTCTTCAATATTTGGTGCTGGGAAAACTGGGCAGCTACATGTAAAAGAATGAAATTAGAACACTCCTTAACACCATACACACAAAAATAACTCCAAATGGATTAAAGACCTAAATGTAAGGCCAGACACCATAAAACTCTTGGAAGAAAATATAGGCAGAACACTCTAGGACATGAATCACGACAAGATCCTTTTTGACCCATCTCCTAGAGAAATGGAAATGAAAACAACAATAAAAAAATGGGACCTAATGAAACTTAAAAGCTTTTGCAGAGCAAAGGAAAACATAAACAAGACGAAAAGACAACCCTCAGAATGGGAGAAAATATTTGCAAATGAAGCAACTGACAAAGGATTAATCTACAAAAGTTACAAGCTGCTCATGCAGCTCAAAGTCAAAAAAACAAACAGCCCAATCCACAAATGGGCAGAACACTTAAATAGACACTTCTCCAAAGAATATATGCATATTGCCAACAAACACCTGAAAGGATGCTCAACATCACTAATCATTAGAGAAATGCAAGTCAAAACTACAGTGAGGTATCACCTCAGACCAGTCAGAATGGCCATCATCAAAAAATCTACAAACAATAAATGCTGGAGAGGGTGTTGAGAAAAGGGAACCCTCTTGCACTGTTGGTGGGAATGTAACGTAATGCAGCTACTATGGAGAACAGTATGGAGGTTCCTTAGAAAACTAAAAATAGAACTACCCTACGACCCAGCAATCCCACTACTGGGCATATACCCTGAGAAAACCAGAATTCAAAAAGAGTCATGTACCACAATGTTCATTGCAGCTCTATTTACAATAGCCAGGTCATGGAAGCAACCTAAGTGTCCATTGATAGATGAATGGATAAAGAAGATGTGGCACATATATACAATGGAACATTACTCAGCCATAAAAAGAAACGAAATTGAGTTATTTGTAGTGAGGTGGATGGACCTAGAGTCTGTCATACAGAGTGAAGTAAGTCAGAAAGAGGAAAACAAATACCATATGCTAACACATATGTATGGAATCTAAAAAAAAAAACAATGGTTCTGAAGAACCTAGTGGCAGGACAGGAATAAAGATGCAGATATATAGAATGAACTTGAGGACATGGGGCGGGGGAACGGTAAGCTGGGATGAAGTGAGAGAGTGGTATGGGCATATATATACTACCAAATGTAAAATAGATAGCTAATGGGAGGCAGCTGCATAGCACAGGGAGATCAGCTCAGTGCTTTGTGACCACCTAGAGGGGTGGGATAGGGAGGGTGGGAGGGAGAGACTAGAGGAAGGGGATATGGGGATATATGTATACATATAGCTGATTCACTTTGTTATACAGCAGAAACTAACACAACACTGTAAAGCAATTATACTCCAATAAAGATGTTTAAAAAAAATTTTTTTTTTAAATCAAAGAGCTGGCTACCTCATGGGACCAAATACCCGGCAGAACTGTGGTCAAAGACATACTTAAGATTCACCAGGAGCAGAAACTGACCCTCAGCTATTGTCCAACTGACCTCTGAACCTTGCTAATAAGAAGTTTCAGAGAGGTGGATAAAATATTATCATGTGAAAGAGGTCTTTCATTTCTGGTAATTTCTTTTGATGAAATGGTTATGTTATCTTTAGTTGATAGGCTGTATTAGATGTTTTATTTTCAGGCTGCCCTATAGGGGAAGCAAGCTAGCATTGCACATTATTAAGTCTGATATATGACGAAGGAGTTACCAGCATTCTCGGGACACTGAATATTTAATTCTCAACTCTTGAAAAACTATAATATGAACAACTAATATATCTTCAATAAATAGGAGTGACATTTTTCTGTCTTTTAATAATTCAGAATATTGTTTAAGTTTTATAATTTTGGGCCCAAAGTAGTTGTTTGGATCCAAAAGTAGTAGTACTCTCAATACACACACACACACACACACACACACACACACACACACACACAAAAGCATGACTTTTGGCTTTATATAAACGCAATATATATGCTATGTGTTTGTGTGTGTTTCTTTTTGATGTAGTAAGTTACTTTCAACCATATTTGGCTGTAGTTTAGTTTATGCAGTAGAGATATTAACATATTGCTCAAGAATCCACATTTTTAAATTATTTCAAAAATATTGTATATCATTGACTCAAAATTTAGAAATTCATATTGCTAGAAATGGATACTATTTACTTCAGTTTTGCTAAGTTATCAAAACTAACAAGGAAGGAAATATGGAGATATACAATTTCAGAGGTCTTGGAAAAATAGCTTCACCACATAAAATCATATATGCTATCCTTATTCTTCCTTTAAATCTTAGTTCTTTCCTCTTAGAATTTTATTCTTTTCCACTAGTTTGAGAGTCAAAACGGCCTTTATTTTTATTAAAATGTTGTCTTTTAGGATCCAGAGAATGTCAGTGAAACTTATCGACTATAGATCTGCAACCACTTTGAACCACCATATCTATGGTGATTTAATATTTTTAATCATTCAGAATGATGGGCTTTATAACAATTTTCTCAGGGCTGATTTCATGTTCATGAAGGCTGAATGGTTGCAAACATTTAGAACTGACCCAGGACTGAAATTTAATGTCCAGGGTTTGAGAACTAACTCTATCACTAGTTGTGTGAAATTGTCAAGTTCTTTAATAATTCTGGGACAAAGTCTCCTCAGATGATCATGAGTAGTTCACTAGATTATTCTCTAAAATGCCATTTCTTGAAAAATAACCAATCTGCAAAACTGTAACAAATATTAAATCTTATTTCCTGTATTATCACAGAGTCTAGTCTCAACATTTAACTACCTACCATAACATTTTCCAAGGTGGTCCAAGGATACAATACAAAACCGGTTTTAAATATAATTTTCATGGTTACATAGCTTTAGAAAATACTGTATTCTGTAGCCCCACTTAAAGGAGATCTGTATTGCAGGGCATAAAAACTCTGAAATGTTCTGCAGTAAAGGAAACTTTTTAATATTGTTTAACCCAGGCTTCCTGAACTTCCTTCATCTAGAAACATTTTTTTGCATAATACTTCTCATATTCATTTTAACTTATGGGGCCACTAAACAGGGAGAAATTAAATATTTGAAGATAACTATCATACATAAAACTAAAATGATAGTTTACGTCAATTACACTCTGGATGTGCACAGAAATTTGATTTTTAAATTTAGGGACACTTAATATTGCAAACCTGTGAAACATACACAGAGAATGTACTGAGCAACCTTCCGATGGCCGGAAGTGGTAGGTATCTATGTATCGCAGAGGATACTGAGCAACCTTCCGATGGCTGGAAGTGGTAGGTATCTATGTATTGCAGAGGCGAACAGAGTGAGGGCAGCACATCCTGCAGGGTGAGCTGCAGAGGAGAATCCCAGTTAAAGCCAGTGAAATATAATGGTACAGAAGAGGCAAGCAAGTCTCATGTGGGGATGACAGTAAGCAAAGTAATTTGACAGATGTGGGATCTCAGGCTGGCAGAAATGAGAGACAATTCAGTGAGACTGAGTGAAAAGAGAATCTTAGGGGTGAGACCAGCTCAGGAAACTGATGTTTTTCATGGAACTTAAATATCAAAACATCTACATGCATTTATCAACCAGGGTTCACCATTCATCATAAGTTGTCCTTTACTTTAAATACTAATTATTCCTGTCTAGACGTTCAGCGAGTTATGTGTATGGTTTTGGAAAATCTTGATAAATATTTTGAGTCTGATCCTGTGCATGAGACAAAAAGTCTTTGTGTGTTTTCCCAGCCAGCTGAGTGAGAGTGACATGAAAAACACGCAGAGGCGTTTTTAACTAGAGTTACCCCTGTACGTGCAGCTTCCTATAAACACTGGTCTTCCTCTTATGAATCCACCTGCTTTCCTGAAGCCTTATTTCTAGGAATGATGCCAACATTTCTAGTTTTGAATATGACAGTAGAATACCAACGAGTGAATTCCATGAAGCCTCATTTAACATAATACCTCACATGCCATGGTAAACTTTTAGAAAGATAGAGATTCAAATACTCATTTTTCAGCATATTTCAAATCAATAGACCATAAAAAGTCTTCATGATACAATATAGTTGATTATATTTTTAACCTCCAAGAATTTTGAGCTTTGGAGCAATTCAGACGGGGCTGTGGTTAGGTTTAAAGAGCTTGTCGACAGAGGAATAAAAATAAATAAACCATAAAAACAAAAGGTCATTGTATCATACATCTAAAAATAAGATATTTTAATACATTAAAGTATTTTCACCATGACTATTCTTAAACCTGAAAAAATGTTTTTAAACTCTGTAAAGCAGAATATTATAGAACCTATATTTGGCTTGTGAGTTCTGGTCCCATAAGTGCTTGGCAATAATATAATTATATTTCCATGATATAGTCCATAGTTTTTAGTTCTTTCAAATTTCAATACATTTCTGTCAATTATTCTGAACTAATTAGGTGGAACCTCTTTTCAGAGTGTTTTCAAAGCCAGTTGTACAAGGAATTTCACATGAATTTAAAGAATTACTGTAAAAAGTAAAAATAGATGTGAAGGTCCATGTTGTTTTTGGTCAATTATATTCTTCCAGAAAGCCAAGCTGAATCCCCCTGTGAGCAGCCTTTAGACGGTAGGGTCCCGAAGTTATTCTTGGCAAGTCATATAGACATGACAAGTCCAAACTTGTGACATGAGCTTCTTTAATGGCCTTTCTATAATCTTAAGAAAGTAAAACAGCTTTTCGACTGTTTTGATAATCATGGTGTCATTGAGGCCGTGTTTACACAGCCAGGGCCTGGTCCCATGGGCCACAATCACCGATCTGTCCCCTAGATTTGGTCATCAATGTGAACGGGAACAGGCCGCTAGCTGTGTTCTTGCCACACTGCAGAACATCATTATATTTCATTATTTACCACCTTGTTCCATAAGGTGTTTGCATTGGCTTGCAAACCTCAAAGTAAATAGCAAGTGAGTCAAGATGAAGAGAATGCAGGTACACACGCCAATGCCAGTGTGGTGAACGCACACAGACACGCACCAGAGTCTCCAGCAAGTTTCTACAGGAGGACCTCAAGTCTGGCTCTCTGTAGCCTAGTCATAAGAGAGAGACAGAGGTAGGTCAGGCAGTTATTCCGAATCTGGGGGTCTTTTCCTAAGCTTGACCAGGAGGACACGTAGTAGAATAGCAGACAATGTCCCGGGCAGCATAGTGACATGATGGGAATGTTGAATCTGATACGATTTTTATAACATTTCTCAGTGAGGTCATTGGTTAATGACAAAGGCTAGTCAACAACATTCTAAATAGATGCCTTCCTTTGCTTTGAGTCACCACCCTACATAGAAAGGAATTTCCTGGGAATCTTATTTTTTTTTCTTGGAGGCTCCCTTAGAATCTAGAGAAATTATTTATTCAGTTGGTTATTCCTTTGACACTTGGGGTGAATCAGCATCAAAAACTTCTTTTTAAAATACAAATAGTGTGAAAAGGCGTTGACAGTAGATTCCCTGGGAATAGTGCAAAGCGTGTGCAAATTATAACAATATTTATTTTAACTGATCTATTTTAAAATGTTTTAAATAATTACTTTATTCTTACAGCAGTTTTCATCTCAATTTTGAGGATTTTATCTGCTCTTCAACATTTAATAAAGAGCTAAAAGATGTGAAAGTTTCCAGCCAAATGATGGCACTCTGCTTATTCTCAGCAGTATTTTATAGAGAACCTTTTCTGACGCTCAAACTACAATATTTGGCATATTTAATGAGGACATTAAAGATTGTCTCATAAGTCTCCATCTGTGAAATGGAAGAAAATTTGGCTTCTGAGGTATTTCTCCTTAATCATCTAAAGGCTTCTAAAAGATGATTAATTATGTAGCACACAAATCTATAATCTTCAGCAGATAAAAGTTGTAGGAGCCAGTCTTCTTGCTGCTGTTCACTCTATATGGATTACGTACAAATAAATCTAGATTTTATTGGTGTTTGAATAATTATTTTCAAAGACATGGCTTGGCTTAAACCATTTTTATCTACATAGTAATTGCTAAGAACAAATCTTTCTGGATCTCTCTACATAGCATTTCTTTATAATCTGGATCAAATCAATTGCTAAAAAGAATGAATTATGTCAGTTTCCTTGCCACCGTATGAGGTTGTAGGGTTTGAAAATGGGCCGTCTGTCAGTTCTTGGCATTCAGAGACACAGAAAGAAATACCACCAGGAAAACAGTATCCTTGAGATGCCACAGTCCCCACCCTGCCCATATGCCCTGTTGAGGCAATGGGTCTGCAACCACACTGTCTTCTGTGACCCTGTCTTTCCCTTTGTACAACCAGTTGGTCCAAAATTAAGCATCTGATCCATGCATAACCAATTGATAGATTGAACAAGGACCTCTTACCTGTAACTTAGGATCTGTGACCCAACAGGAAATGTAGTTGAACAATCTTATCTAGCGGCCAGGTATTTGAACTGAGAAACATACCCAGAATTTTGTCAACATGAAGAGAGATTTGAAACAAAACAGTTATGAGGAGGAGAGAGAAGAACAATAGGAAGCCAAAATGAAATATGACGCAAATTTTGAGGGAGTAAATAATACAAGCATGCAGGTGAAGGTGTGGAGAGAGACAGGTGACACGAAGAACAAAGAAAGATTATGCGGCTCATGCAGACTGGATTGATAACTGTGTCCTTATGGATACTTTGATTCTTTATGAACCAATAGTTCCAGCTGCTTATGCAGGTGTAGTCCTATGATAAATCCTCATTTGCTTGAATTTACTGGAGAATGTCTTTATGTTTTAGACCCCAAAGAGCCAGGCAGCAGATATGCAGGCGTAAGGGAATATGGCCCAAAGGTTATGCAGGTGACGGAAATTCAGATGGCTACAAAAAGGAAAGCATGGCGTAAGTCGTCAATAGGAAGAATGCCTGGGGAAGCCCAACAGTGAGGAAGACACGTGATGGAGGATGTGGTGGGGCTGTATGTGGCGTGGGAGTCTTAAGCAGACACCCATTCCACACCCTGGAAGGTAGTCACAGGACTGCAGGGTCTTGGAGGAGGAGCGACAGAAGACAGGCTGGCCCTGGGTCCTTACGTAGATCATAGGAACAAAGTGCATAATCGCAAACAAACAAACATCTGTGGGTGAGGTCGGGGCACATGGAAGAGAGTTAGACTTGGACAGTCACAGCTGGGGGCAAGATGGTATGCCACCAGCACAAGTGAGTCTCCGAGCAGAGGAACTGAAAGAGGAACTTGGCTTCTGAAGCCCTGTTACTAGACCAGCGTGCTGGGGGATTTTAAATATTGGACAGAGTGATAGGTGAGACTTTGATCACAGAGACTGATTGGGCGTGACCCCTGCATGGCGGCCTGGAGGGACCGCTCTCCAACAGGACTCTGGGTGCTCAAGGCTCCCAGGCGCCAGGGAAAGCTCCAGAAAAGAGCCCCTTCAGCCCGCCAGCCTCTGCTCTGGGGCTCCTCCCAGGCAACCAGTCTTCACTCTCCTTCTCTGTCCCTCTCAGTGTTTTGCTTTGGATCTTGCTTTCACTCACCATCCATACCTTTGGCCCTGACATTTTTTTTTAGGAGTCATGGGTATTTTTTTCTTCAACTTTTTATTTTATATTGGAGTATAGTTGATTAACAATGTTGTGTTAGTTTCAGGTGTACAGCAAAGTGATTCAGTTATACATATGCATGTATCTATTCTTTTTCAAATTCTTTTCCCATTTAGCTTGTTACATAACAGCACAGGGATCTCTGCTCAGCCCTGACTTTTTACCTGCTTGGCCCTGACTTTATTTATTTATTTATGTATTTATTTATTCGTTGCTGCGCACAGGCTTTCTCTAGTTGAGGCGAGCGGGGGCTACTTTTCGTTGTGGTGTGCGGGTTTCTCATTGCGGTGGCTTCTCTTGTTGTGCTTGTTGCGGAGCACGGGCTCTAGGCACGCGGGCTCAGCAGTTGTGGCTCGTGGGCTCTAGAGCGCAGGCTCAGTCGTTGTGGCACACGGGCTCAGTAGTTGTGGCTCGTGGGCTCTAGAGCGCAGGCTCAGTAGTTGTGGTGCATGGGCTTAATTGCTCTTTGGCATGTGGGATCTTCCCGGACCAGGGCTCGAACCCGTGATCCCTGCACTGGCAGGCAGATTCTTAACCACTGCGCCACCAGGGAAGCCCCCAACCCTGACTTTTTAACGGTCCTGGTTTCCTTTCCTAAACTCAGCCATTCTCAGAGAGACAGCCCACATCCCTCTCACTTGTGACTCAAGCTTCGTTCTCCTTGTTCTCACCCCACAAATGTCTACCCATCCAAGCCGGCTGCACTCGCATGCTTGTCCCGCTCCTGGCAACTCAGTGCTGGCCTGAGCCTCTGCCCTGGGACGGGAGGTGAGGAAGCAGGGGCTTGGTGCCTGGCCTCAGTGGGAAGGAAGTTCAGCAGGGGCTACTTGGCCATGGGGACAATGCTATTGGAATGGTCTTGAGTCTTCCAGCCACAGATCTGGTGTCTTGGAAAACCAATGGCCCAGCTGGTAGCGGGGTGGCAGTGGGGAGTTAGGGAATAAATGCTCAGGCACCATCGTGGCGTCTAGTTAACTAGTATTCATTAATCAAATGGTAAATGCGTGTGGTTAAAAAATCAAAGAATGTAAGAAGACAAAAAGAAAGGCAGCAATGGGTAGATGGACCATCTTTTCCCCTTTATTTCAATAAAGACAACCACCACCAGTATGACAATGATTGTCTCCTGACTGATTATTATTTCTTGCACAGTGTTTGTAATAATTTAGTGAAGGAGTGCTACACACTCTTACCCTTTTCACAGATGTTGAGTGGACAGTCGGCGTCAGCCAACAAAGGTCAGATTTCAAAGCCGATGCAATTACCATTCACATCATTACACACACACACACACACGTGCCCATATGCATGCGCACATACAAATCAAATTTAATGCAAATAAAGTTTCCCCATCAAACATTCTACCAGCCACAATAAAAGTATTTCATTCTAAGAATAATAAATATAAAACCTCAATTTTCAAAACACAAAACAAAACTCAATTTTCATACTTTGGGAATAAAGAAATAAAAAAACCTTACACTGGCTTTAGAATCAGTCACTGCTTTTTAAATTTCTCAAATGCATATGCTTGCTAAAAAAATAGGCTTTTAGAAATTATAAACTATTTATATATTAGGTACATAATTAGATCAGTTGTTGGCATACTATTGATGGCGACCCTTTCCATTATTCATCTTCATTAAAATCTTCTAAGAATGAAGGCAAAATTAAGTTTCATGGCTAAAACCTAATTAGAAATTTTATTTCAGTTCATAATTTTCTGGTGAGGCTACAATTTCACTTCTTCATGTGCAGACCTGCAAGTTGCCTGGTGCCTGATACCATCACCAACCATTGTGTTGATGTCTCTATTAATTAGAACAATTTGTTTCTCCTACCAAAAATATCAAGAGCATGGTCTTTCTGAAGGGGTATCAAATAATGCTGCTGCAGATGATAATATTTATTTTGCAACTGGCCAAATTTTAAGATGTGTGTTTCGATTAGGGGAATCTGTCTTAAATATGGACCTACTTGTCTATATATGTATGCATATTATATTCCTATATATGCTTTACAAGAGCGCTTTGGGAGTAAATTTTATAAACATGAACTTTGTCTTTCTACAAATAAGCATTCTACTTGTTCATTTATTGTTGAACCAGCAGTAAAGACAACCAGAAAATTTTATAAATATTTGTGGCCAGCCTGGATAATAAGCATAAAAACACCATTTTAAAACTGAATATTTCTAGTGTCACTCTAATTGGATACATTTTAGTGTGATTTAGACTAATGAAACATGAATATTTCCACTTAAACTTCACAAGGAATATCCTTATAATAGCCTGTATTTTAAAACTAATTTTCAGAAGGTTTCTTACGGTATTACGCAATTTACAACCGAATAAGTGCTTCAGCAATACTTTGAAATAAGGCTCTGAGGTAGCCACCAAATCACTCTAGCTGTACAGTGATAATTTCTATTGTTTTCAAATTGCACAGAATAAAGAAATGTTTCTCTTGGTAAAGGAAATAGTTATAAATCTTTTTAATTGATAAATATACAGTAATATATTTCTGAATATGGAATTATGATGTGATAACCGTAGGAAAACATCTTACTGTATATGGGACAGTGCAATCAAAATCTTGTTAAATTGATTATTTTCTGTTTTTCATCAATTCCTCTAGCAGTATACATGGAAGAAGTTGAAAAGAAATACAAATTGCAGAAGTGGGTCAGTACAACCCAGTTTTGAGCCTTCGGTTTTCACATTTTTCAGATATCAACCCCGCAATATAGTGCACAAAAGTTGAATATATCAGCAAATTATCACTAAACTGCTGAGGAAAGTTGGCACATTCAATTGATTTCTGTGTGGAATGAATCCAGTACGTGAATGCATACGTGGGAAATGCTATATTGTCTCTTTCACCAAGCTGGAAAGCTTTTGATGCAGGTACTCATCCTGATGGGAATATAGACCAAAGTGGAAGAGAATGGAAAGAACCAAGGACAGAGAGCAGATAGAGGGCAGGGCTTACTGGAAGCATCTTGGAAAGAGCAGACAGCTGGAGCTTGGCCAGTTCTTGTACAACCAGCCAAAGAACAGGTGCATCATTAAAACACAGACAGAGACTCTCCTTCACGGGCAGCGCCAGAGAGGGTAGAGCTTGGCTTGATTCTCTTCTGTGGGGTCCAGATCAGATCAGCTATTTAACAGACCTTGAAGTTCAATGGAATTGGTGGTTTGCACGCTATTGGTCACTTCCTAAAAGAAATTATTCTCTTCTTGAACACGTTATGTCAAGAAAGTTCAAGGGGAAATCAGTTAGAGGCACGAGTCTCATAAGTTTAGAAGACTTGATTTTTTGTCCCTTATGATAGAGACCATAATAAAATAAAAAATCAGATTATAAGATGCTCTAAGGCAAATTCAGTGTTCCTACATCATCTGAAAATGTGATTCTAATAGTAGCTTTGCATAAACTACTGCATTATTAATTAATAGCTACTAAGATCATATATTTGTTCACATTTTCCTTTCAAACCCTCTAGAAATTCAAAGTGCTTGTTTTGTTTTGTTTTGTTTTCAAAGTGCTTGTTTTTGATGGTGTAGGTAATCATCAATGATTATGAAAATTACTTAGATTATGATTTTCCTGAAATACGTAGTGGAAATTAAAAAAACAACTATAGGGCTATCCTGGTGGCGCAGTGGTTGAGAATCTGCCTGCCAATGCAAGGGACACGGGTTCGAGCCCTGGTCTGGGAAGATCCCACATGCCGCGGAGCAACTAGGCCCATGAGCCACAACTACTGAGCCTGTGCTCTAGAGCCTGTGCTCCACAACAAGAGAGGCCGCGATAGTGAGAGGCCCGCGCACCGCGATGAAGAGTGGCCCGCGCTTGCCGTAACTAGAGAAAGCCCTCGCACAGAAACGAAGACCCAACACAGCCAAAAATAAATAAATAAATAAATAAATAAATAAATAAATAAACAAAGAACTATAACCTAAACAGATTATGCGAAGATGGAAGCCTTCTATTAAAGGAATAAAAACAATCTCTTGTTAAATATTTGGCTTGCATGTTAAGTATTGCAAAAAAACAAGCAAAGGTAAGTTGTGGGTGTTAAAATAACTAACAAAAAAGTGTCATGGTTGAAGTGAGTAAGACAGAGAGGAGGGTTTTGTGGTGTCCTGGGTCTGGCAGTGAAACCCCTTAACTGAAGCCTGGATTCTACAGGGCTTTTGTGCTACTATTTGTCATTCCTATTAGGGTTGAAATGACATATTCTCAGTGGAGGGGTTGTTAACAACCACGATCTGTGCTCAAATCTGGCTGTTCCATTAGCTTATAATGAGGAGGACCCCAATCCTGAATGTTTCAGTACTGTTCAAGCTGATATTATACAGGTGGTGGAGGACCTCTGAGTGTCTTAAGGTCAGCTTTATCTGAGAGCTGCCTTCTTTTTCAAACCCACGGGGAGCCATTTATGAAAACTGCTGAAAAAGCAAGGGGACACATTTCTTCATTGTGAGCAACACTCACCCTTAGAAAGGCATTTAAACCTGCAACTTCACAAAGTACACTCTGCTAATAAGCCTGCAAAATACCACAGGGTTTATGAAAACATAGATCAATGCCAACTACTTTATTATATGACTTTGCCAATAGCAGGCACCTGCAGTAAAGTTTTCTGTTTTTAGAACACATTTTTTTCCCTTCACATATTTGTATCTTTGGATGAGAGATTATATACCAAGTAATCTCATGCAGTTATTGCTTCATATCTGAGCTCATAATTCATATTTTAACCACATGTTATAATTGGCCATATATATATGTATATATATATAGACTTTTAACTCGACAAAAGAAAATATAAGCAAACTTTATTTTGAGAAATAAAAGGAAAGTAATATTTATTCTTGATTTTTTTATTCTCTCAAAATAGACCAGTGAATTACTTTGCATTTTTCAGCATTAATGTTCCTCAAGTGACCAGCCAGAGAATATTTGGAATATATGGACTTCTCCTGACTATGACAACTGTGTGTTCTTTAAATAAAATACCAAGAAGTTAATCTTAAGAGAATTACCAGATGCTCATATCTTAGTTATGTCCTTACATGAAATGAAATGCTCAGCTATTTCTTATAAGCCTGGAGCTTCCTCTTTAAATGCCCAAATCTCACTATGTTAAGGAAAAAACATACTTAGAGATATTCACAGAAGATATTGAAAGAAAAACGTAGCCTGATGTGTGTATGTGTGTAAGAACATGTGTGTGTGCACAGATATACATACAAGTGTGTGTTTTAGGGAATCATCCATCATTTTTCAAATACAGTTTGAGAATTTCTTCGTGTTTGTGAATGTTCTTAAAACCGTTAATACATTCATAGACAATAATTTTTTAAAAACTTTATCTGTTTGAGTGTGTCTGTCTTTTTGGCTGTGCATTAAGAATAGTGCTTCACAGCCTAAATGTCAATCGACAGATGAATGGATAAAGAAGATGTGGTACATACATATGATGGAATATTACTCAGCCATAAAAAAAGAAATAATGCCATTTTCAGCAACATGGATGGACCTAGAGATTCTAATACTAAATGAGGTAAGTCAGACAGAGAAAGACAAATACCATATGATATCACTTATATGTGGAATCTAAAATACAACCCAAATGACTTTATTTACAAAACAGAAACAGACTCACAGACATAGAGAACAGACTTACAGTACCAAAGGGGAAAGGAGATGAGGGAGGGTTAAATTAGGAGTATGGGATTAACAAATACACACTACTATATATAAAATGGGTGAACAACAAGGACCTACTGTATAGCACAGGGAACTCTACCCAATATCCTGTAATAAACCATATGGAAAAGACTATGAAAAAAGTATATATATTCATTTATATATATAACTGAATCACTTTGCTGTACAGCAGAAACTGACACAACATTGTTAACCAACTACACTTCAATAACAAAGAACAGCACTTCAAAGTGAACAACTTCATGTTGTCCAGCCATCATGCAGACAGACCGCTAACCCTTCATGGGCAAGAAACAGCCTCAAGTCTCAACAAATAATGCAGTCATTTAACTCTGTTGTTGATTTGAACACACTTCTCTCCCAATAAAATTCTACACATTATATGCAGCTTCATAGCTTCCTACAGCCCCATGTAATTCCAAGGTGAATGTGGTAGAATCATTATTTATTTATTTCTAAATTGAGGTATAACTGGCATACAGCTATATTAGTTTCAAGTGTACAGTACCACTTGATGTTTGTAAATGTTGTGAAATGATCACCACAATAAGTCTAGTTAACATACATCACCATACATAGTTATAACATTTTTTTCTCGTGTTGAGAACTAAGATCTACTGTCTTAGCAACTTGTAAATATGCAATTCAGTACTATTAACTGTAGTTGCCACGCTGTACGTTACATCCCCAGGACTTTTTATTTTGTAACTGGAAGTTTATACTTTTGACCATCTTCACCCATGTTGCATCCCCCTCCCACTCAATGACCACCCATCTATAATCTATTCTCTGTATCTATCAGTTTAGATATTTTTGTTTGTCTCATTTTGTTTTTTAGATTCCACATATAAGTAAGATCATTAGAATCACTTCAATATTGCAGGCTCTAGTATATAAAACCAAAAGAATCAGAAACACCGTTCTGCCATTACAAATTCAGTAAGTTCCCCATCTGGGTACTCAGTTCCAAAAGAATCTCTCCAATGAGTCAACCGATTTTAAAACAGTCAACCTAAATATCTAAATCTGGATTGGCATGAATATTTCACTCATTCAAAGTGGCTAATGTGGTGGCTATGTTTTATATTTTGAAAATCAATTTTTATTTTGTCAAAAAATTTAAAAGAAGCATTTGTAACAAGAATTTAATATTACAGGTAAAATGTTATTATCAAATTAATTTAAATATTCATAATATGAATGATTAGTTTATACTGACATATGCTTATTACAAAAGATCGTAGGTAACAAGGTTTAGTTAAGTGTTACAAATAGCATTACACAAACAGTAATTCTAAAAGTGTATTTCATGTATATTTATCATAGGATAAAATAAAATTTAAATTGTCATTAAAAAAGTCAATATATATTTCTCACCATATTCTAAATTGGCTAAATAAGTGAAAACAAAGAAAATCCTTTTGAAATAAATAGTTTCCATTTTTTCCATAAAAATAAAAAAGGAGCAGAAAATTTTGTTTTATAATCTACAACATTCTATAATGTAAAGATCTATAAAATTCTTTCACACAACTAAGTTGATAACATAATTCTAGTATTGAAGTGATGAAAGTTTTATATTTTTAAAGTGAGACAATAGCATCAGAATGACCAATTCATAGGTTGAAAGAAATCAGCATGGAACAAGTTTAAACTTTCAAAGGAACGATGAGAGTAATCCTAAATAAACTCACGGCACATCATGAAGCATTTTGAATCCTAAAGAAGTCTACTGCAAGAGGAAAAAGGCAGTTATAAACAAATCTGCTTTATGAAAGCCTTTAATAGCAAGTAAATGCCATAGATTATAAAATATATGAAGACTTTAGATTTACAAAAAAGTATGTTTTGTTGCCAAAATATTAATCATTGAAACTACTGAGGTCATACCCTCAATTCAGCTTTAATTCTGCTTATTTTTATTTGAAATTATATTTAAAGCATGCCATTAAATATTTTCCCAAAGCCTTATTATTGGTATCCTAATACGATATCCAATCAATATTAAAATATTATATAATTCTGTTCTCATTTTGATTGCTTTCAAATATTTGCTACTATAAACATTATTATGATGGACAACCTTCAACATGATTTTTTGTTCAAGTCCCTAATTATATTTCCGTATTGATTCCTTAAAATAGAATTACAAGGTCAAAGGCATGACTGTTTTAAGGTTTTCAATTTATAGAGCCGAATTCTTCCTAAAGGCTACCAAACCAAACAGTAAATAAGTGTGTATGTCACTGCATCCTCACTGAGTGTTGTTATTAAAATGAAGGCAATTTATTTTTTTTTTAACATTTTTATTGGAGTATAACTGCTTTACAATGGTGTGTTAGTTTCTGCTTTATAACAAAGTGAATCAGTTATACATATACATATGTTCCCATATCTCTTCCCTCTTGCATCTCCCTCCCTCCCACCCTCCCTATCCCACCTCTCTAGCTGGTCACAAAGCACTGAGCTGATCTCCCTGTGTTTTGCAACTGCTTCCCACTAGCTATCTGTTTTACATTTGGCAATTTAAAAGAAAAATTGATAGTCCATTATTGTTTACATTTTTACTGTATTGCATACAAAAATATTTTATTTTTTATATATGTTGGCTATTTTTATTTCTTTCTGTGATTTTTCTGTTTATGTGATAGGCCCATTTTTCCAACATTTTCTGTATGAAATTTTAAGAACTCGTATTAAGATAAGAAAAATATTAACTCTTTGTCAATCGTATTTTTTGTCAAATGTTTAAAGTATATTCACATGTACATCTGTGTACCTCAATCTAATTTTAACATTCATATAATAAAATTTAAACATGACATCTCAAATGTGTAATATGAATAGTCTTACACTAATAAATCCAACAATCTAGATGAAATAAACAACTTTCTTTAAAAACCACAATTTATTCAAGCTGACAGAAGATGAAACAGAACATCCAAATGGTGGTATACATATAAAAAAGTTGAATTCCTTGTGGAAAACCTTCTCATAAACAAAATTTCAGTCACAAATTGTTTTAAAAATGAATTCTATTGAACCTAGAAAAGAAAGAAAACCAATCTTCATTTTGGAAAACAAGGATTTGGAGCAAACAATTTCCAGTGTGTTTTATAAGAGGAGCATACTCTGATACCAAAACTGATGAAGATATCACAAGAAAACTACAGACCATTACCTCTCATGAGCACAAAGGCAAAAACACTTTACATTTCTAGAAAATCAAATCCAGCAACAGAGAAAGATGTTAATGTTTCACCGCCAAGTATGGTTTAACCCAGGAATGAAAAGTGGATTTAACCCTTGAAATTCAGTCAATATAATTCATAAGTGCATCTCTCTTTAAAACCTTCCAGAAATTCTTCTCACACACGGCTGACTCACCAGAGTTGGATCATGTGTCCCCTCCAGCCACTGGAAAGTGGTCAGAGAAAAAGTCTATGTATATGAGAACTGGAACAACCAATTCTGCCTGCCATTCACCCTGAGTTGGCATTTTCTGTTACAAATGTGTTTAACAGAGAAATATATTTATCAGTCAATGGAAAAGGAAATTAGAGTGAAGTTTGGGGAAAATGTCTCCCCTCCCCCATGTCCACACGTCCAATCTCTACCTCTGTCTTTCTATTCCTGCCCTGCAAATAGGTTCATCTGTACCATTTTTCTAGATTCCACGTATACACATTAATATAAGATATTTGCTTTTCTCTTTCTGACTTACTTCACTCTGTATGACAGACTCTAGGTCCATCCACATCTCTACAAATGACCCAATTTCATTCCTTTTTATGGCTGAGTAATATTCCATTGTATATATGTACCACAACTTCTTTATCCATTCGTCTCTTGATGGACACTTAGGTTGCTTCCATGTCCTGGCTATTGTAAATAGTGCTGCAACGAATATTGTGGTGCATGACCCTTTTTGAATTATGGTTTTCTCAGGGTATATGCCCAGTAGTGGGATTGCTGGGTCGTATGGTAGTTCTATTTTTAGTTTTTTAAGGAACCTTCATACTGTTCTCCATAGTGACTGTATCAATTTACATTCCCACCAACAGTGCAAGAGGGTTCCCTTTTCTCCACACCCTCTCCAGTATTTATCGTTTGTAGATTTTTTTGATGATGGCCATTCTGACCAGTGTGAGGTGATACCTCATTGTAGTTTTGATTTACATTTCACTAATGAGTGATGTTGATCATCATTTCGCTTGCCTCTTGGCCATCTGTATGTGTTCTTTGGAGAAATGTCTATTTAGCTCTTCTGCCCATTTTTGAATTGGGTTGTTTGTTTTTTGATATTGAGCTGCATGAGTTGCTTGTATATGTTAGAGAAATCCTCTGTCGGTTGCTTCATTTGCAAATATTTTCTCCCCTTCTGGGGGTTGTCTTTTTGTCTCCTTGATGGTTTTCTTTGCTGTGCAAAAACTTTTAAGTTTAATTAGATCCCATTTGTTTATTTTTGTTTTTATTTTCATTACTCTAGTAGGTGGGTCAAAAAAGATGTTCCTGTGATTTATGTCAAGATTGCTTTGACTATTTGGGGTCTTTCGTGTTTCCATACAAATTGTGAAAAATTTTTTTCCAATTCTGTGAAAAATGCCATTGGTAGTTTGATAGGGATTGCATTGAATCTGTAGATTGCTTTGGGTAGTATAGTCATTTTCACAATACTGATTCTTCCAATCCAGGAGCATGGTAAATCTCTCCATCTGTTTGTATCATTTTTGATTTCTTTCATCAGTGTCTTATAGTTTTCTGAGTATAGGTATTTACCTCCTTAGGTAGGTTTTTTTCCTAGGTATTTTATTCTTTTTGTTGCAGTGGTAAATGGGATTATTTCCTTAATTTCTCCTTCTGAACTTTCGTTGTTAGTGTATAGAATGCAAGAAGTCTCTGTGCATTAATTTTGTACCCTGCAACTTTACCGAATTCATCAATTAGCTCTAGGAGTTTTCTGGTTGCATCTTTAGGATTTTCTATGTATAGTATCATGTCATCTGCAAACAGTGACAGTTTTACTTCTTTTCCAGTTTGGATTCTTTTTATTTCTTTTTCTTCTGTGATTGCTCTGTCTAGGACATCCAAAACTATGTTGAATAATAGTGGTGAGAGTGGACATCCTTGTCTTCTTCCTGATCTTAGAGGAAATGCTTTCAGTTTTTCACCATTGAGAATAATGTTTGCTGTGTGTTTGTCATATATGGCCTTTATTATGTTGAGGTAGGTTCCGTCTATGGCCACTTTCTGGAGAGTTTTTATTATAAATAGGTGTTGAATTTTGTCAAAAGCTTTTTCTGCATCTATTGAGATGATCATATGGTTTTTATTCTTTAATTTGTTAGTATGGTGTATCACATTGATTGATTTGCATATGTTGAAAAATCCTTGCGTTCCTGGGATAAACCCTACTTGATCAGGGTTATAATCTTTTTAATATGTTGTTGGATTCTGTTTGCTAGTGTTTTGTTGAGGATTTTTGCATCTATGTTCATCAGAGATATTGGCCTGTAGTTTTCTTATTTTGTGACATCTTTGTCTGTTTTTGGCATCAGGGTGATGGTGGCCTCATAGAATGAGCTTGGGAGTGTTCCTTCCCCTGCAAGTTTTTGGAAGAGTTTGCGAAGAATGAGTTTTAGCTCTTCTCTAAATATTTGATAGAATTCGCCTGTGAAGCCATCTGGTTCTGGGCTTTTGTTTGTTAGAAGATTTTTTTTTTTTAATTAAGCATTTATTATAGTTCACACACTATTCTGTGTCCACATATTAATCCATTTAATTCCTACAACAGCCCTTGGAAGTGAGTTCCTTGTTCCATTTCTGCAATCAAGGAAACTGGGACTCAGTTCAATAGTTTGCCAAAGGTCATAGGGATAATAAACACAAAAGTTGAGATCCTAACAAAATCATTATGGCTGCAAAGTCCAGTTCTTAACCACTATGCTATGCTGAAGGACAGGGAAACATTTTTCTGCCAGTGATTTTACCAGCTTGTACTCTCCTCCTCATTGTATGTCCCTTCTCTGCTCCTGTTTGCATAGTCAGAGCACCTGAGTTGGGGCTTAGTCCCTGTCTATTAGAGGTATTCGTCAATCAAGTTGAAACCAACAGAAATTAACTCTTGCAGAGCAGCATTTTACTGAAAAGATATTGCATAGTTCACAGTATTGCCAAAAATGTTTTAAGAACCAAGGTTTAAAACAGTACACAGGGGCTTCCCTGGTGGCGCAGTGGTTGAGAATCTGCCTGCCAATGCAGGGGACACGGGTTCGAGCCCTGGTCTGGGAAGATCCCACATGCCGCGGAGCAACTAGGCCCGTGAGCCACAACTACTGAGCCTGCGCGTCTGGAGCCTGTGCTCCGCAACGGGAGAGGCCGCAACAGTGAGAGGCCCACGCACCACGATAAAGAGTGGCCCCCGCTTGCCGCAACTAGAGAAAGCCCTTGCACAGAAACGAAGACCCAACACAGCCAAAAATAAAAAAATACAAAAAAAAAAAAACAGTACACAAAAGAGATAAGACCAAACAAATGGTTCCCCACCCCACGGACACCAAGCTTTGTTCTGTGACTTGTTTTTGACAATGAAATGTAAACGAAATTTTTCACACCACTTCCTAAAAGAAGCTTTCAGAGGCGTTGCATGATTCTACCGTCTCTCTTTTCTCTGTCTTGCAAACTCAGCATGTTCCACATAGGGACTGTTTCTAAGGTATAAGTCCCAGAAATAAAAGCTTGTTATTTTTAACCCCAAGATTTCGGTTTGTTTGTTAAGCAACATAATCTATCTTAAACAGACTCATATAAAGGGCACTCAGTAGCAAAAAGAACCATATCCATAAAGATGCGACAGTGTCAGTTCTGTGAGAATACTGATTCTTTATTCACGGAAAAATGTGTTTGGATGTGGGTACTGCTGTCACCATTGCTGTTCAACACTGAATCCCAATCCTGATGCCACTACCATCATCGTCCCAGAAAAAAAAATGGCTGCTGCCATAGCCACTGCCATCAGGGATTTTACACAGTTCATGTTTCTTTAGTCCCCAATTCAGTGTCTGGGAGAGAGGCTTCTGGTTAGTGGAGTCTAGAACTAGTAC
Organism: Balaenoptera ricei; assembly: GCF_028023285.1. NCBI lineage: Eukaryota > Metazoa > Chordata > Mammalia > Artiodactyla > Balaenopteridae > Balaenoptera > Balaenoptera ricei. The sequence continues at coordinate 347,771 of NC_082643.1, read as the reverse complement.
TTGTGCCTCAGACACAAGGTTATTTGGAAAGCTAATATCTGGGTTTTTCAGGTTTTGTGGTAGAAGAAAACCCTTCTCATCAACATGCATGCTGAGGAATAGCTCAAATAACAAAGGGAGATCCGTTCACACACATCGGAACCTCCAAGAAAGCAAACACCTTAATCAAGGCAGACTGAGGTCCCTCTCCCTCTGTCTCTGCCTCTCTTTCTCCCTGAGCCTTCTCTCTTTCTCTCTCTCTTTTTTTTTTTTTGTTAACATCTTTGTTGGAGCATAACTGCTTTACAATGGTGTGTTAGTTTCTGCTTTATAACAAAGTGAATCAGCTATACATATACATATATCCCCGTATCTCCTCCCTCTTGCGTCTCCCTCCCACCCTCCCTATCCCACCCCTCTAGGTGGTCACAAAGCACCGAGCTGATCTCCCTGTGCTACGCGGCTGCTTCCCACTAGCTATCTATTTTACATTTGGCAGTGTATATATGTCAATGCCACTCTCTCACTTCATCCCAGCTTACCCTTCCCCCTCCCCGTGTCCTCAAGTCCATTCTCTACATCTGCGTCTTTACTCCTGTCCTGCTACTAGGTTCTTCAGAACCTTTTTTTTTTTTTTTAAGATTCCATATATATGTGTTAGCATACGGTATTTGTTTTTCTCTTTCTGACTTACTTCACTCTGTATGACAGACTCTAGGTCCATCCACCTCACTACAAATAACTCAATTTCCTTCCTTTTTATGGCTGAGTAATATTCTATTGTATATATGTGCCACATCTTCTTTACCCATTCATCTGTCGACAGACACTTAGGTTGCTTGCATGTCCTGGCTATTGTAAATAGAGCTGCAATGAACACTGTGGTACATGACTCTTTTTGAATTATGGTTTTCTCAGGGTATATGCCCAGTAGTGGGATTGCTGGGTCATATGGCAGTTCTCAGTTTAGGTTTTTAAGAAACCTCCATACTGTTCTCCATAGTGGCTGTATTAATTTACATTCCCACCAACAGTGCAAGAGGGTTCCCTTTTCTCCACACCCTCTCAAGAGTTTATTTTTTATAGATTTTTTTGATGATGGCCATTCTGACTGGTGTGAGTTGATTCCTCATGGTGGTTTTGACTTGCATTTCTCTAACGATTAGTGATGTTGAGCATCCTTTCATGTGTTTGTTGGCAATCTGTATATCTTCTTTGGAGAAATGTCTATTTAGGTCTTCTGCCCATTTTTGGATTGGGTTGTTTGTTTTTTTGATATTGAGCTGCATGAGCTGAATGTACATTTTGGAGATTAAACCTTTGGCAGTTGCTTTGTTTGCAAATATTTTCTCCCATTCTGAGGGTTGTCTTTTCTTCTTGTTTATGGTTTCCTTTGCTGTGCAAAAGCTTTTAAGTTCCATTAGGTCCCATTTGTTTATTTTTGTTTTTATTTCCATTTCTCTAGGAGGTGGGTCAAAAAGGATCTTGCCATGATTTATGTCATAGAGCATTCTGCCTATGTTTACCTCTAATAGTTTTATGGTGTCTGGCCTTATATTTAGATCTTTAATCCATTTGGAGTTTATTTTTGTGTATGGTGTAAGGGAGTGTTCTAATTTCATACTTTTACATGTACCTGTCCAGTTTTCCCAGCACCACTTATTGAAGAGGCTGTCTTTTCTCCACTGTACATGCTGCCTCCTTTATCAAAGATAAGGTGACCATATGTGCATGGGTTTATCTCTGGGCTTTCTATCCTGTTGCACTGATCTATATTTCTGTTTTTGTGCCAGTACCATACTGTCTTGATGACTGTAGCTTTGTAGTATAGTCTGAAGTATGGCAGCCTGATTCCTCCAGCTCCATTTTTCTTTCTCAAGATTGCTTTGGCTATTTGGGGTCTTTTGTGTTTCCATACAAATTATGAAATTTTTTGTTCTAGTTCTGTGAAAAATGCCATTGGTAGTTTGATAGGGATTGTGTTGAATCTGTAGATTGCTTTGGGTAACATAGTCATTTTCACAATGTTGATTCTTCCAATCCAAGAACATGGTATATCTCTCCATCTGTTTGTATCATCTTTAATTTCTTTCATCAGTGTCTTATAGTTTTCTGAGTATAGGTATTTACCTCCTTAGGTAGGTTTATTCCTAGGTATTTTATTCTCTTTGTTGCAATGGTAAATGGGAGTGTTGCCTTAATTTCTCTTTCATATTTTTCATCATCAGTGTATAGGAATGCAAGAGATTTCTGTGGGTGAATTTTGTATCCTGGTAGCCTGCTTTTGAATCCCTTCTCCTCTGAAACAGACAAGCATGTGCAACCCATCTGAGAAGTGTGAGTCATGGGTGGGACACAAGATCTGATGCAAGGATGGTGCTGAGTTCCAAATCGCCAGAAACCTCAGAATAAAAGGAAATCGGAGTACTGACCAGCCAAGTGACTCTGGGACAAATTGTCACTAGACCAGGCCCTCGGTATGACACGTTTATCCCTGTGACCTGTGCGACTCCTCCCTGGCTGAGGACTGGTGTTACATTTCCCTGAAGTAAAGGAGGTTGCTTCTCCCCTGTGCCCTCGTGAGCACCCTGCAGATGCCGCTCTCAGGCACTGTTGCTTTGCAACGTGCTTGCCTTGAGTCTATTCTCTAACAGTCTATGAGTTTCTTTAAAACAAGAATCAGTTTATCATCTTTGTACAGATTAATAGACAAATAAATACCTTAGTCCAATGTGTCTTCAGGTCTCCTATGGCCGTTTTGGCTTCAGAAAATTTCTGATAATTTCTGATGAATGTCACTGAGGACACAATAAGATTTAAAGTAGAGGTAAATGTTTATTTTAAAGAATACTATTATAATGTTCAATTGAGGCTATTTCCACGTCTTGACATTCAAATACTGTAGTATTTATAGGCATATGATCACTAGTCATTTAATGGCCTTTCTGTTAACCAAAGGTGCCTTCATATAGGTTTATGTAGAATAAGTGTATTTTATAGTTAATCATCCTTATATGTGCTTATATGTACATATATATGTGGATGCTGGCATATGTAGACTGCTGACTTTGATAGACTACCCATTTTCTGCTCCAATCTCAGTCTATTTGGTATCAGAGTATTGGTTGTAGAAAGATGATCACATTAACAAAAGTTTAAAAAACAAAACAAATAAAAGTAGCTCAGGAATAACAAGAGCCTAAAGACAGAATTCTTCTCTTGGATAAAGTAGAACTTCACATGATTTCTCTCCTCTATCTGGGGAGCAAGACCAACACAAAAATTTATGGGTGAAAAAAGAATGTCAGTCAATTCCTTTTCTTGTGGCTGTCTTTATTTTCACACCACACACATGCCGATTAGAGGACCTCATTCTGTTTCATCTTCTCGTCCTCTCAAAGGTGGGCTCCTGAGACGCATTTCTGTCTGGTGGGCTCCTTGCTGTCCTCTGCTCCTTTCACTGTCAACCTCGCATCCATCCAGCCACACTCCTCAGGCTAGGTGTCCAATCGGGAAAAGGCTGGCCATGAGGAAACAGCACCGGAGCAGAGATACCAGGAGGAAGGGGTTACATCATCTTGGGTTGGGAAGTAGGGTGTGTAAAGCACAACAGTGGCAAGATGGAAGGGGGGCAGCAGAGAGACTTCCGAGGGTTCAAACGCACAGAGTTGATGGGGTCTCGTGTGTCACCGCATCTGGGGGTGAGGGGGGGGAAAAGCCTGCTGTCCAGTTTGCATATTAAGCAGTTGGATGGGCAAAGACGCCTTCCATCAGGGGGGAGACTGCAGGACGGAGAAAGGAGAGGCTTTTGGAGGAAATAGAACTCTTGTGGATGAAGATGAAGAATCTCCAGGTTGGCTGGGAGCGTGGAAGACAGCCCCCGCAAAGGAAGCTGCCAATAAAAGTTAGGGGTTCCTGAGAATGTAGGTGATAGGCTACGTCTTAGGAGGGAGATACTGAATTGAGTACAGAGGGGACCTTGCACAGGACGTCTGTGAGAACCCGTACTTAGGACCCGGGTAGAGGAAGAGGAGCTCACTGAGGGGCCTGAGAAGGACGTGTGGAGCGGGTGCATCTCATGTCCGGGAGGACCGAGCATCGAGCTCCTGGGACAGTCAGCTGGCGACAAAACACGAAAGGGCGCTTGCGGTGCGTGGGACAATGATGTCAGCAAACCAGGAAGGTCAGCTCTTCAGAACCCACAAACGTCCCCTACTGTCGCCTCCGCACCCAGGTCATCTGCAAGAAGGAACTCGTTTTTCCCACTCAGTTTTGAGTGGGGAAAAATCATCCCCAAACAAGCCATTGCACCAGTGTTATCATGACCAACATCAAACCTTTAAATCACATAATAGGGAAATATGTGGGACTCCCATCTGTCTGAGTGTCGAATACCCTATGGTGATTTCTCGATTCTTAAGCAGAGAAGGGGTTCAGAATAAGGGTCCCTAATTAACCTAATTGTGCCTCTCTGGCATGTGTACTATTTTGAGCTGAAGACAATCAAGACCCAGAAGAAGCAAGAAGAACTTTTACGCCCCCCTTAAGTGCCTAAAAGAATTGAGACAGAGGGTCTAGTCCAGGAAGGGAGCTGTCACCGGAGATGACCATGAAGGATACGGGTGGGTGTGGGGTGAGCTCAGCAGGTTACTGGGATCAGATTCCTCCCCGAGTCCCACTGTCTCTGCAGGCAAACATCTGCTCCTGCATCGCCCTAAGAACTGTCTTCCTCCCCTTTGGGTTCCAGACTCCTGCCCCCCTTCTCCTACCCTCAGAGGCATATAAACCTCAGTGGCCTGTCTGTGGGTTTCATATTCTTATGGAACCCCATAATATGTAATTAAAATGTTTTGTTCTCCTGTTAATCTGTTCTTCTGGGAACTTGAAATTTGCAGTGGAAGATTTTATTCTCATCAATACCTCTTCAGAGTTTCTCTCCTGTCAGAAATATATTTGGTGATACAACATACACAATCATAAATGCTCCATAGTTTTTCTATTTTGATAGAGTCTCATTGCATACATTTATAAGATAGTGCAAACAGCAACTTTACCTCTGCGTGAGCAAGTGTGCTTTATCCACCTTGACTCCCTCATAAACTCAGAGGCCTTAGCAGCACTGACGCATCTTGTCCTGACATGTCTGGCGGTTCCAGGTAAACGAGCATCAAACGTGCAAGTGAAAAAAGAAAAACAACCCTAAAATAAATGCCTTTCACAAAACACCTATACGTATTCAGCCATGGGTCAATATTAATATCTGCAGTATAAGCTCATGTGGTTATGCAAGTATGTTGTTTAAAAAAGTGAAAGTAACTTTTAAAACCTTGAATTCCTCCTGTGGATCATTTATTTTCCGTTAATTTTGTATGTTTGCCAGGATTACTGATAATAACCAAATTCAGAAAAAATTACAAGTGCGCTCTGAAGTTTATTAATAAATTTATTAGATTATTCTTTGGAGTTTGCTCTATTTGTGGTGTTGGTCAAGTTTTTAAAATTCATAGTTTATTGTGATTACATTTTTGTTCTAAATAAACATTGGCTATTCTTAATTTTTTAATTCTTCTTCGTAAAGAAATATCAACATGTAAAATAGAAATTTACTTAAGGGAATATCTTCCAGAATATTGAAAATAAAAGCCCAGTATTAGATTAATGGAGAGGCTATGCATTATGAAAAGATTAGGGAAAGAATGTAGTTTTTAGAGTTACAACAAAACATGTAAGTCCGTTTACATGTTGCCCCTTTTTTCCTATAATGAATAAAAGGAATAACCCTCAAATCACCTTTATAACACACTATTATTATTTTAAGTCCCCTGAATTAATCTGGGACTTAATTAATAGATGTGTACCATACAAAAGAAGTCGCAGGTTTGAGCTTTGTTGATTCAGTAGCTGAAAATTCCGCCTGTATGTCACGAGTGACCTAGTGAAGATGTAGAACTCTCGAGAACGTGTGCTAATCGATCAGGTTGGAGTGGGCTTTTTCTGCAGCTCTAGACTCGTGTGTAACACGATGCTACCTGATACATTCACATGGACGTCAAACATCTCAAATACTCAGCGCTGAATTCCTTGGTACTGTCCAGTGCCCCCTCCTCGTTCTGCGGCGCGTTAAGAGGACCCACAGTGTTCAAGCTAAATACCAGGGAAAAGGCATTATTCCCTCGCCTCGCCTCACCTCGCCCTCCACACACGTATTCAATCCACCACTAAGTCCCGTTGTTCAAACATCAAGATATATTTCAGAAACAGCACTTCCCTCTGTCTCTTGCCAAGCCACCAGTGTCTATTTTGTAGATGAGCATTTTTTGGGGGGTAAGTTTCTTACCTACAACCTAAAAGGACGTAAAAACCTCTGTACTCCGTAGCAAATACCTGAGTTGACATTTTAAAGATTTTATCATAAATTTGATTAGCTGGGAAGGATATAATTTCTGAAATATTATAAGTCTTATTAAAACTTCTCTCAACACATTGAGGGGAAATTTTTGTTCCATTTGGTTGGTTCTTATCCTTCTGGGTAGAAACAAAAATTTTCCCCCAGTATATAAAAGGGCAATATATATGTCCTAAATCACAGCACCCCACAGCCTCCTACTGTTAAGACAAACACGTGCTGATAAAAGCTGGATTAGAAGGATCCAAGGGCATCATTCACTCTGAGTAAAGCTGAGTTTATCAGGAGTCCATCAACAAGTGACAACTGATACTGTGCAGTACGAAGAGGGGAGAAAATGGGCCTTCCTAATCAGTGTGACGTGCGCCTGCAGACCCAGTTGTTACCAGCAAGTTGGTCGCAAAAGTAATCCACTTTGTATGTGTGTTAATTAATTATACTGAGAGGGCCTCTTCTGTGAGTGCTAGGCTCTGATATCTCAGTGCTCCTGATAGGGTTACGTGTTTCATGCCGCACTGACAAAACCCTGCAATGCAATTTATCTACGATTTGAAACGGGTGCTCAGTTTTCCAAGTGCAAAGCCATGGGTCATTAGTTTGGGGAATAACTCACTGATCATCAATTGTTATCCAAACAGTATAATAAAAAGTCTACTTTGCCTAGTATATTTTTCCCTCTCAAGGAAATTCTCTGGTCCTTTATATGCTGATACAATAATTCTTTATTCATATAAGATTGAAGAATAAAACACTATCCAAGTGTTCTGACCAATTTAAAGAAGACTTTAAAAACAAAGTTTTACAGTTTGGAGGGATGACCTGACAGTCCTCGAAGGCCTATGATCATTCTCATTAATGAGTCAATAGATGTGGCCTGAGTGTTGTGGATATTTGAACGCAAGTAGAGGAATAGTGAGTGACAATATAGTCTAGGCTGCTGTCACTGAACAGTGAGAACCCTGGTGAAATTCAGTCGCGATTCTTTTCTCCCCTTCTTCCCCCTAAAAAGGCTTGAGAAATTTCCCTCCGAAATGAGGCACACAAGTTACGTCCTCTAGGGCTGAGCCTATGGTCTGGGGCAGCAAGGGCCCTGCAGTCCGGAGCGGGAGTGAATTCTGCGGGATTCGGGTGCGTCAGGCATCAGCTCTAAGTCCCCTCGCCGGCAGCATGCGGTGGCCTGTACCTGTTATGGAGCTGGGGAATCATACCGATTCCAAAGCTCAGAGGGATGGAAGGAAGAAAGCCAAAAGGGGGCGAGGAGAAAGGACGCTGTGACTGATGCGACTCTTTGCTCCGCTGCTTCTCTGGCCGACAGGAGGTGCATTTGCTTCTGCTGAACCTAAAGGCCAGGTCATAGGACAACCCCGACGGGAAGAAAGAGATTATTCTGACACAGCCATCTTCTGCCGAGTTGCAGAGTTTTAAGGAGAAGGTTTATGCGTGTCAAGGCCCTGCCTTAACACGGCGATTGCCCCAGCAAATAACTCTCCCAGAAGCTCTAATCCTGAAACTTCTACCAAAGGGCACTGACCCCCAGGCAGCTTCAGGGGAGCAGGGGACTTGAGAAGTCAGAGTGACAGGCTCTTACCACCTGGTGGGCGTCATCATTCCTGAATCCAGCCTACTACGTATTCACGAGCGATTTCCCAGGACGTGAGCCACGATAAGCACAGAGGACCCCCTTCAAAGAGGCATAATGATCCTATAGAAGCCGGCCCAGGGATCGGATCCTGGGACCATGTCGCAGACTACATGGGACATTGTTATTACCTGTGTCAATTTGTTTTTTTCAGAATTATTCTGTTGTTTTATAAAAATATTGTGAACTTTCAGTTACTAGGGCGGGTTTGTGTTTTTTTTTTTTTTGCCCATTCCAACTTCATGTTATAATGAAAGAAGTTTCAGATCAAAGTCTATCAGACATAAATATTTATCATTAAGTGGCAATAAAACAGTCATCCAACCTCTTATGCAAGCTCAGTGAAGCTCAGCTCTCTGCACTTTCAGCTGCTATGACAGCACATAGCGCAAAAGTTTTACCAAGACTGCTCTAAAAATAGGCTAATGGCAGAATTTAACTTTTCTTTTTTTTCGCAAGGAGAGCTAGGTGGTAAAAGCAGGATAAAGGCGTCCTAAAACCTGAGTGTCATTTTGAGTGGTCTGTGCTTCCTTGCTCACTGTATCCTCACACTTACGTATCCAATGCCAGGCAGGCTCACAGGATATTTCCAGCCAATCTACCCCCCACCCCCCCAAACACCACTCTTTCCGCCAACAAACAGTAATCTCTACTCATTTCCATGCTATTTAGCAACCATTTAGTGTTTGGGGAAAATAAAGACAGCTAATGATCTGAGGCAGCCTGTTTTGGAGCGTGGACTTTTGTTGTTATTGCTTGGGTTTATGTTTTTGCCTCTTCGCTTTTTCAAAATGCTGGCTAACTAAGGAAGCGTTTGTTCAAATGCTAATGAACCACCTGGAGTGTGTATTTCTGACTAGAAAACTTAAAGCGTCAATCAACTGCTCCTACAGCATAAATTGAGGTAAACGTGTATGTCAGACTGTCTATGCTAAGGCATTTTAAAATAAATGACACATAATATAGCAATCGTCTTGGGTCATAGACTCTGGGTATCTGTTTCTTTATCTTTAACTCTAATAGTTTGAGATATCCAGTGGAAATTGAGACTATAAAAGTCCCTTAGATAGGAACTAGCACACCTTTTTTCTCTTTGTGTTCATACTTTAAGTGAGATGGTAGTCAGCTTCTTCCCATGAAATATCTGACCTGTTTCCAAATTCATAAAGTAGATTATGTGGAGGTAACAATATATCCTTTGTGGAGGGCCTGCTGTATGCATTCCCTCTAATCCTCAACACAAACCCCAAAACTAGGCGTTGGTACCTCCTTATTCTGACGCAAGATCCCCGCCCCATGCACCGTGCCTGTCCTGACCCTGTGGAAGCACCGTCCTCTCTCAGGGCAAACATCATTCAGTATGGAGCAGGCAGAGCCTTGGAAGTCACTGTATCAGCCACCGAGGTGACCCTTGCTTCCAACCCTTGTGGCAAGAGGCAAGGGCTGTGTTATCACTGTTAGCCGCAGATAACAGAGTTAAGAGGCCAGCACAGTCCTGGTTTTGTGGATGTTAATACAGCCCAGCACAGCTGGAGATTATTCTAGAGCACGGCTCAGGCCTCAAGTCCCACCTCTCTCATGCTGTAACAAATGACTGGCCAACTGTCCTTTTTCTTTTTTAATCATTGGAGGAATGCTGAGCTCCAATGTTAGTAGAATTTAGAAAAGTTTACAGGGCTGAGGTATTGCTCAATAACTTAGTGTTATCGTTAATAAGTGAGATGTAGTTTTAAAGCAGCTCCACAAATGAAGAGAACTCAAGTGGCCTTCAAGAGTGGACAGGCCTTCTCGTGCTGTGACCTCAGTCCCAAGAATGGCACAGAGCTTGGGAAGACAAAGCTGCGTATTTATATAACTGACTAGTTCTTTCCAGATCCTGTTACACATTAGAGATGCCTATTTTCAGATATCCCCTAAATTAAATTTTATTTTAAAAGGTCCATCTATTCTCTTAGAGATGATGCCATTCTCTGGAATTGCAGGAGGACTGCATAACCCGAGGGAGACTCTGAGGAAGTGGATACAGTATTTCCACAGGAGAAATGACCCCACATTTTTAAAAAAGTACTTTCAAGATGATTTCACCTCTTCTTATCCTCAGAGCTACATAGGAGCAGAGAAAAGAAAATCAAGGATGTAGCACTGGATTTGGCTTCCGGGGCACCATCTGCGTCTCTGCTCTTTGCCCTTTTTGGCAGTATTGTGAAGCCAAGCCAGCTGGAGCCAAGCCTCCGGAGCAGATGGGGCAGGTGTGGGCACCCAGCATGCATCCTGATGTTTAACTGCCGAAGAGGGGACCCCCTCCCAGTCCCGTCCCAGTGCCGCCTTCAGCAGGTTTGGAATCATAGGGCAACTGTGTCCCTTGTACCATATTTCTCCCTAATGCCGATGGGCTTATGCATCTACCATGAGATGACTGACCCGGGACTGTCATCCCTGTTCTGTCCCTGGCTGACCTGTCACATCCGGGGGCTCTGACAACCCACATGAGCTGGGACCTCCCAGCAGCTTGTCAACCACGGCAGACCCTTCGGTGACATCGAGGAACCACAGCAGAGAGAGCCTGTCTGTGCCCCAACCGGGAGCTGACCTTTGCTTCCGATGGGTGTCAGTTTTCAACTTGGCGTTTTATTGAAACCATTTTTTCTGACGATGCATTGGGATGTAAAGTGCAGTTGAAAAGGTATGTATTAAACTGGCGGCTTTTTTCTGTTTTTGCACCATCTGTCTCTTAGGAAAAGTAACCGTTTTCATAGCTCAGCTGCCTCGCTATTTGTTTTTGCCACTGTTTTTCTTTGGGTGTCTGCAGACTGGGCTTCAGGACGTGGGTTGGGAGTCAAGGGAAGTGTAGTTCCTGCCCTGGCTCTGCCCTGGCCTCATAGCGACTGGCACAGATGCCACTCACGAGAAAATGGCCCTGCCTCCCAGGAAAGTTCTGGGAATTTGTGAGAGATCTTTGATGTGCTCTACAGAGAGTACAGGTTTGCCCTAGAAAGATAAAATGGATTCCATTTGGAGAAAATCAGAAGAAAGCATTGGATTTTAACTTGGAAAACATAATAAAAAACAGAAGCAGCGGCGCGCCTCAGGCTGGTGCAACGTCACGACGCCTCTGACACCGCAGGCTCACCCCGCATCCGTACCCCTCCCTCCCCCCGCCTGAGTGAGCCAGAGCCCCCGAAGCAGCTGCTCCTTTAACCCCGTCATGTCTGGGTGGGGAACAGACGCCCTCAGGCAACCTACATGCAGAGGCAGGTCCAAATCCAAAGCTGAACCCCGGGGGCTGTGCGAACACAGAAGAGAAAGGGAAATCTCTCCCAGCAGCCTCAGGAGCAGCAGATTAAAGCTCCACAAACAACTTGATGTACCTGCATCTGTGGAATACCTGAATAGACAACGAAACATCCCAAAATTGAGGCGGTGGACTTTGGGAGCAACTGTAGACTTGGGGCTTGCTTTTTGCATCTAATTTGCTTCTGGCTTTATGTTTATCTTAGTTTAGTATTTAGAGCTTAATATCACTGGTAGATTTGCTTATTGATTTGGATGCTCTCTTCCTTTTGTTTATATATTATTTTTTCTTTTCCATTTTTCTCTTTTTGTGAGTGTGTCTGTGCATGCTTCTTTGTATGATTTTGTCTGTATAGCTTTGATTTTACCATTTGTCCTATGGTTATGTCTGTCCGGGTTTTTTTGGTTTGATTGTTTTTTTAGTATAGATTTTAACTCTTGTTATCATTAGGGGATTTGTTTTTTGGTTCCATTGTTCTCTTCTTTCTTTTTTTTCTTTATAACTTTTTTATTTTTAATAATATTTTTTTATTTTTTATTACAATAACTTTGTTTTTTTTTCTTTCTTTCTTTTTTTCTTTTTTTCTCTCTTTTCTTCTGCACTGTGTAGCTGACAGGCTCTTGGTGCTCTGGCCAGGTGTCAGGGGTGAGTCTCTGAGGTGGGAGAGCCAAGTTCAGGACATTGGTCCACCAGAGACCTCTGGGTCCCACGTAATATCAAACGATGAAAGCTCTCCCAGAGATCTGCATCTCAACACTAAGACCCAGCTCCACTCAACAACCAGCAAACTACAGTGCTGGCCACACCATGCCAAACAACTACCAAGACGGGAACAAAACCCCACCCATTAGCAGAGAGGCTGCCTAAAATCATAATAAAGTCACAGACACCCCAAAACATACCACTGGACGTGGTCCTGCCCACCGGAAAGACAAGATCCAGCCTCATCCACCAGAACACAGGCACCAGTCCCCTCCACCAGGAAGCCTACACAACCCACCGAACCAACCTTAGCAACTGAGGGCAGACACCAAAAACAATGGGAACTACAAACCTGAAGCCAGCAAAAAGGAGACCCCAATCACAGTAAGTTAAGCAAAATGAGAGACAGAGAAATACACAGCAGATGAAGGAGCAAAGTAAAAACCCAATAGACTCAACAAATGAAGAGGAAATAGGCAGTCTACCTGAAAAAGAATTCAGAGTAATGATAGTAAACATGATCCAAAATCTTGGAAAAAGAATGGAGAAAATACAAGAAACATTTAACAAGGACCTAGAGGCACTGAAGAGGAAAAAAACAATGATGAACAACACAATATATGAAATTTAAAATTCTCAAGAAGGAATCAATAGCACAATAACTGAGGCAGAAGAACGGATAAGACCTGGAAGATAAAATAGTGGAAATAACTACCACAGAGGAGAATAAAGAAAAAAGAATGAAAAGATTTGAGACAGTCTCAGAGACCTCTGGGACAACATTAAATGCACCAACATTCGAATTATAGGGGTCCCAGAAGAAGAAGAAGAAAAAATAAGGGACTGAGAAAATATTTGAAGAGATTGTAGTTGAAACTTCCCTAATATAGGAAAGAAATTAGTCAATCAAGTCCAGGAAGCGCAGAGAGTCCCATACAGGATAAATCCAAGGAAAAACGCCGAGACACACATTAATCAAATTACCAAAAATTAAATGCAAAGAAAAAATACTAAAAGCAGCAAGGGAAAAGCAACAAATAACATAGAAGGGAATCCCTATAAGGTTAACAGCTGATCATTCAGCAGAAAATCTGTAAGCCAGAAGGGAGTGGCAGGACATATTTAAAGTGATGAAAGGGAAAAACCTACAAGCAAGATTACTCTACCCAACAAGGATATCATTCAGATTTGAGAGAGAAATTAAAACCTTTACAGACAAGCACAAGCTAAGAGAACTCATCACCACCAAACCAGCTTTACAACAAATGCAAAAGGAACTTCTCTAGTCAGGAAACACAAGAGAAGGAAAAGACCAACAATAACAAACCTAAAACGAAAAAGAAAAAGGTAATAAGAACATACATATCAAAAATTACCTTAAATGTAAATGGATTAAAGGCTCCCACCAAAAGACATAGACTGGCTGAATGGATACAAAAACAAGACCCTTATATATGATGTCTACAAGAGACCCATTCAGACCTAGGGACACATACAGACTGAAAGTGAAGGGATAGAAAAAGATATTGCTTACAAATGGAAATCAAAAGAAAGCTGGAGTAGCAGTTCTCATATCAGACAAAATAGACTTTAAAATAAAGAATATTACAAGAGACAAAAAAGACTTTAATGCACCACTTTCACTAGTGGACAAATCATCCAAAATGAAAATAAATAAGGAAACAAAAGGTTTAAATGATATATTAAACAAGATGGACTTAATTGATATTTAGAGGACATTCCATCCAAAAACAACAGAATACAATTTCTTCTCAAGTGCTCATGGAACATTCTCCAGGATATATCATATCTTGGGTCACAAATCAAGCCTTGGTAACTATAAGAAAATTGAAATCATATCAAGTGTCTTTTCCAACCACAACGCAATGAGACTAGATATCAATTACAGGAAAAATATCTGTAAAAAATACAAACACATGGAGGCAAAACAATACATTACTATATAACCAAGAGATCACTGAAGAAATTAAAGAGTAAATCAAAAAATACCTACAAACAAATGACAATGAAAACACAACAACCCCAAACCTATGGGATGCAGCAAAAGCAGTTCTAAGAAAGAAGTTTGTAGCAATAAAATCCTACCTCAAGAAACAAGACACATCTCAAATAAACAACCTAACCTTACACCTAAAGCAATTAGAGGAAGAGAACAAAAAAAACCCCAAAGTTAGCAGAAGGAAAGAAATCATAAAGATCAGATCAGAAATAAATGAAAAAGAAATGAAGGAAATGATAGCAAAGATCAATAAAACTAAAAGCTGGTTCTTTGAGAAGATAAACAACATTGATAAGCCATTAGCCAGACTCATCAAGAAAAAAAGAGAGAAGACTCAAATCAGTAGAATTAGAAATGAAAAAGGAGAAGTAACAAGTGACACTGCAGAAATACAAAGGATCATGAGAGATTACTACAAGCAACTATAAGCCAATAAAATAGACAACCTGGAAGAAATGGACAAATTCTTAGAAAAGCACAACCTTCCCAGACTGAACTAGGAAGAAATAGAAAATATAAACAAACCAATCACAAGCAATGAAATTGAAACTGTGATTAAAAATCTTCCAACAAACAAAAGCCCAGGACCAGATGGCTTCACAGGCGAATTCTATCAAACATGTAGAGAAGAGCTAACACCTATCCTTCTCAAAACTCTTCCAAAATATTGCAGAGGGAGGAACACTCCCAAACTCATTCTACAAGGCCACCATCACACTGATACCAAAACCAGACAAAGATGTCACAAAAAAAGAAAACTACAGACCAATATCTCTGATTAACATAGATGCAAAAATCCTCAACAAAATACTAGCAAACAGAATCCAACAGCACATTAAAATGATCATACACCGTGATGAAGTGGGGTTTATCCCAGGAAGGCAAGGATTCTTGAATATACGCAAATCAATCAATGTGATAAACCATATTAACAGACTGAAGGAGAAAAATCATATGATCATCTCAATAGATCCAGAAAAAGCTTTCAATGAAATTCAACACCCATTTATGATATAAACCCTCCAGGAAGTAGGCATAGAGGGAACTTTCCTCAACATAATAAAGGCCGTGTATGACAAACCCACAGCCAACATCATTGTCAATGGTGAAAAACTGAAAATATTTCCTCTAAGATCAGGAACAAGAAAAGGTTGCCCACTCTTACCACTATTATTCAACATAGTTTTGGAAGTTTTAGCCACAGCAATCAGAGAAAAAAACAAATAAAAGGAATCCAAATCGGAAAAGAAGAAGTAAAGCTGTCACTGTTTGCAGATGACATAACACTATACATAGAGAATCTTAAAGATGCCAGCAGAAAACTACTACAGCTAATCAATGAATTTTGTAAAGTAGCAGGATACGAAATTAATGCACAGAAATCTCTTGCATTCCTACACACTAATGATGAAAATTCTGAAAGAGAAATTAAGGAAATGCTCCCATTTACCATTGCAACAAAAAAGAATAAAATACCTAGGAATAAACCTACCTAAGAAGACAAAAGACCTGTATGCAGAAAACAATAAGACACTGATGAAAGAAATTAAAGATGATACAAACAGATGGAGAGATATACCATGTTCTTAGATTGGAAGAATCAACATTGTGAAAATGACTCTACTACCCAAAGCAATCTACAGATTCAATGCAATCCCTATCAAACTACCAATGACATTTTTCACAGAACTAGAGCAAAAAATATCACAATTTGTATGGAAACACAAAAGACCCCGAATAGCCAAAGCAATCTTGAGAAAGAAAAACGGAGCTGGAGGAATCAGTCCCCCAGACTTCAGACTATACTACAAAGCTACAGTTATCAAGACAGTATGGTACTGGCACAAAAACAGAAATATAGATCAATGGAACAGGATAGAAAGACCAGAGATAAGCCCATGCACATATGGTCACCTTATTTTTGATAAAGGAGGCAAGAATAAACAATGGAGAGAAGACATCATCTTCAATAAGTGGTGCTGGGAAAACTGGACAGCTATATGTAAAAGAATGAAATTAGAACACTCCCTAACACCATACACAAAATGAACTCCAAATGGATTAAGGACCTAAATGTAAGGCCAGACACTATAAAACTCTTAGAGGAAAACATAGGCAGAACACTCTATGACATAAATCACAAGATCCTTTATGACACACCTCCTAGAGAAATGGAAATAAAAACAAAAACAAACAAATGGGACCTAATGAAACTTAAAAGCTTTTGCACAGCAAAGGAAACATAAACAAGATGAAAAGACAACCCTCAGAATGGGAGAAAATATTTGCAAATGAAGCAACTGACAAAGGATTCATCTCCAAAATATACAAGCAGCTCATGAAGCTCAATATCAAAAAAAACAAACAACCCAATCCAAAAATGGGCAGAAGACCTAAATAGACATTTCTCCAAAGAAGATATACAGATTGCCAACAAACACATGAAAGGATGCTCAACATCACTAATCATTAGAGAAATGCAAATCAAAACTACAATGAGGTATCCCCTCACACTGGTCAGAATGGCCATCATCAAAAAAATCTACAAAAAATAAGTGCTGGAGAGGGTTGGAGAAAAGGGAACCCTCTTGCACTGTTCGTGGAAATGTATCCTGATACAGCCGCTATGGAGAACAGTATGGAGGTTCCTTAAAACTAAAAATAGAACTACCATATGACCCAACAATCTCACTACTGGGCATATACCCTGAGAAAACCATAATTCAAAAAGAGTCATGTACCACAGTGTTCATTGCAGCTCTATTTACAATAGCCAGGACATGGAAGCAACCTAAGTGTCCATTGATAGATGAATGGATAAAGAAGATGTGGCACATATATACAATGGAACATTACTCAGCCATAAAAAGGAAGGAAATTGAGCTATTTGTAGTGAAGTGGATGGACCTAGAGTCTGTCATACAGAGTGAAGTAAGTCAGAAAGAGAAAAACAAATACTGTATGCTAACACATATACATGGAATCTAAAAAAAACAAAACAAAAAACAAATGGTTCTGAAGAACCTAGGGGCAGGACAGGAATAAAGACACAGATGTAGAGAATGGACTTGAGGACACAGGGAGGGGGAAGAGCAAGCTGGGATGAAGTGAGAGTGGCATGGACATATATACACTACCAAATGTAAAATAGATAGCTAGTGGGAAGTAGCCGCATAGCTCAGGGAGATCAGCTCGGTGCTCTGTGACCACCTAGATGGGTGGGAGGGAGACGCAAGAAGGAGGGGATATGGGGATATATGTATACGTACAGCTGATTCACTTTGTTATACAGCAGAAACTTACACAACATGGTTAAGCAATTATACTCCAATAAAGATTTTTTTTAAAAAAGCAGAGGCAGCAATAGAAAAGCATAAGCCCTCCTTCCATGGCTGACAGATGGACCAAAGGAAAAGACACACATTCCCCAGTGAAACAAAGAATTGCTTGATGTGCTTTAATACAATGGCTCCAGGGTCTGTCTCACATTTCACGTGCCTTATAAAGTGTTCATGTCAAAAGCAAAGCCAGGTTCGTGTTGGTTTTTTCCACCACCCCTCCAAAAAATAAAACATCAGCATCATTTACAAACCCATTTTTAATCAGACACTTCCAATATTTATGTGATCCTTCTCTTTGAAAAATGTCATAAGCTCCAACTCTGAGATCGCTTTCAGATTTAAGAGTCTAATTCTACTACAAAAAGGAAACTCTTTCTACTATCATTTTTGATTAAATGGGGCCCATTAGATTTTATTTACTGTGCTGGTTTATTTATTTCCTGGAATCTGATTTTATAATTCTTGTCCCTTCTAACCTCGTGCAAATGCAACTTCTGACCTTCCTTCCCTAAAGTTTTTCACGATGGGGAGCCAACCCTGAGAGATGGATGGTTAGGATGACACTGAATCTCACAAGCTTACACACTAATAAGAACCTGCTGTATAAAAATAAATAAATAAAATAAAATTCAAATCAAAAAAATAAATCTCAGTCTCTTAAATATAAAAAAAAAACCTTACACACAGGGTGGTCAAAATTGAGAAATTCAACTCACCTCTAGGATTCAAATACATTAAGTTATGGGTATGTGTGTGTGTGTGAGAGGGGGGTATGTGTGTGACTATATTTAGGGGTTAAGTTAACATAATCCCATCCAGCTCTTTGTAAAGAATGTGGTCCAATATAAACTCTGTTTTTGACCCAGACTGTATTGCCCTAAAAAAAAAAAAAAATTAAAATACTAAGAAAGTTACCCATTAAATTCAAGTCTCTAAGATGCACTGGCAAACAAAACAAACTTCAAAGCAAATTACCACAGCTTTCTCCCAACTTTGCCAACTCACTTTACAGGCAGCTGGGTACTTTGAACTTTTAATTTCATTTGCAAAACATAATTGGGAGCACCTAAATCACTCTGGATTTAACTTCCTCAGCCTATAAATTGCAGCTAAATAGGGTGATTGGATCACAAAATGAGGAAGCATAAGTCTTTGAAGTTTGGCTGTTAATGCATCTCAGTCAGTAAGACTTCAAAGGGGCTGGTGAGGCCCCTTGGTCACCTTTGCTTACCTGGCCAGGTTCTTATCACAACTTCTTAAACAGGTAGGCTACAGGGCACTTGTGTTCTGCTAAGAAGGACACCTCTACGTTTTAATAGTAAAACTGCAAAACAAGTTTTCTACATGCTAATCACTGGAAGTGAACCCCAAATGCATACTTTTAAGGATGGCTGTGTTTCCTTGTGATCCATTTATCAGCATGTATCTCATCAGCTTGCAAAGGGTAGCTATCCTGCCTCTGAAATGTGAATATCTCTTCCCTTCAAAATAAAGTTCCATAAATCATGATTTTACAAAAAAATAACTTTAGACTATTATTCCTACAGTTAGGTACTCTGCTTTCGGTTTTTTCTTACACACCCACTTCCTCACCCCCAAGGGAGTACACACGCACACACACACACACACACACACACACACACACACACAGAAACTGGGACTTTCCTTCTCTACTCTTTTTTTTTTTTTAACATCTTTACTGGAGTATAATTGCTTTACAATGGTGTGTTAGTTTCTGCTGTATAACAAAGTGAATCAACTATACGTATACATATCTCCCCACATCCCCTCCTTCTTGCATCTCCTTCCCACCCTCCCTATCCCACCCCTCTAGGTGGTCACTCTACTCTTATACACCTTTTCATTCTTGAGGGTTCTGCATTTAAAGCATTTGAAGCGATTATCCAGCATCTCAGTTGCAGAGATGTATCTTAGTGAGACTTAAACCTGAGAATAAACTCCCTGGCAGCTGGTCAGGGTAGCTATTCCAACGCCCGACCCAGACACTATAAACTGGTCTGTCCGTGGGAGTTTAGGTGAAGTCTTGTCTGGAGGTTGTGGAATGAACTGAACAATCTCTTAAAGTCCCACAGAGCCCTTTGATTCTACGTTAAGCAGGCCCCAGACCACACACAAGCACTTTTTATGACATCGCTTCCTTGAATATTTGTTTTCTTTATGGAGTAGATGGGAAGACAGAAGAAAAAGTCCTCTTTATCATAACAGAGTCCTACAAATGAAAATGATTTTACAATAGAGATAAAATGACTACAATAAAAGATAAAATATTCTTATTTATCAACTTGACATTGAATTCAATCCAAAGTTTAAGAATAAAGACTAAGAAAAGCTTCAGGTTTCTGCCTGGTTTTGTGTTAGGATATTTATCTTCTCCGAAGTGACCACACCAAGAGAGAACATTTTTCTTCTGGTCAGGGTGGTGGAAGCATGTTGTTCCTGTTTAGTCTGTATCATTACAGAATTTATGGTCTGGTTTTGACTCAGAAGGATAATTCCAAATAAGGAATCATAAGAATTTATAAGCTCCGTGCTGTGGAACAAACACATGTAACATTCAAGCAAAGGAAACAAAGTAGGGAATTTCCTTAAAATGATGAATTCATGGCTGTGCTATTTCTGTGGTCCAAGAATGATTTGTAAATAGATCTGGAAATGCATATAATGAATTTTCTCCTTTCCTTGTAAGGATCAAGAAGCTCACGGTGTCTCTCTGAGAGCTTCTTCACAAATTTGTGAGATTTTGAGGATTTTTCTAAAGCACACTGCTACTCGTGAGAAATTGATTCATATATTCTAGACCAAAGATAAAGAGTGCTTCCATTATGATAATCCAGAACATCTTTTTTATCCAAATAACATTTTTATGAAATACATTTTTTATGCAAACTAAAATTAAGAGAAGTAAGCTTGCTTTAGAGGATGCCACACTCTTTTTCAGAAAACTTCATTCAGAAATATTCACCCTGCTTTCCCTTCACCAAGACCGTCACCCTGTCCCCCAATGGTTCAAGGTCACAATAAGTAAAATCTCTTCGTGTCCTTACAGTTCTGTGCTATTTGTGAGTTCCTGACCTCTTCATACCTGAAGTCTTCTGAGCGTTTGGTTCAATAAAAAGTAACCTACATTAGTATTAACTAACGAGTATATAAAAATAATTATTACAGTTATTAACAAAAATAACAAAATAATTTACTGAACTCCCCATTATGTGGCAGGCATTCCGCCAGGTAATTTACCAGCATAATTTCACTCAACTCAAAATATCAGCCTGCGAGGTAGAAATTATTGCCTGCATTTACATAATAGAAAACTGAAGCTCAGAATGTTTTAGCAAAATGTAAAGTCTGCACAGCCAGCAATGGACAGAGGAAAGATTCAAGCCCAGGTTCATTAACTCTCAAGCTTATGTAATTTCCCTTATAACTGTACCTAGCCACTATTTTCATCCATCATATAAAAAATGCTAGATCCCCCCCCCACTTTTTTAGGAAATAACTCTTGTTTATTATCAAATACCATTAATTTTTTTCTTCTTTTTTTATTGAAGTATAGTTGGTTTACAATGTTGTGTTAGTTTCAGGTGTACAGCACAGTGATTCAGTTATACATACATAGATATGTACATATCTATTCTTTTTCAGATTCTTTTCCCGTATAGGTTATTACAAAATATTGAGTGTAATTCCCTGTGCTACACAGTAGGTCTTTGCTGTTTACCTATTTTATATATAGTAGTGTGTATGTGAATCCCATTCTCCTAATTTATCCCTCCCCCTTTCTCCTTTGGTGACCATAGGTTTGTTTTCTGTGTCTATTTCTAGATCCCTAAACAAAACTTTGAAAATGCCTTTTTTTTTTTTTCCCCCTGAGCTATTACTTTTTTCTCCTCTCCTCTCTGTGGCCAACTTTGTTAACAAAATCATGTTACTTATTGCTTCTCCTTCCTTTCATCACTTTCACTCCTGAGTCCCATTCGGTTTCTACCACCAGCGCTCCTTGTTGGCAGTGAGTTACTGGTTGATGGTCTGATGGGCACCTCCCAGCCCATGTGACTGAGCTCACCTCCAGCCTGAGTCCTGGACTGTTTTCTGTTCTTTCCTCCCCTTCCTTGTTCAGGGGATCCCACCTTCAATTCCAAAACAGCACACTGTCCTGTTACCGCTTCTACGTCTGAAACTCCATCTACTGTGTCATCTAAGTCCTGACCCATCTTCTTGCAAACTCTTCCTCAGTGACCTTCCACTACCAAACTGCTAATATCTCAATCTTTATTTCTAGTCTAGACCTTCCTCTCCAGTTCTAGACCCAGGTAGGAAAATGCCTTCTCGATTTGGCCAATTATTTTTCCATAATCACCTCCAACTCGACAGGTTTCAGACAGCGTTCATCATCACGGCTCTTCCTCGGATCCACCCATCCTGAGCCCTCAGTCTTAACGAATGAGTTCAGATACATTCTGGATGCCAACCCAACATCTGTTCCTTATCAGCACTCCTTCTCTTATTCCACGTGTCCAATCAGTGATGTCATGAGGATATTATCAGTTTACGGTCACTCAAATCCACCTCTTCCTTTTCCTTCTCTGATGCCCTTGACCTCAAGTCTAGACCTGCAGGGCATTTCATGTCCAACAGCTTCATAGCCGGTGTCCCTGCTTCTGTACTTGCCAGTCTCTCCCTGCCTTCTGCACAAGGCAGCCTTACTCCTGGGTTTAAAGTTATGTGAGAGCTTTTCTTATTGTCTTCATGGTAAAAATCAAAATGTTTAGAAAGGCATCCATGGTTCTACATCATTCAGCCTAAAACTTAGCAGAAGGATGGCCACACTGTGAATATTTTAGGCTCTGAAGATGAGGTCTCTGATGGAGCTACTCAACTCTGCTGTCGCTGTACAGAAAGCCATAGGACACACGTAAATAAACAGGCGTGGCTGTGCTTCTATAGAGGTTTCTTCACAGATCTCGGCTTCAGGCCAGATTTGGTTACCAGGCTGGAGCTGACCACCCCCTACCTGCTCCTCTGGCTTGACCCTCATCTTCCCCTGCTTCCCATGTCACGCTCCAGCCGACATAAACTGTTTTCAGCTCCGTGACCTGTCATGAGTTTTCTTGCCTCTAAGTCTTTGCATCTGCAGTTTCTTCTCTCTCCTGGAAGAATATTCTTCTAAACTTCTTCAAGTATATAATTCTTATTTCTGTTTCAAAATTCAGCGTAGATAGGACACCTTCAAGGAAGGCTTCCTCACCTTCTCCCACACCATCTTCCATATGTTACCATACAAATTTTCACACACTATTATAATCATTATTTTAATTGCCTTTACCTCCCTTCCAGTGTGATGTCCCTAAAGGCAGGGACTATGGCTTTGCTCTGATTATTTTCCAAGATAGCCAAATAGTCTTCTCTTTGATACGTGTCATAAACTCTTGTTAGTGAACGAGTTAAAACACGACCATGTGTTTTCAAATCCATTCATGATCAGTCCAGATTAGGAGAGAGGATTCTTAGTTGCTTCTTAGCAAGGGAATCTATCACGGTCAGTAAATTTCAAATCTCTCCATGTCGGCCACTTTAGCCTCCATTACTACATGAGGTCACAAGCTAATAGCTGTCATCCTTAACTGTTTCATGGGGATAAACTTTTCAGAAAAAAAAAATTAAAAAGATGTGGCCTCATCTAAAGGAACTATATCATAATGTCACACATTTTGGAGAATATTCAAGGATCAAGATTCTGTTTCTCAAGATACCTGAATTTGTGGACAAAAATCAGCTCTACAACAGAAGGATTAATTTTTAAAATAGCCATCACTGAAAATACAATAGGAAAAAGGAGGTTTCAGTTCGTTGGTATTAAAGAGAAACATGTCAATTAGAAAAACAAGCGAAACTGAAAGCAAGCTAGTGTAAAATATTTTGATCAAGAAAACACTTTCACACAAGTTTCTTTGGTTAGGAAATGTATTTGTATGTAACAGTGAATTTACTTCATTTCAAAATGAAGAAGTTGTTTTAGATATGTTATCATCAGATAGATAGCCCTGGAATAAAGTAGTACTCTTCCATACAGCAAAGAATAAAATATCTACATTTTCAGTGGCCATTGCAGCCTTAACCCAGCTGGCTATGTTTTCCCCATAAACCTTTCTTTTTATCAGCCACATGTTTTGGACCTCACCTGTCAGTAACGGTGTGAGGTGCATTGAGAGCTCTGATTCTGCACTGGACTTGGTACATACATAATATCATTTATGAGCTATGTAACTATATACAAATTACTTAACCTTTTCTGTCTGTTTTTCCAGCAGATAGCCATTGACAATAAGTGTGACATTATTTCCAGTCACATTATTTTTTGGAATCATTTCTGCCATTGCCAGAATACAATTTATATAATGCAATGAAACCATTTGGTTGGCAAAACGTCATGTAGGGTTTACCCTGATTAAAATAATAATAGCAAAGATAACAATAACAATAATAGCAAAAGCTCATATAGTGCTTACTATATAACAAACATTCTGAACACTTTACAAGTATTCATTCATTTAAAGTCCGTTCACAGACCCTGCAATTTACGGTGGTGGTTACTATTATCTTCCCCAGATGAGGAAATTAAATTATGGAGAATTTAGGAAACTTTCCCAAAGTCACACAGTGTCAAAGCTGGGATTCAAACCCAGGCGTCCAGCTTCCAAATGTATGTACTTCAATACTACACTCTAGTGACTCCCAACCATTAAATAGAATGTCTGTTCTGGAGTGTGAAAGCTACTTTTCATTTTTATGGACCCAATCCACATTCAAATAATGAAGAGAACAAGAATGGATTGAAAGTGTATGATAAATGGTTGCTATTTTACTGTCAGTGAACCAAATTCCAATTCAAACACTAGAAGCCACTGGCCTGTTTCTAATAAAAATGGAATACAAAATAAAGCATAAATCACCCAAACTCTTATAAAGAACTTCCTTAAAATCAGCATGTAAAGGAATAGAGCCTCTATATTTGCAAAAAGCAATAAAAGAAGTAAAATATATGCTCAGATCGCCTTGGCATACATGCCATTCTAAAACCTGATAAAATGTCTGTGGTGGAAAGTAATCTTTGGGAAATTGAAAAACAGTTATTACCTTCTCTGCTGGCAGGCAGGAAAAACAGAAGTACCCTGAAATGGCACACAGAAGAGATTAGCGTGTTCATTGAGGATATTCGAAATTGCAAAGAAAGGTAATATACTGCCTTCTGCATTAGCATTCAAACAGCTCCTTGAGGGAAATGGAAATGCTGTAGTTTGTGTAGCTGGGATGAACTTTGTGTCGTCCTTGGTGTTGATCACCCAAACACGTGGTAAGGCTGTACTTCTTTCATTTGAACGTGAGGGAAATGGTCTGACGTGTGTCACTTCTGGGCACCAGCTTTAAGCACCTCTGCACTTTGGGCCACATTTCCTTCCTCTGCTGCAATGACCACAGATGGACATAGCAAGCAGCTGTCTGTCTGCCAGACTGAGACCCTCCTGGAACCCCTGAGAAATGCATTTCTGTTGTGTTAAGTCTGTGGGATTTAGGACTTGGCTGTGGGTGAGGTGCTTCATCACAACCTAACCTAACAAATACACACTGACCTCCACAACTTCAGGTTGCAAAAGAAAAATGAAAGTTAATTCCTTTATTTTCTATCACGGAACCAGAAACCAGAAGTTAACTTGAAGCCTCCATCTTATCGGGTTGGCAGTAAATTGAATGTTATTCTATATTGGAGTTCACTTCCATTTCCTAAATTTTATCAGTATTCTGATATTTTATGCAACAATTTAATGTCAGGTCATCCCCTTTGGTCTTCTCTTCCAGATGGTTATCTCTGGTTAAGACCATTCAGGGCTATCTGACATTGAACAGTGAATGGATAAAGGAGATGTGGTACACATATACAATGGAACATTACTCAGCCATTAAAAAGAATGAAATAATGCCATTTTGCAGTGACATGGATGGACCTAGAGATTATCATACTGAATATTAAGTGAAGTAAGTCAGACAGAGAAAGACAAATATCATATAATATCACTTATATGTGAAATCTAAAAAAAAATTGATACAAATGAACTTATTTACAAAGCCAAAACAGACTCATAGACTTAGAAAATGAACTTACGGTTACTGGGAGTGGGGGGAAGGATAGATTGGGAGTTTGGGATTGACAGGTACGCACTGCTATATTTAAAATGGATAATCAACAAGGACCTGCTGTAGAGCCCAGGGAACTCTACTCAATATTCTGTAATAACCTAAATGGGAAAAGAACTTGAAAAAGAATAGATGCATGTATATGTATAACTGATTCACTGTGCTGTACACCTGAAACTAACACAACATTGTAAATCAACTATGCTCCAATATAAAAAAAATAAAATAGAAAAAAGACTTGACTGTCCTCATAAATCCTGTTTGTATCCAATAATCTTGTTGGATGGTGGGAACCCTGCTCCCCCCTGGGTGCATGAAGGCTGGGGAAAAATAAAATAAAAGCAGAGAGCAGAGAGCTATCTCCTGACACCCTTGTCTTCATTTCAGGTCCTGTCTCTTTGTATGTTTAACACCTGTAACAGGTAAGAGTCCAAGTGTTACGGGGACCTGAGCATATACAGTTTGAAATGCTCTCTTTGATCAAAGGGAAATATAAATATAATTTCTTTATCTTGATCTGGGTGGTGATTACAAGGATACATGTATTAGGAGGAATTCACTTAGGGTTTGTGTATTCTGCCATCTGAAGGTTATATGGCAAGAAAAAGTTTAGGAAAAAAAAATATGATTTTGAAATTAGGCTCAGGACTTTGCAAGCCTTCCCTGTGGCTGAAAGCCCCAAAGGGTCAGTTTCATGAGTGTCCAGGTAGAGCAGTGCCTCTGACCTTGAGGCCTCTGTCCTGACCTCTGTTGCCCTCTGTCAAGGTAAATTCACTGGCTCTTGTCCCAGGATAATCCTCCCCGGAAGCAGGGAAATTCAAGAAGAAAAGTCAGAAAGGGGCTTGTCCTTAATCTCCCCCGAGGCGAGGGAGCTTGCAGTCCATCGATTGGGAGTGGAGAAAGGATGATTATACTGAGAACGGTGAGAATTAATGTCCAAGTAAATGACCCTGTCACATACAGATGTAAGGAGAGAGCTGCGTATATCCTGTAGAATTGCATTGCAATCAATCTTGCCCATTGTCACCTGAAATACCACATTTTTCTTTAAATCAAAGGCCAAAAGAATCTTATCTAGAACACATTTTAACACTGGTACACACCACCTTGGAATGTCTATAATTATAAGAGAAATTGAGAACAATGCAGGGTTGTTCCATACGTATACTTATTTCTCTTACAGTGGTTAAAGGGAAACATAATACATACAAGGGGCAGCCCATTAATAATGACATTCCTTGACTTAATTCTATAATATCATAAAGAAAACTGTTTTTTTCTAGATGACTTCAAAAATTTATTTTTTTCATTTACTTTACTGAAGTATAGTTAAATTGCAATGTTGTGTTAATTTCTGCTTTACAGCAAAATGATTCAGTTATACATATATATATTCTTTTTCATATTCTTTTGCATTATGGTTATTCACAGGATGCTGAATATAGTTCCCTGTGAAGAAAACTTTTAACATAAGTGAAAGTTAGAGATCTAAAAGAGGGTAAAATATTTATACTGTTAACTAGAAAATAATCATCACTTAGGGTTCTGAAGCAATGACAAATCCTCTATTGTTTGATTTTGAAGTATCTATAAATGTCAAAACTGGCTTTTATTCCGCACTTGACTTTCCCAGAAGAACAGAATTATGAATTCTGTATTAAATGTACAATTTCCTAAAGGCAGGTAGAAAAGCAAGCTTTCCAAAGTCTCCCACCATGGGCCCAATATTGGTTCAATAAATTTCAAACTTTGGAAGTAACTTTGCTATAATCATCAGTGGTCTTAGTGGCTGGGTCAGTCAGACTGATTCCTTTATTTACATTTTGCTTATTTGTTTACATGCCTCTGGCAAACCTTTCTACCTTGAAAGAATTCTGTACTTTGTTAGTGAATTTGACTTTATTACAAACATGCTTCCTGTCTTATACAAATAGCATTAATCTAAGATACAATTTTATTTCCAACACAGGTAATTGGTTCTAGTATCTTCGTAGCAAGAATGTCATAAAACATTGCATATCCCCCTTTGTGATCAGGATTTGTGCAGACAAATAGTTACTAGCTCAAAATTATTTAAGATATTAAATGTCATGGCAAATACTGAGATTCAAAGCAGGAAATTGGTACTAGGTATAAATTGACTGAATATTCATAGAGAAGACTCCTAAAAGGTCTGCTCTTTAAAATGGCTTTAAATTCTAATTGAAAACTTGAATGCAGATAGTAATTTTTCACACATGACTTGTATAACTAGTAGTTTTAGAAAGTTTTAGAAATTAACACCAAAAATACAAATGACTGACTCCAGAATGTTATTATTTAGGGCTTCCCTAGTGGCGCAGTGGTTGAGAATCTGCCTGCCAGTGCAGGGTACACGGGTTCGAGCCCTGGTCTGGGAAGATCCCACATGCCGCGGAGCAGCTGGGCCCGTGAGCCACAACCACTGAGCCTGCGCATCTGGAGCCTCTGCTCCGCAACAAGAGAGGCCGCGATAGTGAGAGGCCTGCGCACCGCGATGAAGAGTGGCCCCCACTCGCTGCAACTAGAGAAAGCCCTCGCACAGAAACTAAGACCCAACACAGCCAAAAATAAATAAATAAATAGAATGTTATTATTTAATGAGCAAGGCACTGACAATCTCAAAAGTAATTGTTAGCACCATGCACTTCTTTTTTAATTTATTTATTTATTTATTTTTGGCTGTGTTGGGTCTTCGTTGCTGCACACGGGGTTTCTCTAGTTGCGGCGACTGGGGGCTGCTCTTCGTTGCGGTGTGCGGACTCTAGGCACGTGGGCTTCAGTAGTTGTGGTGCATGGGCTTAGTTGCTCCGCAGCACGTGGCATCTTCCCGGACCAGGGCTCGAACCCGTGTCTCCTGCATTGGCAGGCGGATTCTTAACCACTGTGCCACCAGGGAAGTCCCAGCACCACGCATTTTAGAAGCTTTCTGGAAATACGGTACTTACGGTCTCAGGTGCACTAGCAAAAGATACGGCTTCAGCTTCAGGTACCATATTATTTGAGAAAGTGAAGGCGGCTTTGCATGTTGGCTAGAAGTTAGGGATCTCTCTCCTTCTCTCTCTCTCTCTTTCTCTCATTCCCTAACAAAACAGTAAAAGAACACTAAACAGAAACACCTGGTTGGCCTCTGGGACTTGACTAGTTCACTAGAAAAGTTCAAAGCTCTTTGTAAACATTTTGCTGCCCGACTAGTAATTAAACTACGTCAACTATTTCCTGAGCGTACTGCTCACCTATGAAAGTGAATTAACTCTCTCCACGCATTGGGGTATCATTAGGGCACTATTACTTTATTATATGCATAACGGTCATACCTTTAGAAGTTTTATCAGTTGAACTATGAAAATAAACAGAGACCCAGGGGCTCAGAACCTAAATGAACCTTGGAACTTCAGTGTAAATAGAACAAATGAAACAGCCATTCAGGCTACTAAGAATGCTATCATATCTATTATCGCAGTACATAATGCGCATATAGAAGTCATTAAAATTTTAACAAGATGACAACGCTCTAACATTGTTTATGTGGCAATGTAGCTTTTTTCTCCACAAATCCATATTTTAAATAAAATATTAGCATTCCTAGGAGAGCTGAAGAGAAAATAGTAGACGGTAAAGAAAATATAACCAGAGAGTATAAAGTTAAATTAAAAAATAAAATGTAAAAATATTAAATTTTCATTAAGTTATTTGTAAAAATAATGTGTACTTACTGTTTAAAAGAAAGTCATCTAACTGTAAAGTCGTTTTGATTATAAAATGGCTATTTGCATATGGTTTAAGACAGAAACAGTACCTAAATGCGGAGTCAAATATTAATGTTATATGAGGAATGTTTAAAATAAAAACAATACCTAAACACAGAGTAAAAATATAATGTCCCATTTTCTTCTTCCCCAATCAATTCCCCAAATTAGCCTAAGTGTTTCATGGATATTATTCCAGACATATTCTTCATTAACTCTATATATACATTTAAGCATATTAACTAAGATAATGCTTTAACACAGATGAGTTCATACAATACATGCTATTCTGACACTAACACACTTTTACTTGGTAATATAGTGTAGATATTTTTCTATATTAATTTATAATATTTTACCTCATTCTTTATAAGGACTACTCAGTGATCCATTGTATGAATATAACACATTTATTTAAACAATCTCCTAGTGATTAAGATTCAGATTATTTTCAAGTATTTTTTCCTCCAATGCTGGAGAATATTTAATCAATAATGTGGGTACACACTACTGTATATAAAATAGGTAAACAACTAGGACCTACCGTACAGCACAGGGCACTATATACAATACCTTGTAATAACCTATCATGGAAAGTAAGCTGAAAAAAAAAAAATATATATATATATATATATATCTGAATCACTTTGCTGTACACTTGAAACTAACACAACCTTGTAAATCAACTATACGTCAATAAAAAATAATAATAATGTGGGTATAACCATAAAACTTCAAAAATGGAATTGATATATCAAACAGTTTGAGCCTTTTAAATATTGAAATTACTGTTGCATTGCTTTCTCATGAACTCTGTGATGGTCCTTCTTTCTCCCAACACTGCTAATACCAAGTATGATTGATTTGGGTAAGCTCTGCAAGTTTGATAGCTAAATATCCATACCTCAATATTTATATATTTATACATATTTTGATTGATGCTATGCATTATTAGCCATTTATATTTCTTTTCTGTTCTACAGAGGTTAATCCTTTTTCTTCTGATGTGTAAGTGCTTTTTATATGAAGAATATGTTTGCATCTTTTGTATAAAAATTGAATAAAATTTGTATGTTTTGAAATTTGTACTTTTATTTTTCCCAATTTTATACTTTGGGATATGGAATTATGTGTGCTATATATATGTTCTTTTGTGATATATGTGCTCTTAAAGACAATTTTATTGAAATATAGTCAATGTACAGTATCATGTTAGTTTCAGGTATACTACATATTGATTTGGCATTTGCATAAATTATGAAATGATCACCATGAAAGTCTAGTAACCATCTGTCCCCATACCAAGTTGTTACAATATTACTGACCATATTCCTTACACTGTACATTACATCTCGGTGGCTTATCTTATAACTGGACATTTATCCCCTTCAGCTACTTCACCCAGGTCCCCATCCCTCTTCCCTCTGGCAACCACCCATTTATTCTCTATATCTAGAGTCTGTTTTTGTTTTGTTTGTTTGCTTTTGTATTAAAATTCTCTCTTTATCTTTAAGTTTTGCCATTTTAATTAGAAAGTGTCTTGGTGTGGACTTCTTTGAGTTCATCTTGTTTGGGACTCTCTGTGCTTCGTGGACCTGAATGTCCACTTCTTTCCCCAGGTTAGGGCAGTTTTCAGCTATTATGTCTTCACAAAATTCTCTGCCCCTTTCTCACTCATGGATATCAATGCTCTCAATCAACAGTCTTCTCTGCTGACACATTCTTACATCTCTTCCTGAAAGATAGATCCAAAATTACTATATGCTTATAAAAAATTGTCCCAGGATTAACCCTCTTTAATCCTTAAGTTCTGGCCTAATCTTTCTAATCATCAAGTTACCAGTGATCTTCAAAAGGGCAAATTTCATAATTATTTCTCTGTATCCACCCTTTCATGAATATTTGAACCCCTTCATCAGCCTCAAGGTTGCATCTCAAGTGCAGAAATGGCTGAGGCATGTGGTCTAGACCTTGGTTACGTCCCTTACTGAGTGACTCTGGATGAGATATTCCATGTATTTCAGCTGCTGTGTCATCACTTGTAAAAGGTGGACACTAATTCTACCTAGAAGTGTTGTTTTCAGGATTAATGACCATGGACTAGGTGCTCAATAAATGGCACTTTTATTGTTTCCAAGGGAATCACATCTTCACGCACAGTGCATTTACTTAACACGACCCCAAACTGATTCATTTTCCCCAAATTATTCCAATATCAAAGGCTAGAAATCTTTGAGTCAATCATTTACACTCTTTCCTCTTTCTGTTACTTCTTACAACTTACATTAAACTTCTGTGTAAATCACTCACGCATAATTATTATTCACCGTATTCCTGGCTACTGTGCCACTTCAAGCCAATGCCTTGCAGATGGATTCCACAGTAAAAGCCCTCCTCCCTGACTCTAGGCTTCAAAAGCGTAAAAACCATTTTATAAACTGCAAATTTGTTAGTAAAACTGGTAATAATGTCATTTTTAGGCCACACATTACACTTTCATTATATTTAGTGTCTATCTCCTTAATAAC
Source organism: Balaenoptera ricei (assembly GCF_028023285.1). Lineage (NCBI taxonomy): Eukaryota > Metazoa > Chordata > Mammalia > Artiodactyla > Balaenopteridae > Balaenoptera > Balaenoptera ricei. The sequence goes on along the minus strand of NC_082643.1, from coordinate 315,886 downwards.
ATCTAAAAATTTAAAAGTCCTCAGGGTTGTGCATGGGTTAAAGATATACAAATAGGAAGTGCTGAACAAAGATACAGACTCAATTCTAACTCAAAATGATAGACTATGCTATCATTTATTATTAAGTAGGCAAGATTTAAATAATAAAGATATATATAATGTAAAATATATAAAGATATAAATTATATACGTAATTATTATTTTGTATCAGATTCATCTTTCAACATCGCTTTTGTGATGTCAGTTCCCACCTCAGGTAAGTAAACGTTTTCCTCTTTTCTACTACATCATATCTAAATGTAGGTGCCCAGATAACCTTGCTGAATCTCAGCAATCCAATCTCATGTTCCTCAAATCCCCAATAAATTCTTCTCCTTTGGTTATCCTGATATCACCACTCTCCACTGGTAAGCACCGCTCATAGAAAGATATGCAATTGTCAAACAAATGGGACACTTTTCAGCGTGAGAAAGGACACTACTGAAATTGAGAACAGGACAATAGTCATATTCAGGTTGATTCCATGCAAAACAGAACGTGTGGTCAACTCTACATCTTCACACCCTCCCTGGGCCTTGAGAACATTTCTCCTCTGATTCACACGTATGACATGCGTCCTGTAAAACCTGGCCCAGATCCTGCCCTCTCCAGACATCTTTTGTCACTTAGATTTATCTTTATTCTGAACCCCTTAAGCATCCAAGCCACTTGTCTACTCTGTGGTCCTGGCTGTGAGCTCCTTCGTGGAAGATGTTGGTTAACCATCTCATGCAGTTTTCCAGAGCCCATCCAGTGTAGGGCAAGCAACGGATATTCAGCCACTACTTGTGGAATTAATTGGATAAGTCTTTCAACTTCAAATCCCCCATCGTTAGCTGGGGAGAGCGAGAGAAGATTAATTGTAATTAGTTATAATTTAAGCTTAATAATTAAGGAATAATTTAACTGATTCCCTTCTAAAGGGAGCTTAATCTAGAAGCAAATTGGGGGCACAGAATGCATATATTTTAATAAAATTAAATTGAGGGTCAGAACATGGAGTGCTGTCAGGAAGGACGGATCTGGTGTAAAAACTTCTTAAGCTGATACCAGGCAAGAAGTCTCCCTTCTGAATTAAAAAAAAAAAAAGAAAAGGAAAGGAAAAAAAAAAAAATAACAGCATAGGAAACAATGCCAAGAATCAGCTAAAGACAAATTCTCCCTATTTCAGAGTTTTTCTCAGGCTGGCACTGTTTAAACTCTTTCTTTCTACCCAAACACAACAGCGTCTCTACTTACTCTCCAGAGGTTGTTTGGACGTTTGCTGCACTCTGTCTGTCCCACCTGCCCAGGTTGTGAGGTCTTTTTACCTCCTCATATACGCCATAAACCACAATGTCAGTGTGAATGATCCTGTACTTGAGCTTGAGATTATGGTTCACAGAAGAAGCAGATCAAACTCCCAAGAATCCTGGTAGTAAAACAGGAGCTGTCTCGGTAATACCACGCTTCCAGAACTTGAGACCAGCTGTCACCAGGCAAGAGCATTCCTCCGCAAAGAATATGTCCTGTTCTGAGCACATTGCAGCTAAATGCATATAATCCAAACTCATTTTAAAAGCTGCTGGGTCAAGGGTTGGTGTTAAATTCTGTACAACTGATAAAAGCACTACCGTTGGATTTCCCAGGCTCAAGTAAACACGATTGCAACCTTCCTCAACTTTCTTTCCAGTTATAGAACTGCACTTCATTTGAAAATTGGTACATTATCTCACTCTGGTCATTTTCTGTGAGTAATCTCGGGACTGTTTAACTTCACTGAAGACAGGAAGTAGAATGAAAGCAATTTTGGCCAGGCATAGCTGTATAGAAAAACAATGCAATTCTCTGAGCAAGATATCTCATTGAATAGATGCTAAAAACTAATCTTCCTATTCAATAAAAATATATACGCAGCCTCATGTCTTTTCTGATTAACTGAGATAAAAAGGCTTTAGCTTCTCACATTTAGCTAATGGGCCATTCATTTAGCATTCAAATTAATAAGCAAAATGCCAACACTACTGATTTTTATTTATTTATTTATTTTATTGAAGTATAGTTGATTTACAATGTTGTGTTAATGACTGCTGTACAGCAAAGTGACAGATAGAATATATATAGAATATATATAGTATATATATAGAATATATATATAGAACATATGTATATAGAATCTATATATCTAGAATATATATATTCTTTTCCATTATGGTTTATGATATTGAATGTAGTTCCCTGTGCTGTACAGTAGGACCTTGTTGTTTATCCATCCTATATATACTAGTTTGCATCAGCTAACCCCAAACTCCCAATCCATCCCTTGGCAACAACAAGTCTGTTCTCTATGTCTGTGTGTCTCTTTCTGTTTCATAGTAAGGTTCATTTGCCAACACTACTGATTTTATATTAAATCAAAAGAAGACTTCTAAAATAATGTTTATCTTGCTCTTATAATTTAGATTTTAAAAATTAATAACTGCCTACACAGTAATCTGAGTAATCGCTAGCCCATTCTAGATAATAGAAAAAGGAAATGATAAGGAATTCATGCTGTTTTGCACGTGTCTATATTTGTATTTTATTTCTTCTCTGTGTGCACAGTGAGATCGACCATTTTCATTTGTCAACAAATGCCTGTCTCCCTTACGTGATGGGAGGGCAGAGCTCCAGATACTGTTTGGAAGCCTCTTGTTAGCATATAAACTGCAAGGTGTCAACATCCTGCAGCTCCTTATCTCCAGGTAAAGAGATGACATTTCAGGAGAGAAATGTCATCAGCCTTTCTTACCAATGGCTGTTCAGCAATCTGTGTAAGCTGGTTCTCGGGGGAAAGGAAAATGCCGGAACCCATGGACCAGCGGATGCTCTAATTCGGGCTGTCTACTCTCAGTCTGGCTTGTGGCTTGAGTCATTTAGCTCTAATCCATTTCAGCAGCTGTGTTACAGCTGTTCATTGTGTGCATCTGGCAGCACGTGCAAGTGAGTTACAGATGTCACACCATGATATGACCTTGACCAAGTAGGAACTAGCGGCACAATGTAATTAAAGACTTCTGCTTTCAAATGTGCTCTCATGAATCTGGCTTCTTCTTCCCTATTTCCTTCTAGTAGCATGGATTTATTAAATTTTTGAAAGAAAAAAGTAACTCGTTGTTTGTAGACAATTGAGAAAGTAAAATAACAAAAAGGAGAAAATAAAACTGTCTACTATCTCTAACTATTGCCATTCTGAGGAATTTTGTCTGGGATCTTCTCTATTTATATATGCAATAACATGATATGCATGTGAGTGTATTTATATATACATCTGAGTAGTGCATGTTTTTAGAAAATCTAGGTTACATTGACTGTGCAGTTTTATATACTACTGTTTTACTTTTCTAACTCTTAGACGTACGTATATTTTCCTTCAGTCACATCTAAATTACTTCTTCACGTATAGGCGTGCAATAAATGGTCTGGAGCCTGGTTCTCAGGATTCTTAGGTACGTGTACAAGGCAGAGTCCCTTGTAAAATGTCAGGTCAGTGGGGTAGGCGAGCTGTGAGGTTCAGCTGCGACCCCCCGACCCTGAGCACCACCCCCCTTTATAAAGGGCTGCGCTGGTGACGCTGGTACAGGTGTGAATAATTCCTGAGGGAGTCTCTGCCACTAACGAGTGGAATGTGACCTCTCCAGGCCCGTCTCTCCTGAGTGAGGGAACACAGTCACAGTCGGGGGCGGAGAATGCACCACCCAGCTTTCCCCTCCTGCTTGCAGAAATCAAAAGGGAAATTACACCCTCCAACCTTTATCTCTCACCTCCTGTCCAGATGAAGTCTGCTTACCGTGCTGAGCATGATATTCTAGAAGGAATAGGCAAATATAAATGCCCACAAGCAACTTTTTTTCCGCCCTTCTCCTTCAGGTTATTTGTTTGCTTTCCTAGAATCCGGGAGTATGTTCTCATTAACCATATATATGGTTATATATTTTTAATAAAAGCTTATAAATATTTAATATAATATCAATATAATATATATTATTTTAAATTATAGATTGACTTCTTGCTTTGAAATGTCTAGCATCCATTATAATATCTAGTACTAGCTTCTGAAAATAAGAAAGTTTTGTTACTAAACAAATTATATGGTGATAATTATAATCAGTTTGTTCAATAGACCAATACCTACACTTGAAAAACACATACACTATGTATGTACACTCTACTTTTTATGTTAAAGAAGTACTTTAGAAAACGATGCCATCTAAAAACACATACATGTCAATATATATATTTAATGTCATAGATATTAACTATATTAGATATATTAATATATACAGACAGTTAATAAAATAATAATGGTATACCACAGTTTAAAGGCATTAGGAATCCCTTTGCTGAAATAAACTCTATGAAAAATCCTTTTATAGACTTACAGAACTCTGGTATAGTAAATGAATCCTCCTGTTTTCTTTGTGTATTTTTGGATGAGTACTATTTTTTGTAGATTAAATTTCTTAAAACTCATGCTATAAATTTGGTAGGAAACCAATATCATTTTGGAGGCCGATTGATCTTTTCTTATGTCTCTGAACTTCCCTTGCTGGTCTCCCTTAGGAAGTCCTGTTCTTTAAGTAGTGAAGATTCAATCCTCAGAACTCTTTAAGTTCCCCATGGTCCTCTCCCATCAATTCCAGTACCACTTATGCAGTGATAACTCCCCAATCTCTATCACCACTTCGGACTCCTTTCCTGGGTGTCACATTTGTATATCTAAGTATCCGCCCCTCATCCCACTGACTACCTGAAAGCCCAGCGGGGTCCTGGTGTGGCTCCCACCAGCTCACACAAGTCCACTGTAGAACACAGGTGTTGTTAAGGACTAAATTATGTAAAATTACAGTTAAATCAATTATATTAGAAACAGAAATATTAAACATGTCAACCCATCACTTCTGAATTACTTTATTATTCTAGTCTTGTCTTTGCCCTTGAGGTTATTTTCCACTGTCATATTTGCATAGAGGAACTATTAATACTATACAGTGGTGTGCTAACATAAGTCTTCCCAACCCCGTGGTCAGGGACGGGGTGTTTGTTTCTTGAAATGAGTCACTTGAGACTAGTGACACCAGGGAAATGGACAAAATTTGCAAAGCCAGGCTTTCCTTTTTCCTGGAAAGCTGATTGTGAAGCATTTACCACCAGACTGCTGCTTAGACCAAGGTCAGTCTCTGCAGGTCACTGGTCTTCTTGCCTTGGACGCCTCCCTTCAGCCCTTCTTGCCCTGGATGCCTCCCTTCAGCCCTTCTTGCCCTGGACGCCTCCCTTCAGCCCTTCTCCTGATCCACAGTGTGTTTCTGAGAAGCCAGGTCTGGAGGATGCATCCTGCAGACTCCCAGGACCACTCGCTGGTCCAGCTGATTTCTGCCAACGAGAGCACCTCCAGGAAACTGTCGGATGAAGAAAAGCAAAAAGCATGCAAGCATTGCGACAGCAATGTCTCTTTTCTGCAGCTCTAGATCGTGCCAGAGACACCCACATAGTTCTTGCTTCCGAAGGGTAATCTTGGTTCTAGTAGCATCATCCCTTCTTTGTCCCTACAGACGTGCGAAGCAGCAACTTCCTGCCATGAGCAAGTGTATGTATCGTCCTCCATCTGATTAGGAGGCAGAAGTTTAATATTAAAGAATCAATGATGAAGCTGTGAGAGGAGAGTCGCTCTAAAGATGTGGAAGAACCTCTAACGGGAGCCCCCGAGCCGTGGAGCGAAGGAAAGAAAGACAGACTTGCAGAGGATCCTCCCCGAGGCTGGGTTCTGACCTCGGTGGAGGTGTGGTTACAGCCCACGGGAGGGCAGAAGCGTCTGTTGGGTAGCCCAGGCCAGAGCTGGTCTCTGGTCACCAAAAGGAGCAGGAAATAAACCTCCTGGACAAAGGCGAGCCAGGCGGGTGGGTGAAGGCACAGACAGGGTCCCATGGTGCCGGGGGCAGAGGAAGATGCCTTGGGAGGATCTCTCCGAGCTTGGGCTGGGCCAGTGAGGTCGCCGCAGGGGCTGTGCCCTCGGGGATGTGGCTGGACAGAGCCCTAGGGATGTCCTCCCTCCCCGCAGCAGGAGCCAGGAAGGGGGAGGGAATTCACAGCCAGGCCACCCCAGTCGGGAAGGTGTGTAACGTCACCCCAGTGCGCTCTGTTGGCAAAGCCTGATGTCAGGGCTATGCTCAAAGCCAGCCGGCCATTACTGGAGAGCAGGTGCTGAGGGGTAGGGTTGGAGCTAAGAGGTAAGTCATTGGAACCGGCACAGTCCATGATGTGCTCCTGGCTGGGGTCGGTTGATAAAATTCTCTCAGTTAAGGCCTTCACTTTACAGTGTTGTCTCCTGCTATAATCGCTTCCTATCATCCAGTTAAAAACAAGTCAGAATGTCTCAGTTGATGATTCCCAGCCCCTCAGGCCTTTGTCTTCATTTAACAACTGTCCTGCATGTGCCGTCCACTTCCTGGTTTCACAGCATCACACTGATTCATACTAATCCACACATCCTACTAATCCATATCCTTATCCTCTATCTCATGGAATATTGCATTCATCCTTTAAATAAGAAATGACTAAGGCAGAACACTCTGACATAAATCATAGCAATGTTTTTTGGTTCTCTCTCTTAAGGCAAAAGAAATAAAAGCAAAAATAAACAACTGGGACCTAATCAGACTTGAAAGGTTTTGCAAACCAAAGAAAACCATTGGCAAAAGAAAAAGACAACCTATGGAATGGGAGAAAATATTTGGAAATGATGTGACTGACAAGGGGTTAATATTCAAAATTATACAGCTCATACAACTCAATAGCAAATAAATAAATAATAAATACAACGCCCAATCCAAAAATGGGCAGAAGACCTGAACATACATTTTTCCAAAGAAGACATACATATGGCCAGCAGACACATGAAAAGATGCTCAACATCACTAATTAGTAGAGAAATGCAAATCAAAACAATGAGATATCATCCCACACTGGTCAGAATGACTATCATCAAAATGTATACAGATAACAAATGCTGGAGAGGGTGTGGAGAAAAGGAAACCCTCTTGCACTGTTGGTGGGAATGTAAATTGATACAGCCACTATGGAGAACAGTGTGGAGGTTCTTCAAAAAACTAAAAATAGAACTAACATATGACCCAGCAATTCCACTCTTGGGTATATATCCAGAAGAAATGAAAACACTAATTCAAAAATATACATGCACCACAAAGTTAATAGCAGCATTTATTTACAATTGCCAAGATGAGGAAGCAACCCAAGTGTCCATCAGCAGATGAATGGATAAAGAAGATGTGATATGTATGTATGTATAACAAAATATTACTCAGCCATAAAAAAAGAAAATAATGCCACTTGCATTATTTTATGCAATGCCACTTGCATTATTTTATGCAATGCCACTTGCATTATTTTATGCATGTCCACATGGATGGACCTAGAGAATATTATGCTTACTGAAATAAGTCAGAGAAAGACAAATACTGTGGAATATCAATTGTATGTGGAATCCAAAAAACAAAGCAAGCAAACTAGTGAATATAACAAAACAGAAAAAGACTCACAGATATAGAGAATGAACTAGTGATTACCAGTGTGCAGAGGAGAAAGGGGAGGGGCAAATTAAAGGATGGGAATAAGATACAAACTGCTAAGTATAAAATAGATAAGCAACAAGGATACATTGTACAGCACAGGGAATTATAGCCATTACCTTGTAACAACCTAAAATGGAGTATAATCTGCAAAAATACTGAATCATTATGCTGTACCCTTGAAACAAATATAGTATTGTAAATCAACTGTACCTCAATAAAAGAAAATCATGGGGAGACCTTCAAAATGGTGGAAGAGTAAGATGTGGATATCACCTTCCTCCCCACAAAGGCATCAGAAATACATCTACATGTGGAACAACTCCTACAAAACACCTACTGAACGCTGGCAGAAGACCTCAGACCTCCCAAAAGGCAAGAAACTCCCCACGTACCTGGGGAGGGCAAAAGAAAAACGAAATAACAGAGACAAAAGAATAGGGACGGGACCTGCACCAGCGGGAGGGAGCTGTGAAGGAGGAAAGGTGTCCACACACTAGGAGCCCCTTCGCGGGCGGAGACTGCGGGTGGCGGAGGGGGGAAGCTTCGGAGCCACGGAGGAGAGCGCAGCCACAGGGGTGCGGAGGGCAAAGCGGAGAGACTCCCGCACGGAGGCTCGGCGCCGAGCAGCACTCACCAGCCCGAGAGGCTTGTCTGCTCCCCCGCCAGGGCGGGGCTGGGAGCTGAGGCTCGGGCTGCGGTCGGACCGCAGGGAGAGGACTGGGGTTGGCGGCGTGAACACAGCCTGAAGGGGCTAGTGCGCCACGGCGAGCCGGGAGGGAGTCCGGGAAAAGTCTGCAGCTGCCGAAGAGGCAAGAGACTGTTTCTTACCTCTTTGTTTCCTGGTGCGCGAGGAGAGGGGATGCAGAGCGCCGCCTAAACGAGCTCCAGAGACGGGCGCGAGCCGCGGCCATCAGCGCGGACCCCAGAGACGGGCCTGAGACACTAAGGCTGCTGCTGCCGCCACCAAGAAGCCTGTGTGCGAGCCCAGGTCACTCTCCACACCGCCCCTCCCGGGAGCCGGTGCAGCCCGCCACGGCCAGGCTCCCGTGATCCGGGGACAATGTCCCCGGGAGAACGCACGGCGCGCCTCGGGCTGGTGCAACGTCACGACGCCTCTGACGCCGCAGGCTCGCCCCGCCTCCTCCGTACCGCTCCCTCCCCCCGCCTGAGTGAGCCAGAGCCCCCGAAGCAGCTGCTCCTTTAACCCCGTCCTGTCTGGGCGGGAACAGACGCCCTCAGGCGACCTACACGCAGAGGCGGGTCCAAATCCAAAGCTGAACCCCGGGAGCTGTACGAACAGAGAAGAGAAAGGGAAATGTTTCCCAGCAGCCTCAGGAGCAGCGGATTAAATCTCCACAAACAACTTGATGTACCTGCATCTGTGGAATACCTGAACAGACAACGAATCATCCCAAATTCAAGAGGTGGATTTGTGTGATTTTGTCTGTATAGCTTTATTTTCACCATTTGTCCTATGGTACTGTCTGTTTTTAAATTTTTTTTTTTTTTTTTTTTTACTATATTTTTTAGCACTTGTTATCATTGGTGGATTTGTTTTTTGCTTTGGTTGCTCTCTTCTTACTTTCTTTGTTTTTCTTTTTCTTTTTTTAAATTTATTTTTAATTTTTTTATTTTTAATAATTATTTTTTATTTTAATAATTTTATTTTATTTTTATTTCTTTCTTTTTTTATCCTTTTTCTTCTGAGCTGTGTGGCTGACAGGGTCTTGGTGTCCCAGCGAGGTGTCAGGCCTGTCTCTAAGGTGGGAGAGCCGAGTTCAGGACATTGGTCTACCAGAGACCTCCTGGCTCCATGTCATATCAAACGGCAAAAGCTCTCCCAGACATCTCCATCTCAATGGTAAGACCCAGCTCCACTCAACGACCAGCAAGCTACAGTGCTGGACACCCTATGCCAAACAACTAGCAAGACAGGAACACAACCCCACCCAGTAGCAGAGAGGCTGCCTAAAATCATAATAAGGTCACAGACACCCCAAAACACACCACAGGATGTGGATCTTCCCACCAGAAAGACAAGATCCAGCCTCATCCACCAGAACACAGACACTAGTTCCCTCCACCAGGAAGCCTACACAACCCACTGAAACAACCTTAGCCACTGGGGGCAGGCACCAAAAACATCGCGAACTACGAACCTGCCACCCGCAAGAAGGAGACCACAAACACAGCAAGTTAAGAAAAATGAGAAGACAGAGAAACACACAGCAGGTGAAGGAGCAAGGTAAAAACCCACCAGACCAAACAAATGAAGAGGAAACAGGCAGTCTACCTGAAAAAGAATTCAGAGTAATGATAGTAAACATGATCCAAAATCTTGGAGATATAATGGAGAAAATACAAGAAATGTTTAACAAGGACCTAGAAGAAGCAAAGAGCAAACAAACACTGATGAACAACACGATAAATGAAATTAAAAATCGTCTAGAAGGAATCAATACCAGAATAACTGAGGCAGAAGAATGGAAAAGTGACCTGGAAGATAAAATAGTGGAAATAACTACTGAAGAGCAGAATAAAGAAAAAAGAATGAAAAGAATTGAGGACAGTCTCAGAGACCTCTGGGACAACATTAAATGTAGCAACATTCAAATTATAGGGGTCTCAGAAGAAGAAGAGAAAAAGAAAGGGTCTGAGAAAATATTTGAAGAGATTATTTGAAAACATCCCTAACATGGGAAAGGAAATAGTCAATCAAGTCCAGAAGCACAGAGAGTTCCATATGGGATAAATCCAAGGAGAAACATGCCAAGACATATATTAATCAAACTATCAAAAATTCAATACAAACAAAAAATATTAAAAGCAGCAAGGGAAAAACAACAAATAACATACAAGGGAATCCCCATAAGGCTAACAGCTGAGCTTTCAGCAGAAACTCTGCAAGCCAGAAGGGAGTGGCAGGACATATTTAAAGTGATGAAAGGGAAAAACCTACAACCAAGATTACTCCAACCAGCAAGGATCTCATTTAGATTTGACAGAGAAATTAAAACCTTTACAGACAAACAAAAGCTAAGAGAATTCAGCACCACCAAACCAGCTTTACCACAAATGCTAAAGGAACTTTTTTAGGCAGGAAACACAAGAGAAGGAAAAGACCTACGATAACAACCCAAAACAATTAAGAAAATGGTAATAGGAAAATACATATTGAAAATTATATTAAATTTAAAGGGATTAAATGCTCCAACCAAAGACATAGACTGGCTGGTGGATACAAAAACAAGACCCATATATATGCTGTCTACAAGAGACCCACTTCAGACCTAGGGACACATACAGAATGAAAGTGAGGGGATGGAAAAAGATATTCCATGCAAATGGAAATCAAAAGAAAGCTGGAGTAGCAATTCTCATACCAGACAAAATAGACTTTAAAATAAAGACTATTGCAAGAGACAAGGGAGGACACTACATAATGATCAAAGGATCAATCCAAGAAGAAGATAGAACAATTGTAAATAGTTATGCACGCAACATAGGAGCACCTCAATACATAAGACAAATGCTAATAGCCGTAAAAGGGGAAATCAACAATAATACAATAATAGTAGGGGATTTTAACACTCCACTTTCACCAATGGACAGATCATCCAAATTGTAAATAAATAAGGAAACACAATTTTTAAATGACACATTAAACAACCTGGACTTAATTGATATTTATAGGACATTCCATCCAAAAACTACAGAATACACTTTGTTCTCAAGTGCTCATGGAACATTCTTCAGGATAGATCATATCTTGGATCACAAATCAAGCCTTGGTAAGTTTAAGAAAATTGAGATCATATCAAGTATCTTTTCTGACCACAACACTAGGAGACCAGATATCAATTACAGGAAAAAATCTGTATAAAACACAAACACATGGAGGCTAAACAATACACAACTTAATAATCAAGAGATCACTGAAGAAATCGAAGAGGAAGTCAAAAAATACCTAGAAGCAAATGACAATGAAAACACGAAGACCAAAACCTATGGTATGCAGTATAAGCAGTTCTAAGAGGGAAGTTTATAGCAATACTATCCTACCTCAGAAAACAAGAAACATCTCAAATGAACAACCTAACATTACACCTAAAGCAATTAGAGAAAGAAGAACAAAAAAACCCCAAATTTAGCAGAAGGAAAGAATTCATAAAGATCAGATCAGAAAGTAATGAGAAAGAAATGAAGGAAACAGTAGCAAAGATCAATAAAACTAAAAGCTGGTTCTTTGAGAAGATAAACAAAATTGATAACCCATTAGCCAGACTCATCAAGAAAAAAAAAGAGAGGACTCAAATCAATAGAATTAGAAATGAAAACGGAGAAGTAACCACTGACACTGCAGAAATACAAAGGATCATGAGAGATTACTACAAGCAACTATATGCTAATAAAATAGACAACCTGGAAGAAATGGACAAATTCTTAGAAAAGCACAACCTTCTGAGACTGAACCAGGACGAAGTAGAAAATATAAACAGACCAATCACAAGCACTGAAATTGAGACTGTGATTAAAAATCTTCCAACAAACAAAAGCCCAACACCAGATGGCTTCACAGGCGAATTCTATCAGACATTTAAAGAAGAGCTAACACCAATCCTCTCAAACTCTTCCAAAATATAGCAGAGGGGGGATCACTCGCAAACTCATTCTATGAGGCCACCATCACCCTGATACCAAAACCAGACAAAGATGTCACAAAGAAAGAAGACCACAGGTCAATATCACTGATGAACAAGATGCAAAAATCCTCAACACAATAGTAGCAAACAGAATCCAACAGCACATAAAAAGGATCATACACCATGATCGAGCGGAGTGCACCCCAGGAATGCAAGGATTCTTCAATATACACAAGTCAATCAATGTGATTCACCATATTAACAAACTGAAGGAGAAAAACCATACGATAATCTCAATCTCAATCTCAATCTCAAAGCTTTTGACAAAATTCAACACCCATTTATGGTAAAAACCCTCCAGAAAGTAGGCATAGAGGGAACTTACCTCAACAAAATAAAGGCCATATATGACAAACCCACAGCCAACCTCCTTCTTAATGGTGAAAAACTGAAACCATTTCCACTAAGATCAGGAACAAGGCAAGGTTGCCCACTCTCACCACTATTATTCAACACAGTTTTGGAAGTTTTAACCACAGCAATCAGAGAAGAAAAAGAAATAAAAGTAATATAAATAGGAAAAGAAGAACTAAAACTGTCACTGTTCGCAGATGACATGATATTATACATAGAAAATCCTAAAGATGCCACCAGAAAACTCCTAGAACTAATCAATGAACTTGGTAAAGTTGCGTGATGCAAAATTAATGCACAGAAATCTCTTGCATTCCTATACACTGATAATGAAAGATCAGAAAGAGAAATTAAGGAAACAATCCCATTCACCATTGCAACAAAAAGAATGAAGTACCTAGGAATAAACCTCAAAGACCTGTACTCAGAAAACTATAAGACACTGATGAAAGAAATCAAAGATGACACAAACAGATGGAGAGATATACCATGTTCTTAGCTTGGAAGAATCAATATTTTGAAAATGACTCTACTACCCAAAGCAATCTACAGATTCAATGCAATCCCTATCAAATTACCAATGGCATTTTTTACAGAACTAGAACAAAAAAATCTTAAAATTTGTATGGAAACACAAAAAAACCTGAATAGCCAAAGCAATCTTGAGAAAGAAAAATGGAGCTGGAGGAATCAGGCTCCCAGACTTCAGACTATACTACAAAGCTACAGTAATGAAGACAGTATAGTACTGGCACAAAACAGAAATATAGATCAGTGCAACAGGATAGAAAGCCCAGAGATAAACCCACGCACATATGGTCACCTTATTTTAGACAAAGGAGGCAAGAATGTACAATGAAGAAAAGACAACCTCTTCAATAAGTGGTGCTGGGACAATTGGACAGCTACATGTAAAATAATGAAATTAGAACACTCCCTAACACCCTACACAAACATAGGCAGAACACTCTATGACATAAATCACAGCAAGATCCTTTTTGACCCACCTCCTAGAGAAATGGAAATAAAAACAAAAATAAACAAATGGAACCTAATGAAGCTTAAAAGCTTTTGCACAACAAAGGAAACCATAAACAAGATGAAAAGATAACCCTCAGAATGGGAGAGTATATTTGCAAATGAAGCAACTGACAAAGGATTTATCTCCAAAATTTACAAGCAGCTCATGCAGCTCAATATGAAAAAAACAAACAACCCAATCCAAAAATGGGCAGAAGACCTAAATAGACATTTCTCCAAAGAACATATGCAGATTGCCAACAAACACATGAAAGGATGCTCAACATCACTAATCATTAGAGAAATGCAAATCAAAACTACAGTGAGGGGCTTCCCTGGTGGCGCAGTGGTTGAGAGTCCGCCTGCCAATGCAGGGAACACGGGTTCGAGCCCTGGTCTGGGAAGATCCCACATGCCGCGGAGCAACTAGGCCCGTGAGCCACAGCTACTGAGCCTGTGCGTCTGGAGCTTGTGCTCTGCAACAAGAGAGGCTGCAACAGTGAGAGGCCCGCGCACCACGATGAAGAGTGGCCCCCGCTTGCCACAACTAGAGGAAGCCCTCACATAGAAAACGAAGACCCAACACAGCCATAAATAAATAAATAAATAAATAAATAAAATAAAATTATAAAAAAAAAAAAAAAACTACAGTGAGGTATCCCCTCACACCAGTCAGAATGGCCATCATCGAAAAATCTACAAACAATAAATGTTGGAGAGGATGTGGAGAAAAGGGAACCCTCTTGCACTGTTGGTGGGAATGTAAATTGATACAGCCGCTATGGAGAACAGTATGGAGGTTCCTTAAAAATTTTTAAATGGAACTACCATACGACCCAGCAATCCCACTACTGGGCATATACGCAGAGAAAACCATAATTCAAAAAGAAGCATGTATCACAATGTTCATTGTAGCTCTATTTACAATAGCCAGGACATGGAAGCAACCTACGTGTCCATGGACAGACGAAAGGATAAAGACGATGTGGCACGTATATACAATAGAATATTACTCAGCCCTAAGAAGAAACGAAATTGAGTTATTTGTAGTGAGGTAGATTGACCTATTGTCTGTCATATATAGTGAAGTAAGTCAGAAAGAGAAAAACAAATACCGTATGCTAACACATATATATGGAATCTAAAAAAAAAAATGGTCATGAAAAACCTAGGTGCAGGACATGAATAAAGACGCAGATGTAGAGAATGGACTTGAGGACATGGGGAAGGGAAAGGGGAAGCTGGGACGTTGTGAGAGAGTAGCACTGACATATATACACTACCAAATGTAAAATAGATAGCTAGTGGGAAACAGCTGCATAGCACAGGGAGATCAGCTTGGTGCTGTGTGACCACTTAGATGGGTGGGATAGGGAGGGTGGGAGGGAGACGCAAGAGGGATGAGGTATGGACATATATGTATACATATATCTGATTCACTTTGTTATACAGCAGAAACTAACACACCACTGTAAAGCAATTATACTCCAAAAAAAAGTTAAAAAAAATAAAAAGAAAAAAGAAAATCTCACAGACACACACACACACACACACACACAAAGAAATGACTAAATGTTTTTAAGTTACCAGACACTGTGCTTGGCACTTGGAATACGTCGGTATGGTTGTTAGTTTTTCTTATATGGCTTAAACTTTAGTTTAAAGATTAAATAAAGACACTACTAGATGTTTAACTGCAAACTTAAAAATGACCCTGAAACACTACTGCTACTAATACTACTACTACTACTAATAAATACCAATTTTGTATGAGAAAATGGCTTAGCAACTAAGTGAAACCAAGAGGTTTTGGTCTGAAGAACTGAGGTTTAAGTTTAGTATGATAATTCAATAGAGAATAATTTGGTAAAAGTGTGGGGAAAAGTGTTCCAAATTAGGGTACATAATGTGAAAAGGCAGGAATGTGCCTTATTTAAGGATCTTCAGGGAAATCAGCCAGTGTGTCTGGGAGAGCGAGAGGGAGAGGGAGAGAGAAACACAGGAGCATCCGAGGAGATGAGGGGTAAGAGGGAGTCAACTCTTGGACCCGGTGAAGCTTGAAAGCAATGTAAAGATTTGGGTATGTTCCCCAAGAGCAGTGGGAAGCAGTAGTTTCTTAACTTGTTTAGTTTCCCTTTCATAATTCTCTCTGACAAGCCTCCAATCCAAATTGTCTATACATTTTCTGGTGTGGTTTTGGCATCTTCCCATCCTGGCTGTCTCCCTCTTCTCAGACAGATCGCTTGCTCTGGAGGAAGTCGGTTGCCATATTATAA
Organism: Balaenoptera ricei; assembly: GCF_028023285.1. NCBI lineage: Eukaryota > Metazoa > Chordata > Mammalia > Artiodactyla > Balaenopteridae > Balaenoptera > Balaenoptera ricei. The sequence goes on along the minus strand of NC_082643.1, from coordinate 299,887 downwards.
GGACACTCAAAAAGCCCAATCGGGAAGTTAATGAAATGAAGAACTGAGGTCTCCTGCCAACAGACGAGGAGGAATTGAAGCCTCCTGTCAATAACGAGCAGAAATGAGGGGTCCTTCCCCCAGTCCTGTGAATTAACCATCTCAGAAGTGGATCCTTTCCCCATCAAACCAGAAATGATTGGCGCCCTAGCCAACATCTTACCTGCAACCTCACAAGAGATGCTAAATCAGACCACCCAGCTAACCTCTCCCAAATTCTAGGTAACTAATACACTCCTGGTTATTTTTACCCTTACCCAACCAAAACTGTCAGACTCTAGATAAATCTACCAATTAAAATGTCAGACAGGTGAGTCTCACAAAGCCATCTAAATGCTGAGTTTCTTTGTCCCTAATATTCTCTATGTGACTGAGATCGGGGAGCAGATCTCACAGGCTGCTTTTGTACTTAGAGGCTGTCACAGGCTTGGACTATGTAGAGTTTCACCTATAAGTATAAGTGGGTGTGAGGGGTTATAAGAGTCACTTTTAATCACTTTATACATGAGTAAAAATCTCAGCTCAAACATCACTTCCTCTGGGATGGTTTCCTTGTTTGCTTAGGATGTGCTATATCCTCTTCCACTGTATTTTCCATAGCACTTTTTGCAAATTTCTATCATATTTATTAGAGTGCTTTTTTTCTGCTTTTAAGACTCCTTATTAATATCTAAGATAATACTACTTTTTGTATCTACTGGAAAATGTAATGGATACAGAGAATCATGGGATTGTGGGTTGCAACATACGGATAATATTATCTCAGCTGATCACAGGGTTCCAAAAACTGTGTGTGAATATGAGCATATAAGTACGACATACATATGGGATCAGGTCAATACCAGAAGTCAGGAAACCGAGAGTTCAAGAGACAGAAAAAAATACTGACTAATGAGCTGTAGGACAAATGGAGAAAACAGACTACTAGCCAAGATCAAAATTTGTCCTGTGTCTGAGAGAAGAAATAGAACTGAAAAATTGGAAATCACCCAGTGAGTTCCAGAGATGTTTGAAATGATGATCTTTCATCTGCTTTTTGAAGCCAACGTCTAAAGCTATGGAACGTTGTGCTTGTTGTAAGATGTGACAACCAGAAAAGCTTTTGGAGAAATGAATTTTTTTCTGCATACAACTAAACCTCGTAATGTTGTAGTCAAAGGTGAAAGGTAAGACGTGTGTGTCTTTATTGTACTAGTTGGTGGGTGAGTCTCCCTTTAAGCTATCAAACCCAGTATAGAAGTTTCCAGAGGAAGATTCTTCTCTGTGTAGATGACTGACATCCCTCCCAGTGAAGAAAGCCGATTCGTGAATACTGTCCCCTTGTGGGTGCCACAAAGGAAATGAATTCATTAGATGCCTGGGTAACTAAGTGATCATTAAATTCTTTCTAACAGATGTAGGATTTTTCAAACATCTAATTTTAAAAACTAACACCTGCAAATTCATTTTAGCCAAAAAGCAAACAAAAATTTAGGTTCGAATTCACTCTTTTTTTAATTTCTCTCTTCATTTCCTCTACTGCCTTTGTTGATAAGGCCTCCTGGCAACACCCTGGGCTGTGAAGCTGCAGAATGAAATTGCTGTAAACAAAACAAGAGCAGGAAAGTTACTAAAGGGAATATTCTACAGCTACAAAAACACTTCTAGGCCTTCTTTTAATAAGACGCAACCCCTGTGTGCTCAGAGCCAGCTACGGGGCCATAGCGTCCAAAACCCTCCAGGAAAAAGGCCGGTTGCAGATTTTCTGAGGGTGCAAGTAATTAGAAAAATTCTTCTCTCATAGGAAACTCATAACTGAGATTCTTCACACTGAAAACACCCAGCTCTTAGAATCAGATAGTCTAGATATTAGAGCTAAATGATCCTCCCTCAGGCCCAGGAAACTGATGCCAACAAAGTACATTAAGCAAAGTTTCTGAAGTATTCACTAGATAACCTTATGAAAGTACCTGGGTCAGGTATCCTGGAGGTTGGTCTAGATGAGCAGCTCTTGAACTTTAGGCTTGTATCAAATCACTTAGGGGAACTGTTAAACACAGACTGCTGGGCCTTAGCCCTAGAGCATCTGATTGGTAGGTAAGGGCTGGGGCTGGATAATTTGCATGTCTAACAAATTCCCAAATGCTGCTGCTTCTGATTCTGCTGTGGAATCTGAAACTACTACTGGAGAATCACTGTCTACAGACAATTGCTTGAGAAGTTGGAACTTTGTCCTAATGAAATGTAAACGTTTGCCCATTCAATTAACTGAGTTTTATTTCATAGGGATTACGACCCTGAATGCTATAGTTACTTGTCTTAATTCTAACATGTTTCTATGGAAAATTAAACTCTAGTCTCATTTTTTCTAAATAATATTATTGTGTTGGCTAACATTGATACACTGTTGGATTTGCCAGGAAGTTTATAGATACAGAATTACGCAGTGCTCGCAGAAATTATAAGCCGTAAGCATTACTATTCCAGTTTCTGATGAAAAACAGCCTGTCATAGGTTACGTAAATTGTGTCTGATGACAAAGCTACCAAGTGACAAAGACAGTAATAGAATCTGGGTCCTGCTTATTCTGTGTCCTACAGCAGGGTTTTTCAGAATTTAGTGGGCATGTAAATCAAGATAAGATCTGGGTATCTTGTTAAAATGCAGACTCTGTTGAACATATGCATACATAATTGCAAAAAATTATCAATATCACTATAATATCTCAAATAAGTTTATATTATGCCAATCACAATATTATTTATATAATTTAAAAGAGTGGTACATAAGGTGTGAAAATATTGTTTATCCCATCAAAGTAAGTTATCTACCACATGTAAATGTGAGTCTTTTGAAAAACCATAATATTTTAATTCTGTGAGGCACATAGGGTTTATAGACACATATAAAAGACACAATAAAACTTACAATTTACCTTTTTTACTAATAGAAAATTATATTCTATTTTTAGTTAAGACTAAGAGATACAGTCCTTAAGTCTCAATATGCAATCAAAATAAGAATGGTACAAATTTCCTCTTGAAAGTGAGAATCAGCAAGCAGCCCATCTCACTCGAAGTAAATACACTATGCATAAGCTTGAGTTACCTCTAATCAGGAGATTTTTGTATTACTTTCCTCCATGAAATTACCTGAAGCCTATGAATTAGGAGTTTGGGATTAACAGATAAACACTACTATACATAAAACAGATAAACAACAAGGACCTACTGTATAATAGGGAACTATATTCAATATCTTGTAATAACCTATAATGGAAAAGGATCTGAAAAAGAATAGACATACATATGTATGTATAACTGAGTTACTTTGCTGTACACCTGAAACTAACACAACATTGTAAATTAACTATACTTCAATTTTAAAAAGGTTAAAAAACAGCAAAAAGAAAAAAAGAGAGGCTGAAAAAAGTTACTTGAGGCCTATATTATAAGCAGTTTTTTTTAGTACAACTCTAAAATACATTTTATTTAACTTTTCAAGCACATGTTATTTTTATTTTAAACCATGAATTGACCAATATTGTCTTACAATACATAAATGGTTTTTTTTAATACCTCAAAGAAATATCCAAAACTTGAAAATCAAAAGAGTGTCAAACTGTGGCATTGATGAAGAATATCACACAAAGATTATTTTTAGGAGAATTTATGTTTGACTTTGTTATTTATTATCTGGCTAGATACCAGATATGTTAACATGTAGATTTCTGTCTGGCAGAAAAAGTAACCCAAAGGCTACATTTTTATTGTCGTATATTAACCTGTTTCTGTATCAAGCTAGAGATTTTAGTCTAGCATTTCTTCTTTCAAAATGCCTAGAAACAGCCAGTTCTTCAACATGATTTTCACTCTTTCTTTAAACCATTTGTTGGTGTTCTCATTGATTAACAAGTTGAATAAAATCATTCACACGTGTTTATTCAATATTTGTATGAGTCATGTTTTTAAGTGTTTGAAAATTATACTTGGACTGTTTTAGAGGTTCTTCACAAGATGCCCCAGAGTGGACTCATCAGCCAGAGAGAATCAAACAGCTTTGCCTGAAAACTGCCATTCCCAGCTCTTGGGGTCCAGGAGCATAATTCCTTGGCTCTCCAAATCCCAAGTGCCACCAGAACTTTACCTCTGATAGATAACTCTCTGCTTCCCAGGTCCCCCCTGACCTCATTTTTTTTTTTTTTTTTTTTTTTTTGGTTTTTGTTTCTAGCTCTTGGCCAAGTCCATTAGTCTGTCTGTGCATTGCCTAACTCATCCAAGGCTGGAGGCAAGGACCTGGGACCACTCGGCCAGCCCTCCTAGCACAATCTGGGGAACATCCAGTGTAGACCTGAGTGAGTTGGTTTGTGCATCAGCGATTCAGAATCTCCACCAGAATGATGGGAATCTATTCCATCAAGTGAGAGGCAACAGAAAATCTGATTTGTTATCCTTGCTTTGTTCATTTTACCATATATGAACTCAGACCAATTCAGAAACTATTTTTTGAACAATAGAAAATAGAACAGACCCTTGAGATTTGTGTTTCTTTTTTTATTCTTGACCTGTAGCTGAGGTTGTAGAATTAAAACTGAAAGTTGTCTACATGTCTGAAATTGAAAAAAGTCTTTTCCTCTCATTGTGTGAATTTAAAATATTTTCCTACCTCTAGGGGATATTATTACACTAGATTATAAAAACACTCAAATTAAGGAAGCTCTGGTTTAATTGCTTTTTAGAGGAAATTAAGTGATTGTATATACATTTAACATTTTCACAACAATAATGAAACCAAATTTTTAAAACTTTAAATATGCTAGGTTTTTAAGAAAAAAAATCCTCACGAAACCACTAGCTAGGAACATTTTTATGTAAAAATTCAAGTTCACTAACTTGATGTAAATCTTTGAACAACCAAGACTGGCTTAATAATTTTCCTTTGAAAGTTAAGTATAATTTCCTGACTTCATCAGTATGTTGTACAAAACAGGCATACATTTTAATTTTTAATAGGATTCAGGTTTGTTATTTTATTAAGAAGCTAATTAATCTGGTCTTCTTACATTTTTTATACTGATTTACTGTACAGAATATTACTTCTACAGACTGTTTAGGATTGTGAAAATGGAAAACTAGCGTTCCATCAAATTTAATCATTATCCTGCCAATGTCTTCATATTAATAATAAGTATATTCTGCAGTGTGTCTGCTTAACAGACACACTGTTAACTCCATTGCATTAACTAATGGATAATTGGTTAACTTATTGAAATCTTTAGTTAACTCCATTGAAATCTTTAGTTAACTCTATTGAATTAACTAATGGATAATTTTTAGATATGTGGATAATTTTTATTTTTAAAATTTTTTTAAATGTTGCTTATGTTGGTTTTTAAAAATTATCTTTCTATTTATTCATTTATTTAATTTTGGCTGCATTGGGTCTTCGTTGCTGCCCGCGGGCTTTCTCTAGTTGCGGCGAGCAGGGTATACTCTTCGTTGTGGTGCACAGGCTTCTCATTGCTGTGGCTTCTCTTGTTGCAGAGTATGGTCTCTAGGTGCGTGGGCTTCAGTAGTTGTGGTGCGCAGACGCAGTAGTTGCGGCACACAGGCCCTAGAGATCATGGGCTTCAGTAGTCGTGGCACACAGGCTCAGTAGTTGCAACGCTCAGGCTCTGGGGCGCACAGGCTTCAGTAGTTGTGGCACACGGGCTCAGTAGTTGTGGCTCACGGACTCTAGAGCGCAGGCTCAGTAGTTGTGGCGCACGGGCTTAGTTGCTCCGCGGCATGTGGGATCTTCCCGGACCAGGGCTTGAACTCACATCCCCTGCATTGGCAGGCGGATTCTTAACCACTGCGCCACCAGGGAAGCCCTATGGATAATTTTTCAATAGGAGAGGGTACCAAAGCCTCATTGCAGAGTGGATGAGGTGCTGATCATATTAATAAGTGTGTTTGCTTCCTGAAGAACTTGCAGAGGTAATGTGAGTGGCTGTGAGCCTTGCGGGTCTCTGCAAAAGTGCACTGCGTATCAGACAGTGCTCACTCACCCATCTCCCAGCATCGTCTGTGAATTAGAATGCAGTTAATTTGGTGAGTAGTGATTTAGACTGTCCTGGAGATAATAGTGGTAAAACATATAACTTTATGAAAGTCATAGATATACTTCTGTTTATCAAGTGAAAAAATGAGAGAAGTTTGTTTGAAAGTAAAGGGCTTGGTTATTTCAGAATGGAAAAAATGATGGCAAAGATAAAACTTGAATAAATAAGTTGCAGAAGGTTTTCAGAAAGTTTATTTCATTTTTCTTAGCTTATAATAACTATAGTTATCGTGTCTGAAAAGAAGCAATGAAATGTGTTAAAATTTTGGCAAAGTTCTCTTACTTGATGGGCTTATTAAGATTTTTAAAAGGGGTTTGTATCTTACTACCGGATATTATGTCAATACCAAACCAGAATATTTGGCTTTCTCTCTGTTAAAATAAATTGATTTTGAAGTATTTAGTTTTCTCTGAAAAAATAGCATTCTTTATCTTCCTTGAAATAAGCTCAGACAACAGAAATTCCATACTATATCAAAATAATTTTAGGTGCTTTGCAATGATGTTGGAATATCCTTATTTTTACAAACAAACAAACAAAAACCAAAACAAAGTAATAAAGGCTTCTTATTTCTGAACTAGCTGTAAGTTTCCTTACAATAGTAAAAACTTCTATGTTTATTAAAATATTGTGTTGTCACCTTGATCAATAGGTAGCCAATACTCTTTCTGAGGTACACGTGACCATTCTGTATTCAGGTGTTTGAAACTTTACTTTGGCAATAAATGCTCTCGTTCCTATGCATTGTAGCCTCCTTGTAGAAAGCTCTTGATTACATCTAATTTTGCACCCCAGGTCCATTTTTCTCCTTTGCTAAAAACCCATGTTTTGTTCAGTTGAGCTCTGTAAGGACAGAAATGTCATCATTCTAAGTTCCACTTCCGCCAGCTTTGATGTTTAAAGAAAATTTAGAAGTGTTTCTTTTCAAGTGGTGTGTCAAACGGCGCGCCCTAACTTGACATGATGTACCCAAAGACAGACATTAATACCATAAGCTGTGAAACTTGGTTAAAACCGACATGGGAGTTTAAGAGCTTGTATTTGTCATACAGTGGGTTACTTTTCTTCACCTTTCTCCTCGTTTTGGAGGATTATGATTTCTTAGATCTATAAGGTTTTTTTGTTTGTTTTTTTTTAAATAAGGCAGTTTTTTTTGTTGTTTTTGTTTTTTTTAATTTATTTTATTTTTTGGCCGTGTTGGGTCTTCGTTTCTGTGCGAGGGCATTCTCTAGTTGCGGCGAGTGGGGGCCACTCTTCATCGCGGTGCGCGGGCCTCTCACCGTCACGGCCTCTCTTGTTGCGGAGCATAGGCTCCAGACGCGCAGGCTCAGTAGTTGTGGCGCACGGGCCCAGTTGCTCCGCGGCATGTGGGATCTTCCCAGACCAGGGCTCGAACCCGTGTCCCCTGCATTGGCAGGCAGATTCTTAACCACTGCGCCACCAGGGAAGCCCTATAAGGTTTTTTTTAATGAGGATTTTAAAGAACGTTTTTAAAAATATTAAAATGCACACACACAGGTGTGAGTGTGTGTGTGTGTATTCTTGGTTTGTGAAGGATGTGAACCAACGGTTTATAGCCATTGCTTCTGGGGAGTGGAATTGTGATCATGGAATTTTAGCCATCTCATTCTTGGGAGTTCCACACAAGATGCTTTTTAATTTAATTTTTTTAATTGAAGTATAGTAGATTAACAATGTTGTGTTAGTTTCGGTGCTGGTTTTCTCAGTACTTTGAACCACACATCCCAAAATAGCTTCTGGCATGCTGTCGTCAGCACAGAAGCTCATAAAAACTCAGCAAGGGGAATACTGGCTGCATTACCCTCCTCTACACGACTGAAGCTTTAAAAAGGAAAGAAGAAAGAGCCTGAGGTAGAAACCTGCGGCGCCTGAGGGCTGAAGGTCTTGAAAAAGAGGCCACGTGCCTTTTGTTAATCCCCCTGCATTCGGTGGTCTGGCGTTCTGCTTGTTTCTCACTGCGCGCTAGAAGGTGCTGATCTGGGGCAGGATTATTTAGATGCGAAGTGGTCCAAGACGGGGAGCTGAGCCATCCTGACTGCTGTCCCCAGCGCTGTCATCAGCCACCGTGCAGCCCCGCCCGTTTCGCCGCTTTGGAACTTCACTTATTCAGGTGTTAAAAAAGAGGGGGGATTTGTTGAGAGACATGCACGCAAAACCTTAAAAGCAGGGCTTAGCACGTGACATAGGTGTCATAAATGCTAATTGTGATCACGGAGCGCTTTGCAAGGCTCCTTCTTGTTTTTGTTTTTTTTTTTATTAATTAATTTATTTTTGACTGTGTTGAGTCTTCGTTTCTGTGCGAGGGCTTTCTCTAGTTGCGGCAAGCGGGGGCCACTCTTCATCGCGGTGCGCGGGCCTCTCACCATCGCGGCCTCTCTCGTTGCGGAGCACAGGCTCCAGACGCGCAGGCTCAGCAGTTGTGGCTCACGGGCCCAGCCACTCCGTGGCATGTGGGATCTTCCCAGACCAGGGCTCGAACCCGTGTCCCCTGCATTAGCAGGCAGATTCTCAACCACTGCGCCGCCAGGGAAGCCCCAACATTATGTTTTTGACATCGATTTACCCAGCTAACACAACTTGGGTTAGGTATATAAATCAAGTCAGTCACTCTGCTGCATAGAATTCCTTCTTCTGTGTATATTTTTAAAATTTATATTATTGAAGTATAGTTGATTCACAATGTTGTGTTAATTTCTGCTGTACAGCAAAGTGCTTCAGCTATACGTGTATATATTCTTTTCATATTCTTTTCTATTGTGGTTTATCACAGGATATTGAATGTAGTTCCCTGTGCTATACAGTAGGACCTTGTTGTTTATCCATTTTATATATAATAGTTTGCATCTGCTAATCCCAAACTCCCAACCCATTCCTCCCTCACTGTCCCTCCCCCTTGGCAACCACATGTCTGTTCTCTATGTCTGCAAGTCTGTTTTCTATTTTGTAGATATGTTCATTTGTGTCATATTTTAAATTCCACGTTTTTATGTGTATATTTTATATATAAAGGAAAACATTCATGTCATTTTCAGTGCTTTGCTACAATCACAAGACACACTGACCATCCTTTTAGGGGTCACTGTGTGAATCTCAGCTCTTTTCTGGTGAGTATAATCCCAGTGTAGGATTACTGAATCATAGGAGAAATGAGAACAACTTTACCAATTTTGAACTAATTGTTACCAGTATATAAAGGTAAATTAGCTGGCATTTCCTTGTTTGAATTTACTTTTATTTTTTTCTGCCTACAGGTGAGATTGAGCACTTAGTATTTGAGCATTAGTATTTCATATATTTCCTTCTGTGAATTGCTTATTCATAATCTTTGCCTAGTTTTGTATTGGATTTTATACCTTTTCCTTGTCAGTTTAAAGGAGGTCTCTGTACAGTATGTATGTTAATCCCTTGTTAGTTTTAGGTATTTACATTTATTTGCCCAGTTGAACACCAATCTTTAAACTTTAACTGTAGCAATCTTAATTAAACAGAATTTTTGTTTTGATGGAGTCAAAATCTGCCCTTAACAGCTAAATTATACAAGCTAGGTTATGTCAAAGAAACAAACAGATGCACCAAGAAAGCTTTCCCTAGAACCTTCCGGTTTTCTGATACCGTTTCCCACACATGAACAAACAGCATTCAGTCACTGTTGTCTCACCAAGGGACTCCTGTGATGTCTGTGCTAGTGGGCAGACTTTGGGTCCATAATTCCTATTGCTTCTTTCCAAATTCCAGGCATAAAAAGTTAGCATTGTGTGCTGGTTTGCTCCCTCGTCCCCCAGACTTCTTGGGATCACAGGAGTTACCAACTATTTTTCTTTCCTCAACATTATATAAAATTTAAACTGAGATTGCTTACTTAGAGGACATAAGCAATGTCAAAATCTCCAGACCTCCTCGGATAGTCAACACCAAGTTTGGTTGGGCATTTTGTAATTTTTGACCACTCAGCCTCTTCCAGTTTAAGTGATCTATCTTTCCAGCTGCTTTTGTGTCTGCTTGGTTTTTTTTGTGTGTGTGTTTTTTTTCCACCAGATACCTTTCCTAAGCACAAAATACAGGCATCACTCTTAAGTTTTAGTCACAAGACAATTATTGCCTCTTTCCTTCCTATTCTTTCCCCCAAGGACCTCAGCCAATGCTATGTTTTCCATTTTCTCTGTGCATATGTCACTTTCAAATCTACGTTTGTAATTTTCACCTCTTCTCTGAGCTCTAAACAGGTTTTCCATCTGTATTTTTTTTATCACCTCCAATTAGACGGCCTTCCGGAAACTTAAAGTATCAAACACTTTTTCTTTTCCTGGGTTTCTTATTTCTGTTAGAGTTGCTATGATTCTCTCTGTTACCTAGTTTTCAAAGGTAGTCATCTTTTTTCTTTCTCTAGAACCCCATTAAACAGTGAGCAGGCAAGAAGGATAGACAATCTTTGTGTTTCTCATCCTTTTTTTATCATTGTATTTTCAGTGTAAAACCCTGGAGTGGCTCTCTACTTATGCAGTAGCTGATTTATAACTTTTTTAATTGAATATTTTTTCATATAGTTACAGAGTTGCATGCAGAGAGTCCCCTGCACACTTTACCCAGTTTCCCCTAATGATAACATTTTGCAAAACTAATCTGTACATTTGTCACAATCAGCGAAACTACATTGATGCATCATTTTCCCTCAGAGTCCTTAGTTTGCACAAGTGCTCACTCTTGGTGGTGTATGTTCGATGAATTTGCACGAACATACAATGACACGTGTCCACCATTGCAGTGTCATTGCCCGAAAACCCTCTGTGCTCCTCCGATTCCTCTCTCCCTCCCTCCTAACCCCTGGCAACCACTGATCTTTCTACTGTCTCTATACTTTTGCCTTTTCCAGAATGTCATAGATTTGGAATCACATAGTATGTCACCTTTCATATTCACCTCTTTTACTCAATATGCATTTAAGCTGCTTCCATTTCTTTCATGGCTTGATAGCTCATTTCTTTTTAATGGTGAATTATAGTTCATTGCCTGGATGGACTACAGATGGACCATTCGTCTACTGAAGGACATCATGGTGACTTCCAAGTTTGGGCAGTTATAAATAAAGCTGTTATAAACATCCATGTACAAGTTTTTGTGTGGACATAACTTTCCAACTCCTTTGACTAAGTACCAAAGAACATGATTGCTGGGTCATATGGTAAGAGTATGTTTAGCTTTGTAAGAAACTACCAAACTATCTTCCAAAGTGGCTGCTCCATTTTGCATTCCCAAGAGCAAAGAATGAGAGTTCCCGTTGCTCTACATCCTCATTAGATACTGTCAGTGATTTGGATTTTGGTCATTCTAATAGGTATGTAGTTGCATCTCATTGTAGTTTTAATTTGCAATTACCTGATGACATATGATGTAGAGTATCTCTTCATATGCTTACTTGCCATCTGTATATCTTCTTTGGTGAGGTATTTGTTAAAGCCTGTTTTTAACCAGGTTATTCATTTTCTTATTGATGAGTTTTAAGAGTTCTTTGTATATGTAGGAAAACAGTTCCTTATCAGATGGGTCTTAGTAAATATTTTCTCCTGGTCTGTGTCTGGTCTTCTTGTTTTCTTGACGTTACCTTTAGCAGAGCAGAAGTTTTTAATTTAATGAAATCCAGCTGATAATATATTTTTTTCATAGATTATGCCTTTGGTGTTGTAGCTAAAAAGTTATCACCATACCTACCTAAGATTATCTAAGATTTCTCCTATGTTATCTTCTAGGAGTTTTGTGGTTTTGCATTTTACATTTAGACTGATGATCCATTTTGCGTCAACTATTGTGAAAGGTGTAAGGTTTGTGTTTTTTGTAGCATTTTTGCATGTGGATGTCTGGTTATTCCAGCACCATTTATTGCAAAATCTATTTTTGCTCCATTGTTTTGCCTTTGTTCCTTTGCCAAAGATCAGCGGAGTATTTTTATGTGTGTCTGTCTCTGGGTTCCAATCTTTTCCATTGATCTATTTCTCTATTCTTTTGCTGATACCACACTGTCTTGATTATTGTAGCTTTATGGTAAGTCTTGAAGTTGAATAGCGTCAGTCCTCTGACTTTCTTCTCCTTCATGATCGAGTTGGCCTTGCAGAGTCGTTTGGCTCTACATATAAAGTTTAGAATCACTTTATCAATATGTATGAAATAACTTGCTGGAATTTTGATTAGGACTGGGTTGAATCTATAATCAAGTTAGGAAGAACTGATATCTTGACAATATTGAGTTTTCCTATCCATGAATATGCAATTCCCTCTCCATTTATTTACTTCTTTGATACCTTTCATCAGAGATTTGTAGTTTGCCTCATATAGACCTTATACATATTTTGTTACATTCATACTTAAGCATTTAATTTTGGGGTGGTGCTAATATAAATGGTATTGTGCGTTTAATATCAAATTCCACTTTATCATTGATTATTTATAGGATAACATTAACTTCTGTATGTTAAACTTCTATCCTGTAATCTTGCTATAGTCACTTATTAGTTCCAGGCACTTTTTTGTCAATTCTTACAGATTTTCTACACAACAGACCATATTACCTACAAACAAAGACAGCTTTGTTTCTTCTTTCTAATCTGGATATATTTATTTCCCTTTCTTGTCTTAATGCATTGGCTAGAACTTCCAGTATGATGTTGAAAAGCAGTGGTGAGAGGGGAAATACTTACTTTGTTTCTGATCTTAACAGAAAAGCTTCAACTTTCTCACCATTAAGTATGATGTTGTTTGTAGGTTTCTGTAGATTTTCTTTATCAAACTGAGGAAGTTTGCCTATATTCCTATTTTGTTGAGTGTTTTTATCATGAGTGTGCATTGAAGTTTTGTCAAATGCTTTCTCTGCATCTATTGATATGATCATATGTTTTTTCCTCTTTAAGCTGTTGATGTGAGGGATTATATTAATTGATTTTTCAAAAGCTGAGCCAGCCTTGCATTCCCGGGATACATCTGACTTGGTTGTGGTATATCTCTTTTTATACATTGTTGGATTCAATTTGCTAATATCTTTTTGAGGACTTTTGCATCCAGTTCATGAGAGAGATTGGTCTGTAGTTTTTTTTTATTTTTCTTTTAATGTTTTTGTCTGGGTTTGGTGTTAGGGTAATGCTGACCTCAAGAATGAATTAGGATGTATTCCCTCTGCTTCTACCTTCTGGGAGACATTGTAGAGAATTGATATAATTTCTTTCTTAAATGTTTGATATAATTTACCGGTGAGCACATCTGGACCCAGTGTTTAGTGTTTTGGAAGGTTATTAATAATCAATTCAATTTCTTTAATAAATATATAACCAGACCTATTTAGATTGTATATGTCTTCTTGTAGTTTTTTTTTTTTGGCAGTTTGTGTCTTTCAGGGAATTGGTCCATTTCATCTAGTATATCAAACTTGTGGGCATAGAATTGTTCATAATATTCTTTAATTATTCTTGTCAATGTCAACGGGAACTGTAGTTCCCATTGCAGTGTAGTGTAGCAATGTATTTCTTTCATTTCTGTTATCAGTAATTTGTGTTTTTTCTCTTTTTTTTCTTTCTTTTTTTTTTTTTTTTGCTTAATTAGCCTGGCAAGAGGTTTATTGCTTTCATTGATCTTTTCAAAGACCTGTTTTTTTAAATATTCTCCATTGATTTCCTATTTTAATTTCACTGATTTCTGTTAATTTTTATTGTTCCTTTTCACTTCTGCTTACTTTGGATTTAATATGCTCTTCTTTTTCTTGTTTCCTAAGGTGAAAACTTAGATTATGGATTTTAGAGTTTTTTTCATTTTCTAATATATGTGGTCAATGCTATACATTTTCCTCTTATCACTTCTTTTGCTGCATCTCCTCTCTGTCTTTCTCTTCAGAGTGGGGGGCAGTGGATTGAACAGTGATCTCACTTTTGAGACAGAGCCAGGAAGAGTTGATGATTTTTCAGTTTGTTCAGCTTTTTACAAGTTGTTAGTACAGAGTGAACACTTCTAAACTTCTCACATGCCAGACAGGAAACTGGAAGTCTATAACTTTATATATATATATATATATATATATATATATATATATATATATATATATATGTGTGTGTGTGTATATATATATATATATACATATACATATATATACACACATATATAAAAAATTGTATATAAAATTTATATACTATATATTATATATATATTTTTTATTTTGGTCTATTCCTTCCACCTTTATATTTCTTCATTCCACCTGCCAAAATTCTGTCCAGATTTCATGGTTAATTTCAAAACATACCTATAAATGACTCTTAGTTAATTTATAATTTTTAAAAGTTTTAAATTTATATCTACTACATTTCATAGTATTCTGTTATTCATTTCAGATTCCGCAGGAAGCATGCATACAACTAAGTCTATTTTTAAATTAAGTGCTAATTGTTCAAAGACGACTTCATACAAGAAGTGGGATTTGAACAGGTGCTGAAGAATGGGTCACAAACTAACTAGATGACCTGTGACAAACAAATAGACTTTTTTGGTGTCTTGAGGACCCTGTAATTAAAATGCAAATTTGAATAAACTTTCTCTTATTACCTTGGTGCTTTATAATAGTTATCAACAAACTTTGGCCAGTGGACAGATCCAACTGCCACCAATTTTTGTAAATAAAATTTAATTGGAATGTAACCAGTCCTGTTATTTTACATTTTTACTCAACAATGGCAGAATTGAGTAGTTGGGCTACAGAGATGGTATGACCTGTAACCTGAAAATATTTACTATCTGGCCCTTTGTAGAAAAATCTTGAAGACACCTTCTTTAAAAGTAAAAAATGGAATATGGATTGAGAGCTTTTCAGAATGTAAAGAAAAACAGAGCAATACAAATTCCAGGTGTTTATGAGTTTTTTCATTTATGTTAACCTGAATACATTAAGAGCTTGATACTCAAAGCATGGTTCACTGAATGACAGCACTGAAATTACCTGTGAACTCACTAAAATGCAGAATCTGAAGCCCCATGCCAGACCTACTGAATTAGAATCTGCATCTTAATATTCAATTTATAGGTACATATATTGTTTGAAAATTGTGCTTTAAAAGAGTGTAAATTGTTGAGACAGTTTTCAAACCTAGACTTAAGCCATTTACAGTTACAACAATCACCAAGGAGGTGAAAGATATGAACACTGAAATCTATAAGACATTGCTGAAAGAAATTAAAGAAGTAACAAATACATAGGAAGGTATTCCATGCTCATGGGTTGGAAGAGATAACCTTGTTAAAATGTCCATATTACCTAAAGCAATCTACAAATTCCATGCAATCCCTATCAAAATCCTAAGGACATTTTCCAGAGAAAATGGAACAAAAAATTCTAAAATTTATATGAAACCAGAAAAGAACCCAAAGAGCCAAAGCAATCCTGAGAAAAAAGAACAAAGCTGGAGGTACCACAATCCCTGATTTTAAACTATAATGCAAAGTTATAGTGATTAAAACAGTATGGTATTGGCAGAAAAACAGACACATAGATCAATGGAACAGAATTGAGAGCCCAGAGATAAACCTACCCATATATGGACAATTAATTTATGATAGAGAAGCAAAGGGCATACAATGGATTAAGGTCAGTCTCTTCAACAAACGTTGTTAGGAAACTAGACAGCCACATAAAAAAATGAAAACAGACCAGTATGTCACACCATACATAAAAATCAACTCAAAATGGATTAAAGACTTTAATGTAAGACCTGAAACCATAAAACTCTTAGAATAAAACATATATAGTATGCTCCTTGACATCAGTCTTAAGAATATCTTTCTAGATCTCTCTTTACAGACAAGGGAAACAAAATCAAAAAGAAACAAATGGGACTACATCAAACTAAAAACTTCTGCACAGCAAGGGTAAACCAGCAACAACACAGAAAGATAACCTACCAAATGGAAGAATATCTTTGCAAATCATATATTTGATAGGGGTTAATATCAAAAATATACAAAGAACACATACAGTTCAACAACAACAAAAAAGGCAATCCAATTAAAAAATGGGCAGAGAAGCCAAATAAACACTTTTCAAAAGAAGACATACAGATGGCCAACAGGCACATGAAAAGATGTTCAATGTCACTAATCATCAGGGAAATCCAAGTGAAAAGTGCAATGAGATATCACCTCATGCCTGTTAGAATGGCTGTCATCAAAAAGGCCAGAAATAATAAGTGTTGGCGAGGATGTGGAGAAAAAAAGGGAGCCCTCCTGCACTGCTGGTGGGAATGTAAATTGGTTCAGCCACTGTGGAGAACAGTATGGAGGTTCCTCAAGAAATTAATAGAGTTCCCTTCTGATCCAGTTATTCCACTTCTGGGTATTTACCCAAAGAATATGAAAACACTAATTCAAAAAGATATATGCACCCCTAAGTTCATGCAGCATTATTTACAATAGCCAAGATACAGAAACAACCTAAGTGTCCATCAATCTGTATACAAGTATACACAATGGAATACTGCTCAGCCATAAAAAAGATGAAATCTTGCCATTTGCAACCACATAGATGGACCTTGAGAGTGTTATGCTAAGGGAAATAAGCCAGATGGAGAAAGACAAATATGATATGATTTCACTCATATGTGGAATACAAAAAACAAACAAAATAAATTAAAATAAATGAACAAACCAAACAAAACCAAACACTTAGATACAGAGATGGAGAAGCGGTTACTGGAGGGGGATGGGTGGGGGAGGGCAAAATGAGCAAAGGGGGTCAACTGTATGGTGACGGAAGGAAACTCAGTTCTTGGTGGTGAGCATGCTGTTGTGTACCCAGAAGTAGCAATATAATATTGTACACGTGAAACTTATACAAGTTTATGAACCAAAGTTACGTCAGTTAGAATAATTAAAAATAAATATCACTGGAAAGTCAGTTGGCTTAGATCAATTAGCAAATTACTGGTGAATTAGTAACAGTGCTTCAGAAGTTAGCAGGTACAACTCTAAATCAGTCTTTACTTTTTTTCAGCAATAATCAACCAGCATGGTTTTTCTTCAAGTTTCTTAGAAACTTTCAGTATTAGTTTTTACAAAAGTTTATATATGAATCAAAATGGCTGAACAATAAGATACAAAAATATTTAATTTTAACAAGAAAGAATATTTCCAGAGTGTCTGCTTCTATGAGCCATAATCACTACTTTTCTGGAACATACTCACATCTGATATCACCTGGCTGACCATGAAATAGTCCATACCTGAATTAGGACTCCCTAGGAACAATACCCCAGAACTATTGCTTCTGGGAATTTCGAGAAGAACATGTGTTTAGTTTACTTATGGGTTAAGAGGCTATTTTATGGGCACCTGTAGTTGCTTAAAAGAATAGTAATTCAATCAGAAGTCATTTAAAATGTAAACCCATTGATTGATTGGGGATTTGGATGAGTCCTTACATCTGGAAGGAAGGACAAAAAATTAGGACTCATTTTTTATGTATGAAATAAATCAGCTTTTAAATCAGGAATCAGCAAGAAATTTGCTAGATAGCAAAAAGAGTGCTAGCTAACTCTCTTTTCTTAAACTGTCATTTTCAAATATATTATTTATTTGAGTAATGTTCATGTTATGTTCCTGAAAATGTGGGCTTTCTTTAAAACAACTAAATCTAAAGGGTAATATCCCAAAAGAGAAATGTTTTAAAGTGTGTTGGTGGTGGGCGGGATGAGGGCAGATCTGGGGAGAGTGAGCCTTGAAGGGCTCCAGGGTAGATTCTAGAACTGCATTGATCGGTAGGATAGGAACATGTCACATGTGAATATTTAAGTTAAAAATTACAATTAAATTAAAAATTAGTTTCTCAGGCACACTACACACATTCAAGAGACCAATGACCACATACCGCTCGTGACTTAATTCAGAACAGTACAGAAATATTTCCATTATTTAAAAATGCTTCACTGGACGGTGCTGCGCTTGGAATACAGCAAAGAATATAAAGGAACAAACTTAGAAAAATTTGGCTTGGAATAGGTAAGTTATCTAAGCTCTATCAGAGTTTATTCTAAAAGCATCTATTCTACTTTACAGAAGGCTTAGTACCAGGACGTTCTTTTAAGCTGTAAGTAAGTTCATTGAATCAGTGTGTGATTTCGAGTTCTGGGGAATCTGAGAGTAGACTTCTTATTTTCCTTGAAACTAAAGGCTTCTTTAGATTTTGGCAAGGAATTTGGGGTTTCTAGTTTAATAGTGAGCCTTAAAAGGGAAGCACCACAGATGTCATTATGGGTGATCCAGCATCCTGGAGTAGCAGTGCAATAATTCAAGCTTGAATTTCTATAGTTTGATTTAGATAATTTTGTTCTTGTGAAGGTAATCCAACATAACTAAAACTAGAATCGTCTCATTAGGGAGACACGAATTGAAATCCAATTTGGTTTAACATTCATTTAGTAACCAACATAGAATAAAAATATAATGAGTATAAGGGTAAGGTGTAAATCTGGACTCATTTTCAGAGCAAACGTGTTTTATTTGGATCTTCTGGGAAAGGACCAGCATCAGACAGGTGAGAGCAAAGGAGAAGCTCTGTTTCTCTTCCATCCACTCGGCTCCATCCTTTTCCCACCCCACCTAAACCGTGGTCCACCCAAGATGCACTGAGAAGCTTTGGGATCAAGGCGTTGGGAAACCATGTTTCGGTATCTAGCTGGTTTTCAAAAACCAAATATTATGGATACATTGTGTTTCATGATATCACAGAGCACCTAAGAATTCTTGTTTTTAATAATATGCTGTCTTCAATAAATGTCACTTTATTATAAGCAGATATTCAAATTCTTCCATAGTTTGGCAAGTTATGACAATACGTTAGACATACAAATTATGATCTTTATGGCTTCTCCCACCTGGGTTTCAGAATACATAATACTACCCTGCAGTGTAATAGTGATTCAACGTGTAGCATGTTAGAGTTTGCAAAATCCTTTCAGTTAAGACATTTTTCACTATCAAAAAAAAAAAGGGGCAGGGGGATGGGTGAGAAACCTATTCAGTCCTCATTACAAAAGAGAATATTCTCTGAAATAAAAGCATCTGATAGTTGTTCATTAAGAGTTTTCCATCAGCTAAGAATAGCCACAAAAGACCATGGCAAAGAAACATATTGTGTGGTGTTTACACATTTTGAGTGGAAATTACATTCTATATTCAATATTGTCAAATTGATACAATAAGAATATGAAAACTCACAAACTTTCTTTATTCTCAGATGGTTTCGATTTCGATTTAATCCAATGAAATTAGCTTTATCATGCTTAATTTCACTCTGCTGACATTTTTTACCTCAGCTTCTGCTGCTGATAATTACTGATAAGACTGGTTCTATTTTGTCCAAAAAAAAAATGTGATGTCAGAGTTTAATACACCTAGGATTACATGAATTTGGAAGTCTGCCAGAATTGTCTAAAATAACCCTGTTTGGCCAACAGAGGACACACACACAAAACTATGTTTACAACATAAGCACAGAAGGTCTGTATAAAGCAAGTTGTGGCTTTGACTACTTCATGCACATTTGTACTCTACTCAGCCAGCTGCACCAGGCCGAACATCTGGGAAAAGCCGGGATGTTGAGTGGACACTGGAATGACAGCTTGAGTGGACACTGGAGTGACAGACAGTGAAACCTGGGGTCACCGTGCCACTGTGCCTTTAACGAAACCACTGTTTTCTAGAGTGAGAGAGAAGAGGCGGAAGAGAAACTTCTATCAAGTCCTATTTAAAATAGCAGAAACTTTTCCTCTGAATTATGACAAAATCCTAGAATAAGGCAAAAGTGCTTTTCTCTTCTGAAAATATAACAGCTCCACGTTGAGGCAAAATGATTTTATTATACTACAAGAAGTTCCGTTTTACGAAGAAGGCAATATTTGTGATGATTCACGACCAACAATCCCTCATGGAAAAACAAATAAAAGAACTCCAAAATTATGCAATGGATTTGGAAGCTCACCTTGTGTTTCCACTTTTGGTCAAAAATAATAGGCATTATATTGTAAAGTTAATGACCATTTTTAGACTGGAATATCATTTGGCCAAATCCGTGTTGATGAAATGTTATTCAAAGTTGCTCCAAAGGCAAACTAGAAATTTAAAAATATATTTGGTCTCCATTGGTAAATAAATGTCTAATAGTAGCTAGCCAAGAAAATACCCAGGTGGAACTTTTCCTGGAACCTACCATGTCTGTCTTACCGTCGGTAGTGTTGTTGCTTGAATGTTAGAGAAATGGTGAAAGCTAGCAGATAAAATCCCATATTCACTCACTGTCTGCAATTTAGTCTCAAGGCTGGCCTTTTTTTTTTTTTTTTAGTTTTTCTTTTTGATTCACCTATCAAGGATCAGGCTGGAAGCTGCAGCAAAAGAAATGTGGAGAAATTGAAATCTGTCCCAAGCAAAGGTTAGAATAACTGTCATTGTCTCTCACTGGGACTCCCCTCCTAGTGACAAATATGCTAGGAAGCATCCCCGTTGCAGTTAAAAAATATATTTTGTACATTTTCTTCTGATTCTTCTATAATTTCAGGTAGTTTGTTTAACTGTTTAGTCTTCTTTGAATTTGTGTGTGTGTTCATGAATGGTATTGCAGGCTAATTTTCTAGATTAATAACCAATTGTTCCCACACTGGGTATTTCTGAGTGATCAGTACAGATATACGGGGAAGTTATTTATTATATATGTTGAGTGTGTATTACTGAGCCCTCTTATTAATTTGATTAGTTTTTTAGTAGATTCTCCTATATTTTTGAGATAGTTGGGCTTACCTACAAATAATGCCACCTCTCTTTTTTCTTAATTTGAAGTATAGTTGATTTACAATGTTGTGTTAATTTCTGTTGTAGAGCAAAGTGATTCAGTTATACATATATATTATTCTTCATATTCTTTTCCATGATGGTTTATCACAGGAGCTTGGATATAGTTCCCTGTGCTCTACAGTAGGACCTTGTTGTTTATCCATTCTATCTATAATAGTTTGCATCTGCTAACCCCAAGCTCCCAATCCTCCCTTCCCCCACCCCCAATGCTGCCTGTCTTGAATCAATGTTGGTAATTGCTTTTTCCTAGGAACTCGTGCATTTACTGCAAATTACTATTTATTAATCTAATAAATTTTTTTACTATTTTTATGTCTCTTTTATGTGCTAGTGTTTAGGATTTACTTTATTTTGGAGTCTCAGGTGAGTTGAACAAGGAGATACAAATGCCGCAGGCCAATGTCCTGGGGTTAATGTCCCCTGGGACAAGTCAGACGGTCACAGCCCTTGGGTGAACTAGCCGAGGACCACTTACTACAGTTTGCTCCTCACCAAGTGTGGCATCTGGCCACCATCTGAGAGGCTTAGAGCAGAAGAAAGGAAGGAAGATGGGGAGAAGAATCTGAGTGCGGCTGGGGCAGAATCTCTCACTTGCTTCTTCGCCAACTGCAGTGAGGAAAGCAGCTGGGTGATGAGGGGGAAAGCTCATTAGAAAAGCACGTCCTTATAAATATGCCCACTCTCCAGCTGTTAAAGCCTATAAAAAATGCCCTATTCTCATGGTCCATCCTTAACACCTTCCCCTGACAGCTGCAGACGCTCTATCTGAGCGTGGATGGATAAGGAATGCATAGGGAAAATAATAAAAACATTTTTAATGAATATTCTCAAAATAGGGGAAAAGGAAATACTTAAATAAACACAGCAGATGTGCTGTAATAATTAACAGAACACATTTCTTTGGGATTGAAATCCAATTCTTACACTATATTAAAATACAAGCATTTTCCTTGGATATAAAATTCACTTAAACATATGGTGCGTTCAGTGGGACTACAGATGTACTTTTTAAAAAATTTAGAAGCCCTTTCCATAAAGATTTTTAGAGATCGCTTTATAATGATGACACTCTTCGGAAATTGGGAATAAAAACCATAATTTTGGGTGTTAGAAGCGATGGGCAAACTTACAATTCTTGGTTTCTTTAGAAACAATGTAAAGTAGCCAGTAAGTACTAGCTATTTTTACAGATTAAAAATTAATGCAGCTCCAAGGAAGAAATCCCTGTGTCTCAGGCTTTCTAGATGCAGAGGACAGCTGACAAGCATACCTGCCAGGTGACTAAGGACCCGGGTTGAAGCATGCTGCTAAGGAAGCGTGGATCAATCTCCAAAATCTCATGAGGAGCCCAAGAGCCTTCTTGATGGAAATGCACGTGCTTCATCTTCCTGCTTGATGCTAAATTTATATGTTTTATAAAACCTGAAAAGGAAATTTGCCTTTAAGCAAAAATTCCTGAAAGGGCTCTTTTATTATTTGTTAGCTCCAAAATAAACAGATCTCCAAGCCCCTTCCCTGAAATTCAACAAATACGTGGTATTTTTGCATAAAAGAGGGGAAAAAAAATACAAGTTCCATACTTTCTGTATGGAGCTGGAAGCACACAAGAAACGTGATGATGTTGATCTTCAGCACGCAGATGTCTATCGAAGGGGACTGAGGGTCAGGCAGACCACGTGCGGAAAGCCTGCCCCCCTGTGCTTAGTCAATGGCACTTGTGGTACCGGACAGACGGGGGTCAAAGGGTCCAGGAAACAGGCGTCATCAGGGACAACAGGAACGTTGAGCGCGGCTCTGGGGGAGCCTGGTAGCTCTTCCGGGCTCCGCGGCCAAACTCAGCACGTTGCTCCCAAAAGGCTCCCCGTCTGAGGCTGGTCCGGGTGCCTCCACTGGGGGGCCCTTCAGGGGCAGAGAAGACCCTTGCATTCTGGTCCTTGCTGTATCACCTACGTTACCTATTAACTATGTTTTTTGTTTTCTTTATTTCCTGACGCTCTGATATCTTGGGGCCTTGCTTATTCTAGAAGGACTGCCCCTCCCAGGGTTAGCTAATTCCTAGAGGCAGCAAAGCCGTGCCTGGAAGCTCGCTTTCTTATGCAAACCAGGCACCCCGAGTGCAACCTCCAAACCGCCTCCTTGACCAAGCTCCTGCCCTCCTGGTCACTCTCCCCACACTAGTGACCCCAGAGCCGGACGACGAGGAACAGCCACCGGGCCCCAGAGCCTGCCCCAAAGTGTGCAGAGTGGCGCAGCCGAAGCCCGCGGAGCCTGCGCAAGTCCTGTCCATCCCTCCCCTCAGGAACCACGGTCCTTGCCCACGATCTCCAGCCCTTCCCTCTCCTTCCCCCGCGTGGCCGGGGTGCCCCTTACTTGCGAACCGAGAGTGACAGCTTTTTCAGGGACAGCCATCTCCTCACCTCCCGGCTTCGCCATAAATCAAGAAAAATAAAACCTACTTTTTTTTTTTTTTTTAAACATCTTTATTGAAGTATAATTGCTTCACAATGGTGTGTTAGTTTCTGCTTTATAACAAAGTGAATCAGTTATACATATACATACATCCCCATATCTCCTCCCTCTTGCGTCTCCCTCCCACCCTCCCCATCCCACCCCCCAAGGCGGTCACAGAGCACCGAGCTGATCTCCCTGTGCTATGCGGCTGCTTCCCACTAGCTATCTATTTTACATTTGGTAGTGTATATATGTCCATGCCACTCTCTCATCCTGTCACATCTCAACTCTCCCCCTCCCCATATCAAGTCCATTCTTTAGTAGGTCTGTGTCTTTATTCTAAGACACCCTCCCTGTCCCGCCCACTCTAAACAGGCACAAGCACGGAGGATCTTCTCTTGCTGAGCATCTATTGTTTTACGACCCGTTTTGCCTGACACAGTCTTACTCTCTCTTCTTGATTTACAAGAATATCTCCTCCTCCACTTCAAAACAATCCCTAACTGCTCCGGGCAGAGCTGGCGCTTCTCCTCTGAGCCCCTGCAGGACGCTACGAGTGCCTTAGTCACAGCGTTTGGCGCGGTGCTCCGGAATTGTTGACTTCTCGGATACTTCTTGCTCCAGAACATTGTGTTATTTAACTCTGGAATTCCTAGAGCCTGGGGTATCTGCTCACTGTTGACAGAGCTCAAGAGATACTTCTCGTGTGAATTAAGTTTTTTGAACAAATACATTTTTTGCTAAAAATGACATCTTTTTCCAAGATCATTATCTACACCACTCCTTTGCTAGCTGCTCACTGCAGTGGATGATGTGTGATGTGTATATTCCACTTCCCAAACTAGACTGCAAGTTGCTAAGGTTAAAACACCACGCCTTGTGCTTTTTTGTACCCTTAGAATGGAGCCCAATGTTTGCTCAGGTTAATAGCTGATTAATGATTGTTTGCTTAATTTAGATATAATGAGCAATCCAAACTTATTCAGTCTTGTTATTTATTTTATTATTAT
Source organism: Balaenoptera ricei (assembly GCF_028023285.1). NCBI lineage: Eukaryota > Metazoa > Chordata > Mammalia > Artiodactyla > Balaenopteridae > Balaenoptera > Balaenoptera ricei. Next base: position 275,422 of record NC_082643.1, on the reverse strand, counting down.
TATTTTTTAGTATAGCTAGTTGCAATCCAGTTGCAATAAACCATCAAGTCTACCGGGGATCCAGCTGCAGAAGCCAAATTCTGGCAGGATCAGGTAGAGAGAAAACATACATGCTTCATCTTTGTTTACAAACGTATACTTTATCAATTTGTTGTAGGTCATAGCATAAGAGAAAATGTTTTTCTGGAAAACAAAGATTAAATCTAGTATATTTCCCAATGTCATAAGTTTATAAACCATGTTCATCAGTTCATTCAGTCCCATGCAATTAATTCCTATAGATCTGGATGAAGTAATCAGGTTTTCCATTAGAGTTTTGTCATTTGTTACCCAGTTCAGTGGTATTATTTGTTTTAAAAGTTCTTTTTATGAGTCCTCTTGAAAATCTTCATTTTGTAAAAGCATCAGTGTAAAATAATGATTGTCTATAAAGCACAAAACTTAAAATAGCATGGTTAAAGATTTGAGTACAATGCAATTAGCAGGAAACTTGGATATTTCTGTGACATATAACATTTTAGAGTAACTGGAATTATGACTGATAACATTATATTAGGACGTATCAAATGTTAAAGATTTGAGTACAATGCAATTAGCAGGAAACTTGGATATTTCTGTGACATATAACATTTTAGAATAACTGGAATTATGACTGATAACATTATATTAGGACATATCAGATGTTAGGAATTTCATATAAATTTTGGAATATCTATATTAATAATATTTATCCATACACTATAACCTAAGGTTTATCTCCAATCACTTGACAATGTTCTGAAGTAATTTAACATACCAAATACACTTAATTAGTTTAACATTCGTCTCTGAGATGTCTCAGGGTGCCCCTTTGAAGCACCCCAGAGTCAGCTGGAGGCTAAAGGAGCTTTAGTTAGATTTTGATATTTGGGAAGTTTGTTAAAAATATCAAAAAGGTTTTAAAACACAACAGGATCATAGTTCTCTATGAAACAATAATTATTCATTGAACCAAAGTCAAAAAATGATTAAAAAAAACAAAAACAAATATAGATCACTTAAGGGCACAGAAACTCACACAATCTGTTATCAAAATGGAGCATGCTAAGAAACTTCTTTCAAATTCCAGTCTTGTACTAGCTTACTTAACAAAATCCATTTAGTTAATTAACTTCAATCTAAAGTTAGTTAATCCTGACTGTGAATAAAACTTTTTTTTCAGGCTTCCTTTCCACCAGCTTTCATCACTTTCTGTATCAGTCTTTTTAGAACAGAACAAGAAACAAGCAGGCAGACACTCTATATGTACGCCTTAAAGTATATAATCCTTGACTACATGTAAGAGACTATTACATTACAATTCTTGGCCCCTTAAGACAGGGGTCCCCAACCCCCGGGCCGCGGACGGTTCCGGTCTGCAGCCTGGTAGGAACCAGGCCGCACGGCAGGAGGTGAGTGACAGGCGAGACAGCAAAACTTCATCTGCCGCTCCCCTTCGCTCCCCATCACTCATATGACCGCCTGAACCATTCCCCCCACCCCATCCCTTGTCCATGGAAAAATTGTCTTCCACGAAACCGGTCCCTGGTGCCAAAAAGGTTGGGGACCACTGCCTTCAGACACCCAACTCTTAGCTCTTCAAGTGTGCGCTGGACTGCCGGAATATTAATGCTGTCCACATCAAAACACACAAAATAATAGAGTTGTCTGTGGCAGAAAAATGTGTAAATCAGTATAAATGTAAATAAATCATATTGTCTTGCTTAGGAAAAGTTTATCTACAAGGATTATGAAGCCCCTAAACCTTGTGCAAGAAAAAAAGATCTTCTTAAAGAATTTACTAGTATCTCCTGGACCCCCAGGACGAAAGTTAAAGATGGGCTGAAACTAAGACATCGATCATTACCAGAAAGAGGAGGGTGCTGTCTCTGTCTGTCTGTCTCTGTCTGTCTATCATCATCTCTTTCTGTCTCTCCTGATCTTTTTTCTTTATTTCTAGTTCACTCTTCTCTTCTTTACCTTGAGGCTCTCCCTGTAGTTCCTCAAGATACTTGGCTCTAAAGCATCACTCTGGCCCCGAAGGACACGTCATCATTCAGTGCACAAGGCACACCCACACCACTTTGTGTCTCCACATCAGTTTCCAAGGAAAATACCAGGTCAGGCAGGTTCATGGGCCCCTCCATTTGGAGTAAAGGGTAGAATCCAGGGCACCTAGGGGGGTCCCCTCTGGACTGGGAGCAGGATTCATTTCCAAGACTTACAACTCCGGACTCATCTTTGATTTCTTTTCCATCCTTTATGCCCCGAACACATTGTTCTAAATATCTGTATGCTAATTTCCTTAAAATATCATTAGATTCATCTTAATAAAAAACTATGATCTGTAAGCCATGGATTCTGAAAACTTCAGATTTCAGATGAAGCATGCCCCTTCGAGGCTCCATTTCGGAACTACTTTGGACTCCTTATTACCTTAGCTCATGGTTTTTATTCCACAATGACATTGCTATCTATCGCATTTGGCAAACTGCACAGGCTTTTCTACTCTGGAAGCATCACAAAGTCCTCCTTTTAAAAGAAACAGTTCCCTCACTTAGTTGAAAATACACTTACCAAAAATGCAGCACTTTTGTGCCAGTGGTTTTCACCAGGTACGGAGTCTAATGAGAGGCTCTAAACCTCAAATTTGGCCCCATTATCATAAGAGAAGAAAGAGACTTGCCAAGTGATACAATGGTGTCCACGATACACGAATATCCTAGAAAGTGAATAACAGGTTGTCATTTGTTGTCGAGAATATCCCAATAATATTAAAAGGAAATAAACCTGACTACACACCTAGTAGAATGACCAGAATCCAAAATATTGACTCCATCAAGTTCTGGTGGGGATGTGGAGGGGCAGGAACACTCAGTCATTGCTACTGGGAACGCAAAATGGCGCAGCCACTTGGGAAGACAGCTTGGAGGTTTCTTATCAAGACAAAACTAAACGTTCTCTTTCCATAAGATCCAGCAGTTGTGCTTCTTGGTATTTACTGGAGCGGCTGCAAACTGATGCCCACTCAAAAAGCTGCACGTGGGTGTTGATTGCAGCTTTGTTCATAATCGCCAAAACTTGGAAGCAACCAAGGTGTCCTTCAGTAGGTGGATGGGTACATAGTGGTCCATTCAGCTAATGAACTATTAATCAGCACAAAAATAAGTGAGTTATCAGGCAACAGAAAGACACGGAGGAACCTTAATTTCACATCACTGAGTGGAAGAAGCCAATGTCAAAAGGCTGCACGCTGCATGATTACAACTATAGGACACTGTGGGACAGACGAAACTAGTCAGACAGTAAAAAAACAGTGGTTGCCTGGGCTAGTGTTGGGGGAGATGAACAGGCAGAGCACAGAAGATTTCTAGGGCAGTGAAAATACCTTGTATGATGTTATAATGATGGACACAAATCATTATGCATTTGTCCAAATCCGTAGACTGTTCAACACCAAGAGTAAATCCTAATGGAAACTATGGACTTTGGGTCATTATGACGTGTCAATGTAGGTTCATCCTTGGTTAAAAAAAAAAAGCTACTGTTCTGATGAGTGACATTGATATCAGGGAGGCTGAGCTTGTGTGGAGATAAGGGATACATGGAAAATCTCTGTACCTTCTTCGCAACTTGTTGTAAACCTAAAGCTACTCTAAAATTATAAAGTCTTTTTACAACAAAAGTAAACCATCACAATTGTTGTCAGTGCTTAAATTTGATTGTCAGCTATGTAGATTGAAGCCTAAATTATTTTCTTAGTTCAGGTAACTGATATAGAACTGCAGTCAAGCTCTACTTTCGTTGACAAAGCTGGGTTTTAAATTGATAATTCGTTTCCAGTTTTTTAACTTCCATTTATTTTAGTTTCAGTGTACAACAAAAATATCTCCTACCAAAAGATATCTTTAACCAAAAAATAATCAAATGAGTTTGGCCCTAAGTCTGGTGTCTGTATTAGGAAACGCCAAGCGGTACAACCTTGGTACTGCAGTGTATTTACCTTTACCTCAGCTGTAACAAGCTGAGTGTACCAAGGATTGTTAATTGTTTGTCAGAAACTTTCCTTTAACCCCCAATTCTAAAGTATCCTGTCTTTTCCTGGGCACACATCTGTTCATAAAACTAAAACATTGGTCAGTCTAAAGGTAAAACCACCAAGACCATAACCCTATGGGCAGACAATTATTATTAAATTATTATTAATTAATATTATAAATTAATATTATTAATTATTAAAAGGCTGAAATGATACAGTACATATAATTTTGAATTAAAAACAAGGCTTTATGTTTACTTCAGTAAGAGATGTCTATATAACTTGTGGTATAATCCATTTCACAGTTTATTAAGAGGTAATTCCATACAGCTGAATTGTCTCACATCAATTTATGAGTTTAACAGATGTCTTTGCTGGCACATTCAGACCATTTCCTCAACATTCTCTGCTGATGAGCTGCCGTTTCTACTGCAAGGAATGCTTTAAACGTAACTGTAGTACAGCTGTAGCCATAAATGGTTTTGATGCTGTTTACGCTCCACAATATCTTAAGTGGCTTCTCAAGCCTCAATCAAGATGGATTTAAGGGTTTAAGTCAGTGCTTTGTAGATAATGATTTGTGTCTTAGAGATAATATTCAGCGGCCACCATATTGTACCTTTTAAAAATGTAAAACTTTATATCACAGCATAATTCTGTTTTACTACTGAAAACAAGAAATAGATTTCTTGAATTCAAAATGAGCAATTAGGAATAAGAAAAAAAAAGTTTTTATTTTCCCTTTACTTGTTACTTCTTTGATGTTCTTCCTTTCTTTATGTAGATTTGAGTTTCTGACTTGTATCATTTACTTTTCCTCTGAAAAAAATGCGTTTTAACATTTTTTACAAGGCAGGTCTACTGACAATAAATTCCTTCCGTTTTTTGTGTGTCTGAAAAAGTCTTTATTTCTTCTTCACTTAGAAGATAATTTTGCAGGGGCCAGAATTCTAAGTTGGTGAGTTTTTCCCTCAAAGCACTTTCTTAATCCCAATCTCCTCTTTCTTGCTGGTTTCTGAAGAGAAACCAGATGTAATTTGTTTCATTGTTCCGCTATAGGTAACGTGATTTTTCCTCTGGCTTCTTTCAGGAGTTTTTCTTTATTTTGATTTCCTGTAGTTCAGAAATGATAAGCCTACATGTAGGTTTTTGTTTTTGTTTTTGTTTTCCATTTAACCTTCCTGTTTTTCTCTAAGCTTCCTGCATTTGCGCTTTGGTGTCTGATTTTAATTGAGGGATATTTTCAGTCATTTTTATTTCAAAGCTTTTTCTGTCCCTTCTTGTCTTTCTTCTCTTTCTGGTTTTCCCGTTATGTGCATTTACACCTTTTGTAGTTGTCCCAAAGTCCTTGGATGTACTCTTCTGTTTCTTTCAGTATTTTTTCTCTTTGCTTTCAGTGTTGGAGGTTTTTGTTGAGATAATCAGGCTCAGAGGTTTCAGCCATGTCCAGTCTACTATTGAGCCATCAAAGGCATTCTCCATTTCCATCACAGGGTTTTGATCTCTAGCATCCCTTTTTCATTTTTTTGTTTAGGATTCACATCTCTGCCAGTGTGGCCCACTTACCCTTGCACGCTGTCTACTCTATTCAGTCTCGCCCTCAGCATATTGGTCATAGTGTTTTAAACTCCAGCATCCTTGCTAGTCTGGTCGTGATACATGCTCTGTATCTTCCAGCTGCATGTTTGCCTTTTCGTATGCCTTGTAATTTTTTGATTGCTGGACATGATGTGCCTGGTAAAGTAAGCTGGTAAAATAAAATAGACAGGCCTCTGGTAACATGGTGGTGAGGTGTGGAGGAGGGAGTGCATCTTGCAGTCCTGGGATTGGGTCTCAGTGTGCTGGCGAGTCTGTGACCCAGACTGTGAACTTCACAGTGTGTCTCAGGTTTGTTCTGCCTTCTTAGGTGAGACAGGAAGGCCAGAGTGGACTGGAACCATACATCTCTCTTCTCCCCGGTCAGCTGGGCTCTCATAACACCCCAGCAGTGTGGGCTCTGGGTAACTGGCTTCTCCTGAGGGTCAGCTTTGTTAAGAACAGAGAGCTCCAGTGTATTTCTGGGTGGTCGATTTCCCCTCCCCCTGCCAGAATCAGGGGGCATTTTTCTCCAGTATTTACTATGAGAATCATGTCAAGCTCCTGGAGGTAAATCCCACAGAACAAGGGCTCCACTGCCACAACTGGGTCCCCTGGAGTTGTTATTTCCCAGGCTTGTCCACACTGAGCCTCCAGCAATTCACCAATTACAGGCGAGGTTTCCTACCCCAGCACTAGCTCCTGAGCTGCTTTCTGTCTGGGAAGCTGTGGCTCACCTGTCTCCAATCTTACAGTCAGAGCTTGCTCTTCATCCTCACCTCTCTTAGGGACCTTCAAAGAGCTGTTGATTTTCTAGTCTGTTCAGCTTTTCACTTGTTATTGGGATGAAGTGGTGACTTCCAACTTTTTCACATGTGCAGCCTCAAAATGCTATCTTATTTTTACTGTAGAGTAAGGATGGGGTAAGAAGGTGGACGTAGAGGATACAGGAATCCACTAGGGGGAGTACAGGCAACTCCAAGCGAGACTCACTCTGGCTTTTCTTCACTTCTTATTCTTTTTGTTTAAAAAACAATAAAAGAGGCCACTCACCCCTGCCCCCCCAACCCCGCCTTGTAATGTATCTTCTACCCACCCTTCCTACAGCCAGAGCCATTATCAAGGATGCAGCCTTGAGAGAGCAAGGTGTTGTTGAGACCATTTGGACCATGTACATGACTGAACCCAGCTGTGTGGCTGACAGGATCTTGGTGCTCCGTCCGGGTTTCAGGCTTCAGCCTCTGAGATGGTAGAGCCAAGTTCAGGACATTGAACCACCAAAGACCTCCTGGCGCCATGTAATATCAATCAGCGAGAGCTCTCCCAGAGATCTCCATCTCAAGGCTAAGACCCAGCTTCACTCAACGACCAGCAAGCTCCAGTGCTGGACACCCCATGCCAAACAACTAGCAAGACAGGAACACAACTCTACCCATTAGCAGAGAGGCTGCCTAAAATCACACTAAGTTCACAGACTCCCCAAAACACAGCACTGGACGCAGTCCTGCCCAACAGAAAGACAAGATCCAGCCTAATCCACCAGAACACAGGCACCAGTCCCCTCCACCAGGGACCCTACACAACCCACTGAAGCAAACTTACCCACTGGGGGAAGACACCAAAAACAATGGGAACTACAAACCTGCAGCCTGCGAAAAGAGGACCCCAAACACAGTAAGTTAAGCAAAATGAGAAGACAGAAATACAGAGCAGATGAAAGAGCAAAGTAAAAACCCACCAGATCAAACAAATCAATAGGAGGTAGGCAGTCTACCTGAAAAAGAATTCAGAGTAATGATAGTAAAGATGATCCAAAATCTTGCAAATAGAATGGAGAAAATACAAGAAACGTTTAACAAGGACCTAGAAGAACTAAAGAGCAAACAAACAATGACGAACAACACAATAGATGAAATTTAAAATTCCCTACAAGGAATCAATAGCAGAATAACTGAGGCAGAAGAACGGATAAGTGATCTGGAAGATAAAATAGTGGAAATAACTACCAAAGAGCAGAATACAGAAACAAGAATGAAAACAATTGAGGACAGTCTCAGAGACCTCTGGGAAAACATTAAACACACCAACATTCGAATTATAGGGGTCCCAGAAGAAGAAAAGAAAACAAAACAAAGACTGAAAATATTTGAAGAGATTATAGTTGAAAACTTCCCCAGAATGGGAAAGGAAAGAGTCAATCAAGTCCAGGAAGCGCAGAGAATCCCATACAGGATAAATACAAGGAGAAACACGCCAAGACACATATTAATCAAACTATCAAAAATTCAATACAAAGAAAAATTATTAAAAGCAGCAAGGGAAGAACAACAAATAACATACAAGGGAATCCCCATAAGGTTAACAGCTGATCTTTCAGCAGAAACTCTGCAAGCCAGAAGGGAGTGGCAAGACATATTTAAAGTGATGAAAGGGAAAAACCTACAACAAAAATTACTCTACCCAGCAAGGATCTCATTTAGATTTGACAGAGAAATTAAAACCTTTACAGACAAACAAAATTTAAGAGAATTCAGCACAACCAAACCAGCTTTACAACAAATGCTAAAGGAACTTCTCTAGGCAGGAAACACAAGAGAAGGAAAAGACCTACAATAATAAACCCAAAACAATGAAGAAAATGGTAATAGGAACATACATATTGATAATTACCTTACATGTAAATGGATTAAATGCTCCAAACAAAAGACATAGACTGGCTGAATGGATACAAAAGCAAGACCCTTATATATGCTGTCTACAAGAGACCCACTTCAGACCTAGGGACACATACAGACAGAAGGTGAGGGGATGGAAAACGATATTCCATGCAAATGGAAATCAAAAGAACGCTGGAGTAACAATTCTCATATCACACAAAACAGACTTTAAAATAAAGACTATTACAAGAGACAAAGAAGGACACTACATAATGATCAAGGGATCAATCCAAGAAGAAGATAAAACAATTGTAAATATTTATGCATGCAAGATAGGAGCACCTCAATACATAAGGCAAATGCTAAGCCATAAAAGGGGAAATTGACAGTAACACAATAGTAGTAGGGGACCTTAACACTCCACCTTCACCAATGGACAGATCATCCAAAATGAAAATAAATAAGGAAACACAAGCTTTAAATGACACATTAAACAACCTGGACTTAATTGATATTTATAGGACATTCCATTCCTTCCAAAAACAACAGAATACACTTTCTTCTCAAGTGCTCATGGAACATTCTCCAGGATAGATCATATCTTAGGTCACAAATCAAGTCTCAGTAAATTTAAGGAAATTGAAGTTGTCTCAGGTATCTTTTCTGATCACAATGCTATGATACTAGATATCAATTACAGGAAGAAAACTGTAAGAAATACAAACACATGGAAGCTAAACAATACAGTACTAAATAAGCAAGAGATCACGGAAGAAATCAAAGAGGAAATCAAAAAATACCCTGAAACAAATGACAAAGAAAACACAATGGCCCAAAACCTATGGGATACAGCAAAAGCAGTTCTAAGAGGGAAGTTTACAGCAATACAATCCTACCATAAGAAACAAGAAAAATCTCAAATAAACAACCTAAACTTACACCTAGAGCAATTAGAGAAAGAAGAACAAAAAACCCCCAAAGTTAGCAGAAGGAAAGAAATCATAAAGATCAGATCAGAAATAAATGAAGAAAACAATAGCAAAGATCAATAAAACTAAAAGCTGGTTCTTTGAGAAGATAAACAAAATTGACAAACCATTAGCCAGACTCATCTGGACAAAAGGGAGAAGAGTCAAATCAACAGGATTAGAAATGAAAAAGGAAAAGTAACAACTGACACTGCAGAAATACAAAGGATCATGAGAGATTACTACAAGCAACTATATGCCAATAAAATGGACAACCTGGAAGAAATGGACAAATTCTTAGTAAAGCACAACCTTCCCAGACTGAACCAGGAAGGAACAGAAAATATAAACAGACCAATCAAAAGTGCTGAAATTGAAACTGTGATAAAAAATCTTCCAACAAACAAAAGCCCAGGACCAGATGGATTCACAGGCAAATTGTATCAAACATTACCGAAGATCCAACACCTATTCTTCTCAAACTCTTCCAAAATATAGCAGAAGGAGGAACACTCCCCAACTCATTCTATGAGGCCACCATCACCCTGATTCCAAAACCAGACAAAGATGTCACAAAGAAAGAAAACTACAGGCCACTATCACTGATGAAATAGATGCCAAAATCCTCAACAAAATACAAGCAAACAGAATCCAGCAGCACATTAAAAGGATCATACACCATGATCAAGTGGGGTTTATCCCAGGATTGCAAGGATTTTTCAATAAACGCGAATCAATCAATGTGATAAACCATATTAGCAAATTGAAGGATAAAAACCGTATGATCATCTCAATAGATGCAGAAAAAGCTTTCAAAAAAATTCAACACCCATTTATGATAAACACTCTCCAGAACATAAGCATAGACGGAACTTACCTCAACATAATAAAGGTCATATATGACAAACGCACAGCCAACATCATTCTCAGTGGTGAAAAACTGAAACCATTTCCACTAAGATCAGGAACAAGACAAGGTTGCCCACTATCGCCACTATTATTCAATATAGTGTTGGAAGTTTTAGCCACAGAAATCAAAGAAAAAGAAATAAAAGGAATCGAAATCGGAAAAGAAGAAGTAAAACTGTCTCTGTTTACAAATGACCTGATACTATACATAGAGAATCTTAAAGAAGCTACCAGAAAACTACTAGAGTTAATCAACGAATTTGGTAAAGTAGCAGGATACAAAATTAATGCACAGAAATCTCTGGCATTCCTATACATTGATGATGAAAAATCTGACAGAGAAATTAAGGCAACACTCCCATTTACCATTACAACAAAAAGAATAAAATACCTAGGAATAAACCTACCTAAGGAGACAAAAGACCTGTATGCAGACAACTATAAGACACTGATGAAAGAAATTAAAGATGATACAAACAGATGGAGAGATATACCATGTTCTTGGACTGAAAGAATCAACATTGTGAAAATGACTCTACTGCCCAAAGCAATCTACAGATTCAATGCAATCCCTATCAACCTACCAATGGCATTTTTCACAGAACTAGAACAAAAAATTTCACAATCTGTATGGAAACACAAAAGACCCCAAATAGCCAAAGCAATCTTGAGAAAGAAATGGAGTTGGAGGAATCAGGCTCCCTGACTTCAGACTATACTACAAAGCTACAGTAATCAAGACAGTATGGTACTGGCACAAAAACAGAAATATAGATCAATGGAACAGGATAGAAAGCCCAGAGATAAACCCATGCACATAAAATCACCTTATATTTGATAAAGGAGGCAAGAATATACAATGGAGAAAAGACAGCCTCTTCAATAAGTGGTGCTGGGAAAACTGGACAGCCACAGGTAAAGGAATGAAATTAGAACACTCCCTAACACCATACACAAAAATAAACTCAAAATGGATTAAAAACCTAAATATAAGGCCAGACACTATAAAACTCCTGGTGGAAAACATAAGAAGAACACTCTATGACATAAATCACAGCAAGATCCTTTTTGACCCACCTCCTAGAGAAATGGAAATAAAAAGAAAAATAAACAAATGGGACCTAATGAAACTTAAAAGCTTTTGCACAGCAAAGGAAGCCATAAACGAGATGAAAAAACAACCCTCAGAATGGGAGAAAATACTTGCAAATGGAGCAACTGACAAAGGAGTAATCTCCAAAATATACAAGCAGCTCATGCAGTTCAATATCAAAAAAACAAACAGCCCAATCCCAAAATGGGCAGAGACCTAACTAGACATTTCTCCAAAGAAGATATACAGATTGCCAACAAACACATGAAAGGATGCTCAACATCATTAATCATTAGAGAAATGCAAATCAAAAGTACAATGAGGTATCACCTCATACCAGTCACAATGGCCATCATCCAAAAATCTACAAACAATAAATGCTGGAGAGGGTTTGGAGAAAAGGGAACCCCCTTGCACTGTTGATGGGAATGTTAATTGATACATCCACTATGGAGAACAGTATAGAGGTTGCTTACAAAACTAAAAATAGAACTACGATATGACCCAGCAATCCCACTACTGGGCATATACCCTGAGAAAACCATAATTCAAAAAGAGTCATGTACCACAATGTTCACTGCAGCTCTATTTACAATCGCCAGGACCTGGAAACAACCTAAATGTCCATCGACAGATGAATGGATAAAGAAGATGTGGCACATATATACAATGGAATATTACTCTGCCATAAAAAGAAATGAAATTGAGTTATTTGTAGTGAGGTGGATGGACCTAGAGTCTGTCATACAGACTGAAGCAAGTCAGAAAGATAAAAACAAATACCGTATGCTAACACATATATATGGAATCTAAGAAAAAAAGAAAAAGTTCTGAAGAACCTAGGGGCAGGACTGGAATAAGATACAGAGGTAGAGAACGGACTTGAGGACACGGCGGGGAGGGGAAGGGTAAGCTGGGACAAAGTGAGAGAGTAACATGGGCTTATATACACCACCAAATGTAAAATATAGCTAGTGGGAAGCAGCTGCATAGCACAGGAAGATCAGCTCAGTGCTTTGTGTCCACCTAAAGGGTTGGGATGGGGAGGGTGGGAGGGAGAAGCAACAGAGAGGGGATATGGTGATATAAGTATACGTATAGCTGATTCACTTTGTTATATGGCAGAAACACACCAGGGATCAAACCTGCGTCCCCTTCATTTCAAGACAGATTCTTAACCACTGGACCACCAGGGAAGTCCCTATGTGCTTTTTAAAAAGTACATATTCTTTTCAATATTGTACATAATCACTTGAAACTTGCCTTTTCTAAGCATAAACATAAGATACTGGAATTTGGTTCTTCAGCTGAATTCTGGACTGATTTTCAAGCTATTAAAGCTTACGTTCCCAGGGTGCAGAACTCAGATTGTCATAACGAATGTTCAAATCTTGTACTGATAATGTTGACAGCTGCTAAAGTCAGATCATCATTATTTTATGGCTCAAGGCAAGTCATTTAATATTTTCATAACTGCTCACCTTGCAGTGCTAAGTTTGTACCAGCACTTATAAGTGGTAAGAGCTGTAAGCACATAGGGAGCTTTGGACAAAACAAGTCACTTTCTGCTTCCCCAAACAGAATCCCAGGATAGAGAAAAATTAGATTTAAAAAATTTTTAAGATATATTTCTCTAAGCAAAATGTGAGGGTGATTTTAAATAAATCAAAATCCAATTTTTAAAGTGACTTTAACCATAAGTTCTATGTTTAGTCAACATAAGAAGACTTCAGGTAAAATATGTCACTATTATTCCATCACTCTTCCCAGAGGAAGAATTTTTTAAAAGCTACAAAACAAATGTTCAGCCAAGCTAAGAGAAAGATCCAATTTTCAGATTCAAGAATATGTGGGAAGGTTTGCAAAAGCAGGTAAGATGGAACAGAAATGACCCGGGAGGAAGTAAAGGAAAAATGTGGCCCATGGCTCAAGCCAGAAGATCTCAGCATGTCCCAGCAAAGAAGTTCATTTCTTAAAAGTGAGAAGCTTGTCCTACAGAGCAATGTCGTATCTATTCTTGGCAACAATAAGGGAAGGAACTATTGCGTCAGCAGGATTGGAAGATAACTCTGGACACATCTTTTATTCAGGCAAAAGAGACAGGGCTACAGGAAGAATCACCAAGAGAGTCCCTTCTGTGTGGAGCTGTCAGACTCCAGCAGGTCATCTGGACAGCTGTCCACTGTGAAGCCTGCCTGGCTTCACTGGGCCCTCACTCTGCACGGGAATCATTTACTGGTGGCTGATTCTAGGAAATGCGATTCATTCAGTGGTGAATTTTAAAACATCATCTGACACAACATCCAAAATATATACCAAAATGGATAAAAAACCTGGAAAAGAGCAGAAAAATAAACAATGGATGAAAATTTACTGAAATAAAATATTACCATGGAGCAGTTAAAAAATTTTGTCCAAATATTTTGCCATGAATAAAGCATCTTAATAGATTAATAACATTTATTGAAGAAAACCACTGATCAGAAAGACAAGAGCTCCAAAAAGTGGTGTCAAGGTAACAGAAGGAAATGCATGTGAGCTGGTGGTTCAGGAAGAAAAAAAATTGAAGGGAAAAATAACAAACATAAAGTTGATATTGTAAGAACACAAAGGAAAATAGACTTTATGAGAAACAGTAAAGGACATCTAATTGAGAAATGAAAATAATGAAATGAAGTGTGAAAAACGTAGACTATTTAGAAAGAAAATGGGGCTTCCCTGGTGGTGCAGTGGTTGAGAATCTGCCTGCCAATGCAGGGGACACGGGTTCGAGCCCTGGTCTGGGAGGATCCCACATGCCGCGGAGCAACTGGGCCCATGAGCCACAACTACTGAGCCTGCACATCTGGAGTCTGTGCTCCGCAACAAGAGAGGCCACGATAGTGAGAGGCCCGCGCACCGCGATGAAGAGTGGCCCCCACTCGCCTCAACTAGAGAAAGCCCTGGCACAGAAACGAAGGCCCAACACAGCCAAAAATAAATAAATAAAATAAATAAATTAGAAAGAAAATGATGTATATAAAAGATAGGCAAAGGAAATCTAGCATAAATGTAATTTAAGCCCCAAAGAAAACATAGCAATAGAATAGAACACATAGTCAAAGACTAAGAAAAACAATATTCTTTATCAAAATAGTGTGGTCATTGAGGAAGAGAGTAAAAGAATGAAAAGGAAATATGCTATTTTGGCATAGTTCATAGTAAGGAAGAGATTAAAAACTTGACATCTAAGAGAAAGATATAATTATTAAGAATAAGAATTTTAAAAATCAAAACCTTTCAAAACAGAATAAAAACTTTTCAAAACAAAAGAAAACACATACACACACATAAACACAGAGGAAAGAAATAGCCCACAAAGCAAAATATTTTCAGTAACCATAGAGAGAAAACATAAAATAACACAAAAGACCAATATGATTCATTTTAAATGTAAGAAGCTTTACTCTCCTATGAAGACAAAAAAGAGCTTTCAATCTGTTAACAAAATAAAATCTAAATCTATGCTGTACACAAGAACCTTATGAAAATTAACCATATATTCACTCAAAAAGAAAATCTAAATAAATTTAAAAAGAAGTCAAAAATAACACAGAAAATATTTCCTGATCAAAATTCAGTAAAACAAAAAAACTATTGCCAGAAATCATAAATGCCTCTTCTAACATGAAACTTTAAAACTCTTTCCTAAATCTTGGATCAAAGAGGAAATATGAAGCAAAATTTCAGAATGTAATAACAACGAACATATCAAAACCAATCAGATATAACTAAAAGAGCACGTTTATTGAAAAGTTCATAGTTCATACATATATATATATCAATAAAAACAATATTGAACACAAATTATTTAAACTGACTCAAAAAGGTATACAAAATAAACTAAAGGAAAAAGAAGGGAAGGGATTAATAATACTACAAATATAACTATAACAAATCATAAGATTAGAAAATAAGAACAGAAAAAAACTGGAATTTATAAATAACCAACAATAAAAAATCAATAAATAGACTGTGAGATAATATCTAACCATGAAAAAAGGGAGCTGCACAAATAGATGAAATAAATGATGGTGAATAAAATATATGCAGAAAATCTAACAAATTTATTTATTTATTTATTTTTAGAAAATCTAACAAATTTAAAAAGAATAATCCCAGATTGCTATCTTCCTTTCGGCACAAATAGTACACATAGACGTTAGTCCCAAATTTAAGTGAAGCACGTGTAGATATGAAGCAAAGGGATAGTTTCATCATTGTAATAATTATTACAGTAAAATTCAGTCTTCAAAGTCCTGAAAACATTAATCACTTTTATAGTTTTATATACACAGAATTCATGTGTGATTCTTTGAACGCTGATATACCTAAGCACATCACAGCTATAAGAGGATCTCACTTAGTCTTTTTCAGAAAATAACTTGTGGGGAATAAACAGATAAAATTTTAAAATAATATTATAATTTAATTTACACAGAAACACATTGTTTTTAATTTTTATTGTAGTATAGTTGATTTACAATGTTGTGTTAGTTTCAGGTGTACAGCAAAGTGAACCAGTTATACAGATACATATATCCACTGTTTTTCAGATTCTTTTCCCTTATAGGCCCTTACAGAGTACTGAGTATTGAGTATTGTTCTATACAGTAGGTTCTTGTTGATTATCTATCTTATACATAGTAGTGTGTATATGTCAAGCCCAATCTCCCAATTTATCCCTCCCCTCCTTACACCCAGGTAACCATAAGTTTGTTTTCTCCATCTGTGACTATTTCTGTTTTGTAGATAAGTTCATTTGTACCCTTTTTTTTAGAGTCCTCATAAAAGCGATATCATATGATATTTGTCTTTCTGTGTCTGACTTACTTCACTCAGTATGACAATCTCTAGGTCCATCCATGTCATTGCAAATGGCATTATTTCATTCTTTCTTATGGCTGAGTAACATTCCATTGTATGTATGTTCCACATCTTCTTTACCCATTTCTCTGTTGATGGACATTTAGGTTGTTTCCATGTCTTTGCTATTGTGAATAGTTCTGCTATGAATATTAGGGTGCATGTGTCTTTTTGAATTATGGTTTTCTCCAGATATATGCCCAGGAGTGGATTGCTGGATCATATGGTAGTTCTATATTTAGTTTTTTAAGGAACCTCCATACTGTTCACCACAGTGGCTGCACCAGTTTACATTCCCACCAACAGTGTAGGAGGGTTCCCTTTTCTCCACACCCTCT
The DNA here is from genome assembly GCF_028023285.1 of Balaenoptera ricei. Classification (NCBI taxonomy): domain Eukaryota; kingdom Metazoa; phylum Chordata; class Mammalia; order Artiodactyla; family Balaenopteridae; genus Balaenoptera; species Balaenoptera ricei. The sequence continues at coordinate 258,920 of NC_082643.1, read as the reverse complement.
CCAGCATTTGTCATTTGTAGACTTTATGATGATGGTCATTCTGACCTGTGTGAGGTGGTACCTCATTGTAGTTTTGATTTGCATTTCTCTAATAATGAGCATCTTTTCACATGCTTTTTGGCCATCTGCATATCTTCCTTGGAGAAATGTCTACTTAGATCTTCTGCTCATTTTTTGATTGGCTTGTTTGTCTATAGGCTGAGAACTCAGACAAGCATTCCAAACTGGGTTCCTCACAGTGGTCTCTGAGGCTCTGTGTGGGTGGTCCAGCTGCCCGCCACACCCCACCCCACCAGACCCCATCCCCTCTTACCCTCTTAGGGATCACTAGCTTCCCTAAGAGGAGACATGCTTCTACCACAGGCCCTTTGCACTGGCTGGTTTTACTGCCTGGGATACTCTTCCCAATATCTTCAAAGCATACATACTAATAATACCTCAAAACATGATTTCATTTATTTCCTTTTTTTGCATGTATTTATTTTCCACTCAAGTTTTTATCCTAAATAATTTCCAATCATGGAAAATTGCAAGATCATACAATGAATATCCATACTATATACCAAAATTCAATACTTTTTACCATTTGTTACATTCTCTCTCCCTCTTTCTCTTTCTCCCTCTGTGTGTATGTGTGTGTGTGTGTCCATCCAGCCATAAACTGAAGATTTTGATTCATTTGTAGACATAATGACACATTGATCTTTACCTCCAGGGCAGGATATTTTCCTTAATTAAATACAACATAATTATCAAAATCAGGAAATTTAGCATAAATCTGACAATATTATCTAATATACTAATTTCCCTATTCACATTTCTATAATTGCCCAAATAATGACCTTTATGGCTGCTTTTCCTTTCAATCAAGAATGCAATCAAAATTTACCCATTGATTTTATTTAGTTACCATGTATCTTTAACCTCCTTTAATCTAGAATCATGTCTAAACTTTTTTGCTTATCATGACATTGATATTTTTGAAGAGTAGAGGGCTGCGGTTTTGCAGGATTTCTCACAATTTGGACGCTTCTGATTGTTTACTTAATAAGAGATTCAAGTTAAACATGTTGCCGGGAGTACTATATAGGTGACACAAGTCGGGTTACGTCAACACAGTTGACAGCAAAGATTGCTGAGCACGTCCTCTGTGAAAACTGAGCTCTGTAAGATCCTGTGTGACTCTGGTAAAGCCTCAACCTGCCCGCAGTGAACCCCGTCTGTGTCGAGGTGGAGATAGCACCTAGGCCCAGCCCTGCTTCAATGAATTCCCAGTCTGCACAGAGAGACAGGAAAGGTGACCCTTGCCTACACTGCACAGTAAAAAGCGTTATGTAGCGTTTTACCTGAGCAGGCTCACTGAGGACGCTGGGGGTGACAAGAAAGACCTTAAATGGGGAGCACTCTGAATGTGCAAAATCCTGAAGGAAGAAAACTCTGTGTATACACATGTAACATATGCATACATACATGTGTACACACGCCTTTATACATCTAGACATGGACACATGTAACATATGCATACATATGTGTGTGTCACATATACACATACGTGTAACACACACACACATAGGTGTGTACATGCAACTTTATGCATCTAGACGCGGACATATGCAACATACACATACATACTGTAACATATACATACATACGTGTGACACATACATACGTGTGCACACATGACTTTATACATCTAGACATGTACATGTAACATACACATACATACATGTGTACACACGACGTTATACATCTAGACATGTACATGTAACATACACATACATGTGTACACACAAATTTATACATCTAGACATGGGCACATGTAACATATACATACATACGTGTGTCACATACACACATACGTGTAACATACACATACATAGGTGTGTACATACAACTTTATGCATCTAGACACGGACATATGTAACATACACATACATACTGTAACATATACATACGTGTGACATATACATAGGTGTGTACACACGACTTTATACATATAGACATGTATACATGTAACATACATACATGTGTTATGTATACATAACTCTGTACATGCAGACACGTATACATATGTTACATATATGCACATGTAACATATACACACATACGTGTGTGCACACAACTTTATACATATAGGCATGTATACATGTAACATACATACATATGTTATGTACACATAACTTTATACATCTAGACATATTTTATACTGTATTATATATGTTAGGTTGAATCTCCATTATTTGCAAACTGGAAAAGTACATGGTCTCTAGAAGCTAAAGAATTTAAAGAACATCTTGAGAATGACAAAGATTCATAGAATGATTAAGAAGTTAGAGCAAAACTGTAATGTAATTTGATTTGCATTTGAAAATAACAGAGAGTTGGTGATGGATCTAAGGGTAATTAAAGAGGTGATGTGCACAGAACTTGGTGCTTTCCTGAGCGTGTGGAGAGTGACGCAAAGGTCCAGGAAGACCCACGGTCCTGCTCCGCGGCGTCAGGAAGACAGAACAGAAGCAGGCGTAGGAGGAAAAAAGATGACTAAGAGTAACCTCTTCTGCTTCTCTTCCTGTCTTTGGAATCAAAAGAATTACAGAATTTCTCTTCTTGTTAGTGTGGATACATTCTCCTGAATTTTACATCTTCCATTGCCAAAGGATAGTTAGGGAAAGAAAGAAAAGATATTGAGAAGTGTTGCTTCCAGGCGATGATGCTTCTCCAGGTTGTGGGACCGCGGGGCGACCGGGCTGCGGGGAGTTATGCTTACTTCACCGCCGTGTAAAAGACTTCGGGGAGACCCCACAGCGTCTTCCTTCAGCCCTGGTTTGCCATACATGGAGAGTTACCATCTTGCTGTAGCTGAATCAAGTGTTAAACAAAATCCTGAGAACAGATTGAAAATTACAGACAGCTTATCATCAAAAAAGGAATCAGACAGTGAATAGAGCTGCACATTTACAAAATACTGAAGCACGTCTGCAGCCCTCCCTGGGCCACCTGCCAGCCCCTGGGCTGCTTCCAGAAGGGCCAGGAGATGCAGACGCAGCTTGAATAAGGGCAAGGGGATGAGTCCTGTGCAGATTGAAGTCTGATACTGCAGTCTCACAAAAAAGAGGCAAAAGTCGAGATGAATATGAGCTCTACACGTCTCTCTTGCATTCCCTCCATGGGGAGAAAAGGAACAGGGCTTGATGGAAGTGGGCTTCATTCAGGACACAGGGCCACACGTCCCACCCCCTCTGTTTAGGGCAACCCCTCTCCTTCCCTTTGGATCTACCTGAGCTTTCATTCCAGGAGACTGTTAGGGGGCAGAGGAGAAACACCCTTTTTGGAGGATCGGGGGCGTTAAGGTTTAGTCCACTTTTCTCAAGATGGTGCTACTGGCATTTCTCCCTATTGGTCTAAAAATCACCCACCAGATTTCTCACTAAGATGGCTCAGCCAAATGGTGCTGAGCCGAATTTTTTTCCTTTAAATAGTTCAGAACTAAAGGTCTTCTCTTGGGATTCACGATGAGACACATTTATAGTATAAAGTCATAATATTTAAATTTAATAGAAAGCTTGAACTTAACAGAAAGCCCATTTTATGAGGGTAAGTCTCATTTCATAGCAGATGTCATCTTGGTTAGGGAAGAGGAAGGAGACCTCTGGGTATCAGTTTCAGGTGGTGAATCCAACAGGTGATAAAGCCACTGGCTGACTTAATGCTGTTGTCTGTGGCAGGGCAGGGATTAAAACCCCAGGCCCCTAAATCAGAGCTGAGATGGGTTTTATTCTTAGTTAAATTACAGGAAAAAAGGAAAGTTTCAGCATTCTGTGAAAAGCTCCTTCTGTGGGCAGAGAGTATTGCAAGATGTCAGGCAGCATAAACCCCAGGGAGATGTGCTCTTGAGCGGTTCTGCTGAGGCTAAGTGACAAAACCCTCTTTCAGCAGTATAATTATAAGGTTATGAATAATACGCACCTGCTGACTAGACTCTGGGATTTTAGAAGTTCATTCACTCTATGAAAACAGAAACTTTCTCCTTCAAAATGAAAATCATAGAGATGAAGGCACACTTCAACATGTCTTTGAAAATAGTCAAGTTTGCTGTTAATAACCTAATCAGAGGAAAAGCGTTGTGACTATTCTGTGATGAATGCTATGAATCGGAGTATCTCGAAGGAAAGCTCAAAAATGGAGATTAAAAAAAAAAAAGATAATTGAATAGCCACAATTCAATTAACAGTTGTAGCAAAATTTAATTTATGTGAAAAGCTAGAGTTTATAATTTCATGATCGGGTAGAAAAAGCACACACATTTACTTATTCTCTCTTATTTGTATTCAGGTCACAGAGGTGACTATATTTAGATTTTTACATGGAATGTTTTAACCCAACGTCTCTGAAAGGGTAACTACCAAAGACAATTTCACATCGAATACTGATATTCAGATTTTAATCAGCATGTATTAAAGAGAGGAGTCCTTTCCAAGCAGGATAATTTTCTTTGTGTAGCTGAATTACACGGGTTCATTGTCTCCCAGGCAGGACACACATGAAAAGACTGGTGATTATGCTGAAATAAACCCCATCATTCAGCACAGTCTAGGAGGTCACAGTTGCTATGGTAACTGCTTTCTTACAAGACCCGTTATACATAGTAATTTCCGAGCTTTCTCCATTCCAATCAACATAGCACCTGTGTGTCCTTGTTGAATGACATGCTTACACCCTTAGTGTTCCCGGAAAGGGGCAGATCCACCATTTGCAAGGAACTGCGGGTCCTAGATTTTTGATTATTTTGTAACTTCCCTGATGCACGATTTTAATGTGCATGACACTAATTAAGAAGGGGCAATGACTTAGAAGTGAGCTTCTTTATCAGGCCATGTAAAGCACCTCAATGAAGCATTATCGTTTTTTGCCATAGATTTTACGCACAACATTTCTTGCTTAGTGATTCTTTAAACATCGTCTCATTTTAAGAAATGGCCCCAGGGTAAAAGATGGAGGAGAATCAGCAACCTGTGTCAAAAGCTTGTAAAGAGAAAGTCTATGTGTATGGTGGCTATTATTCCATAAAGTGAAATTTAGAGGTAAATTAAAGAGTGAGAGGTTAAACCTCTTGCTGGCACTGATTTTTAAGTCCTCATTCAGAGGCTGCTGTCATTGTATGAAGGCACCATCCCAGGCCCTGAGGAGAGGGCGTGAGGCAAACTAGGGCTGTGGTCATTGACTTTTCAGGCCACGTGGAGACAAGAGAAGTGGGCTGGGCCCCGCATTCTTCCTACAAGTTCTCAGAGTAGTGGGAAAAGCAGAGACTTTGGAACGAAATAAAACCTAGGAATGCTTCTTTTACCTCTTCACTGGGGGATTTTGAGCAAGTTAATTTACCTCTCTGACTTTCCCCTCCTCTGTTTGCAAAATCGGTAATGTGTTCACATAAGTTTATTGAGACAATAATGTACAATAAGATATGTAAGTAACAGAGAAGGCACTTATTCCCCAGCAACTTTTTCTTGAATCTGCTTTTTTCTAGAAAGGGCAAGATTCTGCTGTAAAAATTGTTCTTTCCCTAGCCTAGAATTCAGAACATCAGACAAACAGGAAAAAGGAACAATTCCTGGGTAAGAGATCACTACAACTTACATTGAAAAGTAAATTAAAGAAGGTATTCCCAGTAGTTTCTTGGTTTTTAAACAATCCCTTGAAATAATGTTGGAATGAGATTCATAAATCTGATGGACCCCAATGGCAATAACAATCTGAGTTCTAATACCTGCTAATGGGCGGACAAGACCAGTAACCTCTAGATATATGAGTTAGATACACAATGATGCTTCAACCAAGCTTTTTCTTATTTATTTGTGTATTATATGATAAATTATGTTTGAGTCTTATAAAGACACAGAGTTAAAGGGAGAGCCTCTGACCCAGAATGAACCAATAACAACCATTTGACCCTCATCCCTTTATTCCACAGATGAGGAAACAGAAGCCAAAATAAGATAAACTAATCACTCAAGGGCTCAACACTCAGCTCAGCTGACTGTGAATTCAGTGCATGTCCCACTCCATCATGTAGGTTCAGCGTGTGTGTAGGGAGAGTCAGAGCACTTGAAGGTTGCTTAGATATGTCTTTAATATCTAAGCAATATATTTGATTTCTTCCTTCAGAGATCCTAGGAAGATTACCCCATTGGATATGTATCCCAATCTATAAACAAATATTATTGGGATCTGTAATTCAGGTTTGCATTGTTGAAACTTAAAAGCCATTTAGGATAGAGATTTAATACACAGACTGTAGATTCAGACAGACCTGCCTCCAAGTTCTGATTCAAGTGTGACCTCAGGTGTGTAGCTTAACCAAGCTATGTCTCTATTTCTTCAAAGGCAAATGGGCTAAGATAAAAATACTTGGATCACGGTGTTTTGAGAATTAAATGAGAAAGTGTGTGATGTGCTGATTTTAGTGCCTAACACACACAAAGTCATCAGTAAATCGTTCCAACCATGATAATGAGAGTGATGATGGTGATACTGTTCTCAGTAACAGGTACTGAGTTTATGTGAGTGGTTCCCCTCTCCTTCCTGAGGGTCCTGTTATCACCATGATCATTTATATAATAATACATTATTGGAGCCATAAACAACTTCCTCTCTTCCCACTTCTCCACATGGGAAAATCTGAGAATGCTGAGAAACAAGAAACCAAAATAGAAGGCAATAAAGATCATAAAGGAGCTTCCTTACATGCCTTTGTTTTTTGCCCATATCTCCTGTAATCCTGATTTCCTCTTTTTTCCCCCTTAATTCAGCAGCCACTAGAGATATGGAAGCTAAATAATTAGGATGTTAAAAGATGGGGAGATGTTCAACCTAAATGATCAATAGAATATTTCAAAGACATTGCATCAGTCCAAAACCAGTCAAAATACGTTACACATATAGAAACAAATCTTGGAAGAAAAGACTCAAAATCAGGCATGATTCTCATATATTGATATAATTTTTGTCAACTATTTGTCATTTCTTTCTTAGAAGATATGGATAAATAGACCATGACATTTTCTAGAGATTGTATTTGTTCCTATGTCTCTGTGACATACATAATATTTCGTAGAATCATACGAATTAGAAGTAATTCCCACAGAGAAAGGGAAAAAGCTATCATTTACTAGGGCAGGAAGTCATGCCATTCAACCTTCTAAGACCATATGTAGACATCAGTTTCTAATCCTATAAATGAAAAACCTATGACTCAGAAAGGCATAAGGACACATGGCTAATTAGTAGCAGAATAAGAGGTCATATGTTCTCCTTTTAACCTAATATTTTATAAGAGCATTATTAAGGTACAATTCACATACCATGCAATTTTCTTGATAAGAGAAAAATGTATTTGTCTAAATTGCAAAACTGATATTCTTTCTACTACACAGTCCTGCTTTACGTTGAGTGAAATATGACAGCAAGGAAAAAAAGTATCTTTTTTATTGTGCCAAGGACAAGTTTAGAAAAGTAGTGTGCATGTCTTAGATGGTACCCTCACATCAAAGCCGATAAGAAAGTCATGCAAATAGGCGCCAGATTCTTTACATTGGAACATCAAAGTGTTACGTCGCTGTGGCTGGGGACAAACTAGTTTCCAACCTGAACCCTGGGAACCACATCCCACATTACCCTTGGGACAAGTTTAGTTCCAATTTCAGATCTAACTTAGTAGCTATGTGACTTTGGGCTTAACATGTCAACAAATCCATTTTCTCATAAGATTGATGCAAGATTTTGATAAAATGTTTGTGAAGTATTTTTTCTTCATGTCAGACACATATTGGGGTCTCATTAGGGGCACATTTCTTTTTCCTCTTCTTCTTTCCTTTGCCCTCTTTAAAATATGAGTACTTCTGGAAAGCATAGAGCATTAAACAAATTTTAATAAGATTTTGAATTCTCATATATATTACATCTCAACAGTGAGGGGAGCTAAGAGTGTAAGGGCCTTAGTTCTCTAAGTGGTGGTGGGGAGGAGAAGGAGGGAGAGAGAGACATGGGATGAAGAATTGAGCAGCAGAAAGGGAGGGTAAGTAGACTGAGGAATACCTCAACTTAGGTTGTAATGTATCTGTATGTATGTCCTCTTCTCAGGCTAATTCAAAAGTGAGCATCATGCTTTGAGACCTCATGAAATCTTTGTTTTCTCTTATAAAAACAGGGATTAATGATTACTCTGAAAACCTGAGATTAGAGCCTGAATCTTACCTAAAATATTCCAATTCAATATAAATATGTAACAATAATATGCTGGTCAAAAGAAAGAGTTTTGTGCCTGGATAAAGGGAATGGCAGGGACTTCCCTGATGGCACAGTGGATAAGACTCCCCACTCCCAATGCAGAGTGGTTCAGTCCCTGGTCAGGGAACTAGATCCCACATGCATGCCACAACTGGGGAACCTCCATGCCACAACTAAGGAGCCCTGGAGCCGCAACTAAGGAGCCCACCTGCTGCAACTAACCTGGCACAACCAAATAAATAAATAATATAAATTTTTTAAAGAGAATGGCATTGTCTTCCAGCTCTGATACATGCCATATACTCTAGGCTCTTCAGCCTCCAGTGAGACAGGCACCCACAGTACTGCGCAGCCTGATAAACCCACTCACTCATCCTGTCTTTAATAGGTAACTAACCATCTAGTCAATTTGAAGCCTGAGCTAGGCTGGGAGTAGGCAGAGATGGTGGATGGTAAAGAGACTCATAAATATTGTCCTTGCTGTTAAAAAGCTAAACACCCAATAGATACAAAATGCCTTATCGCAACCTCTATATGACAATCACTAAGTCTGGAGTACAAAGCTGGCACTCTGCTTTGGTTCTGTTTTTCGGTTTTGTGTTTTTGTCAGCTTTCTTTTTAATTGTTTGATATTGTTCTTAGATTCTTTTATTTGTCTGGTTGTTCTCTTGCTTTTTGATTTGTTCGGTTCAGTTTTAGTTTCTTTTGTGTGTGTGTGTGTTTCCTTGTTTCTGTTTTTGGTTGTTTGATTTTACTCTTTCCCATTTGTCTGGGGTTGTGTTAATCATTTTATTTTAATTCCCTTTATTGCCAGGATGAGCAACTTGTGGGGTCTTGGTTCCTCGACCAGAAGCTGGGCCTCAGGCGGGTGAGACCACTGAGTCAAGGATGCTGGACCACTAGAGAATTCCCAGCGCCAGGGAAGATCCATCACTGAGACCTCTCTCTGAACCCAAGACCCGGCTCCACCCAACTGTCAGAGCTCCCAGCACTGGGCGTCTCACACCAAACAACAAACAAGACAGGAACACAAACACACCCAACAGCACACAGACTACCTAAAGTCATACTAAGCTCACAGACACCCCAAAACACACCACCTGACATGGCCCTACTCATCAGAGGGAAAAGATTCAGCTCCACCCACCAGAATGCAGTCACCAGTTTCTTCCATCAGGAAGCCTACACAAGCCACTGGACCAACCTCATCACTGGGGACAGAGAACAGAAACAAGAGGAACTACGACCCTGCAGGCTGGGGAAAGGAGACCTCAAATACTGTAGATTAGACAGAATGAGAAGACAGAGGAATATCTTGCAGATAAAGGAACAAGATAAAAAACTCACAAGACAAAATGAATGAAGAAGAAATAGGCAAACTACCTGAAAAAGAATTCAGAGTAATGATAGTAAACAAGATCCAAAATCTCAGTAACAGAATAGAGAAAATACAAGAAACATTTAACAAGGACCTAGAAGAATTAAAGAGCAAACAAACAGTAATGAACAACACAATAACTGAAATTAAAAATACTCTAGAAGGAATCAATACTAGAATAAATGAGGCAGAAGAAAGGATAAGAGAACTGGAAGATAGAAGGGTGGAAATAACTGCCACAGAGCAAAATAAAGAAAAAAGAATGAAAAGAATGGAGGAGAGTCTCAGAGACCTCTGGACAACATTAAGTGCAACAAAATTCGAATTATAGGTGTCCCAAAAGAAGAAGAAGAAGAAAAAATAAAGGGTCTGAGAAAATATTTGAAGAGATTAGAGTCGAAAACTTCGCCAACATAGGAAAGGAAATAGTCAATCAAATCCAGGAAGTGCAGAGAGTCCCATACAGGATAAACCCAAAGAGAAACACACCGAGACATATATTAATCAAACTAACAAAAATTAAACACAAAGAAAAAATATTAAAAGCATCAAGGGAAAAGCAACAAGTAACATACAATGGAATCCCCTAAGGTTAATAGCTGATCTTTCAGCAGAAAGTCTACAGGTCAGAGAGAGTGGCAAGATACATTTAAAGTGATGAAAGGGAAAAACCTACAACAAAGATTACTCTACACAGTGAGGATCTCATTCAGATTCAACAGAGAAATCAAAAGCTTTACAGACGAGCAAAAGCTGAGAGAATGCAGCACCACCAAACCAGCTTTACAACAAATGCTAAAGGATTTTCTCTAGGCAGGAACCACAAGAGAAAGAAAAGGCCTGCAAAAACAAACCCAAAAGAATTAAGAAAATGGTAATAGGAACGTACATATTGATAATTACCTTAAATGTAAATGGATTAAATGCCCCAACCAAAAGACACAGACTGGCTGAACGGATAAAAAAACAAGACCCATATATATGCTGTCTACAAGAGACCCACTTCAGACGTAGCGACACATACAGACTGAAAGTGAGGGGATGGAAAAAGATATTCCATGCAAATAGAAATCAAAAGAAACCTGGAGTAGCAATATTCATATCAGAAAAGATAGACTTTAAAATGAAGACTATTACAAGAGACAAGGAAGGACATAACATAAAGATCAAGGGATCAATCCAAGAAGAAGATATAACAATTGTAAACATCTATGCACCCAACATAGGAGCACCTCAATACATAAGGCAAATGCTAACAGCCATAAAAGGGGAAATCAACAGTAACACAATCATAGTAGGGAACTTGAACACCCCACTTACACCAATGGATAGATCATCCAAACAGAAAATAAATAAGGAAACACAAGCTTTAAATTATACATTAAACAAGATGGACTTAACTGATATTTATAGGACATTCCATTCCATCCAAAAACAACAGAATACACTTTCTTCTCAAGAGCACAAAGAACAATCTCTGGGATAGATCACATCTTGCGTCACAAATCAAGCCTTGGCAATTTAAGAAAATTGAAATCATGTCAAGCATCTTTTCTGAGCACAACACTATGGGACTAGATATCGATTACAGAAAAAACCTTTAAAAAATACAAACTCCTAGACTCTAAACAATATGCTACTAAACAACCAAGAGATCACTGAAGAAATTTTTAAAAACCTAGAAACAAATGACAATGAAAACATGATGGCCCAAAACCTATTGGATGCAGCAAAAGCAGTTCTAAGTGGGAAGTTTATAGCAACACAATGCTATCTCAAGAAAAAAGAAAAATCTCAAATAAACAACCTAAACTTACACCTAAAGCAATTAGAGAAAGAAGAACAAAAAACACCTAAAGTTAGCAGAAGGAAAGAAATCATAAAGATCAGATCAGAAAAAAATGAAAAAGAAATGAAGGAAACAGTAGCAAAGATCAATAAAACCAAAAGCTGGTTCTTTGAGAAGGTAAACAAAATTGATAAATCATTAGCCAGACTCATCAAGAAAAAAAGGGAGAAGACTCAAATCAATAGAATTAGAAGAGAAAAAGAAGAAGTAACAACTGACACTGCAGAAATACAAAGGATCATGAGTGATTACTACAAGCAACTATATGCTAATAAAATGGACAACCTGGAAGAAATGGACAAATTCTTAGAAAAGCACAACCTTCCCAGACTGAACCAGGAAGAAATAGAAAATATAAACAGACCAATCACAAGCACTGAAATTGAAACTGTGATTAAATATCTTCCAACAAACAAAAGCCCAGAGCCAGATGCCTTCACAGGTGAATTCTATCAAACATTTAGTGAAGAGCTAACACCTATCCTTCTCAAACTCTTCCAAAATACAGCAGAGAGAGGAACACTCCCAAACTCATTCTATGAGGTCACCATCACATTGATACCAAAACCAGACAAAGATGTCAAACAATAAGTGCTGGAGAGGGTTGGAGAAAAGGGAACCCTCTTGCACTGTTGGTGGGAATGTTAATTGATACAACCACTATGGAGAACAGTATGGAGGTTCCTTAAAAAACTAAAAATAGAACTACCATATGACCCAGCAATCCTACTACTGGGCATATACCCTGAGAAAACCATAATTCAAAAAGATACCTGTACCCCAATGTTCATTGCAGCACTATTAGCAATTGCCAGGACCTGGAATCAACCTAAGTGTTCATCGACAGAAGAATGGGTGAAGAAAATGTGGCACATATATACAATGGAATATTACTCAGCCAAAAAAAGGAATGAAATTGAGTTATTTGTAATGAGGTGGATGGACCTAGAGTCTGTCATACAGAGTGAAATAAGTCAGAAAGAGAAAAACAAATACTGTATGTTAACACACAGAGATGGAACCTAAAAAAATGGTACTGATGAACCTAGTGGCAGAGCAGGAATAAAGATGCAAACGTAGAGAACGGACTTGAGGACATTGGGGAGAGGAAAAGCTGGGATGAAGTGAGAGAGAAGCATTGACATATATACACTACCAAATGTAAAATAGATAGCTAGTGGGAAGCTGTTGCAAAGCACAGGGAAATCAGCTTAATGCTTTATGACGACCTAGAGGGGTGGGATAGGAAGGATGGGAGAGAGGCTCAAGAGGGAGGGGATATAGGGATATATGTATAAGTATAGCTGATTCACTTTGTTGTACAGCAGAAACTAACACAACGTTTTAAAGCAATTATATTCCAATGAAGATATTTAAAAAATTGAATGAAGGATAAAGGAGTAAAATAAAGTTTACTTGATATGCCACGGCGGGGGGGGGGGGGGGGGGGAAAGAACATGAGACAGAGTTCAGACATCTCACCAGAAGAGTTAAAACCTCTTTGCTGGAGCTAATAAAAACCTCCCCCCTGGGGGCTTCCCTGGTGGCGCAGTGGTTGAGAGTCTGCCTGCCAATGCAGGCGACACGGGTTCGAGCCCTGGTCTGGGAGGATCCCACATGCCGCGGAGCGGCTGGGCCCGTGAGCCACAATTACTGAGCCTGCGCGTCTGGAGCCTGTGCTCCGCAGCAAGAGGCCGCGATAGCGAGAGGCCCGCGCACCGCGATGAAGAGTGGCCCCCGCTTGCCACAACTAGAGAAAGCCCTCGCACAGAAACGAAGACCCAACACAGCCATAAATAAATAAATAAAAATTAAAAAAAAAAAAAAGTTTAAAAAAAAAAAAACCTCCCCCCTTAAATAATAGGTAGCAACAGCGCAAGAGAGTTGATAAGAAAATGGTATCACACATAGCATGTTGATCAAGAACTTACAGACCAAAGGAACTTGCTACAGAAGGAAATCTGAAAAGTTTTAAACTAAAAACAAGCAAATAAACAACAACCACAAAACATAAGCAACAAAACTCTTCCTGAAAACTCTAGGAAAGTTAGAATACTACCCAAAGCAATCTACAGATTCTGTGCAATCTCTTATCAAATTACCAATGGTATTTTTCACAGAATTAGAACGACAAATTTTACAGTGTGTATGGAAACACAAAAGACCCTGAATAGCCAAAGCAATCTTGAGAAAGAAAAATGGAACTGGAGGAATCAGGCTCCCTGACTTCAGACTACACTACAAAGCTACAGTAAGCAAGACAGTATGGTACTGGCACAAAAACAGAATTATAGATCAATGGAACAGGATAGAAAGCTCAGAGATAAACCCACGTACCTATGGTCACCTAATCTATGACCAAGGAGGCAAGAGTATACAATGGAGAAAAGACAATCTCTTCAATAAGTGGTGCTGGAAACAGAAATGATTTAACCTGAATGTCTGCATCCCCATTTTATTATTACTCTAATCTTTTCCTGCAATGAGTTTTCCGAAAGGAAGTTTTTTTCTCTCTCTCTTTGAATAAAATAAAAATCAGAAGCAAAGTTAAGTTGTGAATATGAATATTACTAAAGAAATCCTTTAATAAAATTTACTGGATTCTTCAAAGTGATGTGAAGATTATTTCAGGCTACTTAATTTCAGAGAACCACGTTTATAGTTTTTCCAACTTAAGAAATACTTTGGTTGGCTAAGATTTTTTAAGTTAAACTGTCAGCTATCATCAAATGAGTTTGCTACCTTTAAATTCCACTACTTTTTTATGAAAATATTATGCAGTTCTGGTGAGAGAGAGATTATAGAGGTTTTTTTTTTTTTTTATAAAGCATTGCAAAATAAAAGAACTCAGTAAGTGAAATACAATACAAAGAAACAAAGCAAAATAAAACAATGTGCAAAGGGCATGGTTCACAGCCCTGAACTGGAGCTTAGTACATGCCTTAGGGGAACTGTTTTCAGTATAAGCCTTTTTCATGATTAAATATTAAAATTTTAAAGAACTTTCCTGAATACCAAGAATTTTCATTAAAAGCTTTCAAATTGATGAAATATATTAAAATATCAATATAGAAAAACTAATGTTCTTTGATTCAAAACAAAACTTTTTCATTTATTTTTGAGTTATTTTCAAAGCTTTAGAGTAATTTTTAAAAAGACTGTAATACACGAGGAGTGCCTCATTCTAAGTTAAGAACTAAAAGCAAAATGGAAATGCAGGTAACTATAATAAGTATACAGCCTTGGGGTATAGCCAAGGAACCAGATATTGATAACTTGTTCATTTCTAACCTGCGCCACTAAGTTATTCACTGAAACTGTACTTTCAAAGCAAGCCCTCCTTCCATTTCAAGTTACAAGAGAGTTTTCATCGGTTTCATGGTGTCTCATAAACTTTCTTCCTTTCTCTATGTCCTACCTGGCTTTTAACTCACTGAAATAATGTCCATCGGCCCCCAATAAATTGGTGTAACGCTGCTGCCCCATCAGTGCAATTTCCCTGATAACTGGGAATCTAAATTTCTCCCGTATCTAAAGCAAACCATCTCTGTCCTGAATCCTAAAACGGTAGCGGAAGGCCACACAGAAGAGTGGGGAAACTTGCAAATAAACTTCCCAGGGGTCATGTGATCAAGGCAGCAAATGCTAAAGGACAGCTCTATGGCTGCTCTCTTCTGTGAGGAAATTAGTTACATCTGAAGCTTTTACGTGTACAGGTGAAATATTAGCGACTAACTCATGACATTTGCACTCAATTTCAGCACTGGAAAGGAAACAAATTGAATGTTTGACCCATGGCAAATAATAGAATAGAATTCTAAAATATCCTTTATTTCAGATAAAAATTAATAAGAATTTTCTACAGCTATTCCACACTTCTCTATCTTTTTTTTCCCCTAGGACTTTTGTGAATGTACCATTGTTTACCATTTTTAAGTGTACCATCCTGTGGCACTAAGCACATTCACAATACTGTGCAACCATCACTGCTACCCATTTCTAGAACTTTTTTCATCATCCCAAACAGAAGCTCTGTACCCACTAAACAATAACTCCTCATGGTTTCCTCCCTCCAGTACCTAGTAACCGCTAGTAGAATTTTTATCCTTATTAATTTGCTTTTTCTAGGTACCTCATATAAGTGGAATGATAGAATATTTGTCCTTTTGTGTTTTTTTGTTTTTTATCCACAAAGCAACCAGCTTTTATTTATTTTGGGTTTTTTTTTTTTTTTTTTGTAGTATAGTTGATTTACTATGTCTTAGTTTCAGATGCACAGCAAAATGAATCAGTTATACATATACATGTATCCACTCTTTTTTAGATTCTTTTCCCATATAGGTCATTACAGAGTATTGAGTAGAGTTCCCTGTGCTATACAGTAGGTCCTTATTAGTTATCTATTTTATATATAGTAGTGTGTGTATGTCGATCCCAATCTCCCAATTTATCCCTCCCCCACCCTGATCCCCTAGTAACCATAAGTTGTGTCTGTCTTCTCTGACTTAGCATAATGTTTCCAAGGTTCACCAACATTGTAACCTGTGTCAGTTTCATTTCTCATTAAGACTGAGTAATATTCCTTTGTATGTGTATACCACGTTTGGTTTATTCACTCATCTGTTGGTGAATATATGGGTTGTTTCCACCATGTTGTTCAATCTTCAACAAGAAAACGTATCATTCTTCGTTCTATAGTGGCCGATAGTCCCTCCCTTACCCTCCACACCCTGCACCTTTAACAAGGGACCCTGGAGGAAGCAAAATCCCCTGACCCTCCCCAGCACAGACAGAATGACAGTTCCTTTCATTGTGGGGTCACTTTTATGATCATTTATAAGCAGCACAGAAGATTACACTACTTGCCGGTCCCATTTCCTCTTCCCGACGCTAGTAGTGGGTGCACCTGCTTCCAACCTGCCTCTCACCAAAGTCGTTCAGCAGATTCAACTTAAATCCTGTGTCTTCCTTCTAAACTTTGACTCACTAAGGATCAAACTTTTATAATTCCTTTTCAATAGAAGAAAGGGTGTTAGATAACTTTTGACCTTTAATAAAATTGAAAAATGGAGTTTGCTATGTGCTGGTTAATTTCATTTGCACAATCTCTGATTGCTGATCAAAAGAAAATGAAGTTCTATATTTTGCTTTACTACAAATTAAGAACATATAATTCTAACGTAAGTAAGGAGAGTTATCTTCCCCTATTTCAGAATATATATGAAGGTTCAGAAATTTTCTTTTTAGCTCAGGTCTTCCTCCAAAAGTCTCCTTCTTTAATCCATTTTCTGACGTAGGGTTTCTAAAGGACAGCAGCTATAACCCTGAATATATAACATTCCAAAATTATGTCTTTGCCCATCTTGGCACTGCGCCCTTGCACTTCAATCCTGTGCAAAGGTAGGTTTATTCAGGGGGTGGGAAATATATTGATTGTGGCCTGAAGATTGTCATAAGGATCACCACCTTGGGCATTGGTCCAATGATTGCCTATACTTCTCTTAGAACTTATTTTTTTCATGCTTCATAATTTGCAGTGATATTTCAAAGTAATTGACTAAATAGAGCTCTATAAAATTGTATAGTTTATACTCATGGTTCTAAAGACATCTTTCTGAATCCATGATGCCTTGAGTTACCAAGATTTATAGCACAGTTGTCATACAATCACTCCATCCATTATTACATTTATTTCTGTATAAATTTTAGAAAGTAATTTATTAAATGCTCAGACTATCATATGTAAAGTGTATAAAATAATATGTACATTTTTTTAACTTGGATAATCTCATTTAATGGTCACCAAAACCCAATGAAGTTGCTATTGTTTCCCATTTCTACAGCTAGGAAAACAAGCTCAGATGGGTTAAAAAAAAAAAAAAAAAACTTGACAAACTATCACAGTTAATCAATAGATTCTGTGTCACAATCCAGGTAGGAGTGACTCTGATGTCTGTACCGTTTCCAGCTAAGCTGCCTGCCACCTTCATTCAGTTTGAGTATTTTCAGATTTTTAGTACTGATTCTGGGGTCACAGCCACCCCCCTGGTTAAGTGACAGTCAGGTACCAGATAGCAGTGGAACCCTAAGAATCACCACACTGGGCTTAATTCCAGGAGTCAGTCAACACAGAGGAACCTTGACCTCCCAAGAGCACGCTCCCACCCTGTCATGCCCGTGCATCCAGTAGAAACAGTACAAAGTCCTTAATGATATGTACTTTTTATATTTTCCTGGGAATTAATTTTTAAACTCTCTTTAAAGCCACTATAATGATTTTTTTTTCTTTTGTTTGGTTATGCTTTTACTCCCCAGAATCTGAACTCCTTCTGCTTTTAAGGACTGAGATTTGGGGAAGGACAAGTCTCCTCCCTTTCCTCCAAAAAAACCCCAGATACTTGCTTTTCCTGAATAATAGGAATAAGGCATGGACAACTGTCATATTCCTAACCAGTCAGATGGTACTTCCCTAGATGGGTGACCCTACCTGAAAAATAAAAAATCCAGTAATGGTTTAGAACCCATTATGGTGGAAGCAATGTCTGCTTTTGCACGATGGTGCCCGGCAGCTTCCACAGGTGCGTCCACTCATCAGAAGTGTGGGGTGACCTTGGCGGTGGTTTGCCCACATCAATGACCTTGCCTCTTGCCCATTTTTGAGTCTTCGTGATAAATTCTTCTTAGGCCTAGGTAAACCAGAATCAGTTTCTGCTGTTTGCAGTAAGAATCCTGACTGAAAACATCAGTACATACAGACTCTCAATGGATATTAACCTTACCCTCCGCAGTCCTAACAAAACCTGTCAGTTAAAGCCCAACTATTCCAAGCAGCCTTTCTAACTGCCCTTCTTCGTAATGTACACTCAGAGCCCATGACTCCCACAATGTTCCTTTGTGAACCATTGTCCTATCAAGGCAGAGGGGAAGCCTTTATGGCCAACCTGTTATTAGCTAAGACCTTGAAAGATTGGCATGATTTTGACCACTGAGATAACATAACAGGAACAAATGGAATAAGACCATGCATTAGTTAGAAGTCTCCAAAGGACTGTTATATACTTATTTATTGTAAGATTTATCGTAAGGAGTTAGCTCACATGATATGGAAGCGGAGAAGTCCCAAGGTTGTCTTTGGCAAGCTGGAGCCCCAGGGGAGCGGGTGTGAAGGTCCAGTCTGGGTCCTAAGGCCTGAGACAAGGGTGCTGATGGAGAAAGTTCAAGTCTGAAAGCCACAGGCTCAAGACCCAAACAAAGCCTATGTTTTGGTTCAGGTATGAAGCCTGAAAAGACCAATGTCCCAGCTCCCACAATCAGGAGGAGGAGGTCCTCCTCCCTCATAGAGGGTCAGCCTTTTCGTTCTAAAGAAACCTTCAAATGGGTAGAATGAGGCCCATCCACACTGGGGAAGATGGTATCTAGGCTCGAGTGTTGATCTCACCCAGACACCCTCACAGAAACACCCAGAATAATGTTGACCAAGTATCTGGGCACCTTGTATACAGTCAAGTTGACACAAAACTAACCGTCACAGACCAAGCAGGTTAAAAATGCAAGATCTGTTTTGGGGACACTTAGCATGTAGTATGTCCTAGAAACAAGGAAAATAATAGGGAGTGCTGAGACCCCTGCCCAGGCTGAGACATGGGTGCCAGGAATTAGTGCTGGGGAAGAGGAAGCTTAATGTTTTATTTGTCTTTAAAATGGCTAGAGCAAAAAGATGAAGGATGAGTAAAATAGAATCCTATAAAAGAACACCAAAAGCCAAATTCACAGTGCTTAGTGTCATTCATATGGCATAAAAGTGTAAGCAAAGAAAATCAAGAGGTCATAAACAACACAAAACTGAAATCAAGAGGGAAATAAGAGCAGGTGTATATATGGATATACTTTATTACCTGCGTATGTGTTTTTATCATACTTTACATTCACATGGAATAAAATAGCCTCACTCTTTACAGTGTAACTCCTCCAAAACACAACAATATGGTTCAAAAATACAGTCAAACAGAAAGCAAAATTGTATCATTGTGAGGCTAATGTGATCACGGCAGTGAGCTTGAATATCGTGCTAAATGGGGAAGACTGGGGACATACGTTCTGACTGCCCCCTGCTTTGAACAAGTGATTCCCTGCTCTTTCTTGCCCAGACCTTGCTATTCCCTCTAAATCTCTCCTTCATGCAACTGTCCATCGGCCAGAAGATAAGAACTTCAGCCTGCTGATAGATGAGAACACAGGGCAAACAAAGCCAACTGCCAATTGCATTACGTGCAAATTTCCATTATTTCTGAGCGTGTAGTGTCAGGATTCTCTTGTTCTAAATAAATACTACACACACACACATTAATGTATTTATTTAAAAACAGGAAAATATTATTTTTGTCTTTTATACCCAAAGATGTTTAAATCCTGAACTGAATTGACATATCAGTACCCATTCTTCCCTTTTTTTTAAATTAAATCAAGATTTCTTAAATCAAACATTTCAAAGTTGTCATGGCCCAATCGCTTCTGAAGAAAATGCTTTAGCAATTACTTTAGTCAATATGCATGACAATGATCAAATACTTCATTTTCTTCAAAATAAGCCATGGTGAATAGAATATTACATGATTGACATTTAGGAAATACTCACTGAAGTATTTAAAGGTGAGTGCAAGGCTTCTA
Source organism: Balaenoptera ricei (assembly GCF_028023285.1). Classification (NCBI taxonomy): domain Eukaryota; kingdom Metazoa; phylum Chordata; class Mammalia; order Artiodactyla; family Balaenopteridae; genus Balaenoptera; species Balaenoptera ricei. Next base: position 238,743 of record NC_082643.1, on the reverse strand, counting down.
TTGAATAAAAGCTGCAATATTTCCAGGCAGTCCTATAGCTTCACAGCAATGATTTTGAATGTGCATGATTCCATGCGGAATATGGTAATCAATTGCAGTTACTGTCGGAGGGTTCCCTCTCTGAGAAGCGGTAGAATATGGCGGTTAGGTGCTCTAGGCTCTAGAACAAGAGTGGGTTCCAATCTCATCCTCTTGACCTCAACTCCCTCATCTGTAACATGTGGATAATAGCAGTGCCTGCCCTGAGGGAGGTTGCAAGTGTCAGAGAAGTATACAGGTAGACAGGTATAGATACAGATACACGCATAGACAAGTAGACAGGTACAGATACAGATACACGCATAGACAGGTAGACAGGTATAGATACAGATATATGCATAGACAGGTAGACAGGTACAGATACAGATACATGCATAGACAGGTAGACAGGTATAGATACAGATACATGCACGTATACACGTGTATGTTATATATATAACGGAGTATATTTATATATATTATATATAATGTAGCATAAAATAGCTGTTTAGGTATTCCCCCTCTCTCTCTCTAATATATATATATATATGTGTATATAAATATATATGTATGAGCTAAAATTTACCAAAACTAACTGCAGTTTCCCATCCAAGCCTTCCTCTGGGAGTTGCAAGCATTCAATAGACTCCATAGTTCCAAAATATGTACATCAGAGAGCTTCTGCCCATGTATATATTGTCTAGTTGGGGAGATAGGTTCCTGAATCTTCCTACCAAGCTCTTCCCTACTTCATGCAAAATACCCAAGAAATTATTTATTTCTTTTTCTGGCCTTCTCTTTTTCTTCAAGGGGGAATAATTATTGCTGTAGAACATAGCTCAGAAGGAAGCTATAATAATAATACATATATCTATCTATATCTATATCTATATATCTATAGACAGATAAATAGATAGATAGATAGATATACTTATTGCTAAAATTCTGTATAGAGCCTTAATATTTCCTTACAATAGAATATAATTGTTGGGTCTAAGGAGAGTACATTTAATACTTTTTAAATTCATAATAAAATTATTTTAACATATATAAAAGTATGGATGAATACTCTTTAAGTAATGTATTACTTCCCATATTATATGAATGTCTGAATTGTACAGAGTTAGCAGTAGCAAGTAATAGAAAAATTCAGCATAGCATTTTATTTGTTTATTTACCTATTTACATATTTTTGCCGTGTTTCCTTCTGAGAGGCAGGGGATAGCGTTTCATGTGTTTGCCTGTCTACAATGCAGTGTCTGATCCTATCTGTGTGACACTAGAACCACCAAAGCTCATGTCATTTACAGTTTATGTGTCACTCGAAGCTAACTGCTTCTACTTAAAGCCTCACAAAGGGTTTCCTGATAACCAAAGGAGAAAAATTGACACAGAAACATAGTTTTGCACTGTTTGATGGATAAACTAGGCTTTGTATTTTTTTTGCCAAGCGCCTGTTACAGTGGGGAAAAAGAAAAAAAATTACCTTTTCATTGAAAATGCGGGAAAGAATATGAGAAAGAAATCTTTCCTGAATAGGGAAATGTCAAATAAATGGAGAAATACACAAGTAACAGAACAAGGAGAGGATATTTCTTCCCATTCAGCTAAGAGGAAACTTTACAAAATCACGCGATACTAGTCCATTTCTAAGCGCTTCCCTACTATATGCAAAATAATCATGAAACTATATCTTTTTTCTTCAGAGAGGGAAAATTATTGCCATAGAACATAGCTCAGAAGAAACCATTTCTTCCTCGAAAATATATACCAGTTAGTCAGTGTCTCCAAAGTAATAAACTCTGGATTAGTAAGAAAATAAAGAAAAATAGAGTAAATTGTCTGGATTTGAAAGAGTAATGTTTTACCTAAATTAGAATTAAATGATGTGAGGTGATCATTAAGGAAACTAAAAAACAGACTTTCTATCTGTGTTTGTAACTGAATCGCTTTGCTGTGTACATGAAACTAGCCCAACATTGGAAAAAAACAAAAACGAAAAAATCCCAGACTTTCTATTTTATCTGTCACTTTCCCGATAAGAGTCTTATTAAAATAATGCTTCTGATAAAGTCACATATTTTCACCATTAGTGTACCTAGTAGATAGTGTCTGTAACCATTACAGTTAATATTTCTAATAGAAAAATGTAACAGAAGAACCTCTAATGAAAGCACATCATTGCTACAGAAGCACCGCCCAACAGAACTCTCAGTAATAATGGAAATGTTCCTCACTGTACCGTCCAGTGGCCACTGGCCACGTGTGGCCATCGAGAACTTTAAAATGTAGCTAATGGGACTGAGGAACTGCGTTTTTTAAGCTTATTTCATTTTACTTTTATTTTAAATTTGGCCACATGTGGCTAAGTGCCTATCTTACTGGGCAATAAAGCTTGAGAGAGTTATTCAAAAAAGAAAACTGTCAAGGGAAAACACTACATATGATAAATTATTCAGAGATTGATTGAACTGTTCTCTGGGAAACTGCACAAGGAATGGACAATGTCAGCCTTAAAACTGAGACTTGGAACTTTCACTCATTTTCTTGACATTTACTATATCAAAAATTTTCTAAAATGCAATGAGGAAAATAATTAGGGATTAGTACAGCTAAACTACTTCTAACAACCCAAAATGTTAAATGATAGTCTCAAGATATTGATTTTTCTAAAATATACATCCAAACATTTTTTAAACTGAGTTACAGATAAAGCAAAAACCCCTGTGATAAGGAATTATGTGTTCCTAGAGACTTCTTTAAATCTACATATACAATACTTCCTAACTGCCTTTCTCTATTTTGATATTTAAAAGAAAATCTATTCTTATACCATGCTCTTGTAAATAGGAAACTAGATAAAAACTGGCTAATAAAACCTAGTGGTTTTCTAAACTGGAGAGTAATATAATCCCACCACTAAATAGCTGTTGAAGTGTTACAACAGTGTTTTTCTCTTAATTTATTACCTGATGAACAATTATAGATAATAATATTTTAGGCAATTATTTTAAACAAAGGGGACATTATAGAAATGTAGGATTTTTCCATTGTATACAAATGTAAGAATTGGGGGCTTGGGGCCTATAGACTGAGAAGTATTTACATACAGTCTACAAGTAAGGGCCTATTTTTTACCCACAGTTAATTTTAACATGACATAGATCTGAGAATGCTACAGTACTTTTTTCCTTTCCTACCTAGCTTTTACTATGGAATAAACAACCAGTAGAAAATTGGTCATCTCAAAAGGCAAATATACAGGAGTTCTAAAAAGTTTTTACCTTTTATTAATATGATAAGTAAAAATTATGTTTATTTGAATAATTACTCTGAGTTTTTGACTGATTTGCTGTTGGTCACATTTTTTTTCACAGTTTAATACATATGCCTTAAATAGTAATGACTTTCCACTACTCAGCCTATAATGAATGGACACAACCCATCAAACTATGGAATGCCCTCTGAAAGCAATCATAGAGAAAAAGAGGGATGATCTATAAAGAAATAAACATTTCTGTGACAGAGAACAACTCAGCAACAACAACAGAAACCAAAAGAGCGTGACATCTTCCAAGTGCTGAAAACAAATGATGCTCTATAATTTTATACCTACTTAGAATATCATTCAAGATTGAGAATAAATTAGAATGTTTTCAGTCAAAAAGAAAACACAGAAATTTTCTCCTAAAACAGTTTCTCACACTGGAGTTTGAAAAGACAATTCTGACAATTAAAAAGTTGAATGCAGACATTGAAACGTTGAAACTCAATATTTCTATTGTTTCAAGAATACGTTATTTTCAAGCAACCATAAAAAATTTATGAATATTAACCATGTAAATGCTATTCTATAACATTTATTCTATAAACATTTAGAGTAAATTCTAACAAGTTACAAACATTTGAGCTCATACACACTGTATTTCCTCATCTCAATGTAAATCAACATAAAAAGATAAATTTACAAATTTCATGTGTTTAAAACTTTTATGAAATAAATTTCTAAACAAACCAGGAGACAAAGAAAGAAATAATATGCAAATGGGTAAATACTTAGAATTGATTGAAAAGAATAATAAAGCATATTTTTAAAGTACTTAATGTATTAAACACTTATTTTTGAAAATTTGGCCTGAAGATTGGTTTGAGTATAAAATCAAAAAGTTAAGAAAAGAACTTAGGAGATCAACAATAATTTGTAAAAAAAAAAAAAGAAAAAGAAAAAGGGTAAGTTATAAAGATAAGAATAGTAATTAATGTAAACAAAAGGACACAGGTAATGAAGAGAAATTCAACAAGCCAAAGAGGACTTTTGAAAAAACTAATGAAACAGACAAACCTCTGGCAAGATCCTCAGATCATTTTATTGATGACCCCATATTATTTTATTCATATTAAGACTGGATAGATATTATATTTAAAAAAGGAAATTAAACTCAGTCTTATTGATGAACATATATGCAAAAATCTTAAAAAATGTTTTAGCAGATTGAATCCAGTGATGGATTCAAAAGACAAATTATGAATTTTAATTAATTCTTGGAAGGAAAGGAAAAATTAACATTAGAAAGTCAAATCGAATTCTTATTGACTAGGGAAGAAATATCATATGATCATTTCCATAGAGGAAAAAGAAAAGCATGCAATAAAATTTTATCATCATAAAAATATAATCTTAGCCAATTTGGGTAACTGATTTTCCTCAACCCAATAAAGAGTATTAGAGTTGTGCTGTTTGTCTACCCAAATGTGTGCTTTTTTTTCTCTCCTCCATAGAAATAGAATTAAAGCTGCTCACAATAGTTCGAAGTTAGGGGGAACCACATAACTAAGTTCTCACCAATAAAATGTGACCAAAAGTCACATGTTCCACTTTCTAGTAGGGTTTTGACACGTTGGTTGGCGATGTGGATGCACTTTCTGAGATATCTAATCTGATCTTTGTCACACAGAAGCCTAGGTCCAGGAAAGTCACTCAATGCACATTTAAAGAGATATGAAAACGTTGAAGGGGATGTAGAAAAATAGATCTTTAAGAGAAATATGGACTTCCCTAGACTGAAAAGTGAAAAAATCATTGTCAAGCAATGACCATTGTCAAGTTACATTGATTCTGGTGATGAAACTGGGGATCAGAGTCCTCTAAGTTCTGGAAATAACTAAAAGAGAGAAAATTAATTCAAAGTAAAGCAGAAATGATTAAGATTAGAAACAATTATCATCATCATCATCATTATTATCATTGACCACCTGTTATGTCAGAGTCTGTTGAAGCAGGTCTTAAACACAAATAGAAACAGGAGACATAGTCCGTGAGCTAAAATATGCCTCAGTAAGCAAGGTCTTATTGCTTGCCTGTTAGTGGTTTCATAGCAGACAATCCTGCATTAGGTGAGGAGGTCAATTCAGAGCAGCACACATCTCTTTCAATTCTAGTATATTTGTCCTTTTTCTCTCTCACACACCCACACATAACCTACAACTTGAAAGCTGAGGTTCTCAAACCTTATTTGCATTGGAATCAAAAGGAAAGTTGCTAAAAATGCTAATCTTTTAGCCCCTCCCCCAGAGATTCTGATTCAAACTTGGGGTTGGCAGGGGTGTTGGAGAATGAATTTTCAATAAGCAGCAGGAAATAACAAATCCTAGCTTGGAGACTGGAAGAAAACATTTAGCATCTCTAGTATAGAGATCATTATCCACAAGTGTTTATGAAGGATCCATCTGCTTATTATTCTGTCTAGTTTTGCACCAACATTTTGAATCTGCTATGAAAAATATGGCATATATATACCTGTGGATATATAGAACCCTTTCAAAACAAAAGTTAACTTCTTTCCCCAAACAGTTCTAGGGATTTGGGAAAGAGTACTTTTGGAAGTAGTTTTCTAATGATTTTTTGTATCACAATAAATTTTTTTCTTACTAGAAAGAAATTAGGTTATTCTGGACTTGAATCTTCAATAATTTGAAGGGCTTATATGCTTAATTCTAAATGATTTAGGGCACTCATGTTCCCCGGATGGGATGAATCGCATAAATTTTATTTAAAATTGCAGAACAACACTGCTGCCTTAGACGGGGTCACTGTCACCCCCTACTTCTCTCTCCCTGACAGACTCAGCAGTCGCCCATGCCCTTTCTCACCTCTGTGTTCTGTTCACGCTGCTTCCACTACCTCAGCCATCTCTCCCGTGTTTCCGTGTTTTTATTTATCTTTTACCTGTTTTTCAAGACTCAACCTGATCGATTTCATCAAATGTTTGCCTTTTTAACAAAATCCTGCACTTTCTATCATAATGATCATCCTTTTAGTATTATCCTTCACTAGTAATTTTAGAGTTCCTCAAAGGCAGGGACTGTGTAATGTTAACTTTTGTGACCCCAATATTTAGCTTAGTAGGTGATCAGCACTTATTAAATGAATGAGCTGGAAGGGAACAGTGATGTTATTTAAACACTACAGCGTATCCTCCAACTATCCATCCATTCATTCACTTTACACGTATTTACTAAGCAACTTTGTGTGCCAGATAGTCTATATTCTAACCACTGGTGCTGGTCTAACAATAAATAAAACAAACAAAAATACCTAGCTCCCTGGAATCCACTTTCTAGTGGAAAGGGACAAGCAATAAACAAATCAATAAGTAAAATATATAGAGTTGACCTTGAACAGCACAGAGGTGCGAACCCTGCCCCACCCCGGCACAGTGGAAAATCCTCCCACTGGTCCTCCATATCTGCAGCTCACGCATCTGGGGATTCAACCACCATGTATCACATGGTACTGTAGCATTGTAATATTTATTGAAAAATAACCAACATATAAGTGGACCCATGCAATTGTAGCCTGTGTTGTTCCATGGTCCACTGTAATATCTTAGATAGTAATTAGTGCCATAGAGAAATAAAGCAAGGAAGAGGGATGAAAATTTAGAGACAATATCAGAGATAGCCTCACCAAAAGAGCTACATCTGAGTAGAAAATGGAAGGAAATAATCAGGGAGTCTATTTAGATAAAAAGTTCTAGGGGTTTCCCTGGTGGTGCAGTGGTTAAGAATCTGCCTGCCAATGCAGGGGACACGGGTTCAAGCCCTGGTCTGGGAAGATCCCACATGCCGCGGAGCAAATAAACCCATGCACCACAACTACTGAGCCTGCATGCCACAACTACTGAAGCCCATGCGCCTAGAGCCCGTGATCCGCAACAGGAGAAGCCACCATAATGAGAAGCCTGTGCACTGCAACGAAGACCCAACACAGCCAAAACTAAATAAATTTAAAGTAAATAAATTTTTTTAAAAAGTTCTAGGCATGTGGAACAGCAAGTGCAAAGGCCCACGTCAAGAGTGACACTCTTCATTTTGATGGTCAGCAAGGAGCCTGGTGACTGGAACAGAGTGAGCAAGAAGGAAGGTTACAGAAGATGACCTCAGAGGTGGTTTACAGAAATCTGTGCGGCTTTAAGTTTTGTCCTCAGTGAGGTGAGAAGCTCTCAAAGGGTTCTGAGCAGGAGTAACACAAGCTGACTTTTTTCCATCTTGTCTCCTACATCGAGGAAAGATCAAAGGGAGAAACGCCATGGAGCAAAGCAGGCAGATAGAAGCTATTGTAAATATCCAAGAAAAAGAATGATGGCTGACAGTAGAATAACTAAGGTAGAACCAGATTCCGGATGCATTTTAATTTGCTTCTGAACTGAGTAGAGGGATTGAGAGAGAGACAGAAAGATGGATTCAGTTTTGTACTGAGCAACTAGAAAAATGGTGTTAACATTTACTGAGCTGGAGAAGGCGCAGGGGCAACCAGCTTTAGGGGGAGTTCAGTTTGGGATGTGTTGAGAATTTATTAGGATGCCTAATAAATAGTCAGCAGTCTCGACTGGCAGTGTACATTTGGGGGTCATTGGCATATGAACATTACTCACAGACATGGGATCCACACTTAGGGAATGAGTTTGAATAGAATGAGAAGTCTAAGGACTCAGCCCTGTGAGCAAACCAACACTGGTAGATCTGGTCAATAAGGAGACAGCAGCCAACGTGACCGGAGAGGTAGGAAATGACCCGGACAGTGTGAGGTCCTAAACGGAAGGACAGGGAATCCACTGTGTCCGGAGACGCTCATCAGTGCAAGGATGTCTGAGGACTGTATGAGCAGCGAGCAGTAACGAAGACCTAGACGTGACCAGTTATCATGGAAAAGCAAGGATGGAAATGTGAGTAAAGAAAATTCCAAAGATATAGCTGATTCACTTTGTTATAAAGCAGAAACTAACACACCACTGTAAAGCAATTATACTCCAATAAAGATGTTAAAAAAAAAAAAAAGGAAAATTCCAAAGAAAACAGGTGGAGAGAGCTTGGAGCCAGCAGGTAGACACTACTCTGGGAAGATTTTGCTGTGAATGGAAGGAATGAAATAGGGTGGGAGTTAGAATAGGTAATGAGTGAACACTTTTGTTTTTGTTTTGTTTTGGTTTAACAAGGGAGAAAAGTAGCCTATGTGTACGATGAGAAAGATGAAATATAGAAAGAAAAATGATGGTGCATCAGAGCAAAGGAAGAACGGCTGCTACAGTGTCCTTAATAGCAAATGGTTGGGATTTGATTCACAGATGGAGGTGTCGTCCTAAGTCAGAAGTGCAGACAGTACATTCACCGCAAAAGAGAGAAGGAAGAGCAAATATGCCCAGATGCAGTAAACGGGAAGATGTAACAGAATGAGCTTGTGTATGGTCTCTGATTACATCTTGTTTCTCAGTGAAATGGAAATTAAATTCATCAACGGAGAGTGAGGATGACGAAAGAGGCATTGAAGACTTCCGAAGAGAGACTATAAAATAGCTAATTAAGAGAGTTAGCTAATTAGCTAGGAGTGCATAAAGAGAAATATAGCATGGAAGTGGGACAGGGGTTCACAAAAGATTAGTGATCATAAATTTAATGTAAGGCCAGTTGGCATGGACGTGTTTTCCTCCAACTATTGGTCACCTGTGTAGATGGAAGTGCAGAATAGATGGAAAGTTGAATTTCACAGCTGTAAAGTGATTACAATGAAGTAAAAGATGGACTAAGTTGTGTGTGTATGCAAGTGAGTTCACACTTAACCCCGAGCATTCAACATTTTCCGGTGGAACAGAATAGAGAGTCCAGAAAAAAACCTGTACACCTACAGTCAATTAATCTTCTATAAGGTAGGCAAGAATATACAATGGAGAAAACGTCTCTTCAACAAGTGGTGTTGAGAAAGCTGGACAGCCTCATGTAAATCAACGAAATTAGAACACTCCTTCACAACATATACAAAATAAACTCAAAATAGTTTAAAGACCTAAACACAAGGCATGACACCATAAAACTCCTGGAAGAGAACATAGGCAAAACATTCTCTGACATGAATCATAGTAATATTTTCCTAGATAAGTCTCCCAAGGCAAAAGAAATAAAAGGAAAAATAAACAAATGGAGAACTAACCAAACTTAAAAGATTTTGCACAGCAAAGGAAACCATCAACAAAACTAAGAGACAACCTATGGAATGGGAGAAAATATTTGTGAACAATGTAACCAACAAGGGATTAATTTCCAAAATATACAAACAGCTCATACAGCTCAATATCAATAAAACAAACAACCCAGTCAAAAAACAGGCAGAAGACCTAAATAGACATTTCTCCAAAGAAGACATACACATAGCCAACAGGCACATGTAAAGATGCTCAACATCACTAATTATTAGAGAAACAGAAATCAAAACTACAATGAGGTATCACCTCACACCTCAGAATGACCATCATCAAAAAGTCTACAAATAACAAGTGCTGAAGAGGGTGTGGAGAAAAGGGAACCCTCCTATACTGGTGGTGGGAATGTAAATTGGTGCAGCCACTATGGAGAACAGTATGGAGGTTCCTTAGAAAACTAAAAATAGAACTGGAAAAGATGAAAACTCTAATTTGAAAATATGCATGCACTCCAGTGTACATAGCAGCACTATTTACAATACCCAAGACATGGAAGCAACCTAAATATCCATCAACAGATGAATGGATAAAGAAGATGTGGCATATATATATATATATACACACATATATATGAATATTACTCAACCATAAAAAAGAATGAAATAATGCCATTTGTAGCAACATTGATGGATTTAGAGATTATCATACTAAGTGAAGTAAGTCAGACTGAGAAAGACAAATATCATATGATATCATTTATATATGGAATCTTAAAAAATAATACAAATGAACTTATTTACAAAACAGAAACAGACTCACAAAGATGGAAAACAAACTTATGGTTACCAAAGGGGAAAGGCGGGGAGGGATGGATAAATGAGGAGTATGGGATTAACAGATACACATTAGTATACATAATAGTAGATAATCAACAAGGATTTACTGTATAACAGAGGGAACAGTATTCATTATCTTATAATAACCGATAATGGAAATATATATATATATATAGAGAGAGAGAGAGAGAGAGAGAGAGAGAGTGGAATCACTTTGCTGTACACCTGAAACTAACACAATATTATAAATCAACTCTACTTAAATTTTAAAATGTATATGCAAATAAAATAAACTATTTTAATACCATTTTGCCCTTCCCCCCCCATGTCCTCAAGTCCGTTCTCTACGTCTGCATCTTCATTCCTGCTCTGCCACTAGGCTGGGACGAATTGAGAGAGTAGCATGGACACATATACACTACCAAAATGTAAAATAGATAGCTAGTGGGAAGCAGCTGCATAGCAAGGGGGAATCATCTTGGTGCTTTGTGACCACCTAGAGGCGTGGGATAGGGAGGATGGGAGGGAGAAACAAGAGGGAGGGGATATGGGGATGTATGTATACGTATAGCTGATTCACTTTGTTATACAGCAGAAACTAACACATCATTGTAAAGCAATTATACTCCAATAAAGATATTTTTTAAAATACCATTTTGTAAAAAAAAAAAAATCCTCCTTGTCAGGAAGAATTAATTTGCATTATGGAAAAGAGTAGTGCATTTTTAGAATCTATACCATTCCCAAAGAGACTTGAACAACTTTTAAAAGTATTTACATGAATAATAACTGTTACTGTGCCTCTAATTAATGGGAATGGTGATTATTCTATAATACTACTAAGGCAAGTTCTAAATCATGGTCTGTTATCTTAAAATATGGTCCAATTTGTTTCTGTACATTTACATAGCAGTACACTGATTATGAAATTATAAAATTGAGAATATGCCTTGAAAATTTTCTGTAATTTCAACACAATTTCACATTTTAAGAATTAAGTTAGGGCTTCCCTGGTGGTGCAGTGGTTAAGAATCCACCTGCCAATGAAGGGGACACGGGTTCAAGCCCTGGTCCGGGAAGATCCCACATGCCATAGAGCAACTAAGCCCGTGTGCCACCACTACTGAGCCTGCACTCTAGAGCCAAAGAGCCACAACTACTGAGCCCACAAGCCACAACTATTGAGCCCACACGCCTAGAGCCCGTGCTCTGCAACAAGAGAAGCCACCACAATGAGAAGCCTGCGCACTGCAACGAAGAGTAGCCCCTGCTCGCTGCAACTAGAGAAAGCCTGCGCGTAGCAATGAAGACTCAATGCAGCCAAATATAAAATAAATAAGTAAATAAATTTACATTTAAAAAAAGAATTAAGTTAGTATTTTAGCAATCAACAATTGTCTCAAAATACTCGTTAAACAAGTCACATGAATAAACTGTAGATTTTTGGATTCTGCTTTCAGACCTGTGACTAAACTGGATCCAACAGAGAAGTTACGGTATTCTCACCAAGGAAAACAGACCCCTGGGGTTTATTTGTTCACCCTTTTTTTTCCCCAGGGGAAATAAATACTGGCATAAGCTGTCACCTTCCATAAGACTCTTCTGAATTGGAACACTTGAGCTATTCTTTGGAATTTCACAAAGAAAAATGAAAGTCAAAGCAGAAAAGAAAAGAAGATTTTTCTAAATGTTCTTGCGGAGTCCCTGCCGCTAGACAAAGCATTTTCATAGTATGTGTGAAGCTTATATTTATCCCGGGGATATTCTGTGTTGGATACAGAGTGAGAAAAAGCACATCAGTGAAAAATAGAAAAATAAAAACTGGTAGGAAACTCCCAGGAGGAATAGTAAGAGCTTTAATTTCTACCAAAATTAAGGCTTAGGACTTTGGAGGGGTTTTTTCTGAAAGATTTTAAAATCTGTAGCACAAGACCAACGTAGCATAGAGGGTGAACAGCTAGTAACTACATCTCAAAAGTGTAAGGTAGAAAAAAGAAAGGTAGGTTACCATTTATTATAGATCTGAGCTGGAGACATATTTGTAGTTGAGAAAAGCCACAATTCTTTCATGTGAAAATGACAAAAATATATAACAGCCTAAGGATTTAATTGTAAAGGTCAAGAATATATACAATCAAAAGATTATGGCAGGCAGAGACAGGCCGTCATTAAAGTATCTACATAATCAAACAGCTTTGGTTAATGTCTGATCACTACTGGTCCTGGAAATGATTAGAAATGATGCTTGGGAATGTAAGCAAGAGATGTATGAATGTATAACTGAAAAAAATTTGTTGGAAATCAAATTGTCCTGTGGACTTTTACGAATATGTCAGAGATAATTATCTGGTTCCTATCATTTTGTTTTATGAGTTTCTGTTTGTTAGACATAATAATTGCTGCTACCAGTAATTAACTAAATTAATAATTACAATGAATTAGTAAACTAAATTCCTTACTTATAATACTTAGAGGAGAACCACTTCTTTTTTAAGATACTCATTTGTAAATTTGCTCAAAATGTACAGAAATATTTTTGAAATAAACAACATTCAAAAGCAATAATCTCCCCGATCCAGTTCAGTTAAATAAAACGATTCCTTTTTTGAACTCTCATGACAATTTATCTTTATACCCCTTATGGCTCTTAACATTATCTTATTGAATTATGTATTTTACTAATTCTCATCTTTTCAACCACACCGTGTGAACTAATTTAAGGCAGAGACCATGTATTTTTCATCATTTCTCGCATATTGGCAGATATCTCAAAGACGGGAAATGTTTAAAAAAACACTTAAGTGACTGAATGCCCTCTAATTTATTTGATCTGAAGATATAAATTTCATATATAGGCCCACTTGTGGACATTTATGAAAAAACAAAATATATTACAAAAACATATTACCCAAATTTAACATTTTATAGAAAAGCCAATTGCTACCTGTTCCTACTTCCAGGAAAGGTGGCAAAAAATTATGAAATATGATATAGAGATAATCCTTCAGAGGAATCCAAAGAAATTTATCTCAGCAGATTGAGGAAGTATAATTCAATTAGAAGAAAATTAATATTATAAAAGTCATAAATGTATATTAACAAATTGAAGGAGTAAAACCATATGATCATCACAACCGATGCAGAGAAAGCTTTTGACAAAATTCAACACCTATTTATGATAAAAACCCTCCAGAAAGTAGGCATAGAGGGAACTTACCTCAACATAATAAAGGCCGTATATGACAAACCCACAGCCAACATCATTCTCAATGGTGAAAAACTGAAACCAATTCCTCTAATATCAGGAACAAGACAAGGTTGTCTATTCTCACCATTATTATTCAATATAGTTTTGGAAGTTTTAGCCACAGCAATCAGACAAGAAAAAGAAATAAAAGGAATCCAAATTGGAAAAGAAGAAGTAAAGCTGTCACTGTTTGCACATGACATGATACTATGCATAGAGAATCCTAAAGATGCTACCAGAAAACTACTAGAGCTAATCAATGAATCTGGTAAAGTAGTAGGATACAAAATTACTGCCCAGAAATCTCTTGCATTCCTATACACTAATGATGAAAAATCTGAAAGAGAAATTAAGGAAACACTCCCATTTACTATTGCAACAAAAAGAATAAAATACCTAGGAATAAACCTACCTAAAGAGACAAAAGACATGTCTGCAGAAAACTATAAGACACTGATGAAAGAAATTAAAGATGATACAAACAGATGGAGAGACATACCATGTTCTTGGATTGGAAGAATCAAAATTGTGTAAATGACTATACTACCCAAAGCAATCTACAGATTCAATGCAATCCCTATCAAATTGCCAATGGCATTTTTCAAAGATCTAGAACAAAAAAATTCGCAATTTGTATGGAAACAGAAAAGACCCCAAATAGCCAAAGCAATCTTGAGAAAGAAAAAAGGTTCTGGAGGAATCAGGCTTGGACTTCAGACTTCACTACAAAGCTACAGTCATCAAGACATTATGGTACTGGCACAAAAACAGACATATAGATCAATGGAACAGGATAGAAAGCCCAGAGATAAACCCACGCACATATGGCCACCTTATTTTTGATAAAGGAGGCAAGAATATACAATGGAGAAAAGACAAACTCTTCAATAAGTAGTGCTGGGAAAACTGGACAGGTACATGTAAAAGAATGAAATTAGAACACTCCCTAACACCATACACAAAAATAAACTCCAAATGGATTAAAGACCTAAATGTAAGGCCAGACACTATAAAACTCTTAGAGGAAAACATAGGCAGAACCCTCTATGACATAAATCACAGCAAGATCCTTTTTGACCCACCTCCTAGAGAAATGGAAATAAAAATAAAAATAAACAAATGGGACCTAATGAAACTTAAAAACGTTTGCACAGCAAAGGAAAACATAAAGAAGACAAAAAGACAACCCTCAGAATGGGAGAAAATATTTGCAAATGAAGCAACTGACAAAGGATTAATCTCCAAAATTTACAAGCAGCTCATGAAGCTCAATATCAAAAAAACAAACAACCCAATCCAGAAATGTGTGGAAGACCTACTAGACATTTCTCCAAAGAAGATATAGATTGCCAACAAACACATGAAAGGATGCTCAACATCACTAATTATTAGAGAAATGCAAATCAAAACTACAATGAGGTATCACCTCACACCGGTCAGAATGGCCATCATAAAAAATCTACAAACAGTAAATGCTGGAGAGGGTGTGGAGAAAAGGGAACCCTCTTGCACTGTTGGTGGGAATGTAAATTGATACAGCCACTATGGAGAACAGTATGGAGGTTCCTTAAAAAAACTAAAAATAGAACTACCATAAGACCCAGCAATCCCACTACTGGGCATATACCCTGAGAAAATCATAGTTCAAAAAGAGTCATGTATCACAATGTTCATTGCAGCTCTATTTACAACAGCCAGGACATGGAAGCAACCTAAATGTCCATCGACAGATGAATGGATAAAGAAGATGTGGCACATATATACAATGGAATATTACTCAGCCATAAAAAGAAACGAAACTGAGTTATTTGTTCTGAGGTGGATGGATGTAGAGTCTGTCATACAGAGTGAAATGTCAGAAGGAGAAAAACAAATACCGTATGCTATCACATATATATGGCATCTAAAAAAAAAAAAAAGGTTCTGCAGAACCTAGGAGCAGGACAGAAATAAAGATGCAAACATAGTGAATGGACTTGAGGACACGGGGAGGGGGAAGGGTAAGCTGGGAAGAAGTGAGAGAGTGGCATGGACATATATACACTGCCAAATGTAAAATGAATAGCTAGTGGGAAGCAACTTCATAGTATAGGGAGATCAGCTCAGTGCTTTGTGACCACCTAGAGGGGTTGCATAGGGAGGGTGGGAGGGAGACACAAAAGGGAAGGGATATGGGGATATATGTATATGTATAGCTGACTCACTTTGTTATAAAGCAGAAAGTAACACACCATTGTGAAGCAATTATACTCCAATAAAGATGTTTAAAAAAAAAAAAGAAAAAGAAAAAGACAACCTGACTCTTTAAGTGGTCAAAGTAAACAACAGAATGGTCAAAAAGGAGTTAAATGGGCATTTCTTCAAATAAAATATACAAATGGCTGACAAGTATATGAAAAGATGTTCAACATCATTAGTCATTATGTAAATACCAACTACAAGCACAATGAAGTACCACTCACATCCACTAGGACGTCTGGAATCAAATAAATGAAAAATAATAAGTCTCAGCGAAGATGTGGATGAATTAAAAAACTTGAACTTTGCTGCTGGGAATGTTGAATGGTTTAAAAGCCGTGGAAGAGAGTTGGCAATTCCCCAAAAGGATAAACATAGAATTACCCTGTGACCCAGCAATTCCACGCCTAGGTGTACAAGCCAAAAATGTAAAACAGGTGCTCACACCTTCATTGTGGCACTATTCACAATAACCTAAAGGTGTAAGCGACCCAAATGCATACTGATGGGTCAGTGGATAAACAAATTGTAGGATATACACACAACAGAATATTAGTCATAAAAAAGAATGAAGTACTAATGCATGCTACAACGTGGTGGAACCTTGGAAATAATATGCTAAGTGAAAAAAGCCAGGCACAAAATACCAACATTGTGTGATTCCTTTTATATGAAATATCCATATGGTTAGCTAAAACCGTAGACACAGGTTGAAGATTGGTGGTTACCAGAGAAAGGGGAGTAATTTAAAGGATGTGGAATCACTTTGGAGGGACCAAACTACTTTGGAACTAGATGGAGATAGTGGTTGTACAACGTTATGAGTGTACTCAATGCCCCTGAATCATTTGCTTTAAAATGGTAGACACATTATGTAAATTTTATGTCAGTTTAAAAAATGATTTTTTAAAAGTCATAGGAAAAACAAAAAACAAGTGTATTAGACTAACAGGGCAGAAGAGACTTGCCAGGGGAACTTTGACTTTTATGATTCATGCTCAAAGTTTCCTGTTATAATTATACTAAATCAAAACTTTTTTTCTTTTCCCTAAGCTGAACCTAAAAATGCTATTTTCCTTTTAAGATCTATTCCTCTACATGTATAGAATTTTAATACAATTTCATTTTTAAGGTCTTAATCTGTTGGTCTGAGAGTGACAATAACCTTGACAAAACAAACAAACAAAAAGTAGTTCACATGTTCGAGCGTTAAGGAATTCTTATTTTGCTACATTCTTTAATAATGAATTAAGTGAAAAAGAAAAAAAAACACTTATAAGAATGAAAACAAAATGTTGGTTATTAGGCTGTGGTCACTTGTGGGTCTTACTCAGGATACCGCTGTTCCCCAAACTAATCAAGGCTTAGTTCACTTCGCTGAAAGCAAGAAGAGCTGGAAAGCCATTGCCTTTATTCAAAGACCTTTAACCATACATCTTTTAGTAATAATTTTTAAATGACAAAAAGAAGTAAAACGATAAATGATGTGTTTCTTTTGCCAATCTGGTAAAGTAAGAATGCAGAAAACACACACTAAGCTGTCAGAACGTAGCTTTTTGTTTTGTAATAGACAAATCCTGATAACCATCAAGAATAATCAACTTTAAAGCTGCTACTCAACAGTTACAATTCTTTTTATTTTTGTGGCGGATCCACTCAAAAACTAAGGATAAAGAATAATTTGCGCTTGGCAGTTTTATTATTCTTTCCACTGAGGGAATCTCAAATGCACTTGACCTGAATTAATTCGACTTCACGAAACCAATTTTGATGTTCTGTCAAGGATAACGTTTTTCCCCTTCAGAAGAATTCTTGACACATTCATGAACGTTCTTTCTGTTTAATTGTAAAATATGGAAGCTGGTTTAGCTCAGAGGTTCTGTCCTTTTTAGAGACCAGTTTGGGGCACACTGAGATGAGGACGCCCCAGAACTACATTTCCTAAAGCTGCTTTCTGTCTAACCTCTTCTGGACCTTCCTAGGAACCACTATGTTTCCCATTTATTAATGTTCCACTCTTGCGTTTAAAATATCAGCTGTTGTGAATCTTCTGCTCAGACCTTCAAAGCCCCACCTCTGTTTCTCCCTGAAGCCCTCCGGCCTCTGGGGTTGCAATTCCCACCCTGGATATACGTTCTGTGATGCTCTAACCCTCATTCCCCACAACATCACCTCTGATTCCCGCACTTGCGACTTTCCTCAGAGCCCCTGAAGGTTTTCACCTTTGGGAACCTCCTTACAAAGACATCATCTTGGGCTTATCCTGCCTCTCTGACTGGTCCTTATTTGATAAGATTTGGGAAAAGGAGAAAACCTGAGGGAATAAAATAAAAATATAAAAACTCCCAGAATCCCATTAGTCAGAGATTACTGCTGAGAATAGAAAAAGGTAACAAGGACCAATGTCTTCATCCAAACCCCAAATCCTGTTCTCAATTGAGTTCCACCCAAAGAGGACTCTGAGGGCAACATTTCCATCAGAAACAAAGAAAGGGGAGGAAAAATCTGTGGTCAGCCTTAAAACCACCCAGACTCCAGGTACAGTTTGAGTAGAACAAGGCCAGATGGAGTCAGGCCTAGATTAATAGCATCTAAAAAGGCTGCCTTTCATGCACGCCAGTGTTCATTGCAGCACTAGTCACAATAGCCAAGACATGGAAGCAACCCAAGTGTCCACTGACAGAGGAACGGATAAAGAAGAGGTGGTACATATATACAGTGGAATATTACTCAGCCATAAAAAAGAATGAAATGATGCCATTTGTAGCGACATGGATGGCCCTAGAGATGTTCATACTAAGTGAAGTAAGTCAGACAGAGAAAGACAAATATCATATGATGTCATTTATATGTGGAATCTAAAGTATGATACAAATGAACTTGTTTACAAAACAGAAACAGACTCACAGACATAGAGAACAGACTTATGGTTACCAAAGCGGAAAAGGGGGTGTGTGGGGGGAAGAGATGAATTAGGAGTTTGGGATTAGCAGATACAAATTACTGTATATAAAATAGATAAACAACAAGGACCTACTGTAGAGCACAGGGAACTATATTCAATATCCTGTAATAAACTATAATGGAAAAGAATCTGAATAAGAATATATATATGTATAACTGAATCACTTTATGGTACACCAGAAACTAACACAACATTGTAAATCAGCTATACTCCAACAAAAAAAAAATTTTTTAATAAAAAATAAAAAGGCTGCCTTTGCAATTGTATCATTAGTCATATAACCTTTACATTGTCGCTTTAAAATTCCAAGGTTTATCCACTCTCTGGTTATGCTATCTCTTAGTAAACACAATTTTAATTTATTGTAAAACTGTCTGTGTGGTAAACAACACACAAACGTGTACCTGTCAGTCTTAGACTTTGGCATACACTCCTAGAATTTGGGGTTAAGGGCACTTATGCATATTGATTAAGATCCTTCATTGGAGAACTCACTGGCTCATGCAACTCAAGGGTTTTAGAGGTTTACCTTTTTTACTTTTAAGTGACTTGAGATGTGTCTTCATTCTGGGCTAAAACGCCGCCACCGGAACCCACCGCTTAGCTTTGTCCCGTCTGAGTCGTTCGCTCCATCCCATTGTGGTAACCGTCCCCCAGCCTCCCCCAGCGACTTCAGGCTCACACCACTGCAGCACTGAATCCAGCAAAGGGGCGGGTCTCCCTGGGAGTGTCAGCAGAGGTCCTTGCATCGAATCCCACCTGGTCTGACGTAGGCTGTCCCATCTCTGAACCAAGCCCTGTCCTCTAGGGGGGCCAGTTCCTCTGAGTTTACAGGCTGAGCAGAGGCAAAGGAACATCAAGGCTCAGTCCCAGAAGGAGAAGTAAATGAATCTGTGACCCTAACAGCTGTTCATTGCATGAAACACTGGACACTCCCACAGACTGAATTTTTGTTAACAGGGTGTTAAAAATACCAACTTTTTAGCTCAGTCAGCACTGTATTTGGAGCATTGCCCTTATCTGACGGGTTTAAACTTCTCTCTGTCATATATTTTCCTATGAATTGCCCATTCCTGTCCTTTAGTTGTTTCTTTCAGTTCTTCTGAGATGTACTCGACATACAGCACCAGATAAGCGTAAGGTGCACGGCACGATGACTAGATTTACATAATTGCAAACTGGTTACCACGATAAGCATGGTTCACACCCGCCACTTCAAATGCTCCGCCCCCCAAAAAACAAGAGAAAAAGAAGTCTTTTTTGTGATAAGAATTCTTAGGGTTTTCCCCCTTAGCAACTTCTAGACACACTACACGCTAGTTACAATCAATATGGCGTACATTACAGGCCCAGGATTTATTTATCTTGTAACTGGAAGTCTGTACCTTTTGATTGCCTTCACCCACCTCCCGCCTCTGGTAACCATAAACCTCTTTTCCCGTGAGTTCGGTGTTTTGGGGTTTTTTTGTTTTTCCATTCAGCAAATCCTGTCATTTGCAAGAACAGGGATGGACTTGAGGGCAGTATGCTAACTGAAATAAGTCAGACAAAGACAAATTCTGTCCTTTATTCAACTGTTTTAAGGTGTTTGGATTTTTTTGTTGTTGTTTTGCCAGTTCATACTTTCGGTGTTTATTCTGACACTCTGGATGATATCTGATGATAGTCTAATTTTATTCTCGTAACAATTTTTCTTTTCTCTTTAACTTCTGTTTCTACCAAGAATCATATGAGATTCATTGTTCGTCCAGTAAAAGACTCTTGTAAAGATACGTTAGGTCTTTTTCCTTGAACACCATTTCCTCACCCCAATCATTTTCCCTGGTACCTTTTATTCTTCAGCTGTGTAAACAGAGGTCGATGTTCAGACTTTGTCCTCCCCACCCTGTCTCTCCTCCCTCTCCCTGTGTCTCTGAATATTCGTCTTATTCCGAAGTTTTCACTTTGTCTTACAGAGGACCAATCAGCCAGCTAAGTAGGTAGGTAGTTAGCCTATGCATTGTCTTGTTGTAAAATATACTTCTGGTTGTTTTCAGCCCTTTTTCCCTTCCTCTGAATTCTGAGAAATCTTATCATTTTTGTCCTTCATATTACTGATACTGTCTTCACAGTTTTAGTCTGACCTTTTCTCTTATACCACCTGTCTTATATCAACTTCTTTTATTTTACTCATAGAAACCACATTTCTTTGAAGTTCATCAAAGTGAAAAGCAGATCCCACCTAAAATACTCCTCTTTTTTGCTAGGGAGCCTTTTATTGTTCTTCTGTGCAGTTCCTTGCTTGCTTTATTTAGCCTCAAATTATCCAAACCAAAATTTCCTTAGAATCAGGATGAGGAGATTTGCTCAGATGCTCTTGTTTTCCACATGGACGATTTTGGGGAACTTGTTTATGAATGGAAACACAAGGGATAGTTACAAACTGAACAAAGTAAACCAAGAGGCCAGAGGATGGAATCAGAACAGTGAGTAAAATGGACCAGAACCTACAGTGGCTCAGTTTTGTCTCCATGGTGAGGCTGGGCCATTTGTGTAGAAACAGCCCTGCTTGCTCCCGTCCACATGTGAAAATTGTTAATTTGAGACCAGTTCACTGTGATGGACACAATTCCTGCTCCAGGGACCCTCTCTCTGCCCAGCATGAGGTTACTTTTCATGCCAAAGATAACTCTACAAACTAGTAGAGAAAACATTTCCAGAGATGCTACCTTGGCTATTGTAGTTTATTGCTTTCAACAGACTTGCGTCCCAAAGCTGCTCTGAAATTCCCTGGGTCTGAATCAACTTAAAGAGATTCAAAAGATTCCCTGCCAGTTTCCCAGCTTCTCACTCTAGCTTTTACTCCCTTGTCTTGTCTGAAACTCTTTTCCACCTTTCCTCTCCAACACTGTTGATGGGGTTAAAAATTGGAATAATATAGGCAACAACTGGCAACATCTATTACATTTGTAAAAAGAGTTTGCCCTGATTTATCAATTCCACTTCTAAGCATATACACACATGGCTGCACGCCCACACATGCTGCATATTGTTTTACTCACCCTAAAACTGTACGGGCAGAATCTCAGCAACAACCTGTTTATCAATGGGGCAAGGCTGCCTGATTAGGGTGCATCTCCAGGAAGGAATATTACGCAGCTGTGAAAAGATACAAGGTAAAAGATGGGAAAATATAATTATTATACGTTAAGGATTTTTAAGAGAGTTAAAAAACAGAAAATAATAAAATGATATGTGTATAAACATATGAGATATAGTAAATAGAGTCATAAAGGCATTGAAAACATCTCAAAGACAAACTCAAAGCTGGCCACACATTGGGAATAAGTCATGGGTGGGAAAGTTCGGGGACATTTCCTCTTAATTTTACACAGTTCTATTTTCTAGATTGTTTTGGCATTTCTAAACGTACCAAACAAAGAAGGATTATCCAGAGGTTACCATTAGTGATTCAAATTGGGCGACTTTCCTGACAAGCTCCTGTAGTCGGTTCTCACGCCCAGCTTCATGAATTCACTTCACGTTTTCCTCTCCTTCAGATGTCTTTCCTCTGCCTAAGTTCTATCCAAATGCTTTTATTCATAACTCAGCTCAAATTTCACTTCCCCTGTGAAGGTTTCTCTAATGAATAGCCCCTCTCTGTGAGCTGTTTAATCTGCAGACTCACTGCACTTAGGACCCACGGCATGGACCTCGTCCTAATAGCACGATCCCACGTTGCTCAGCCAGCCCCTAGTTGATCCCTGGGCAATAACTTCCCTAGGAGGATGCCAGGATCAAGGACTCCTCAGCTGGCCCGCACGCTGGGTAGAGTGGGTGCTCAGTGAATGTTCATGAATTCATAGTTTAGTAGGTAAAACTCCTCTGGGTTCCCAAGTACCGTATGTTTGTATTTTCAAGGTTTGCTTCGTTTGCCAGCCTTTTTTCTCAGACAAAAGGATGATCATCCGTTTTTTCCTGTTATTTCTCTGTTCAGAATGGATCCTATCTAGTCATTAGATTGAAGACTTTAAATGGGTTTAATGACAATGTTCATAATATACAAATTCTTCCTCCTTCCGGGCATTTTCCCCCATCTTTATACATTAAACTTACTATTAATAGAACCCATGGTATGTCTTTTCATGCTTTCAAAGGCTCTTCTGCCAGCCTGAGTATTGAAGTCCCTTCCTCCAGCGCAATGAAAGCTTTTCGCCTTTTCTCTAGCCCTCTCATCCTTTCCTGGAAGCTGGTGGGATGACCTCCCACAGTGGTGCTGCGTTTATTCCAGCAGCCAGGCAGGAACAAGCAGCAGGATAAAAGGAAGCACATCCTGTGAAATTCGCTCTGCGTTTCAAGAGGGCACCTGGGCACTCACAAAAAGAAGCGCCCTTCCCAACAGAAAAGCGCGCTTATCTTCTTTCTAAGGCTTTGTCTCTAATGTCAGGTAAAGTTTGAGCAGTAACGGTTCATTTCTGTTACCATTTAGAGTCACTGAATTTTCACAAATCCTAATGCATAAGTAGGCCTTTAAAGTCTACCCATGTTCTCATATTTTTCTTTGTGCGTTGTTTCCATCCAATGTAATTAGAATCAATGAGAACACATTCACTCAAAGCATAAAGACGTGAAGGCTGAGTTTCCACCCATCGTAACGGAGGGGGAAACACCATTTAAGCACAGTGTTTACCAGTTCATCATAACTGTTCTGCATAACTACTCCTTTGGGCTAGCACACAAAATGTAGATAAATAAAATGTGTCAATTAATAGGATCAAACGTATTAAGGAATTTACTAACTTCCTCATACTATTTTCACATCAAAATATATTAAGCACGTAAGTCATCCCAGGGTAGAACACAAATGCTTATGTTGAATAAACTGAACTTCACAAAAAACTATTTTACTTTTTTGTGTTATGTCACAGACCGGTGAACCCTTCATACTGGTCGGGAGTGGTTAGCAGACCAACGGTTGAAAACCCTTGATCTGGATCAACTCTTTTGGAAATAAGGAAATAAACCCAGCACTTTTGAAGAATTTGCTCCTAAAAGGTCATAGGATTTGTTAGAGGATTGACGTGGAACTAAACTCAGCTTTCCTTTGTCAGACACAGAGGCACTAGCATGTGTGTTCTTGTCATTTCAGTGGCAAGTCTCAATTTATCTTCTTCATTATAAAAAAAAAAAGTGTCCTTTTAATGGTTAAATGATTTTGATGGTTAAATGAATTTCCAGAGAAAACCTGTAATTAAGGCTAGTATTGCAACTAAAGATTTTGCCTTGCTGACGATAACAATCCTGTTGGTTTTTGGAATGACCGAGGTCGATTACCTTTTCTATATCTTGTACAGCTACAGACAACAAATATTTATAAATGTCTGGAAAAGAAATGCTTTTGCAATCTATCTAGATGTCACTTTGGAAAATTCTTATCATTTAAAATCAAAAGAACGGGTCATGAGTAGGGTGACTATATAATTTATTATCACAAACCAGGACACTTTAAGAGTGAAAGGAGACACTCTTAATTATTATGCCAGGACAACAGGGGCAAACCAGAATGGTCCCAGGCAACGGGGACTGACTGTCACCTTGGTAGCATTTTCCATGCAGTTTTCAAACTAAAATCCACATTTCAGATAATAAATGACACTGAATTTTTCCGTGTCATTGGGTTTGGTAAAAAGATGATTTTATTAATAAATCATTTAACAGTGTGTACAACAAAGGTTATTATGACTCTTACAGTGTTAGAAGATAGATCAGAAGAAATAACCTTTTCAAAATTATTTTACTTACCTATATTGGGGTGGTTAGCACATGTATTTGTTTCATAAATTCTGGGAAAAAAAGCTTTATTTCATTTTCAAAAACTGATGACCTCATTCAAAATTTGTACATTAGCATATTTGACATGTTTATAAGTTTATTTTTAAAAACCCCTAGGCATTAGGTTATTTTTGACAAAGTACATACATGAAATGCTATAATAATAACAAAGGCATCACTGGACTCAGTGTCTTGTCCAGGACATGTGAGAGGAAGGGTGGGTGAGCAGACAAGGAGATGAAAGATGGAGTTGACATAAAAACTTACGGTTTTATGTTTTATGTTTTATGTTATTTCATCCTTGAAAATATTATTTAAAGAACACAATGTCAAGGATGAAAATATTCATAGACTTAGAATTGAGTGAATCCAGTAAAATACTAATTTTTGTCAACATACTTCAATGCCCCTGTTCTTTGGAGTTGCAAAGCATTAATCAGAAGTTTGACATTTCTTGATTGTAACATAATTTGCACAAAGACTGATGAAACAACTATTTAAGTTGAGTTATGTGGTCCCAGAGCCTACTGTACTTGGTCCCCCATGTACTATGATAGCCATAGAGAGAATTAGGTAAATGATTTTCCTTTTTCTCCCTTCCTCCCTTCCTTCCTTCCTTCCTCCCTTCCTTCCTATTTTACTTTTTTAACCGAAACAATTACTCCAGAAATTCAATACGTAAACACAGCTTCCTGTGCGATTGTCATGTTTTCAGTGACAGAGGCAGTTTTCGGGACGCTTGCTTGAGTTGCTAGCATATTCTGGGCCCCAATACTTGAAACTTTCTACTGTCAAGTTACAACTTGGGTTTAAAATGTGACTCAGAGACCTTGCACAATGAGTTTGGAAAGTCAGTTTTATGAGCCTTTCTGCAGCACAACCATGAATGTTTAAATTGCCCTTTAGGGCTATCAAAAAAAAAAAAAAAATCCAGCGTCTTTCAATCCTAGTACTAAATATCATCAGAGACTGATGCAGACATGATTCATCGTGTTTAGCAAATGCATTATGATTTCATTAAGCGTGTAGTCATCCCAAGACCTAATTGGCTAACAAAAAGCAAACACTGACCACACCAAACCAGCAACTCAGAGAAGCAGATGAGAGACTACTATTTCAAAGTACTGTTGAGTTATTTAATATTTAATAAAAGCAGCATTTACTGTTCATGAGAAGGACAAGCTGTTGGGACAAAGTCATGTTATGCAAAGTCATGTTAGGACAAGCCGTTAATCATTTGAAGGAGGGAAAAGTTAGAACCATAATGATTGTAGATAAAAAATTTTAAAGTACTAGAAAAAAATCGACGTGAGTAGGTGATGCTGGAGCTCTGTGTTGTGAAAGATCTTTCTAAACATGACCACCTGGCCGTCAGAGAGATCAGTTCCAATGCCAGCCTGAGAAAAAGAGAAAGTGAGCAGAGAGCTTGTGTGCATGTTATATTTGCTTCAATAAATGAGAACTCTGCCCCCCAAAGTTTTGTATCCATATATATATATACATACATGTATTTATAAGGTTTATAAATATGGAAAATAATACGTGTGTATGTTACACATATACATAATTTTTTAACCTTATAAATTAAGTTTATGAATTCCTGGTGGAAGTTTTTCACTAGTCCATTTTTACTTTTTCCCTATATTTCAATGCAGTCATAATCACTATAATCTAGAATTTTAGACCTAAATCATTAGCAATTTCTTTACATTGTAAACTTTTTAAATAAGACTTTAATTTTGAAAAAAATTTCTGACCTACAGAAAAGTTGCAAGATATTGTAATGAATTTCCATATAACCTTTTGAAGTAGGCAGAATAATTCTCACCCCCAAGATTCTTCATAGTAATTCCCAGAAACTGAATACATTCCCTTACAGAGCAAAAGGTATGTGGAAGACCTGGTCAATTTAAAGATCTTGAAGGCTGCCATATGATCCTGCAATCCCACTCCTGCACATATATCCAGAGAAAACCATAATTTGAAAAGATACACGCACCCCAATGTTCGCTGCAGCACTATTTACAATAACCAAGACATGGAAACAACCTAAATATCCATTGATAGATGAATGGATAAAGAAGCTGTGGTATATACATAATGGAATTTATTCAGCCATTAAAAAGAATGGAATAATGCCATTTGCAGCAACACAGATGGACCTAGAGATTGTCGTACTAAGTGAAGTAAGCCAGACAAAGACACATATCATATGATGTCACATATATGTGGAATCTAAAATATGACACAAATGAACTTATCTATGAAACAGAAGCAGACTCACAGGCACAGAAAACAAATTTATGGTTACCAACAGGGAAGTGGCAGAGGGATAAATTAGGAGTTTGGGATTAACTGATACACACTACTATATATAAAATAGATAAACAAACAACAAGATCCTACTGTGTAGAATTTATTATCCTGTAATAATAAACCATAATGAAAAGGAATATATATATGCATGTACAGGTATAACTGAATCACCTTGCTGTACACCTGAAACTAACATGATTTTGTAAATCAACTACACTTCAATTAAAAAAAAAGATCTTGAGATGGGGAGATGACCCTGGGTCACTGGATGGACCCAATGTAATCACAAATAACCTTATAAGAGGGCAGCAGGAGGGCCAGCGACAGAGACAGACCTAAAGGTGATGTGCTGCTGGCTCCGAGGTAGAGAAGGGACCCCAGCCGAGGGGTGCAGGTGGCCTCCGGGACCCAAAACAGGCAGGGAGCAGAGCACGCCTAGAGCCTCCAAAAGGCATGTGGCTTTGCTGACACGAGAGGTTACGAATGACTTTCTGACTTTGTTGTTCCTTCGTTTTTTAGTTGGCGTTCTGACTCTAAAAGGTCCAGATGCCAATTACAGTTCATCCGAGGGGGGTTCCGTCCCCAACCAGCGATGCCCTGACACCAGCTGGGTGTCCTACAGTTCAGCTCAATCCTGACTCCACCCCATCCCAGGCTAAGGCCCCTCCCACAAGACGCCCTCCTCCCCTTCAGGTGTCAATCACAAGCTCATGTTGTCACCTACACTTTTGACCGATTGGCTGTAGATCGGAGGTCCCCATAACCCCCTTGGGTCTGATGAATTTGCTAGAGCAGCTCACAGAGCTGTGAGAAACATTTTAAGATTGAGATCACTGGTTTATTATAAAAGGATACAACTCAGGAACAGCCAGATGGAAGAGAGAAATGGGGCGGGGCATGGGGAGGGGTGTAGAGCTTCCATGCTCTGAGCTCACCTCTCTCTCCACACCTCCGCGTGTTCATCAACCCTGAAGCTCTCGAACTCCGTCCTTCTGGGTTTTTATGGAGACTTCATTACACAGTCATGATTGACTGAATCCCTGGCCATTGGCGACGATTCAACCTCCAGCCCCTCCCCCCCTCCCAGGACTCAGGGGAGGGACTGAAAGTTCCAACCTCCAATCACAGGGTTGGTTCTCTTGGAAACCTGCCCCCATCCTTAGGTGGTCCAGGGATATTCCATAAGTCACCTCTTGAACGTAACATAAGACACCTCTATCTCTCTCACCACTTGGGAAGTTCCTAGGGTTATAGAAGCTCTGTGCCAGAAATGGGACAAAGACTAAATACAAATGTCTTATTATAAATCACTATATCACAAGAGGATTCCTATAGACTATTGAACTTTTAGATGTTCTATCATCTGTTACTGTCACTCATTTTTATCAGATTTCCCCAGGTTTGGCCAATGGAAACCTGTCACGCTGGCTCCTGGGTCATGGTGAGGTCCCCCTTGCATTTAAGTTCTTATCTATTTTCTGAAACAGCAAAATGCTGTAGACTCACTTTGTACTTCCCCTGTTACAGATTGGAATCGGGTATTTCCCCAGAGACTTCTGATAACTTGTCATGTGGAGTGTCATTTAGAAAAAAACAGACACGGCCATTAGGTGGGCTCAGTCACTGGGTTGTCAGTATTTCAAGGCCCTTTAGAGGTCAGGGTTAGCAAATAGAGGGGTTTTTTTCTTAAATTATTATTTCATACTGATACTTCTAATTATAATCTAATATCACAGTATTCTTTCTTACTTTTCCCGTTTTGTATTCTCTCTTTTACAATGAGAACTCTGGTGCCCCAAAATATCAATATATGCAGTAATGTTGTCAGTCCTACAACGTACACAAAATAGTTTCAAGTTATTACATCTGGACCATTACCAACAACACATTAATTAAAATAAATCTGATATTTCTTTGCAGTTATTTTTGTCTTTAAACGGAGGGTCCAGTATCACAGCACTGTGCTGAAAAGCTATTGTCATTTTTCAGATACATTATTTTTGTTGTTAATATACTTCCAGTGTCTAATTCCATTAATGTTCAGATTTGAGTATTTCCCCTTCCTTGTTGCCCTGATTGTATTTTTTGGATATATCAAACAGTAACATGTTTCTAGAATTCAAAGTTACACAAAAGGTTATATTCAGAGAAGTGTCTCTTCCCTCATGCTTCGAACACTGTTTCCTTTCAACTCCACAGGAAAGGCTTAGGTTTTTGTTTGTCCTTTTGTGTTTCTTTTGACAAAAGCAAGCAGGTACATGTTTATGTTCTTTCTTACATGAAAGTAGAATAACGTGTATACTCTATGCACTTTACTTATTTACTTAACAAAATATCCTGGAAATCGCTCCATATAAGTTTGTAGATTGTTCTCATTCTTTTTACAGTTACATTTATTCCACAATGTAGATGTTTGTTCAGCTAATTGCAGGGTAGGGAATTTTCAACAACAGTAAGTGTATGATTCTCATTTTCTGTTTTCTTCTTTCAACAACTTTGTGTGGATATAGATTGCTTTTTTTCCCTTT
Source organism: Balaenoptera ricei (assembly GCF_028023285.1). Classification (NCBI taxonomy): domain Eukaryota; kingdom Metazoa; phylum Chordata; class Mammalia; order Artiodactyla; family Balaenopteridae; genus Balaenoptera; species Balaenoptera ricei. The sequence goes on along the minus strand of NC_082643.1, from coordinate 209,311 downwards.
CTTTCTTTCTTTCTTTCTTTCTTTCTCTTTCTCTCTCTCTTTCTTTCTTCTTTCCTCTTGAGTTTCCAGACAGTGGGAGAACTTGGAGTAGATGACAACATTCCTGCTTTAGAAGCATACACTGTCAGTTTAGGGCAGTGCAGCTTCTTTAACGGGGGCTTTTTGGATGCAGGGAGGGGCTTGGTGTGTTCAGGGTTCTCTCTTGTTTCTGCAGCATCCTTAGCTTCCCACTTTCACTCTTCTTTGCCTTCACGTCTCCCACTGTGCCTTTCCTTTTCCATTTTCTTCCTCTTCCAGAAAAAATACTCCCTCTGAGACTGCCACTTCAGATTTTCAAATTTCCCACACAATTTTTAGAATGCTGTCTATAGCTAGTGCTGTGACCTACCAAGTCTCAGACTAGTTTTCAGAATTTTTACCATTAATGCAGGATTTTCTCTTTTCTGTTCATTTTCCCCAGACTCCACCTACTGTATCTTCTCATTCTTGTACTTTGAGTTTGTCAACTGCAAATTGGCACTTGCCATCTACCTCTACAAGGATTAAATCATGAGCTGCCGCAGCTGCTGATTTTCAACACCCCCTGAAAGGAGTTCAGGGTGGAGAGCAGAAATGAGGCCCTCTGTGGTCTGCGAAATTGGCAGAACAGGTCTTCAGATACTTAGATATTTTCAGGAGCTGATTTTATGAGCCCAGTGCTTGCATCTCCTCATGTCTAGAAAAGCACTAAAATCCTTCATGGTGACGTCTGCTCTGCGTGACTAGCAGTAACCTTCACGAGACGAGCAGAAACCTTCTGCAAAAATATGTGCATGATTTCGTGTACTCCCCTTCCCCAAAATCACATATATACCGACCTCCCCACCTACCTCTTTGGAGCAGTTCCTCAGAGCTCTCTGAAATGCTGTCCCCTGGGCTATATTCCTCATTTTGCCCCAAATAAAACTTAACTCACAACTCTCACCTTGTGCATTTTTTTCAGTCAGCAAGTTCCAGAGTTAGATGTTAGCTCTACTGGAATTTGATATTTACTTCTGTATTTGCAGGTAATAATTTGTAGATTTATTTTGTTTTCCTTATTGTCCTGTGAACAGATTCGTAGGCATATAGCTACAATTATCCTACAAAAAGCTGGAGGTTCTCATCCTAAGGCAACCAGAAAGGCTTTCCCTTCCAAGAAATATTTTTGACCAGTATAAAAATTTACAATTTTATTGTGTTATAGTAAAAATGCCAGTTAAACTCTTACCTACATTTTTGGAATTCTGGTCAAGTCCTCTCTGAGAAAGTGGAGGTTAAGAAATTTAAAAATTCATCTTAAATACTCCTTGTAGCTTCCGGAATAACTATCCTGAATGAATGCTGAATTTTTCTGAAGGCCTTTTCTTCTTCTGTTGAGATGTTCATATTTTTTTACATAATCTGTCAAATGTGGTGAGTTATATTTTCAGATTTTCTGATGTGTAACTGTTTCAACATCCTGGAACAAAGCCAATTTGATCATTACATATTGCTTTATTTACACATTACTGATTTTTTGTGTGTACATTTAGATGAAAAATTTCTCGTATCACTGTTCACCAGTGAGTCTGAAATGTTTTGTTCTTTCCTTTACAGACCGTGTGTGTTTACATATAAACGTTCATGATTTTGTGCTAGAATCATCATACATGTCAAGAAAGAGTGTGTATTAGAATGAAATTATTATCTGAGAGAGCTGTTTTAATTTGAGACCATTACTTTTAATTACATTTTAATGGTTTTCTATATTTTAATCTTTCATTCAGCTTTATTAATGTATTATTTTCAAAGAATGTATAACTTTGCATATATTTTCAAGGAGTTTACCCTTTTTGCTAGACTCTCCAAAGGAAAAGGTCTGTGTCTCTGAGGCTTTCTCGTTTGTAGCTTCTGTTCTATTTTATTAATATTTGCTATTAATTTTTACTATTGAGTTATTTTTATTTATTTTATTGTTCACTTTCTAACCAATGAGTTGGAAGTTTAGTCCTTTAACTTTTAACCTTGCTTCTTTTCTTTTTGTTATGGTGTCAGAAATTAACTTTAAATACTTCAGCACAGGTAGTGTAATATTATGTATATTTTAATTTGAGTTTAAGTCTAAAAGAAGTGAAGTGATTCCAATAACTAATGCACACAGTAAGGGTGTTTTGCCTATATTTATTCCTGAAAAAGATAAAAATATAAAATTTATCATAAAATGCTCATCACAGCTAAGAAGAGGAAGACTAGGACATCACTTTTCCCTTAGACGGGTTTTATGAAGTGGCACTGTCTGTGCCTTATTGCTTTGAATGTACAGCATTATTTGGTGTTAGAGCATTATCTGGTACTTTCTACTACAAAAATTACCTGGTAGCAAGGTTATAAGGAAAAGCCTTTTTAATACCTTTAACCCTAACTTTTGGCAGCTACCAGTAGCTACAACACAAAAACTCACAGCTGTGGATTGTCACTTCGGCTACTAACATTTCACAGCGGTGATATAAACATTTAGACAATGCGTGTCACTCTAAGAACAGTGGAATCTGCTTAATCTATTTCTGAAAGGGCTGTGTTAAACCCCGCTCTTTTAGTGCATTCATCTATTTCACCTTCTACTTATGTCAATTTTTTATGTATGGATTTTGAAGGTATGTTATTAGATGCATAAGGTTTAACATTTTAAGATCTTCACTTGTGATTTTTGCCATTACTGATTTATTCAGATTTGTTTCCATCATCTTATTCTGTACTTTCTATTTATCATTTTTCCCCTTCATTTCTTTTCTTCTTGCTTTCTTACCTTCAGTTGGATTGACTGATTTTATGTTCATCTGTTTCACTTCTTATTACTTGGAAATTATCTTTTTCATTTCTAGCCTTTGATTAGATATTATACATATACATATATATATCACTAGACATTGTTATGCATATTTAACTTAGAAAAGTCCAAATTAGTCATTTGTTTTACACTTCTCCTCTCAAACAAGATACAGACTCACATAAGTTCTGGAACGTGACCTGAATTGTAGCCCATCCACGATCTGTGTCTTTGGGGACGATGCCTGACCTCTGCAGTAACGCCGACTCCGCAGGTGCAGGAGTGAGACGCCTGAGGTATGTGTGAGCACAGCAATGCCCGGGACAGAGTAACGAGGGCTCAGGCAATCCTGACACCCATCCGAGGATAAGCCATGGTGGAGACGGATGGAGAAACAGACCTGGAGCCTGACCGCCAAGCTCCAGGCCCTGACAGCGCGTGGGAAAGCTCGTCATCCTTAGACAAGCCGGCCGTCGCAGTAAAGGACAGGACTAAGGGAGAAGAAGTCGAAGTTTGTCTGAAAAGTTTGTGACTGTTTGTAGGTGAAAGTTGTTTTCGGCAGATTTTTCCGGAAAATTCTCCCAGTGCTTTGTGGCCATTAGAAAGGCCTCAGTTTGCCCTCTTGTGCCCTGGGGCTCATCAGTTCGGCGGAGTCGGGCCGCATCATTTATTAAACTAGAGGCCCCACGGAGCCCCCCGGTGTGAGTCACCGCTGCTACTGTGCTGCAAGGTCGCCCGCTGGCCCTTTGAGGCCTGGCTGAGCCCTGGGCCCCGCGAGGGGAGGAAACCAAGGGGGCAAACCGGCTGCTCAATTCTTTTCTTTGAAGGGCCTCTCTCCCTCTGTCTCCTGGCCTGAGGGCCAATCTGCAGTGATGCTTCCTTTTGCCACGGAGAAGGTGACGCTAAATCATGGAATTTAAGCAGACGCACACTGCTTCACCCACAAGACCCATCCCACGCCCTGTGAGGGAGGAACACGCCGGACTCTGGAAGCATCTCAGCCTGGCCTGTCCTTTGTGGTCTGTCCCTTCATGCCTGAGGAGCTCCCCCTGAGACGCTGCTCTGAATTACAGAAGCTGCCATGTGTTAAGCCAGGAGGAGAACAGCTGGAGAAAATTCAGTAGTCAAAAAGGAATTGGGAATGAAGATTCAGAAGTGATGTGGTTTTTCCCTTATAGGTCATTACAGAGTACTGAGCAGAGTTCCCTGTGCTGTAGGGTAGGCCCTTATTGGCTACCTATTTTATATACAGTGGTGTGTATCTGCTAATCCCAACCCCTTAATTTATCCCCCGCCCCGTTTCCCCTTTTGTAACCACAAGTTTTTTTTCTGTGTCGGTGAGTCTATTTCTGTTTTGTAAATAGATTCATTTCTATCATTATTTTAGATGCCACATATAAGTGCTATCATGTGGTATTTGTCTTTCTCTGTCTGACTTACTTCACTTAGTGTGATCATCTCTAGGTCCATCCATGTTGCTGCAAATGGCATTATTTCATTCTTTCATGCCAGAAATGATATGTTTTAAAACCACGTCAAGATCAAGAAAGGCAATTTCCTGGTTGAAATAGGCTGAGTCACCCCCTTCAATTGAATACTGACACTAAACAAATACAGGCTCTGCTTTTTTTTTTTTTTTCTAAGTCAAAACATGAAACAATACAAGAGGGAACAGGCTGGCAAGGTGTTAGTGAAAAAAATTAACTAAAAAAATGGCCTGTGTACCTGGGAATGGCTTTCTGCAGATAATGAAGAGCCCTCGGCATGTAGGTTTGGGTCCTCATTCACTGCCCCTCGGGCCCGGTGCCCTCAGTGCCGGCCCACCTACAACACCCTGCCAGACTCACTTGTTGGTCAGTGCTTTCCTTTTCTTTTTTCCTCTCCTTTGCTTTGTAAAGCAAATTGTTGCTTTACAATGTTGTGTCAGTTTCTGCTGTACAGCAAAGTGAATCAGCTTATGTACACATATATCCCCTCTTCTTTGGATTTCCTTCCCACTTAGGCCACCACAGATCACCGAGTGGAGTTCCCTGTGCTCTACAGTAGGTTCTCATTAGCTATTTATTTTATAAACTTTTCTTTTTTTTAAACAAATCTCTAAATTCAAAGATCAGGATTCTTGGGAACATTTTAAAATTACTTACCATTGATTTGAATTAATTTATTTCTGTCAAAAAATAACTTAATTCTTCACCTATCAGATGCTTTGTAGAATATCTCTTGAGAACAGAATATAATAGTATTACCCATAAATCTTCATCAAAATTAGCCGAGTGAGATCGCTGGCTCTTACCCTCATGCCCTGGGCCTCTTTCCCTGCCATTCGATTCTGTGTTGGAGGGTGTCCGCTGTCACGAGCGTGATTTCCAGCTTGGACCCATCCTTCGGAAGGTCTTTAGTGTGTACCCCGGAGGGCTTTCTTACACTCCACACAGCCTTTCCAGGGACCGCTGAACTGCAACTGCAGCACTGTCTTCTCACAGCTTCTGCCCTTCAGCTGCTTGGCAAGTAGAAAGGGTACATATAACAAAACTTAGGATTTCTCTTCAAGACCTTGCCTACCCACGTCCCCCAAGACTAGCAGTTTTATTGTATTATAGAAATACTTTCGCGTGTGATGTGTCAAAGTTCAGTCTCATCAATAAGAGCAGTTAACTCACCGTGGAGAAAATTTTAGCCACCCAGATTCCAGGGCATCTGGCTCGGTGATTGGGAGGGAGGAGTGGTCCACATTTCTCAGAGGGTCCTGAGAGGGCCTCCTGTCAGCAGCCAGGGAAAGGGATGGGGTGTGAGCAAAGGGAATTATCAAAACTGTGGACGACTATGCATGCGTACGTGAAGCTCTCTCTCCCTTCTGCCACAGTGGATCTTCAGAACCCTCGCGTAGCCTGGTGCTTCGGAGCCAAGGCAAAGTCAGCTTTAACTTCTCACTGTGGTGTTGGGTCCACAATGTCGCCCAAGTGGAGAAGAAGGAGAGCAAGAGGGCGTGAGCCGTGGAGAATACGTGTGGGCCTTGAGCTGCCCGGGGCTGCGGGGCTGGAGGCCAGGGTCCCTCACCTGGACCACCAGGGGCAGGTGACCCCCCCGTCCATGGCAGAGGCTGGTCACCACGTGGTAGAGTGTGCAGTGGGGCAGATAACCCTACTGATCAAAACACAGACTGTCAAAAAGAGCCGAGAAGTAGTAAGATAATAGGGTGTCCCCACAAGGCAGAAACCCGGAGTGACAAAGGGGTTTTAGGCATACTTTGCGATACGAATTGAAATAATACAGTGTTACCCTTGGGTATCCCTTCCTTCAGACTGAGTCAAGAGATAACAACTCGTCCTTCTGGGCCAAGAAGGCAGGAAAACAATGTGTGCCCCTCTCCCCTGCTGCTGAATAACTATACAGTGTCCTCTGAGAAGCTCAGTGGGGCCGCATTTACCACAGAGAATAGAAGCAGTGACCCCAGCTGCCCAGGGCTGTGGAACAGAGAAGCTGCAGACTGGGTCCCGATAGCACCATGGGCTGCATTTTCTATTAAAGTCCACCTTGCAATTACTCAGAGGTAGTGCTACATCAAACAAAGTCATTTTGCTCTTAGGCTTTTATTAAAATATATGTATATAAAATATAGCATAGATTTTAATATGTATGTAATTGTAAATACATATTTAATATACAATTTATCTTATACACGTATATACAAAATGTATATATACACATGAAGACAGTTCACTCAGGAGGTTTACCAGCACCTGCGCTTCATTACAACGTGTCATGTAGACAAAGATAATTAAGGTCCACGTTTTAGATAAACCTCAGTTCCTACTGTGCAGCCCGGGGACCTATACACAGTATCCTGTAATAAGCCAGAATGGAAAAGAACATGAAAAAGAATCATACACACATCAAACACACACACCTTGCTGTACAGCAGAAATTAATACAACATTGTAAGTCAACTATACTGAAATTTTAAAAAATTTTAGGGCTTCCCTGGTGGCGCAGTGGTTAAGAATCCACCTGCCAATGCAGGGGACACGGGTTCGAGCCCTGGCCCAGGAAGATCCCACATGCCACGGAGCAACTAAGCCCGTGCGCCACAACTACTGAGCCTGCGTGCCACAACTACTGAAGCCCGTACACCTAGAGCCTGTGCTCTGCAACAAGAGAAGCCACCGCAATGGGAAGCCCAACTCACCGCAACGAAGAGTAGCCCCCGCTTGCCACAACTAGAGAAAGCCGGCGTGCAGCAACGAAGACCCAACACAGCCAAAAATAAAAATAAAATAAAATAAATAAATTTTAAAAAAAAATTTTAAAGTCCATTTTCTAACTGTATTCTTTTAACCAAAGCTCTCCACGGACAAGATTGTGCTTTCCCCATTTAATTCAAAGTGAAAGCCGACCTTCTGGGTAGGAGATCTTGGATGACATCCTTGGTCACTCCTCTTGACACCACGGTGTTGACATGCGCTCACACAGTGTCTCTGAAGGCCCGCCCTCCGCCGTGGGTCCTACTTGCAGGAAGCACCCAGACCTTCTCTCTCTGCCAGCCACCTGTTGGCTCCCTTGCCCTGCCCTTAAATCACCCCCGCTGGTCAGAAAAACATCAGATACACATTTATTCAACATTACGAGTGAAAAAAGGGAATGTTTTGGAGGAGAGGAGATTCTTGCTCTTAATCACTAATTAGAGGGGTCTGTAAACACGAATGACTTGATGGGATTTTGTTGTAGAGCTTGAATATTTATACTTTTATTGGCTACCACAAACACCTGGGGTCAAAAGTGTCTGCTTTCATGTCATTAAAACACATAATCGTTTTCTTGTCATTATTGAATGTGAATGACAACTTGATAGGTCGGAAGTAGCAAATATTGATTTACTGTTGGCCACATGAAGGCTTTTCCCAAGTATCTGCACTGTGCTGTTGAAAATCAAATCAAAAGCTCATCATAATAAACAGCAACAGGCAAATCAGAAAGCTTTCCACACAGCAAGCTTTCTCATAGACCATTCCCATTACAGAGAGACTAATTTTACCGAGGCCCAAGTCTTTATTACTTTTGATATACAAAATTCTTCTTAATGTCATCTGGGGATTCCAAGGTTAATAAAACAAGTTTAGAAAATGGCCATTGTGAAGTTGTGGGTTCCCATTAAGGTTTCTAAGACGCTGGGCAACGTAAAGAATAGTTTTATGTCCATAATTATTTCATTACTTTTTGGATGAGATGGGGAAAGAACTCAAGCAGAACTTTGAGAAGATTCTAGTTCGTGTTCCAAACAAGAGGGAAGGTCTTACTTAGCTCTCTGAAATATTATTGTGGCTGTTTTTTTTTTCAATTTCTGTATATGTATGTTATAGTCACTGCTTGAAGACCACATGTTATGACTAAATCAAAGAATCTTTACTAAAAAATATTTTCCCTGTTAGAAGTTATAGATGATGTAGTATTATCTAAAGTTATTGTTACAGTAGTTTAAAATAAATTCAAAATGCATGGTGGTGAACCAGAAATATCTGTATATAAAGGAATTCATTTATATTTGAAATACTACATATATCCATTTATCCCTACAGAGAGAGAGGAGAAAGAACAAAAGTTTCCACTGATATAAGGGGAGGGGACAGGTGAGAGAGAGAGAAGAAATGCCCATAGTAATGCCCTTCTATATAGAGAGGAAAAATCCTGCAAGTGGGTTTGGTTGGCAGACAGTAGTCAAGATGCCATCAGGGAAGTCAGGCAAAAATCTTACGATTTTTTTTTTTAACTGGCTGAAGAATTTTTTTGTGTGTTTCAAAGCCAAGGGAATACTTTGATTTCAAACTCTAGGTCCAGGGAGCCTAAGGGCCCTGCTTTTCCCAGGACTCTACCCATCTTAGCACCGAGAATGCTGCATCCTGGGAAACTCCACAGTCCTGGGAAAATGGGGCTGTTTGTCCCTGTCTCAGAATATCTATGCATCAGCTTCAAATGGCAAATGAGGAACGAGCTGCTGCTTTAGAATGGACTTGTCAGGCCCTGGGTTTAGCTTCACCTTCACTATGTACCTGCTCTGTGACCTTGAACACTGTATCTCTCTGAGGGAGATAATCCCACACTAATACGTGTAAGTGGTAATGAAATGATGTATATGAAGCAGTTTGAAATACATGGCCCTTTCATTCTCTACCAAACTCCAGCTGAGACATAGGAAATGTTCTCATGAGAACAAAATGGCAAAATCAGGCTTAATACTGAAGCTGCTGGAAACCATAGTTTATCAATATATCCATGCTCAAGTAAACACAGACGGAATAAAATCACATAAAATCAGCCTTCTTTTCCAATCATCCTGCAAAAAGAGAAAACAGACTCTATAAATAGGGCGAGTGCCTGCTTCAATCCCGGTCAGTAACACTGACGCTGAGTGCAGACACTTCACATCAGGGACGGACCACTCCTTCTGTTCAGAGTTTCATGTTTAAAACATAAGGACAAAATAGAGATATGTCACAGCCGAACCGCAATGATTCAGGACAGACGTTTTGCTCTTCCACTGTCTTTTCACTGGGCGAGGGAGGAGGGGGAGGGAGGAAAGGAAAATATAAAGCAGCCAGAGTCCTTCCGTCCTGGTCTTTTAACTGAGATGACAAGTCCAAATGTACAATAGAGGAACAGGCTTAAAAGGCAGAGGGCTGTTTCTTCTAAGAAATGCATATTAATGATTACCAGCTGGAAAGGAAGAAAAGAAACATTCTCATTCTTCCCTGAGAGTCTAAAGGAATAATCTATGCAGGGCGGGGGCATAAGAGTGATTTCACCTTGTTATTCAGCCCACTCTTCCCTGGGGACCCTTTCCTAGTGACAGCCCAGCTCCATGGGGATTGAATCCTCACTCAGTTGTGTGAGCCCTCAGGTCATTTCTGTAATCACAATATCTCTGAATAAGAGCAGAATGGCTTTTCTACCCATATGACACATATATAGGGTATGTTTATACACCGGTGAAGTGTGTAAAGTGATTGTGTCCTGAACGTGAAATCAGTAGTAAAAATAGACAATTGTTTGCATATAGTCTTATTACTTTTGACTTTTAAAATGGATGTATCAAGAAAAATAATCACTTGAGTCTGAAAATAAATGGTTTTATTCTCTATTTAACATTTTGAGCAGGAATTACATTGCTATTGGATATGTTAGTATTTTTTTACTTGTGTCTTTATTCAGCTATTTTGTATCATAAGAAAACTGTGCAGTCAGTTATGACCCTAGGCCTGCTAATATTAAGAGAGTTTTTTAAATAGTCTAGAAGGAATATTATAAATTAGCTTTTAGATATTACCAATAAGTATGTTACAAGAGTTATTAGAGAATGAGCCCATTATATTACCTTGATTGAGAACCCGGCATTTATTTCATTAAATACATACATTTTCACTAAATTTTAATAGCATTGGCCACATATTTGGTCATAATCATCAGTGGTTACCCTACTTTTGGGGATGTTTTTTTTTTTTGCCATTTGTAATTCACAGCTAACAAATAGCTATGGGCTTTACTGTGAATGGGAGATTGTCCATATCTCCTTAAATTTTCATATCAGCCCTGCAAGGGTAAAACACCTCTCCCGTGAAAAATTCACTATTCAGAAAAATTTACTGCAACACCTACTCAAAAGGTAAAAATGAATCGGCTCTTTTCATACTTTCAAAAGATGAACAAGCTAAGGTAATGTGGATTTAACAGAATATCTATATTTTTTTTAAATTGCAATGCTTAAGTGGCATAGACAATACAAGATTGATCTAACAAAAATATAATACATCACATTTTTACAGTAGAAAAAACAACTTTGAAAGACACGATCCAGCTATCTTTTCCCAAAAAACAAAGAATCAGAGCAAGAAAGTTCATCTGTGGATGGAAGCATTTCTAACCTTATGCAGTGCTTTACAGTGAGGACATGAGTGGCACCAGGAGGGGAGCAATCCAGAGATACACGAGAGATTTGGAACAAACCCTGCGGGAAACCTGCCCAGCTGACACCTCACACTATATTCAAATAGTGCCTTCCAGACACTATTGCAAGACAATCTTCTCCCGTCCTATCCATGAATATTTCCATATCCATATTCCCAGGAAACCACTGCAACCTTACCCAGTATCCCATCAGGGCATTTGAAAAGGTCCTTCCAGACTATATACACTCATAGCTTGAGTTCCAATCTAAATTATGCTAATGCATTTTGTTGAATATATTTTGCCATGTGTGCCTTTTTTCCCTAATCTATAAATCTCTACCATCTATTCAATCTTCTATCTTATTCACATAGATTTGCAATTTTAAAAAATACATCATATAAAATGTTTTAATAAATAGACTCTTATGCATAGACTCTTTATCTCATCATGCAAATGAAATTCTGATATGGGTAACCAATGACCTAGCAATTATAGTCGGCTACTGAGAGGGTAAAATAAGGATCTCTCTGTTTCGGAAGCAATGCCCCTGCTTATGTGCGGTTCTTACTTTCCTTCTAGGGCTGGTCGTTTCTGACCTGTTACTGCAGTCAAACCTGTTTCATCACGGTCAACTATGAGTCATTCATTTCTAAACTGAGTAGCCAGAATCCTAGAATTATAGCACTGCAAGGGCAAAGGGGTATTTAGAGACCACCTGCTTGGAACTCTTCATAAACAAATTGAAAGAGTAGGTGAAGCAAATACAATGGAAAATCATCTTCATGGAAGAAAATGAGATTTGATGATAGTAACAGACTACAACGACCACAGGTGTAACCAGGGACAGGATTTGGGAGGGACCAGGAGTTCCACCAGCCCTTGCAGTTGCAGCCATCCTGGAGGCCGATGTACGTGCCACGTCACGTGACTGCCAGAGCCATCACCCCACCCCGAGCCCAGCCCCATTCAGCTACCAAAGCAAAAGACCATGTTCCTCAGAGTTTCTGCAGAGTGTTATCTAGAAAAGAGCCCACTGGCCACAGTGAGGGATGTGGGGGGAGTTCTCATTTAAAATGCAAGCTTCTGGGCCTCGGACCCTGGAGCAAACGTTAAAGGCTAGACTTTAACAAGAACTCTAGGTAATTCTCAGGCATGCTAGGTCTCGAGAAGCACTGGATTGTGATTTCGAGGACGCTGCTGAATTTATACACTCTGAGTAACTTCTCCTGAATGATGGTTTTGTTTTCCTTTGTCCCCATGTTTCATCTCATAATCGTTACCAGTAAAATATATTCCACCATTTTTGTTTGTAGGGACTGTTTCCTATTTTGCTGCTACACCTGAGAGAGAAGAACCTCATAAAGACATCAGAGGGTGAACGTTTTGAGAAAGAAACAGTCTGGATCCCAAAGAACCTTCGAGAAGGAATTAGAGAGGACCGTCTGCAGCCAAGAACGAGGCCCGGGGACCCACTGAGGGGACAGAATCAGCAGGTGAAGACTCAGCAATCTGCTGTTTGAGAGGAAAAATGGAATGATTTTAATGGAACAGGACTTTCCAGGTCATTCTATTCCTTTCCTTCTTTATATGAGGCTGGATCGCCACAGCTTCTCTCACGAACCTAACATGCAACTTTAGTGACCTTTGTACCACGTCATTCCCTGGAAGAACTGAGCCTCAGTTAGGGAATGAGTAAGAAAATTTGGAAAAATAGTATCAGAATTGAGCAACATGGTGAGTTAGAATTAAAATAGCATTGTGAACCTGGAACTGTAGACACAACTCTCCAAACCTCAAGCCTCACCTATAAAATCAGGAGGATGGCTGAGCTGATCTCTAGTTTCCTTGGTTCCACAGCTTGTCATCTGTGGGAGTTCAGTGCACCTCTCTCTCCCCTCCATCCCAGAGGACACACAAGAAGGACGTGTTCTGTTATCAGAGAAAATGTGGAGTCCACAGGGACCCACACGTAGACCACCCAGGGGACCAGAGTCTACAGGAGAAGGAAGAAAATGATAAATAGAACAGAATGGCGTCGGACGCTTTCTTCTCTGCTTCTTCTTTGATGTGTTTTCCTCACCTTCTCCTTCACATCGGTGCGGCTGCTTTCGCAGCCAGAGTCCCGTGTGCCCTTTCACTGAGGTGGCTCCTTGGGATGGATCTGGAGAAGAGGGGCAAAGAGGCCCCGAACAGCTTCGCACTTGATCTGAAGCTGGAACGTTCTTGATGTTCACACACGGCTCAACTCAGTAGCCCACAATATGAGAACCAGATGAGGATTTGGGGGCAGTGCCCTTAGCTAGTGATTAAAAAGTATTTTTTCCTTGGGTCTCCCCCATACACAGACCCTTAGAAACCCATTCAGAAGGGAAACCTATGATCATTTTTTACCTCGCTAACGATTAACAGTTCCTAAGTTCAAACTCATTCTCAACAAAATAACAAAAATGTTCTCTTTAGATTGTCTTGCAAATGATGATTTTGTTTCCACTGTCTGTTAATGTAATTCCCATTGGATCAAACAACTTGAGACAGAAGATAGCCATTATATTGGAAGGATATAATCATAGATCAGAAAATGTTTGCTCCAATTTTGCACAGAGAGAGAAAGAGTGCCACATTCGCACCTGAAAGTCAGGTAGAAACCTCACGATTGACGTGCTGTGAGCATTTTGGATAATGGAAGTCTCATTCAGGTGCTAATTCCTTATATTTTTCTTTAGAGATTTTAATAATTAATTAGAGTGATTTCATAGGTTGTAATAATACTTTCAACAGATGAATTATTTTTTCCTTTTCCAAAAGTGTAAGGTAAGCAGTAAATGAATCAAATGTATCTTAAAGCATTAAAATATATTACATTTTAAGTAACGTTTTAGTCAGACTTCATAATTAGAATAAATTTGTACAATTATATGAAATATATTTCTGCATAATTAAGAAAAAAACTGAGAACACACTGAAAATTCTACTTCAACCTAGAGACTTTAAAAAAACACATAAACCCTTTAGCTAAATGAACCAGAATGATAAAGACTTTCATTAAACATACATCTAACTAATAGATAACTTTAGGGGAAAAAAAGTTTCTCTGAGTCAAGCATTTGTTTTTATAAAGAATTACATCAGGCCTGTGACAAACAGGAAGAAAATGTTTTGTCAAGAAATCATAATGAAACTAACACAACATTGTAAATCAACTGTACTTCAATTAAAAATAAAATTAAAAAAAGAAATCATAATGAACAAACAGTTTAACCACCCAGAACTCTTCTGTGTTTTGTTCTTTGTGTCCCAAATGCAGTAGTTGAAATACCCTCTTGCCCTGTGATGATGAACAATGCAGAGGAAAAGACAAAGTTCATTTTAATCAAAAGGGAACAAAACTTAAATATCTAAACCTATTTTCAATACTGGATTATGAAAATATAAGGTCTGGAGACAGGATAATAACCAATTTTCAGAATAGTTATGGAGTGACAGAGCGACACACGATTAAGGCCACTGCTATACTTGTGAAATGAGCAATTGCTGTAGAAATTCATTTGAGGCTGTCCATTAAAAATCCAGTATACATAATGAAGCTAGCATTTAGGGAGCTAATAACTGGGGAATAAATATTCCTAATGTGGACATTGTTCTTCATTCTTCATTTTTCAAAGTACACAGCCAGACTAGTATATTAAAAATGAGATTTAATTTATGGATATTCAACTTACAAAAGCCTTTCCTGTATAATTTCCAGCATTGAGGTGTCACTTTATGATTGTATATGTAAAAATGGAAATAAGTATTACATGCAACCACCATGCAACCCAGCAATTCCTTTCTTGGTCATTTATCCCAGAGAAATGAAGACTTACATTTTATGTACAAAAATGTGTACACAAATGTTCATAGCATCTTGATTCATAATAACCCCAAACTGGAAACAACCATCTTCAATAGGAGAATGAATAATAAAAAAGCTGTGATAGGGACTTCCCTGGCAGTCCAGTGGTTAAGACTTAGCCTTCCAATGCAGGGGGTGCAGTTTCGATCCCTGGTCGGGGAGCTAAGATCCCACATGCCTAGTGGCCAAAAAGACCGAAACATAAAACAGAAGCAATTTTGTAACAAATTCAATAAAGACTTAAAAAAAAAAAGTGGTCCACACCAAAAAAAAAAAAAAAACAAGCTGTGATATATCAATACCATGGAATACTACTTAGCAATAAAAAAGAAAAACATCTATTCATATAACCGTCAACCTCAATGAATCTTCAGAGAAATATACTGAATGATCAAAGCCAATCCCAAAGGTTACATGTTGTATGATTACATTTATGTAATATTCTGGAAAGGACAAAATTACAGAAATGGAGAACAAATTGGTGGTTTCCAGGGGTTCAGGATAAGAGCCAGGTGAGCAGGCAGCAAGTGGGTGTGGCTATAAAAGGACCACTGGACAAACCCTTGTGCTGATGGAAATGTTCTGCATCCTCACTGGATCAGTTTCAATTTCCTGATTGCGATAATGGACACATAATGTTGTGATCATTTTACAAAGCTTTACCACTGGGGGAAACCAGGTAAAGGTGCCTGGGACCTCTCTGTGTTATTTCTTACAGTTGCACATGAGTCTACAATTATCTCAAAATAAAAATTTAATTTTAAAAAGTATTGAGAAAACAAACTAAAAAATTAAACTTAGAGAAAATACTCTCCTAAATGAATTTCCAAGGAATTAGATATATGTCACATATAATTTTAAAACAAGAGCACGGACAACACTGTAAATCAACTCTACTCCTATAAAAATGTAAATTAAAAAATAAATCAAGAGCATGGAGAGTTCACCGTTAAATCACATTCACTGAACCTTCAGATGAGCAAATGCACGGAATCATCACACGCACAATGAGTGTTGATGTTGGCTGAGTTTCTGGTCCGTGTCACTTGGGCCAGCACAGAAGAGAAAACTGTTCCAATTAGTAGGTATGACTATATATTCTTTCAGTGGAAGCAAATTCAGGCCAAAGAGTCATTTCTAAATGTCTCTCTAACACATGGAAACTTCACTAAAATTGTTAGCACGTTTAACGCTGCTACATTGGATGCACCACTGTGCCAATAACTGTCCAGTGGGTGATGTTGCCGGCCTGAGCCTCAAACAGAAAGTCACTTTCACCAGCAAAAGTGCACAAAGCTTCCTCTTTCTCGCCGTAACGTAGAGAACACAACAAGGCACAAGCTAAGTCGGCAGCAAAGAATTTAATGAAGCGAAATAGAGACCGAGATGTGAGGTCCTTATACCCCAAAGACTCACTGCAAGTCTCAGGTCCTCACAAATGGGAAACAAAAACAGAATTCCGAGGTGAGGGGTGCACAGTGCAGAAAGGATCCCAGGAGCAGCCCTCCAGGCCAGCTCACCGTGAAGAGACACCAGCAGAGGCAGAGCATGAAGCACTGGTCTAAGAACGTCCTCTCCCCGCACACACAGCGCGGGGAAGACTTGACCACAGGTGTAGAGCAACCCAGCGAAGCCCAGCTTCCAGCAGCCCCGCTCACGACGTCTATCACGTCCGAACGAAGAGACGTGGAAAGCTCGAATCACGGTCCCCATGCACATCGCCAGCGTCTGCATATGAATTACATGTACTTTCATGGTACAAGTTTCAAATAATTGAATTGACTGTATCTTGTTTCTGAAATTAAGACTGTTTCAGGACTCAACGCATCTGCTCTAATGTTCACAAGGCACCAGATTTTTAAAAGCACACAATCCACATAGTCCTTGAAGGTGGTCATCTGGGGCACAAGATGCAGAGGGTCAACCACAGTTAGGGTTCCAATGCCCAGGAAGGACACCACCAACTGAGGAGCAGTCCGCAAAGACGGCTGCTTCGTGACATTACCGACAACTCTGTATTCTACAGTGGACACCATGATAGTAGGAAAAGATACTGTGAAAGTCAGTTATCTAGCTTTTATGAAAAAGGTGTTCCACATTTATCAGAAGGAATATACATATATATATACATATGTATTCTTATACATAATATATATAATAAAATATTATCTATTCTTATATAAAATAATATATAAAATTGTAAAATATAACAATATCATTATATTTTTATTAAAGGTTATTCAATAACCTTTGAAGAAATCAAATCCAATTCTCACATGATTAATCTATTTTCTCTTTTTAATTAATTAATTTATTTATTTATTTTTGGCTGCATTGGGTCTTTGTTGCTGCGCGCAGGCTTTCTCTAGTTGCAGTGAGCAGAGGCTACTCTTCGTTGCGGTGCACAGGCTTCTCATTGCGGTGGTTTCTCTTGTTGTGGAGCACAGGCTCTAGGCACACGGGCTTCAGTAGTTGTGGCACACAGTCTCAGTAGTTGTGGCGCACTGGTTTAGTTGCTCCATGGCATGTGGGATCTTCCTGGACCAGGGCTCGAACCCATGTCCCCTGTATTGGCAGGTGGATTCTTAACCACTGTGCCACCAGGGAAGTCCTAACCTATTTTCTTTAATGTGTTCTCATTTAGAATGCATAATTCAAAAATGAAAACTACACCATGCACCAAGCCATTCACACTCAAATAAGATGGATACCTGGATTTTCTGATTTTCTTGTTGAACCAGATTGATAAATAGGTTAAGCTGCAAGTTAGGGAATATGTAACTGTTTAAACAACCACACTCAAGGATGCTAAATTACATCCAAGTATCAATACAACACAATCCAGAGACAGTGGACTGATTAATTCCATAATTCCCAAATCGGTCTCATGAAAAGAAATGTTTCTCCTGCATTGGGTTGCAGGACATCAAATATGCAGTCCCAGAAAAGGAGTAGGAACAAGAAAAGAAAGAAAGAAAGAAAGGAAGGAAGGAAGGAAAGAAGGAAGAAAGAAAAGAAAGAAAGAAAAAGAGGGAGGGAGGAGGGAGGGAAGGAAGGAAGAAAGGAAGGAAGGGCTAATTATCAAGTGCAAATTTGAAAAGTCTCAAGAAGATCTTAGTCTAAAGTAATAGGGGAAAACCTCCGGAACAAGGAGAATATTAGCTGCAGATTCATGAGTGTATTGTATTCTTCACTGCCATAAGCCGTATGGAGTTTTGATTTTAAGAAGAAAATAGAGAAGCTGAAGAGCAGTGAAAGAAAATTGAGGGGCTCCAAAGCATGCCATATGGGTCATGGTCAAAGGTACTAGGCTAGGAAACAGGTGACATCTGGGAAGGTTTCCGGTCTTCCATTGCCTGAATGTCTCTCGTACAGTGAGGACCCGGGGGTGATGAGGCTGGTTCAGTAGAAGCTATATATTCAGGGCTTCCCCCCAAATTAGTGGGTTTCCTTGGGAGCTACGTTCTTAATACTGTATGTTTAAGAAGACTCTAAACAATCATTTAGTGAATGTGTTGTATGATGTCATCAGGCCTTAGAGGAATAGCTGTATTACATGAGAGTAAAGGATCTGATAGATTTTAATACACTCGGTGTGTGTGTCTGGTAATTATCATTTCAAAAAACCATATATACATTTATTTATAACTTGCATGGAATATAAGATCCGTTCTCCTCATTTTACTGCCATGACTGGGAAACAACAGGAACTCAATGGATGCTGTTGAATGGGTGATAACATTTTCTTTTTGCATTTTATTTATTTTTCATACAGCAGGTTCTTATTAGTTATCCATTTTATACATATTAGGGTATACATGTCAATCCCAATCTTCTAACTCATCCAACCACCACCCCCCACCCCTTGGTGTCCACACGTTTGTTCTCTACATCTGTGTCTCTATTTCTGCCTTGCAAACCGGTTCATCTGTACCATTTTTCTAGATTCCACATATATGTGCCGATATACGATATTTGTTTTTCTCTTTCTGACTTACTTCACTCTGTATGACAGTCTCTAGGTCCATCCATGTCTCTACAAATGACCCAGTTTCATTCCTTTTTATGGCTGAGTAATATTCCATTGCATATATGTACCGCATCTTCTTTATCCATTCGTCTGTCGATGGGCATTTAGGTTGCTTCCATGACCTGGCTATTGTAAATAGTGCTGCAGTGAACACTGATGTGCATGTGTCTTTTGGAATTATGGTTTTCTCTGGGTATATGCCCAGTGGTATGATAGCATTTCTCTCAACTGTCAAACATCTATGAAGTAGGCACGACTGTCCCTGTTTCACAACTGATGACAATTAGACCCACTAAGATTTAATAATTTACCCAAGTTGCTCAGCTAGAGCCAGCCCTGACTCCAAAATTCACGCTTGTTACACTACATTTAAAATTTTCAGGAAGGAAAAAAAGCACAGTAAAAACAATTGGTAAATAATTCTGGTGAGCTGCTGTGTAGAATGTTCTCTCCACTTCCCGTTTCATTTGTTGCTGTGGTTTCTTTTATCAGCACACACACCAATGACAGTTAAGCTCTCAACCTTCTAAACTGATAATAGGTAACATTTTCAAGTAAATTAGAGCAAGGTGAGTGATCTATTCATACCTTCAGTTATATTTTTCTACTGCTTTCAATTTTGACATGCAAAAAAGAGAATAAGAACGAGATTCTACTCTGAAGTGCATATACATGCTAGCAAATGTCCCAGTTTTATTAACACTGGCATGCAGTACCACACTGAGTAAATAGTAACGTCTTTATCTTCAGATATAGCTTATGGAAAACACTTAACAGCACGATTCCCTTCTACCTTTTGGAAAAAAAGAAAAATAGGTGATACTGGGGCATTTATCGTTTGTATTATTTTCTTCATTCAAGATCAGACCTTTATCCAGTGGTTCAGAACCTTCAAATTAAATAACAAAATATAAAACATTGTAAAATGACAAGGTACGTGAGGAAAGAAGATATATTTTGTGAATCTATATTCTTAGAAAATGTGTTTCTTCACCTTAAAATGAAATGATAGTTTAACATCATGGTACACTAGATATAGAAGAAAACATCAAATCATGAGCTTTAACATTGTCATTTTGCAATTGTGGAAAGCTCAGGCCCCAAGTTTCAGTGATCTGCATTGCATAGCAAGTTAGTGGCAGGTTGGAAGCAAAACAGAAGTCTCTTTGCTTCCCGTTCTATTGCTTTTCCACCAAAACGTCCTGCTTCTCATCTTCTAGTGATGCTCTAAAAACTTACTAAAAAAGAAGAACTAGAACATATTAGATCCCTCAAAACACAACCCATGTCTAATGGAAAGTTTAGAAATCAACTATTTTCATTTAAACCAACAAAAAGACACCTATAGAAATAAAAACAAAATTACAGCAATAGGTAAATATTGACATTTTATACACTTTGTATACTCATTTTGTTGGCTTCTAGAGTTGACATATATTTTGAAAAGTGATTTCTTTTTTAGTAGAAACTATCTCACATATGCACTTGAGTAGACTCTATCTCACATACACATATACACATACACAAGCACATGTGACAAAAAAGGCAAAGCAGAGCTATTATTAATTTTTAATGACAAATGGGAGCACAGAGGTCTTTGATCTTTGCTTGCCATCCACATGATAGACTGGTGTTTAATGTAGTTCAGGAAAACAAAGTAAATCAAAGTAAAACATTTTTAATTAGTGGTTTAACTACGTGATTAATGACACTTTTTTAAAGAAAATGCCTGTACCAGTAAATGAAAAACTCATTATTTCCAAAAGCCGTCTTCTTCCACTTAATGACTTCTTCTAATAGGTGGATAAATTGAACAACAACGTATGAAACCTATTGGCAGGCACATATTCACAGGGAACAAAATTGAATGTTGTGTTGCAGGTTGTTGATCAACTAATCTAAAAGTAATGAAACAAACAACATTCTACAAAGGCTTCCATTAAGATGGCGTGCAACTAGCCTTGAAACAACTACACACAGAGCTGAACCTTATTTGCATAACAGGATAATCTGTACTGAAATGAAAAGCACTTACCAAAAGATCAAATTCGCCCTGGAAAACACAGTTCTGCTGGTGTTTATGCTTTCTATATTTATTTGGGATCAACTTCGACCCTATTTGAAATGTCTGGAGAATAAAATGTATCCCAAGAAACGAAGTCAAATAGGTCTTTAAATATCTGGTTAAAAATACTGACAGTACACAGAATTCCAAGGCAGGGTTCTCTAAAAAGTCAGTAACACAGTGACTTTGTCAGGGGGACATAATAACAAGAGACTTGGCCTTGAGGGTCAGCTGGACTTTGGGTGATTCCAGCTTAGAATTTCACAGATGAATATCTTTGCCTGTAGCCTGAACCTCACTGAGCCTCAGAGGACTTATCTGTAAATTGGACATAGTAATATTACATATTTCCAAGGGTTATTGTGAAGTGTGAGGTGATCCATGTAAAGAACTTCACACGTAGTAGCTGGAGGTTCTGCCTTTACTAACCATAATCACTGTCATACTGTGATTAAATAAAACAGGGCTAATCTCTTCACCAATGAATTGTGCTTACCACTATGTAATAGGGCCCCCAAAGGGAAGATGATACATCTGCTTCTTTGACAACTTAACCAACTTCCCCTCTGCTGTTTGTACAAACAAGTTCTCGAAATAAAACCTAAGTATGGCTGTTGTCACCAGAGTTTTCTAAGGTGATCCTATGTCACCCCTGAGTACAGAATTGGGTGAGGGCTAATGTAACATGCCTCAATTTCACTTTGGGGGGAGTCTTTTTTTTAGTGTGGGAGAGTATTTATTGGATATAATTTAATAAACTAGCACAGTTTTCACCGGAACTAGTTTTTCTCAGTCTCAAAATGTGTGGAAAGCCCTCCCCTCTGTTCCCATCTACTGAGATCATACTCATCCTTCAAGGCATAAATGCTATGTTTTTCAAAAAAGATTTCTGTCAATACTGAAATCACATTAGATTATTCTTCTCCTCTGAGGCAACAGTGAGATACTTGTGCTCTATTGGCCCGTCCTCCATTCTGTTCCTATCACAATTGCCGTCTTGCCGTGTAGACCACAGGCCGTGATGTGGAATGGCTTCGAGTGCATCTCAACCCCCCAGAGGGTTTGCAGGGACAGATGGGGTCCTTCTCTGGTCTTTCCCCGAACCTTTGTCTCCATGGCTCAGTGCTCTCATGCTGCCCAGAGTGGGCCAGAAGCATCTGGAAGGCTCTGTTTCTGGCTGTCCACGTGTCTGTTCTCATCCTTCTGGTTTCAGCTCAGAAGTCGATCCTAAAGAGAGGCTTTCTCTGACCAAACTTTCAAAGTGTCCAAGCCACCACCCTCCCTCACCTGGACCATAGCAGTAGCTTTATAACTGTCACCTGTCGACAGAGATCAGTTTCTTCCTTTCCAAACTGGATGCCTTTTATTCCTGCACCTTCTCCATTGCTCTGGCTGGGACTTCAGGTATCATGTTGAGCCGAAGTTGTAAAAGTCAGAATCCTTGTCTTCGTCCTGATCTTAAAGGAAAAGCTTTCATTCTTTCACCTGGACTATAATGTTGGTTTGGGGTTTTTCATATCCGAGCTTTGTTATGTTGAGGTAGTTTCCTTCCATTCCTAGTTTGTTGAGTGTTATCATGAATTTTGTCAAATGCTCCTTCTGCATCAACTGAGATGATCATGTGGTTTTTCTCCAATTTATTAATGTCGTTTATTACACTGACTTTAATATATTGAACCATCCTTACATTCCAGTTACTTGGAATGTAACCCTCCTTACATTCCAAGTTTTTTCTTGGTCATGGTGTATAATCTTTTTCAGATGCTGGTAAATGTGGTTTTTCTGGATTTTTGTTGAAGATTTTTACATCAATATTCATAAGGGATATTGGCCTGTAGTTTTCTTACAGTATCTTTTTCTGGCTTTTGGTAATGCTGGCATCATAGAATGAGTTAGGAAGTTCTCCCTCCTCTTCAGTTTTGTGGAAAAGTGTGAGAAGGACTAGCATTAATTCTTCTTTAAATGTTTGGTGGAATTCATCAGTGAAGCCATTTGGTCCCCTAAGGCTTTTCACAGTACACAGACCTGGCAAGTCACCAGTTCTCTAACCCAGCAATGCACCAAAGGAAGTGACAATTTCGTGGTGGGCTTGGATCAAACAAAATATAGTTCATTTAGTCACTTTAATTTTATGCTTTACGGCAAAGCCTCCCATTGGACGTATAAACTTAAGGTCAGGTTGGTGAACTGGAAAATCTTGTTTTGTGAGCTGATTCAGTGACTGATTCTCGCCATTAGCTGTGGAAGGCTAATCAAGAGCACAGCTACACTCACGGCACTTACAGTGTTTCCCAATTCTGAAGAGCTGAATGAAGTGAACTGAGAGATAGAGCTGTCTTTTCTCTAATAAAGACAAAGTACATGTTTACCTGGTTGGAACTCCAATTCTAGGAATGAAATAGAAGGATGTGATGTGATTAACTTCCTTTATTATACAGATCAGGGCATCATAGCATTAATTTCCCTACTTTCTCAGCTTTTAGATAACACAGATGAAGTGACATTTAATCTACGGATCTGAATATCTGATTCAATACCAGAGAACCTGCTTTTCCTCAGTGGTTTGGTCATGCTTACATTTTTGGGGGCCTCTCTGTGGTCTAATGGAATAGTAAAATAGTGTCCTACAGTGAGTCCATAAATATCTTAGTTCCAGGGATTGAATTAATCATGAGGGAAAAAAATCAACTCTAGTGATTCAAAAACGTTTGAATTTTGAAAATAAGAATTTTTTAAATTCCTATAGTAAATAGTAAGCATTATACCCATGAATGAAAATTAATATGCTAAGATGGGCTAATATATTTTTATAAAAGTCTATTTTCAATCATGTCAGTAACATTATTCTTGAAACACTCAAAATAAATATTTCTATTATTTACTGCAGTAATAGAATTAAATAAATTTAACTTAATTCTTATAAAATTTAAAGAGTACAGAAATTAAATTTTAAAGACTTCATAAAACTAGACAAATCACCAATACATTTTTGTTTAAAATATCTTTATCTGACTCAATCTATGAACCTGGATATACTTTTCAAAGAACACACATATGTCTTAATAAATAATGTTTGCAAAGTGCCTTTACAAATTCTGAAAAAAATGGCAGAGTAGATATTAGTATTTAGGATTACAAAACAGCGTTCCTTGTGTATTTCATAGTTGTATTTATAAACAGAGGGCTGTCTGCATGTTTCCGTGTTATTCACACTTGAGACGGGTTGGTGTGTTATGTGAGATGATTCCACACTTTCAGCCTATGTAGCATCCCTGGTCTGAGCTACACAAGCGACCCTCGACTTTCCCAGTCACTGAGGCAGCAACATAGCATTTACCCCAAAGCCCCAGGGGAGCAGCACGGCCCAGTGAGACCCTCTGATCTTGAGGCACCCTCCTGCCCAACAAGAGTTCTGGAATCCTGTTTCAATGTTTCTACAACAAAGACTTACTTAATGGTTATTTGTTTGGAATGATTAAAATTTTATAATAATCAACCATTTGCGCCTGGGGATAAAACTGACTGACTAAAGGAAGAGGAGCTAGATGTCCTCCGTAAAACTATATTTCAAAAGTGATGAAATGCACATGAGTATAGATGACGTTGTGGCTTTTGAAACAACACTTCCTAAATAGTGAAACATTGTTTCAATCTTTCGTTAATTTTTAATTCATGTTTATTTGGGCCAAAATTATATTTTCAGATTGTAAAATAAATCATATTTTTTCAATCCCTTGAAAATAGATTTAAGCTTACAAGTGACATAATTTTAAACATTTTTAATTTTCAAAACAATTTATCGACAAGTAACTAAACACTGGACATAAGTTTAGCTGTTCATTACAGGACTTTGGCTTATTAACTTACCTAAGATTCCTTTTAAAAGAATAGAAACGGCTTATAGAAGAATGCCATATTACATAATATTACTTCAGAACTGGAAAATGTTAAGATATTTACAGGAATAATGTTTATTTTTTGGTCCATATTTAGGCAATGGTACCATCACAACTTAATATTAGAGGAAATGTTACAGTATTCTGATCGTTTCAAGTTGCCTTTTGTCAGAGCCTGAGATGAAGATCAGAGCAGAGGTCGTTTCTTAGAGTGTGTTCTTGCAGTGCAGACCCAAAAGGTCACAGCTGATCCCAGGTGGAGTTTCAGGCCTAGGAAGGGTCTTCAGAGAACCCATGTGTTGATGCCCCATTGCCTTCAGGATGTCCCTGGAAGGAGGTTAGACCCATGACCAGGCAGGTACGAACAGCCTGCAGAGAGCCGACACCTGAGGGGCGTCTTCAGGCTTTCTCCCATCTGCAGGGGTAATAAGCCCTCCTCCCGAAGGGGGAAATGCTTGAATAGCAGACAACTTTGGGCTGAATTTCTGTGTTAATTGCTGTGGACGTCTCATGTCTGATGTGGCTGGACGTTCCACTGCAGTGGATGGTGAGCCATCTACCTCGTCCCTCTTGTCTTTTCGGTGGTGACAGTGGCGGCTTGTCGAGTCCGGTACAGTTTCTGTTTCCTACACTTTACTTGCCAAGACAGTGCAATGATATTTGCTATTATATGTTTTTTTTTTTTAATTGAGGCTAGTTGATTTACAGTGTTGTGTTAGTTTCAGGTGTGCAGCAAAGTGATTCAGTTATATATCTATATTTTTTCAGATTCTTTTCCATTATAGGGTATCACAAGATATTGAATACAGTTCCCTGTGCTCTACAGTAGGTCCTTGTTGTTTATCTGTTTTATATATAGTAGTTGTGTCTGTTAATCCCACATTCCTAATTTGTCCCTCCCTCCGCTTTCCCCTTTTGTTACCATACGTTTGTTTTCTATGTCTGTGAGTCTGTTTCTGTTTTGTATGTAAGCTCGTTTATATCAACTTTTTTTAGATTCCACATATATTATGCATTTCATAGCTGTCAGTGTATCCACATCCCCTAGCTTTGCTCCTTCAACCTGACCGCTAACATCCGCAGGTGCTACCTGAATAACTTTCTCGCAAACCTTCCAAGACCACTCTGTCTAGGCATGGCACAGTGTAGAAGGGCCAGGGAAGCCCCCCTGCTTTTCTCAGCACTCCACCCATCACCAGGAACTGTCTCGGACTATAAAAGTCGCAGCTCTCTCATCCCCAGGCGGCCCATGCTTTGCACCACCACTCAGGGCTTCCACGGGGAGTTAACCCCAGCCCCACAGTGGATCTGGCTCAGTAGCACTGACTGCTTCTCCTTTCCTGGCTTGACTCATTCTCCTGCCCTTTCTCGCCCCTAACCCCAAACAACTGCTTTTGCTCGTACCCTCAACTCAGTGTCTTCTGGGGAACCCAAACGGAGACTATATCTTTTCATTCAATAGTTTTATGAAACACCATAAGGCAAACTGAATGGATTCTGGAATCAGACTACGCTGCTGGGGTCCAGGTACCAAATGCCACTCACATTTGTTCCAGGATTTTGAGCAAATTAGCTAAAATATCTAAAACTTTGTTTCCTACCCAGAGTCAGCCAACCTCGAGGTTAACGACACAGTCTTCCAGACAACCAAGTCCCCCCAAGTTCTGCCATGAGATTGCCAAATTCGAGTTATGGAAGAAAAATAGGGGTTTTTTTTCAGTTGTTTATTTTCTTACATTGCACTAAAACATGGAAATAATGATCAGTATGTCAGCTATTATAGACCGCAGAATTCAATAGACGATGTGTCTGAGAAAAATATCTGCTTATCTAATGTGCCCACTCATCAAAGATGCAGTACCTCTGCCAAAGGAAAATAAAAGAGTAAAAGAAATATAGAGAGGCTATCAGTTTCACAGATGAAACCAGTCCAACAAATTCTCAGTAACCTCCATACTAAAATGTTCTGTGAGACCAATCTGTGTCCTGCCAGAACTGCATGTTTAATATTCTCTTTATAATTTTAATTTGTTCTCTATCTTTTCTCTACAGACCTCAAAATTAAAATTAGATACTATGCATCACAATTATAAGTTTAATCTTTAACTCTATCTGCCTGTTTCTCACCTTTGGCTAAAGTGTAGGGTGATGAATACTGAATGACTGAAAAAAGTATCTTTTCATTTCCATTTGTTTCGCATGTACATGCTATATCTAATAATGCTCCCAGTGATTTTAAATAATGAATGTTACATTATTTGGGTCACATAATAAAAAATACTATCTTTATCTTATGACTGCACATTACCAATACAAACAATAAAACCATGAATCTTAGATGCCATCATTCAGTGTCGATACACACTGTAGACAGAGTCTGACTTGGGAATAATATGGACACATGAAGTGGCAAAGTCCCCTTTTTTATGTTTTCATACACGTATTTTCATTTAACTGGCAGTTTTCCATCTAGGTATTAGTCCAATTTTGCCCATCGATTGAAAAGGTTTATAATATTGAACTGAAAAGAAGCCTAACTTGCTTTTTAGTATTTCCAAGACTTGTGTACCGTCTCATTTAGCAAGTACTTTGGGTGTGGGAGTGGCATGAACTCATATGTGATAGTGAAAATCCAAGATAACGGCAGATTTGTCAGTTTCTCTTGTATTTCTGCTGCCAACTAAAAATTGTCATTGGCCACCTGCCTCTACAAGGATGAGGTCGCTGGTCACTGCCGTCGCTGACCTTCAACACATCCTGAAAGGAGTTCAGGCTGGAGATCAGGAAGGAGGCCCTCTGTGCTCCGGGAAAACTGGCAGAAGAGGCCTTCAGAGAGTTAGATATTTTCAGGAGAAGACTTTACGAGCCCAGTTCTTGCATCTCCTCATACCTAGAAAAGCACTAAAATCATTAAGGGTGACATCTGCTCCTCGTGAAGGCAACCACCTTCTGCCAAAGCGTGTGCTTGACTGCATGTACCCCCCGTCGCTAGAGGCACATACATACCGACCTCCCCCTCCCTCTTCAGAGCAGTTCCCTGAGCTACCGGAGAGGCTGTGTGCCAGGCTCTCAAGCAGCTCTGAGCCCTCCCTCCGCCCCAAATGACACTGAACTCACAACTTTCACGCTGTGCGTTTCTTTTCAGTCGACACTGCCAACTCTGGTTTCATATATTTTAACTCAGAAACCTTAGAAATGTAAACTTCTATACTAAACTATACTCAGCTTCAAATGATACAAAGCACTTGGAAGATTTAACTCTGATTTTCACATCATGGTTATTATGTATTTTAGCTTTATCTTCATTCTTTAACTCCATGAGACATTGTTTTATATACTCCATGTTTGTTGAAATATGCCCTCAGATTTACTACTTTGCTTGGTCACCACTGCTTTTTGCATATAAAACCTCTCAGCAAGGATTACTTTTAGGGTAGCAAGAGGCTGGAATGTACTCTTTACTTAACGTCTATTTGTCGCAAATGTTCTAGTTTTGGTTCACATACAAATGCCATTAGTTTGCTCTCGTGTCCAAAACATAGTTTTGTTGATTATACAATTCCATGTTTATGGCTATTTTCTTTCAGGATTTTGAAGTAGTATCCATTGTCCTCTGGTTTCTATGGAGAAGTCGGCTGACAGTGCAATTGTTAGCTCTTGGATTGTAACCGGTCAGTTCTCTGTGGTTCCTTGCAAGAACTCTGTGTCTTCCCTGATCTGCCGTTTCGCTGCAGCGTGTCTGGGTACCTATAGGCGGCAGGATAGGCTGTCAGGGGATCTCGGCCTGGCCCTGCTGCCACTTGGGGCTGGATAACTCTGGGGTGGAAGCTGTCCCTTATCTTGTAGGAGGATTAGCAGCGTCCCTGGTCCCCACAACAGTCGTGCCCATGAAACTGTACCCAGGCATTGACAAATGTCCCCTGGGGGGCAGAGTCACTCCTTACTGAGAACTCCTCAGCTAGTTTAAACAGCATTCACAGGAAAAACCTTCAAAACCTTATAATCAGCAGATTATAACAACAACTGTTTCTGTCTCATCTATACTACACGTCCATTGGGGGCTGACCATGGCTTTGCTTCCATGTCTTCATTTGCCTGGGATCCAGACTGATAGAGGAGCCTTTATTCAGGGCATTTCCAGGAACCGTGACAAGAAGGGAAGGAAAGCCTGATAAGACATACACCAGCTCTTAACACTTCAGCTTAGAAGAGACCCATGTCACTGCTACTTCCATTTCATTAACCAAAGCAAGTTGCATTGCCAAGCTCAATATTAATTGGATGGAAAATATTGTTTCTCCATAGGAAGGAGCAGGAAATATTTGGGAATGACAATACAGTCTCACACAATATGAATATGCTTTAATTTATCTGACCTCTTGAATCTGCAGATTGTAATCTTTGATCACTTCTAATATGCTCTCAGTATAACTTCCAGAGTTTTCTCTTTTTGTTGTTCTTCTCTTCTGGAATTTCAATTAGTGGTATATTAGATTTTCTAAGATGTCTTTGTAGCTTAAACTTTCCTTTTTACATATGCTTAATCTTTGTACTGCATTCTAAATAATATCATTAAATACATCTTTCAGTCCATTCACCTTCTCTCTAGCTATGTTTAAGAACCTATTCTTCTACTGATTACCCTTAAATTTTTATGTGCACATTTGACTTAATAAAGATGCACATTAATTAATATTTCTGTATTAATAATAATAATTGGAAAGCTTTGATCCCTCTTCTATTGTAAAATTTGCCCAGTAAATAGTTCCTCCTTGTATTTATAATCCCAAAATCTTATTTATCATCATTAAATTGTTATTATATTTTCCATATATGGAAACTATATATTTACCAGCATCTTCTTTTTATTTTTTTGCTACAGTTTTTTTTCTGGGTCCAGTTTCTTTCCTAATAAACTTCATCCTTTCATTCCAGCAAAATTCTATGAGTGACAAAAATTAATGCACATTTTAAATATCTTTATTTTACCCTCACTATTGAAGGATAATTTAGGTTGATAGTTATTTCCTCTCAATATTTTCAAGGTCATATTTTTTTCTTCACTCAGTTTTTGCTAATGTGAAATTTACCGTCAAAAATAATTCCTGTGATTTCTTGTTTATAATTTGTGATTTATCACTGTTCAATTTAATATATTTATCTTCATTTTTGTTGTTCTACAATTTTTCTATAATAAATCTCAGTGCCTAGTTAATTATCAGCCCTTCCGTTACTTCTAGAATCTAAGGAATTATTTACATATCAGCCTGAAAAAGTTTCCATTATTTCTTCTAATTTTGCTTTTTCTCTATTTTCATTTGTTTCTTCTCTTGGAATCCCCATTAAATAAATGTTGCCTCTATCTTAGTCTACCCTTTATATCTCAACATTTTTATATTTTCAATCTCTGTTTTTTGTTTTTGTTTTTTTCTGTGTTCAGCCAACTGGAAGAGTAGATCGTTTTTGTATAAGGGGAACAGGACATTTTAAAAGATGCTATAAACTGATACAAATAAATATAGCACACACTGGTCACTTAAATATATAGAGACTAGGAAGTGTTTTCTGTGTTGTATAAATGATGAAAAATTCCTCCAATGGCAAGGGACAAAAAATTCAGTATTTTATGTGAAAATGTAAAAACAAACATTGGAAGACATTAAGTGCAAATCGCTTTCAGAGTGAAGTAGATTTGTGCTCTTTTGTTTAAAAAAAATATATTCCATGTGATTTTTCTTTAGTTTGTTACAAAAAAAAAAAACTTACCATTGTAATGGTGAAGCATAGCAAGAAGGTTTATAGAAAATAGAAATTATCTAACCATATTATTAAGCTTTGTTATTTTGTATGTAAATTTGTGAATTTCTACCATCCTCTCAATTATACACCTTGAAATAAAAAGGAAACAATAGGAAAGTCCATTTCATTCACTCTTACAATAATTCCTGCAATAATCACTATGATTCCAAACTCGGAGCAACCAGCCAAATGTAACTTCGTGTCCACCTGACCCTTTACATCTGTGACATTTCATTGCTCCTTTCCTTTGACCAAGATTCTCCTAGGATCAGTCCCAGCTATGCTGCAGTAGGGTAGCTTTCCTACTAACCAGAATGTGAACAAGTTTAAATCTTTGACCTTCAGACTTGAAAAATAGCAAAAACAAGAAAATTGTCTCTGAACCAAAAGAACTGAAATCATTACTGGTTAATGCTATGTGAAAGAGGTAGAGATACACTTGAACAGAAGGAAGCCACACTTGGGAAATTCAGTTCAGCCAAAGAAAAACAAAGGTCAATATATTTTATGTGGATATAACACTGACCACCGTAGAGGATTTTCTACTTTATGTGGAATTGTCTCCAAACAAAAATGTCTAAATGCTCACTATGTTACCAAGCCTTCCACACACCCACAGCTAGTTCTTCTCTTCCTCAAGATTACCCAAAACAGCAGCAAGCATTTGCTGGGAACTTATGGTGGCCAAGGTCACAAATTGTTCCTATGCTAAACACACCTGAGTGTGTTTAGAGCAGAAATACCCTTAAAGAAAAAAGAAGAGAAAGATAGACTTCTAGGGGCTTCCCTGGTGGCACAGTGGTTGAGAATCTGTGTGTCAATGCAGGGGACATGGGTTCGAGCCCTGGTCCGGGAGGATCCCACATGCCGTGGAGCAACTAAGCCCATGTGCCGCAACTACTGAGCCTGCGCTCTAGAGCCTGTGAGCCACAACTACCGAGCCCACGTGCCACAACTACTGAAGCCCATGTGCCTAGAGCCCGTGCTCCGCAACAAGAGAAGTCACCGCAATGAGAAGCCCGCGCACCGCAACGAAGAGTAGCCCCCGCTCACCACAACTAGAGAAAGCCTGCACACAGCAATGAAGACCCAACGCAGCCAAAAGTTAATTAATTAATTAATTAATTTTTTAAAAAGAAATGGCTGACAAGGAAAAATGCTAATTAAAAAAAAAGAAAAGATAGACTTCTATATAAAGGACCGTGTTATTAATGTGTGTGGATTCCAGAGAGAAGTAGCTTGAAAGAAATTTCTTCACCTTCCTGTAATGTCAAAACAGATATTTTCCAACTAAATGATAATTTTTCTCT
This sequence comes from Balaenoptera ricei, assembly GCF_028023285.1. Taxonomy (NCBI): domain Eukaryota; kingdom Metazoa; phylum Chordata; class Mammalia; order Artiodactyla; family Balaenopteridae; genus Balaenoptera; species Balaenoptera ricei. The sequence continues at coordinate 177,554 of NC_082643.1, read as the reverse complement.
CCTTTCATTTGACGATGGAAAAGCTGACCTTGAATGCACGTTAATGATCCATTTATTCAGAGTTGAACATCAAAAGACCCTACTTACATTTAGATTGCTTTCACTCCTACAGACTTGGGGAAGATGCAGGTCTTTGGAGCACAACAAAGAAAAGATATAAGTAAGCATCATTTTTAAATGGTGTTATATGAAAAACTTGTCATTCTTTATTTGGCCATTTGAAAACCCCAGGTCCTTCTTCTCACTGAAGTTTCCATAGAAATTTCATCTTCTTCTCCTCTATACCTCTACGAGGACCAGGCTGGTGGTTTCAATGGAAGGCAGGAATAACCCCGATTGGTGGGCTCTAAACAATCAGAGGTGACTCAGAAACATGCCCGGAGTCTGCTGATTCACTGTCGCCGTGCTTCCCTGACTCAAAGAGAAGTGTTCCCGTTTCTGGGCCTTCCTTTGTCTCTCCTGATCACTCTGGCAGCCTTGGTGAGAAAGACAGTGGACTGACCTTCTTTGTATGGTTTCCTTAATAAATTGTACAAATTGTGGGAATGTGGGAACCAGCAATCACATTCCACCGTCTTAGCCATCATAAGCATCATCGCGTAGGCAGGAGAAAAATAGGACTTCAGCAAACAGTCCTTTACTGAGCAAAAATGTGTCCTGAGAGAACCCCCTTCTAAACTGCTCAATTACTCTAATACAGGAATTTAAGAAAAACAAAAACATTCACACTGATGACAGCATCACTAGAATACGCAACAAATTGTATATTGAAGTTCCCTGAAGAATGCCACCTCTCTCATTTGGCATTTTAATGCTAGTGCATTCTCAAGTTCCAGATGACAGCTGCAGAGCCAACATTTTAAAGCAATCAGAAAACTCATGCTACACAATGGTCACAGCTGGACCCATCGATCAAACTGCTTTTGCTCCACTGAGGTTCATTCATTGTCAGATAATTAAACAGTGCATGTTCTGGACTTGAGAATTTTAGCCAGGGGAGCTAGATTGGGAAGAAAGCAAAAATGTCAAGCTTTCCTTCTTGCTTTAGCCAGAGAGGAAGATGTTTAAAACCCTGCATGATTCTAGGACGTCTCACAGTGTCTGCATTCTCAACTGGGCCCTCTCGTTGTTATCAGCAATACTGGTCATTGAGCTGGACAGCATTTGAATGTTGAGGATTGAATTAAAATGCTGATCGTCACCCTTTTGGAAGCAGAGTGAGAGTTTCTCCTTCCTTCTTGACCAGGGTCCAAACTAACGTGGAGAAAGAAGCCCGTGGTTCAGTATCTCAGGAATGACTGGCCATCAGTTCCACTATTTGTGCACTTATGGGTGACACATGTCAGTTAAGATGGTTTTCACTGGATGATACAGAAAACCCTGATTCTAATGGCTCAGGTTATGACCTTATTTTTAAAAAGCTGATATAAAAGCCTTTTGAGCCTAAGGTAACTCCAGACTCAGTATAATCCGGGCTTCCGTTCTACTGCCCTGAGTCTGACTGGGCTCTGCCTTCCTGCTATTTTGCTTTGCTTCACACTACGCATGTCAACACCATCTGTGTGCCCGCCTCAGTTTAAGTGCCGTAGACATATTTTAATTCATGCCGTCCTCATAATAGTCCTACGAGGTAGACCTCTTATGATTCATCTTTTTCTCATGAGAGGACTTGTGATGCATATTAACTCGTCTACCCTCAAAATAGTCAACATTACCCATTTTACAGAGAAGGGAAATGAGGAAGAGAGGTTGGGCACCTCGCACGAGACTAGGTGGCCAGCACGTGGCAGAGCTGGGGATGGAAGCCAGCATCAGGCTCCAAAGCCTGTCCTCTTAACCATCAGGCCGTCTAATCTCATCCTTGCAAGACAGACCAGCAGCTGCAGAAATTCCCTTCACAGGGGACAGTGTCTAAGGGCAGAGGAGGTGCTCACTCCCTTGTGTTTATTTTAAGAGCCAGAAGCCCTTCACCAGGGGCGCCCGCAGACCTTCGCTCAGGTCTCACTGTCGCACCTGCCCAAACTGATGTTCGTTGGCAAGGGATCCAGCAGCACGGTGATGCGCCCCTGCCCTCGGGATCCACCCTGCGGGGATGGGGAGCGGCCGGGCTCCTGGAGGAGAAGGGAGACCGCGTGCTCTGCCAGCGGGGGCTCAGGGACGATGGTGCAGGGCCAACGACACGGCACCTGCACCCCGGAAGCCACGTTCCCGGGGGGTTCGAGCAGAGGCCGAGCACATGAAATGGAAGGGTCCTTAGCCTCAGTTCTCCGGTTGGAATTTCCAATCATGACGTCACTGTGCCAGGCAAGCACCAGAGAGGAAAATTGTCTGGAACACATCCATCCTCCCTTGAATACCTCTTAAACCAGAAATCCATTCTTTGCTTTCACAACGTATGTGTTGAAAACCTTCTTAGTGCCATTTTTCTGGCGTTAGAGATACAGTGGCGAACAAACAAACAGAGTCAGGTTTGTGGAGTTTGCACTGCAGTGGAGGAAAGACTTGGCGGGGAACGTATAAATGAATATCACGATCACAAGCGAAGGGGCTAGCGTGTAGAGTGGTAGAATGAGGAGATCTTTTAGGAAGGATTGTCAGGCAAAGCTTCTCAGAAAAGGTGACATTTGGATAAAGGCTTAAATGACACGAAGGGAAGAGGAGGTGGCTTGATGGAGTTTAGCACGAGGACCCTGAGGTTCAAGGACATCGAGTCCCAGCGCAGCCGCACCCACGTGCGCACACCACAGCCTGGGCCTCTGGTGCCTCAGCTGCAGAATTGGGCCACCTCATAAGATTGTCAGGAGGATTGAATCAGTTGGCACCTCTCACGATGCTTGTACTTCAGGGAGCCCAGGACTGGGTGAGTGCTCAGTAAATTTCAGCTCTTGTTAATATTATCTCAGAAATAGTAGTCCAGGTACAGGCGACAGCAGGTTACCCTGAACAGGAAACATGCTCCCGGGAAACAGAAGACAAGGGAGCGGGAGCTAAGTGAACGGGTGCGGGGCGGTGTCTGAAAGGGAGACGGGGGCCTCACCACTGCCCTTGGTCAGGCCCAACTCTGGCTCTTCATCAGGATGACCTTCGGGAGAATTAACCAGAATCTCTAAGTGGAGCTCAGGATTAGATTCTGCAGTTCAGCCCAAGAGGAAAATCGCTGATGTGCGCTTTGCCTGCTGAAGAAAGGAGCTCAACTTGTGATTCTAAGAGAAACGCCAAGCCATCGGATGTCCACGGAATCCTGCCCCAGTCTCAGTTCTGCACATCCAGTTCTTGACTATCTTTCAAAGGTGTCACGTTCTCGTAGGTTAAATGACCCCTGTGACAACTCTCTTCCCTCCAGGCCCATCATCGCTTTCCCTTTACCTAGAAACAATGGCTGAGAATAAAAGCCGACGTTATACCAAAGCCCCCATTGCTTTGGCGAATCAGCCGACTCAACGTGCATCCAAATGTCAAGCCCTAAAAAATGAAGAGACCAAAGACGGTTTCATCAGGTTAGAGACAGTTGCTGAAATTGGGAACACATAGAATGTTGTGAAGCAACAGGGACGGAAAGACAAAATAAGAATGCAAAGTATGTGTCCTAAGTTTACTTTCCTCCCGCAAATTAAGTGAAGTAACATAGACACAGAGTTCTAGTTTTTACGTCATCATGGTACACAAGAGTGATAGATTTGATTTTGGAGCAATTTCGAAAGTACCAGGAAAAATCATGGGAAGACGGGATCCCTCAATTTAGATTGATTTAAGACATAATGGTTTCAAGGCTTAACTGTGCGTTCTACTTCCTGGATAAAAACTGCATTCAGCTTTATATGCACAATTTATATTTATTTATCACATATCATCTGTTTTTCACGGCTGTGATCGACAACCAGTTTGTCATAAGTTCACAAATGGATGAATATTGAAGGGGAAAGACAGCAAAGTTACTTTCTGGGGCTCCTAAAGTGATTCACAATGTAATAAATAAGAAAAATTTAGGCTGTCTGTCTAACAAACAGAAGTGAACTCTGTATGGAACAATGGCAGTCACTTTACATGGAATGTACCTTGAACAGCAGTCTACAAACAAAATAACAGTTAAAAATGCCAAGTTCAGGGCTGCAGGAGCATTTAAGTGTCTGGCCAACTCTCGTTCACATTGTGATGTATAGTTCTCTTGGGTGCAGACTGTCAAACTGAGTTAGTGTCAATGAAAGAAAACGGGAGATGGACTTTCAGACGTTCTCATTCAGCTAAAAAGAAAAATACAGTTCACAGAGTTTTTACCCAGGGAGCTTTTCAAATAGCCACTCAGTAGGATGGCCATCACGCTTGGAAGAGACGGCTCCTACGACTACTAAAGGAGCTTGATATCACTCGTCATTTTTTCGAGTGCATCCAGGCCATCGTTTCTGTGCTTTTAACTCAAAAGAGTAAACAGGTGCTAAAGACAATGTAATCTCTGGATTCACATGGTCACTTAGCTGGTGAGGTGAATTGAGAACAGAGTCTTAAGCAGCTTTCATCAAATGAACTCCCCGCATCCAATGACCGATACTTTCCATTCCCTCTTAGTTCGTCCTCATCAACACTGGCCATGACCTGTGATCTTCTGAACCTCAACACCTACAGAAGGTCAGGAACGGTACCACAAGCTCCTTTAAAGTTGATAGCAGGGGAGTTCAAGGTAATCTAAGTGGGACCTTCTGGACCTTTTTTTTTCTGTACATACAGTAAAACTCAGTAAAAAAAACTTAGACTGAAATTTTCTAAATTTCCAGTTTTATATAAACTATTCCTGTATATATTACTCATTGGGAACCCTAAGTCTCCTTTCATTTGCTAAACTCAGACATTTGTTCAGCATCTGGCGGTTAAATATTTGGAGTTACCTCACTTTGGGTGGTTCTCTGACCAACAATTTAACTTCAGAACCTCGTCACTTTGGTCAGTAAAGCAGGGTTTGTGCAATTCTTTGACTTTGTTTTTGTTGTTGTTGTTCATTGGCTTTTATAAAGCATCTGCTCTTATGCTTTATAAAAAGAGAGTGGGAAACAAAAATTAAAGTGCCGATGCTTGTCCTAACAAGTTCAGTCTCAAAAACTTAACAAGGATGGATAAGATTAAACTGGTCTTCTGCTTCAATAAACCCACTCAGTTGGCCTGAAGTTAGTCTGAAGTTACTCAACCATGGGTGCAATTGTGAAATTAGAGATCAAAATGTAAGACATATGCAATGCTGGAAATCGTCCAAGGTTGTATCTTAAAGCTTATTAATTAAATTATTAATAAAGTCTGTATAGGTCTTTTGTTTTATGAATTTCTTTTCCTTTTCAACTCAGAGTGTCTTTCTGTGTGCATGTTCATGGGGGACTAATGTTTTTGCCTACTGTTATGAGACCAGCTATTTACTGGTTGGAATGGATCCCAGGTCATTTAAATTGCTACAGATATGCAACTGGAAAAAGTAAGCTCCAAATAGATTTAATATTAAGATTAAAAGCATATGAAGTCTTAAGGTCTGAAATTACTGAATATCTGCAGGTGTTAAGAGGAAATGTCCCTGATTGGCTCCAAAGTGGAAGACATTAAAATACAGGATAAAAAGATGCATTTGATGTAATTCAGTCCTAGCTCTAATGATAAAACTAGTAACTTTAAGTAGATTAGGAAACATGAATGTAAGAGTCAGTCAAACATGAAATCTCGAAACTGGGAAATTATCTAATTTGGAGAAGCTAAGGGAACAGACGAGTATCAGAAAAATGAACCTGTGATCTTAGGCTCTTGGCATTCTTAGCTGGGAAAATCCGAGTGAATCACTCAGTCACCGCTTGCCTTCAGAGTTGTTCTACCAAAAGCTCCAGCGTCGAATGTTCTTAAAAGAACCATCTTCTCTGCCCAGTGCTTCACCTTGCCTCTTCCTTCCCCACTGTTCAACTCTTCAAAATGGAAATTGAAATGTGACCTCAGAAATCTGAACCAGAAACAAACGGAAAAGAAGCTAGTCGTTCAGCGTGAACCTGTGTCCAGAGGGAAGGTTTGAGTCGCATCCAGATGGCGCTGTGCCACGAAACTCTGACGGACTCTTCACTTCCAGGCAAGGATGGGAGTTTTGTAAAGTCGTGATAACATCTGTCTGTGGACATCATCTCCATGGCAGCAACGCGCACCGCCCAAACAGGGAGTTCACAACAAAGGCGAGACTCTACCCTTTTTATCGGGAATTCATACTGAACTGACAAAGAATCATCACATACATCTGACAAACCCAATTAGCGTTGACCGTACCTCAAAGAATGACTTTCACCCCGGATTAGACATGCAAAAGAAAGCAGACACGAAGGAAGTGTTAATATGAGGCGTGTCTAACGGTCCATCTCAATCAGTGGCCGTGGACAGCTGGATTTAACCCCATATTTACCTAAATTTAACTCCAGGTCCATCATTCGTTAGCTGTGTCCCCAGGTAAGTTACTTAATTTCTCTCAGTTTCAGTTTCACTGTTTAAAGGAGGAGAATTGTATGCGTCTCATTGCAAGAATAAATAAGATAATAGGTAATGTGCTCAATACATGTTAGTTTGTCTGTTTTCCTTATAAAATAGTCTCTGTTACTTTGATCTGAATTCATGATTGCCTCTTTATTGTAAAAGCAGTTTACTGAGGCTATGAATATGAAACGGCTTTATGTTTCTCCAGTCACCCCTCTCTGCCGTCCTCGTGTGAATGCCCTTTTCCATCCCTGAATGTCATCGCAGGCCGATTTCACAACTTCCTGAATATTTTTCCTTATTAGAATTTGGTCCAGTCCAAGTTAAAATTCCAGTCTCAAACCTAATTCAACGCTTTCCCTTCTGCCGCCTCTGGCCCTGCTTGTGAAATGGCCAGAGGAAAGAGACTTGGTCGGCTCCCCCCGCCTCACCCGCGCTCTTGTCAGCCTGAAGCCCTGGGTCACTGTGGCCGGAGAGAGAACTGGGGGGAACAGGGCAGATGCCACTTTGTTGAACCGGGACCCCCGCACTGGGTCATTGTCGTTCATCCAACTGGTGCGGGCTGGCGGCCGCTCCCTCGGTCAGGCAGACGGCCCAGAGCTGGCCCCTCTTTGAGCACACGTGCGAGGCCCTCGGAAGCCCCTGCCTAGTGCACCGTTCCCTGAAATGAGATACTTGGGTCAGGTTCAGTGTCCAGAGTCCAGGACCATCCAGCTCCAGCCCCTAATGGTCTAGCAAGCCCACGGCCACTACCGTCCCCTACACAGTGAGCTTGCCAGAAAGACAGAGCTGCCATACGACCCAGCAATCCCACTCCTGGGCATATATCCGGAGAAAACTATAATTTGAAAAGACACACGCACCCCGATGTTCGTTGAAGCTCTATTTGCAATAGCCAGGTCATGGAAGCAACCTAAGTGTGCATCAACAGAGGAATGGATAAAGAAGATGTGGTACATGTGTACAATGGAATATGAGCCATAAAAAAGAATGAAATATCGTCATTTGCAGTTACATGGATGGACCTAGAGATGATCACACTAAGTGAAGTAACTCAGAAAGAGAAAGACAAATATCATATGATATCACTTATATGTGCAATCTAAAAAAATGATACAAACGAACTTACTTACAAAACAGAAACAGACTCACAGACTTAGAGAATGAATTTGTGGTCACCAAAGGGGAAAGGTGGGGAAGGGTTAAATTAGGATTTGGGGATTAACACATATACACTAGTATATAGATAACCAACAAGGACCTGCTGTAGAGCACAGGGAACTCTACTCAATACTCTGTGATAACCTATATGGGAAAAGAATCTGAAAAAGAGTGGTTATATGTATATGTATAAATGAGTCACGTTGCTGTACACCTGAAACTAACACAACATTGTAAATCAACTATATTTCACTATAAAATAAAAGTTAAATTTAAAAAAGGAAAAGAAAGAGCCCAGCTCCACCCCCTGGAGGTCTCCACCTGACCCGTGAGAAGCACGCGTCCTGGCCCTGCCAGCCCGGTGGGCGCCCCTTTCCTCCCCCCGATCACCTTTGCCCCTGACCAGGTGGGCATCAGACAGGGAGCAGGAGGGCTGCCCAACGCAGCATCCAGCGGCAGAGCAGACCCCAGGCTGCGCTGGTTTCCATTTCTGCAGACCAGCCTTTATCCCCGCACCCTTCCCACCAGCCCCACTGCGGTCACCGAGCCCGGGGACCGGGGCTGGAGGGACTCGGGACCCCCCACTGCCACCGCGCCCTCCTCTCCTCAGCCATCACTTCCCACAGTCTCCAAGGGGCAGGTTCTCTCACGTTCACGGCGCTGGCTCTGCACGTGTCCCGCTGCATCTGCACGACGTTCTCTTTCAACCGTGGAGGAGTGGCTCTTGTCAGTTTTCGGCTGTGGGTCCAGGCTTCCAGTTTTAGGGTGAGGGGGAAAATGTGAGTCACTGCTGGGTGACAGGATCATTACAAATATAAAACACGGCAAAGAAACGTCCGAGAAACAACGACATGGAGCAAACGGCAGCAAACACACACATTTGGTCCGGGCACAGTTTGCTCTTGCCCCTGGGTGTTGCCACAAACCTCCCGCCGCGTAGCAGGTCTCGTCTTTCTCGCAACCCTCCACGCAAGAGGGGGGGGTGGAGGCCATTCAGCCTGTTAGCTCGGCTCTGCAGCTCTCCTTCATGTTCCCCCCAGAACAGCGTTTGTGTGAGTGCCCAGGTGCTCGGGACCCTGAGGAAGCGCAGGGAATGGGCTCTCAGGTCTGTGCAGGGTCTCCGGGGTCCTCTGCATCTCGGCAAAGATCTTGTTCAGTGGCCAGCCTGATATTTCTTGGGCGCACGTAGCCCGGGTCCATCCCCGGGTGATCTAAGCAGCATCTGTGACTGAGTCAGTAGCTGACTAACAGCAGACTCAGAGCTGGACGCTCCACATCCTCTCCCAGGCCCCCCGGACCTGACAGCCACGGAGGCAGGTTCATCTCCCACGACCTTGGCAGCCGCCATGCTGCCCACTGGCCCTCTGCTCAGCACCCAACACTTACGGGCGCCAAGCAGCGCGAGAGGTACCAGGGAGAACCTTGTGTCGGACCGCTCCATCCATCCTCTCAGTGAGGATCCTGGCTCCTCCCTCCTCTGTGGGAAGATTTAAAATCTCTTGTGTGCTTTTCCCACCCATTCTCTGTAACTGTAAGTTTCCCCTGGAAAGTTCTAATCACCGATGAACCAAGAGATTCAACTACCAAACATTTAGTTCACTGAGATTGCTGAGGAGGATCATGACCTCCAAGGTAGTTGACAGAAGAAAGACGCCATCATTATTTACTAGGCGATTTCTAGTAGGCATTTCATTACATTATTTGTTGCTTCAATTTAATATAAAAGAAAATCTTACTACAATATTGTAATATGATTGTATTGCACTCATTAAAGACAGAGATATAATGAAAATAAAGGTTTCAATAACTGTAAATCTGGCAACTGTGCTCCCATGGCCTTGGGAGAGGAACATAGTATAGAATTCTGTGATACAGAAAATAAAAGTGGTGTTTAAACATAATCCCAGTTACCACAGAAAATAAACATTCCTTCATAATTTACAGAAGTTTGTTCCTCTTTGGAAATGATATATTAATACCTTTTAGATTTTTCAAATGCATGGTCCATTTGCTAGTTGAATTTGATAGCTAAACATCAATTTGATAGTTGAAAAACTATAGTTACACTTAGCATCTAAGAAATGACACCCTTGAGCTGAAGGTCATTCTTTCCTTCCAAGAAATTCTATTACATATCATAAAAATTATTTTGTAAAAAGAAACTAGAACCATTATCCTCCCAGCCTCTTTCATTGATATTACCCTGTAACTTTGAAAAGCCTCAGAACCAACATTTCAAAGTTGAAACTGGAGTAGATTTTAAAAGCTTTTATGTTCCAAGCTATCTTTGAAAATATGCCTATGTTGATTTGAATAGTTTAATATTACTAAAATTTTCTAGGTTTGGTCAGTTTTGGTACTTTTTAAAAAGTAAAATCATCAGTTACCCATGTGCGAATGATATATGAAGCTAAAATGCCTCAGAAACTCTGGATTTTCTGAACTTTCAGAACTATAAAATAATTCAGCCTTTCATTTGGATCACAGCTTTTTATTCATGTAGTAACTAGAGCTTTCCTTCCACGTGTGATGCATATTTGCTACTTGTTTTAAATAGCAATGTTCACTTCTCCCCCAAGCGGGATTATTAGCTGGAACAAAGGTGGGATTCATTCAGACAGTCTTTGGCCAGGTCTTCTGTAGCAAAGTGAAGTGGAGAACACAGGCAATTAGCAGCAACTACTGAGTACTCACTTTTCACAAATTTTTCTAGAGTGCCCTGTGAATAACTTTAAAGAAAACAACCAGGTCTACCTTCACAGCATTTAAAATTAAATAGAAAAATCTAAAAAAGAGCATCTCTACACATGAATAAATACGCTCGTAATTTAAAAACCTAAACAAATGCATCAGACGTAGCTTTTGTTTGCGGCACACATGCCTTTAGAGATGAGAATATTGCTGCAATTCTTTCGTTGTTTGCCCCAGACACAGTTTAAGAGAATAGAGTAGTGTCCACAATAATACAGGGCCTTTGTGTCATAAGACAGAGGGGTCACCATTAGCTTTCCACTCAAGAGGGATTCCCAGTTCCCTACATTACTTTGCACATGAGACGTGGTCCAGTTAAGCTGGTAACATGATGTCCCTTGGAAATGCTCAGTGGGAAAATCCAGCTAGGAAAATCACACTGTACAGATAGCGTCTGTCCTTCCTAAAATAGAGTCTTGCCCCAGGGTTGCTTCCTGCCGTGAAAACAGAGACACTGCAGGTCAAAGTCCAGATGACCTGGGTTGTTTTAGACGCTGTTGTACATATATTATGGGCGTCATCCTAAAGAGATCTAGCAGGCTATTTAAAATATAAATAACTAGTGGTGAGGTCATTTTGTCAATTACACTGCATATAACTTTTCAATTTCGATAAGCATTTTTCAATTAATCCTTGTGTCCTCTCTTCAGTACTCACTATTTTACGAACTATATTTTATCAGTGAGTGAATTGGACAGGCTTCTGCTGTAACCATGCTGCACAGCAAACCTCACCCAGATTTCTGTGCCTTACGAAAACAGTCATGTTTTCCACACTCACACGTTGGTGGGTGATCTGCTATTTGGCTGATCTCAGCTGGGCTTGCCTCGCCTTGTGAGCTTGACGGGATCACAGGCTTCAGATTGGTCTCGGTCTTCTCTTCAGGATGAAAGAAAGAAAGAAGAAATAGCTTCCTGAGATACAGTCCTCTAGCAACAAAGGGCAGGTGTTCCCAGAGCATCGGCTGAAACCTGCCCAGAAGGCACCAGTTTAGAAAAGCCCATGGTGATTTCTGCCCCACATTTCATTAGCCAAAGCAGGTGTTTCATGGCGAAGCCCAAAGCCAACGGGTTGAGAAAATCCATTCCATCCCCAGGAGATCGATGGCACAACAGGGGAGAGATGAAGAACTATGGACCCGTAATATAATCCACCCCACTAATGTAAGTAAAAGGATGGATAATAAAACCTAGTGTCTGGTGATCACTCGCAAACACCACCCTAAGAAAAATCACAACTGGGAAAGAAGTCAGGATGGAGCAATGTAACTGCCTGATAAGGACACCTCAAGGTCATGCCAGCCCCAAAGCGGCCCCTCACTTGTGCGGGCATCTGTGTCCGGGCCTGATGGACGTTCTCCTGACTCAGGGACACAGCACACCCCGTCCACCTTCATCCGGGTTAGCATTTCGGCAACAATTTCCCAAATGGCATTTCTTCCGGGTTGAGCTCTGGCCTCTGCCTCAGATATCCACTCATCAAATCCTTCATTTATACGCACTCAGCCTGGGTCCGGTTTTCCCACTGCCATCTCTCCCTGTCAGCACTTGGCACTTAGAACCTGACAACCTTGACTCCTGGTTCTGTGCGTTCTACCTGTGAATCATCCAACGTCTTAATGAGAATGTTTATTCTCAAAATTATTTGAAAGCTACAAATCAATCAACATATATTATGAATTTAGACTATTAATAACATAAAGAAAATTGTGATTCAATTGTACGCATTTCATTTTGATTTAAAATAAAGATTAAATGTAAGCTGTTGGGCTTCCTAAATACCAGAGAAGTCATGAAACATGGTAGAATAGGATAGTTTCTGCTTTTATCCCTGCCTCTGTCATTAAGATGTATAGTTACTTTTCACATGACACATATCCTGTACCTGAATTTTTGGTAACCCCATTCAAACGATGGCAGTGTGAGCTTAAAAGCCTTCATATAATCCTACTCGGGTGATACTAAATATTTGAAACAAGGTTATAACACTATCTTCGATAATTAAAGACACATATATATTTTATTTAAAACTAACCACAGTTTCCCACACATGGAATCCCTCCAATTTGAAAGTTTAGAAATTCCCTACAGGTTTAACAAATACATTTAAATAATGCAATTTCTGACTTAGCACTTAACATTTGACGTTTTACTTTATTATTTAGTCTTGAACCATACGTTCAGATGAGCACCTGATAAGGAAGTCTTCTCCTCATGAACTGCATTTTCAGATTGTTTATTTCATGGACTCAGAGTCAGTCATTTCAGAGAACATTCAAGGATGGTCTAGTACGTATCAAGCACTGAACACTCTAACATAGGGGTCAGCAGTATAGGCTTCTAGCATCATGGAGATTTGTCTGTAGTTTGCAGATACTGTCTGCCAGGGGTACAGATAAGGAAGAGAAAACCAAATTAAGAATAACATATATTTTTGGATAGTTTAATGTCTTAGGAAGAAAAGCAGCAGAGAAATGGGGAAGAAAATGGCCGCCGGCACGTGTACTGCTCGAATTATGGAGGTCGGGGGAGACATCTGAGCTGAATCTAAAGGAAGAAAGGGCTAAGCAGTGTGGATCCCCAACAACGTGGAGAGCTGGGAGGAGAGAGCTCCAGGCTCAGAGGAAAACAGGACAAGATCCTCGTGTGTGAATATACCTGTGGTGACCAAGAGGCACAGTAAGGACAGGGCAGGATGCTGATGCCCAGGGAGCAAGGGGGAGTGTGGTACCCCGTGGGCTCATCACGGTGGGCAGGTCACCAAGGGGATTTCGAAGTACATGATGGTGGTTTCCAGGGGGTGATTTCCAGGGCTTGCTGGATACAGGCCAACAGAGAAGCAGTCTGCCAATGAAGAAATAGCAAATACTGGGTATATGGGGACTTTATATCCAGTAATCAGTCTCTCATTTATTAACTACACAAACTTGGCCAAATGAACCAGTCTTAGAGATCTCACTTTTCTTACCTATAAAATGTAGGCGTCTGTACTGTCAAGGTGCTATTGCAGGCTTTAATAAATTAAATTAAAAATCTAATGATCTAACACTGACTGACAACTAACACTGTTATATTAAGCTTCTTTATGTTAATCATACTTGGGGTCTCTTTCATCCTTCAGCCTAAAACTATAATATGCATAACTTCATGACTGCACAAAGTGGTATCCTAGCAACAAAAAAGTAAGTACTTTCTTTGTACTAAGTTAGTAACTGCAGTATGCCCACACATAGGTGGAAGGAAAAATGCTAGAGCTCTGATAGAAACAAAAATTCTTTCAAAAGATAACTAATAGAATTTACATATTCATTCAGTCAACACATACTTGTTAAACACCCACTAAATGCCAAAAATTATCATGATCACTGAGGACTCAAGGTTAGTGCCAGCATAAACCAAAACTCTGGTTTCAGTTGAAAACATACGCAAGAGAACCAAAGAGTCTGCAGCAGTCAGGGTTCTCCAGAAAAAAAACAGAATAGGAGAAACCTATTGATCGCTTGCTTGATTGATTATAAGGAATTGACTCACATGATTACAGAGGCTGGCAAGTCCCAAGACCTGCAGGGTGAGTCACCTGCAGCATCCTTTACAGGATGGAGTCTGAAGACCTGAGACCCAGGAGAGCTGAGGGTGACGTTCTGGTCTGAAGTCCAGCCGGCTTCAGGTCCAGGAAGGGCCTGAAGGTTTCGTTTGAGTCTGAGGCTGGAAGAAAGCCAGTGTCCCCAGTTTGAAGGAAGTCAGGCAGGAGGAATTCTCCAGATTAGCCATTTTCTTCTAGTCTTTTTGTTCAGCCTTCACCTGCTTGCCCAGGGCCTACCCATGTCTCAGAGGGCAATCTGCTTCACCAAGTCTCCTGATTTAATCTCATCCAAAAATTCCCTCATGGAAGCACCCAGGTTATGTTTCACCCAATGTCTGGTACCCCTGTGGCCCAGTCAAGCTGACACATAAAATTAAGCATCGCAGTGTCCAATTTTCAAGGCTGATTGAGTAACGCAAACGAGTGGTAACCATGGCAGTGGAGAAGGGAAGAAAGCAAAGATGTAAAAGACGTAGGGGAGATGAGGGAAATGGGGACACCGGGGTTTACAGCAAACATATTCTGCTGAGCCGGGTCATCTGATGCTTATTCACGGAGCTCGGGAAAGGGGTGTGTGTGTGGTGAAGACTATCGGTGCAAAGTCAGAGCAACTCTCCCCCAGCACGGATTCCCGCTGTGCCGCTGCCACTGGGCTGTATGTCTCTGCGTGTTCCCGGCCGTGTACGCGTATGTGTTCATACGTGGCTGGGGAGGGGGTTACACAAGGGGGGTCCCTAGGCAGGACGGGCGTGTGCACTCGTCCCTTGCTCGCTCCTGCTTCCTGCGGTCAGTGCTGCACTTTCAAGGCAGTGCACACGCGCAAGGTTGTGAGCAAAACGTTAACGACAACCTTGAGAAGTCGCACAGTTCAGACTTCTGCCTTCCGGGACGCACTTATGTCTTCTGGAAATGAGACGCTAGCTTTTCATTCGTCTATTCCTCCAGAAAGGAACATTTCGGAGGCTAATTCATTATCAGAAATACTCAATTCCTCTACAGTTCTGCCACACACAATATTAGCGCGTAGTAAAAAGCCCTTAGAGAACTTGGGGGCTCTGATAACGCGACTACTGTTGCGTCCTTACTGCTGCGGCTCTTCTCTGCTCTGCCATCCATAGACACCAGTTGTGTGATGGGGGACTCGCTAGCTGGCCTCTTGGGACCTCAGTTCCTTCCACTGTAAACTGAAAGTTTGGATTAGAGAATCATTATGAAGCCTTCTCATTTTAATTCTGTGCCTATGATTTCTACAGCTTTATTACTAGATTCTTCTCCCCGCTCCAGCCAGGCTATATTCCTGTCTTAAAAAGTACCATGCTGCCCTCATGTGGTCAGACCTGAAACCATGCACATTTGCAGAAACCAGGAAATAACGTTTTTTGTTTTAACTTATGTCAAGTGAAATCCTATACTTGAAGTTAAAATTTATAAATAGTAACAAAATCAATTTGGACCACCTATCCACTAAAAGTGTCAAGGTTTTACCTACTCACAGTGATGCAAAATTTTCCTGTAGGAATAATAACACAGATTCTAACATGAGTTAACATTCATTAGCTAAGTGCTAGGCAAAATAAAAATTTTACATATCTCATCTCACTTAGTTTTTCAAAGACAGGTTGTTTTGATATATTGTTTTTTAGATGTGGACACTAAAACACACTTGGGGAACATGCCAGGATGTCAATAAATAAATGGAAAGGCCAGTATAAATCTAATCTGTCTGACTCATAGCCCAAACTCTTTCACCACCGTGTTCTTGTTCAATCATTTTATATTTACAAAAGTGCATTTTCTAACATTCCATTATTTCAGGAGACAGAAGGAAATGGACAAAGAATTCTTGAAAATGTGGTGAAAGAATATATATGAAAACTATACAAATGCAATGCCTTATATGAAAATAAGAACTCAAAGAACATTCATTCTTTCCGAATTATCTATCCTATTGTTAATAGTACAATAGGGCTTTGTTTAGTAACTAATATTCACTACCAACCTGTTGGGATGTGAATCAATAAAGAGATTAAATATCTTACATCAACCAAAGTGTACTGATTTTCTCAACAGTTCAAACCCTATCCCTGGTAAGTGCAAAAAGATCTGTTAAGAATTTTGGAATGAAAGGGGATTTATTTCAGGTGTCTAGCTCTGTTGGATGACTACATAAGGCAGTAGTAACTTGTTTCAAGTGGCGAAAAAGAAAAAAGAACCATTTTTAGTTTAAAAATGAGACGGCGTGTCTCCTCAGAGAAGCAGTAGCAGTCAGAATACCTCGTTAACCTCTGGCTCTCCGGGGGCTGGCTGTGTAAATTTTAGGAGCTCTTCCTCTCATTAGGAAATGTCTCATCTGCAAATTAAAGAGATTAGACTCTAGGGTTTGATCCTAGTGATTTTAAAAAGTCCTGGGTTCAGATCATCTTCATCTTTGGTCCACTTTGTTTCATAATGCTATAGTCCATGGTAGGAAGATTTGTGCTTGCTTAGGCTTTATTTAACTTATTCAGTTATTTCTCAACCACCTGCCTGAGACTTGAGGTTAACAATCTTATTTTTGCCCATAACAACTCAATGACAGAACATGTGCCATCAGATCCTTTTAATGCCTCACACAGGCAAAGAAAGCCAGTGACTGAATTTCACATGACATTTTCTCTCCCCAAATTCCATGCATAAATAATGCTTCTGGCTGTGCCATTCACGTTACTCCTATTTTCTGTTTCAAACTACAAAAACCCCTTTTCTGTAAATATCTCTAAATGAAGAAACATAAACTTAAACAAAAATTGTCCAAATTTGCTGGGTCAGTAGGAATATCTAAGAAGAAATTATGGCTGTATTTATAAAACCTAAACAAGTTAGAGTCATTAGGAAATTACCTTATTTCCCTGATAATAGTGATAGCTAGCTCTTATACTATATGACCCTTAGTCCAGTGTCAAGATCAGTAAAGGTCTTTAAGATGCAGAAAAGACAAGGAAGGGCTACTGTCTTCAAATATGAAATGATTTTTGCATAAAGACTTAACAATAAAGAGAGTAAAGCCTCCAAATGTTTGTTCTAAATCTTGTCCCAAAGGGAAATTTTATAGTCAAACAATTATAGCTACTATTATGAATCAACTTCTATGGCTCAAGCACTCTTGATCCATTATTTCTAATCCTCATAACAACACCAGAGCTAAAAATTATCTCCAATTTATATATAATGCTAATTGAGGCCCAAGAAAGATAATTTCTTAAGGTCACACAGGCAATAAGCAAACAAGTGTAAGAACCCACGTCTATCCAAATTCAAGGCTTTGTTTTATGCACTATATATGTCACATGCACTGTGGCATTACCTGGGGTCTTAGCTCAAGAATGACCTTAAAGACTGTAGTGCACAAATATGGTATTAAAAATGGTGGCCATCAGGAACAAGGTAAGTAGTCTCCTTCTCAGCACTGCTTTTCAACATCATAACTGAAGTCCTAGCTAATGCAATAAGACAAGAAAAAGAAAAGGAAAGCTATGCAGATTGAGGGAAGACATAAACTGCCTTTGTTCACAGATGACAGATTCATCAATGCAGAAAATCTGAAAGAATCAATAAATCTCCTGGAACTAGTAAGTGATCATAGCAAGGTTGCAAGATATAAGGTTAATATAGTAAAGTCAATCTCTTTTCTATATAGCAGCAATGAACAAGTGGAACATGAAATTTAAAACATAATATCATTTACATTAGCACCCCCCAAAATGAAATACTTAGGAACAAATTCAATGAAATATGTACATAATTTGTATGAGGAAAACTACAAAACTCTGATGAAAGATATCAAAGAAGAACTAAATAAATGGGAAGAGATTCCATGTTCATGGATGGAAAGACTTAATATTGTCACGATGTCAGTTCTTCCCAATTTGATCTGCAAATTCAACAGAATCCCAATCAAAGTCCCAGCAAGTTATTTTGTGTATATTGCCAAAGTGATTCTAAAGTTTATATGGAGTAGCAAAAGACTCAGAAGAGCCACCTTGATTATTAAATGAGAAAAGTCAGAGGACCGACACTGCCCAACTTCAAGGCTTAATATAAAGTTACAGTAATCAAGACATTGTGGTATCAGTGAAAGAATAGACAGATAGCTTAATGGAACAAAATAGAAACCTCAGAAATAGACCCATATAAATATAGTCAACTGATCTCTGACGAATAAGCAAAGGCAATACAATGGAGCAAAGACCATCTCTGCAACCAATGGTGCTGGAACAGCTGGACAGCCACATAAAATAACGAATCTAGACACAGACCTTACACCTTTCACAAAATAGATAGAAACCTGAATGTGAAAAACAAACTATAAAAATCCTAAAATATAACATAGGAGAAAACCTAGATGACCTTGGGCACTGTGATGACTTTTTAAACACAATACCAATTCACAACCTATGAATGAAATAAATCATAAGCTGGACTTCATTAAAGTGTAAAGTTTTGTCTACAAAAGACAATGTCAAGAGAATGAGAAGACAAGACACAGACTGGAAGAAAATAGTTGAAAAAGACACATCTGATAAAGAATTGTTATTCAGAAAATACGAAGAACTCTTAAAACTCAACAATAAGAATATAAACAACCCAGATAGAAAATGGGCCAAAGATCTTAACAGACACCTCACCAGAGAAGATATATAGATAGCAAGTAACATATAAAAATGGCCGAAACACAAAACACTGACATCAGTAAATTCTGTCAAGGAAGTAGAGCAACAGGAACTCTTATACACTAATGGTGGGAATGCAAAATGGTACAGACACTTTGAAAGACAGTTTGACAATTTCTTATGAAACTAAATGTACTCTTACCATAGGATACAGCAATGGTCCTTTCTAGTATTTATTCAAATGAAATTGAAAACTTATGTTCACAAAAAACCTGCACATGGATGTTTATAGAAGCTTTAGAGACAATTGCCAAAACTTGGAAGCAAACAAGAAGTCCTTCAGTAGGTGAATAGATAAACTGTGGTATACCCAACTAATGGAATATTATTTAGCACTAAAAAGAAATGAGTTATTAGGCCATGAAAGGGTATGGAGGAAACGTAAATGCATATTACGAAGAGAAATTTAAGCCAATTTGAAAAGGCTACATACGGTATGGTTCCACCTATATGACATTCTGGAAAAGGCAAAACTATGGAGAACGTAAAATGATTGGTGATTGCCAGGGGTCAGCTGTCGGGAGGGATGAATAGGAGCACAGAGGATGTTTAGGGCAGTAAAACTACTCTGTATGATTCTATAATGGTGGATATATATCCATTATACGTTCGTCAAAACCCATAGAATATTCAATACCAAGAGTGAACCCCAGTGGAGAAAAGTGATGAGCTAATGTAGGCCGTCGATTGTGACAGATATACCATCTGGTGGGGATGTTGATGGTGGGAGAGGTCGTACTCATGTAGGGACACGAAGTATACGGAAATTCACTGCTCTTGTGGTTCAATCTTGCTCCAAACCTAAAATTGCTCTAAAGATAAAGTTTATTAATTTGTAAAAAAGAGTGATCAATAAAAATCATTTAAACCACATAATCCTTCAAAACAATGAAACTGAATCTCTCTGCAGCTAACTGCCCCTGTAGTTCAGCTGCAAGTAGCTTTCTTTTTTTATGCTTCCTGGGTTATAGATTTTTTTTGTGATTGTTGAGTGTAAGGCTAGATTATAGTCAGGATGAGTCACCCTCATTTATGCAAAATCCACCTGAAGACTGTTTTATATGTGTGTGTGTGTGTGTCCCTCCCTGTGAGTCTTGCTTTTTTCTTACATCTCCCCTTTGGGATAATGTGATTTTTGCCTAGACAATAGAAGTTAAAAGGCATGTAATCGTTTCAGGCTCCATCTAACTCCAAGAAATGGAGAGGTATTAAAACAGGATGTACATTAGTACTAATGACGTCCTGAGAATAAAGGATACTAGAATTATTTTCTTAGATCATGCAAAGGACACAGTTCCGCTATTTTAAATGATTACGTCAGAGAGAAAGGGAGTTTTAGGCTCCTGCAAAATATTATTGTCTTGTGAAATGTATTGTCTATACCTACAAGTCCCAGATATTTCTGAAATACTTAAGACCATGGAAGAATCTAAGTCTATGAGGAGAGAACCGCAACTATTTTGCTACGAGCAGTTAATAATGGTTCTAAGGTAAACCCATTAGCTGTCACCACAGCGCCTGTCACACAGCAGAGCTAGTGCTTTCCTCTGCTCTCACTCATTCAAATGTCAGCAGAATAGAAATGCATTGAGGTTTCTATGGAAACCACTCCTGGTTTCAGGCATTTCTTGGGGCATTTTGTTCCATTAATTGTTTGGAGAAAGGAGGTATACATCAGGGCTTTTCATTAATGACATTTTCCCTCTTGGTTAGAAGCTGGTGGGCGGAGTTACCACCTTGCCTTTTGTTTTACCGCATTCTTAGCAGCTCCTGTGGCAGCTTTCCCCTCCGGCTGAGAAAACAGAATGAGCTACGTCTAAAGCTTAACAAATCCTGACCATCAGCAGTGGCTGTTCAGACAGCATTTCTTCTCTTTGGCCTTAAAGGAAATCTGAAATTCTCATACCTAGAAATTTATGTAACTTATTTTCTTGCTCCGGATTTATGTAGTTCCTATGAAATGTAAACAATGCAAAAAGTCAAGACAACTTCAGTGCCTTTATGAACCCAATTAGCAACAACAATAACAAAAGGGAATGCTTGTGGGGAGGGGGGATTTTGTGGCATTAATGAAAATTGCAGTGTGAAATCCAAGACCAAAGAAAATAAAATATTTCAGCCCAGACACAAGCTAATTCATTGCCTGGAGGAATAAGATCCCTCCCATAATATAGAGAGAAAAATTAAAAAGAAAAAAAACAGGTCTTCAATGACTCAAGTGCATTACTGAGTGTCACGCTTTCCTGTAATCATACCAGAACACAGAAAGCTCATAGTGGACTAAAGAAGGTATTATTAATAAAGAAAAGCCAACACTAAATAAAAATAAGAAGAAGAAACAACCACAGAGGTTCCTTGGAGTAACCGAGGGCAGTCTGGACTCTGAAATCTGACAGCTCAATTTACATCTCATTGCAACCACTGACTACTTAGGATCTTAAATAATGTCCTTAGTCACCATACGAGTCAGTTCCCTCACTTGTGGAGTGAAGGTGAGAATTCCTACCTTGCGGAGGTGTTGTAAGGATCAGAGGTCATGGGTAAGGTTCCTTCTCATCAGTACAGTCATTACCTGAGATCCTGCAGTCATGAGGTTGTATAGGGATACAAAATTCCTCATATCATGAAAAACATCACTGAAGTACTAATCTCTTATAAAATTTATATCCATGCAAATATTATCCCTAGTTTAACATGAGCAGTTTCCTCGGCTTATGTTTCCGATTATTTGACTATCTTTAGCTGATTAAAGTTTACAATATCTCTTGCAATTATAGTGTTCCTTGATAATGAATTAATAACGCATCTCTTAAGAAGATGCAGAATTTCATAAAGCACATAAAGATGAGGAAGAAGCAGTGAAGAGGTCGCAGAGCAGAGACTAGAGCCAGCCTCCCCCGACTCAGACGGGCCCGTTATCAGACACACAACACTGAGCAAGTACCTCTGCTTTTCTGGGTCTCAGCTTCCCATGTGCACAACGGAAAAATTACCACCCCATCTCCTACAAGGATTTGTTATGAGGATTGAATAAAGGTTATATTTGCAAAGTACTTAGAACAATGCTTAGAAAATCTTAAGCATGGGTGTTCATTAAAGTAAAAATAAAAACAAAAAAAATAACTCCATAGAAAAGTCTTTTTATTTTTCTTTACTTTTTTACTTGGAGTTTAGCTGATTTACAATGTGGGGTTCATTTCTACTGTACAGAAAATGACTCAGTTATACACGTATATACATTCTTTTTAATATTTCTTTTTTATCAAGATAAATAATATATTTTTTCTTTTCCATGACGGTTTATTACAGGATATTGAGTATAGTTCCCTGTGCTCTACAGTAGGGACTTGTTATTTATCCATCCTATATACAATAGTTTGTATCTGTTAAGCCCAAATTCCCAATCCATCCCTCCTTCACCCCCTCCCCCTTGGCAACCACAAGTCTGTTTTCAATGTTTGTGAGCCTGTTTCTCTTTCATTGATAAATTCATTTGGTCATATTTTAGATTCCACATATAAGTGATATCGTATGGTATTTGTCTTTCTCTGTCCGACTTACCTCACTTAGTATGATAATCTCTAGGTCCATCCGTGTTGCTGCAAATGGCATTATTTCATTCCTTTTTATGGCTGGGTAATATTCCATTGTATATAGGTACCACATCGTCTTTATCCATTCCTCTGTCGATGGACATTTAGGTTGCTTCTGTGTCTTGGCTATTGTGAATAATGCTGCATAGCAAAGTCATTTTAAAATGAAGTAAAATGATTATAAACTGAAGAAAACCCAGAAGGTTTATGACAAGATAGAAACAATAACAAATAATGATCTGAATACCACAGAGGCTGAGAAGCATTTGTGAAAACAGTGGAAAAGCTGGAATGTTCTCACGCACACGCAAATGACCACGTGTGCTGCTAGTGTCGAGGTGAGGCCGTGGGATCTGGTTTCCCAGACGCAGCAATGGGTCCAGCTCCCGGTGTTCACAGCCTGTGTCGTCCCCGCCACCCACCCTAGACCAGGCTTGTTCTGTGTAACTCAGGGCAGAAGGATGCTGTACAACTTCAAGGTTAGGTCACGGGAGACCCTGCGGCCTCATCCCGGCCCCTCCCGGCCTGTCCTCCCCCCCCCGGAATGGCTCACTCTTGAGGAAGACAGCTTGCAGGCCCCATGGAGCCCTTGGGGGGGCCCAGGTGGTAGGGACCGGAGGCCTTCATCCTGAAGCCTGAGGACATCTGAGGACCCCTGCCAACAGCCATGTGAGCTTGAAATCGAATCCCCCAACCCAGTGAGACCTCCAGATGACCACAGCTGCTTTCCACAGCTTGCCTGTGTCAGCTGAAAAGAAGGCACAAACGAAACGTTGAGAACTATGTGTTACTTGGCAGACATTCTGAGGACTTAAGCCCAGGACGCAGCCTCTCAGGTGGCTCGGAGGGACTGTTTCAAAGAGGCAAGGGGGGAGCCAGGATATAGAGGAGTTTTTGCTACAAAGACCAGCTAGTCGGAACATCAAGAGATTACTGTTAAGTCAAGAAAACCAGACACCTCAAGTTAAGGAAGTTAGAGCTTTCCGGTGTGTGGGAAGATGCAAGCTCCGGGCTCACTGGAATTGTTCCTTTGATGCGCCCCTCAGCTCTCTGGGGCGAGTCTCCTTCCGGTGCATCACTGCAGGCTGCCTGCGGTAGCTGACGGCTGGATGGCGGGCTTCCCGTTTCCATCCTGAGTTCCCTCAGGGCTCACCATCCAGGCGGCTGAAACGTGCTGGCTCGAGGGCTGCAACAGCCTTTGTTTACTGATACGGCGGCAACAGCTTTCATTGACATCTGCGGCCCCAGGAGAGAGCCTGAGCCAGAATCACCCGGCTAGTTCGCTCCTGGACGCCTGCCCCACAGACACTGTGTGAGGTCATAAAGGTTAGTACTTTTAGCTACTAAGTTTGGGGGTTATTGTTATGTAGCAACAGACAACCAACACAGAAGCAATGGAAGCCCAGGGTGCTATTCTGCCAATGTAATGAGAAGAATTACACCTCCCACATAGATGAAATTGATGGTGTTTATTCTAAAAATTAGCAGGACCGTGCAACCTTCAATTTTCAAGATAAAAGCTTTTTCAAATCCCTTTCTGAAAACTACTTCATAAGTAATTTTGATTCCCCTTCAACCTGCAGAGAAGTACACAGTCTGAGGGCCGCTTCTGCTCTCCCCGCTTTCTCTCCTCTCAACCACGCGGGCGTCTTTGATGCTTCTGGACCGTGCCAGGCGCACTCCCACCTCAAGGCCTCGGCACTAACTATTCTTTCCATCTTAGTTTCTCTCCCCCAGACACTTGAGCATCTCACTTCACCTCCTTCAAGTCTGCTCAGATGTCTCTTCCCCAGAGAGTTTCCTCCCAAGCACTTTACTGAAAACTGCAGCCCCACCTCTCACTCCTGACCCTCTGTATCCTGTTTTATTGCCTTGTAACCCTTTTACTAATTTTTGTGTGTATCCTTCCTCCCTGGAGGCCAGCACCAGGAGGGTGGGGATTTTTGTCTCTTCAGTCACTTACTTACTGACAGATCCTCATTAACCAGAATGTCTGGCACGTAATAGGTGCTCAATACACAATTGTTGACGTGAGCTTAGGAAATAAATTTAGTTTAAATGGGTTTTTTACTGAACCAATTTTCCTGGGGTAAGGTGGCTGCCTGTATTTAAATGTTCTGACTCAGTAGGTTGTCAATAAACAGTAGCTATGATCTGAATGCAAACCTCTGCTAAAAAAAAAATATATATATATATACATTAGCTTGAGTGACTTACAGGAGAGGGCTGGTTGCAGAAGAACAGCCATTGTTGATATGAGCATTGATCTGTGAGCTCGCTGTTTAAATTAAACCTTTACCCCCTACATTCCGAGAGCAATCGTCTCATCATACATGCATAGAAAAAGCTTTCATGTCTTTATTCCTAATACCCAGCACAGGTGTACATTATCTTTATTATCTATTTTCCATCAGAGAATAGTATGACTCACTGTACCTAGGTAAAAACGAAAGACGTAAATCAGATGGTGGTTCTAAAAAGTCTAAGAGGGCTGACCTTGACATCAATTCCGAAGACTCCTGGAAGCCTTGTTTAGAAAAGATTATAGTAGAAAGGCCTAGTAAGCCGCCTGTGTGGGCGTGTGGCACAGGGAACCACACAGGACCCTGTGCTCAGAGAGACTCAGCGCTTGTTGCCATCCTGAAATTCTTATTTTTTTTTTTAATTAATTAATTTATTTATTTTTGGCTGTGTTGGGTCTTCGTTTCTGTGCGAGGGCTTTCTCTAGTTGTGGCAAGCGGGGGCCACTCTTCATCGCGGTGCGCGGGCCTCTCACTATCGTGGCCTCTCTTGTTGCGGAGCACAGGCTCCAGACGCGCTGGCTCAGTAGTTGTGGCTCACGGGCCCAGTTGCTCCGCGGTATGTGGGATCCTCCCAGACCAGGGCTCGAACCCGTGTCCGCTGCATTGGCAGGCGGATTCTCAACCACTGCGCCACCAGGGAAGCCCCTGTAATTCTTAATAACGTGTGAATAGGGGGCCTCCAGTCTCAGCTTACACGGGGAGCTGCAGATCACGTAGCTGCCCTGAGGCCAGAGAGGACAATATTACT
Source organism: Balaenoptera ricei (assembly GCF_028023285.1). Classification (NCBI taxonomy): domain Eukaryota; kingdom Metazoa; phylum Chordata; class Mammalia; order Artiodactyla; family Balaenopteridae; genus Balaenoptera; species Balaenoptera ricei. The sequence continues at coordinate 152,227 of NC_082643.1, read as the reverse complement.
CACTGTGCAAGGAAATGAGCAGAGATGAAATGACCAGAAAGGAGTATGAATTTTCTCTGAGGGAGACACCCCAGCCCTCTTTCTTCTCCCTGCCGAGCGAGGGGAGCGGAGAAACCGCGGCGGGGTTGGGGTGCTGCTTGCCATTCTGAGCGTGGCCCCTGCTACCAGCAGCAACTGCCCTGGGAGATGGTTCGAAAAGCATCATCAGGACCCACTCCAGACCTACTGCACAGAATGTGCACTCACTCTGCACTTTAAATTGGAGAAACAAATCTGTGTTCTTCTAAAAGACAGTGGACATTGGAAGTGGCCTGGTCTCCTTGTTACCCAACTCGGGTTCAGTTGCTCGCCACTCAAAAGCCAATAATTTGAGAGGCAAGTGTGAATAGAAAGGAAAGGTGCTTCCATCAGAAAGGGCGGCAATCTGGGGAGAAGGTGGCCTCGTGTCCTAACACCAACTCCCAAGATTCCGCTCAGCCAGGATGGTGTTTAAAGGGGAAAATGGGGGGAAGAATCTCAGTGAACCACGGAGGCAGGAGAGCGTGCAGGCTGGCTGACTCCTTCTTCAGATGTTATCTCCTCCGCCTCATCTGCCTGCAGGATTGTTAAGGGGCCTTGCGGGTAGAGAGATAGCCATTCTTTACTTGCTGAATTCTTCCTTCTTCCTTCCTCCTTCTTTTTATCTAGGAAAAGAATCAACAGGTTAGGCAAAGCATGGTGTGCACTCAGGAGCGCACAAGTCAGAAGTTAGGTTAAACTGCCTAGGGGTCTCATTCCTATAATTATTCTTTTAAGGTTAGAGGGGGACAGAAATGTGTAAATAGGAAAGGGGCAAAAGAGCTGCTTTCATCCTTAAAGTGGTCCCCCCCCCCTTCGCCAGAAAATCCTTAACCTGAGATGCTGCTGGAACGGGGTGTGAGCTGATGTGAACACTACTTCTGCTCCTTCTGTGGTCCATTCTCTAGGATGAGGTTAATATGACGTGAAATGACCTGACGAAAATTAGAAACAAGGAGAAGGAAGCGTGAAGAACTGGGTGACTAGGAACTAAGCTGCGCAGGTGGAAAGCAGTGTAACAATAACCAGAGGGGGTGAAAGCTACTCAAAATAAAACACAGAATAGCTAATACTGAGGGCTTGAAACGGGCCGGGCACGTGCCATAGCTAATATTGAGGGCTTGAAACGGGCCGGGCACGTGCCAAAGCTAATACTGAGAGCTAGAAACGGGCCAGGTGCGTGCAATAGCTAATACGGAGTGCTTAAAACGGGCCAGGCACGTACAATAAAGTGCCTTTGTGCGATGATATGCTTTATTTAAACTTGGCCCCAGGGCCGGATGTGAGGCTCCTGGGCGCAGGGCCTGCCCCGAGCTCAGCCCCGCCCGGCCGGCCTAGGTTCTCCCGGGGGCCGCCAGCCCTGGAGGACGGAGCCGTCGCTGAACCTGCCGGGAGCCCAGCCGCGGCGTTAGGGGCTCGGCCCGGACCCTGGCCGTGGCGACGCCGGGCGCGCGCCCGAGTGCGGCTCCCTGTGCCCAGGCCGCCCGGGGCCAGGGCTGTGCCGTGGCCTGGGGCCCGGGGTAGGCGGAGCCGAGGGCAGGAGAGGTCGTCTGTGTGACTCTGCCCTGGAGCTCGGTCACCAGGGTCCTGGTTCAGAGCTCCCTTCACCTGGCTGCCTGACGGCCCCAGGCCCCGGCCCCAGAGGCGCACAGACGCCTTGGGGGAGGGCGCCGGGTCCCGAAGAGCCACCCCGGGCAGCGCGACCTTCACCAGTGACTGGCCGCGTGGACGGGCGGGGCTGCCGGCCGGGGGGCGCAGCAGAGTTCCGTGCCCACTGCCGGTAGCTGTGGGCGGTGCAGCGCGGGCGCGGGGCGCCGACAGGTAGGGCACGTAGTCAGACGCGCGCCACAGCGGCTCCGCTCCGAACTGGTGCCTGTGGATCACTGCGGGGCCAGGACCCGGGTCACCGGCCGGCCCCGCCTCCTGGCCCCGGGCGGTGCGCCCCCCCCCCAGCCCCTGGGTCGCGTGCCCCTGGCCCAGGCTCACCGAACTCCTCGCCCCATGGGCCTGTCTTCCCACAGCACGCTCCCTACCGCGCGCGGGGCCCTGTACTGCGCGGGGATGATGCCGTCGCAGCAGGCCGTCTCCCGGAGACGCTGATGTAGGCAGGGGTCGGGGGCATCTCTGCACCTCTGGGCCTCACCCTCCCCTCGAGGCGGGCCTGGTGTCGGGGCGGGCGGGGCCGGGCACTCACCCGAGGGCATGCTGCGCTCCCGGGGGCTGTGGCATCCGCGCCTGCGGGCATAAGCCTCGAGGTGCGGGCTGTCCAGAGCCCTCGAGGGAGCGTGTTGCAGGCTTCTCAGGGGTCCGAGCTGGTCAGGCCCGTGTACCACTGCGGGCCGGCCGCGTCGCGTCCCATGGGCGTGTACTTCCGACGGGGCCCCTTCCTGGGACAGGTAGTCATCGCCGAGGGCGGGGGCGGGAGGAGAGAGGCTGCGCTTTCGGTCCCCCTGCCCTCCCCGGGCCTCTTCATCCCCTTCGCCAGCGCTGAGGGTGCAGAAGCCTGGCCCGAGGGGCTGGGGGGCCTCGTCTGTCTGTCCTTCAGTACCGGACACCCTCCCACCCAGGCTGGCAGAGGGTGGGAGGCTGACCCCCTGTAGCCCCTCCTCTCTGCCACATCCTCCCCAACCCCCAGGACCTCCTAAACATTTCATCTTTTCTTGCCTCTACTAAGTCCTTTGCCCAGCTAAAGCTTTATAACTAAAGCTATCCTTCCGGAACACCCTCGCAGCACCACTGCCCAGGAGACAGACATGGGCACGAGCTTCGACCTGGCGAGCTCCCTCAGGGGAGACGCCGCAGGGAATGAGGCCGTGGCCCCAAGATGGTCCGAGCAGGGATGCTGATAAAACGTTCTCCCCTGGGCCTACTTGGAGTTCTCACTCCGCACGGAAAACCAGAAACCCACGTGTCTCCTAAGAGGTGGGCCCAGCCCTGTTGGTTCCCGGACACAGGTTTCAGGAAGTGGCCGCAGGCTGGGTTTGCCGCTTGCAGGGAGGGGAGTTGGGGGACCATCTGCGGAGCCCCACTCTTATGAACTACAAAATGAGCCGAAACTACAAAATGCACCTGGCTTGTAAAAAGGAATTAAAACAGTCTAAAATCACACACACACACACACACACACACAAACACACACACACAAAATTTGACCACAAACTTAAGAATTAAACGCTACGTTTCTCTTCCTGTGCAAATGAAGAAACTGGCTTCCAAAGTTTGAAACGGCCATAATGTAATACACTGAAACATTGTGCATTATTTTCACAACTGTACGTTTTGATATGTATTTAATAAACATCTGCTGAATAAATGTCTCCGTGCAGATTCGCAGACACTATTTCGGAATCAGGTTCCCAATGTCAGAGCCCATCACAGAAGAAACAGGATGAAGGTGAAGTTAAACTCCGCGGCTGCCTGCATCTTTCCATCCGGCACGAAAAGAGGAGGCAGAAGGGGCCTGACGCAGCAAGTGCGGTCACGCGACAGCGGCGCTGTCACCCCCGTGCGACGCCGACCCTCAGGCTCTCTTCCGGCGGCGGGAGGCGACCCCGGAGCACGGGCTCCCGCGCGGGCGCCCCGCCCAGCACAGCGCGAAGCCGCGGTTCGCGGCCGCCGGACGCCCATTTCCGGGCGGCGGGGAAGAAGGGGCGTCACCGTCTCAGCCCCGCGCCCCGCCCGCGGCCCCCAAGCCCCGGACCCGCCGGCGGCGGGAGCCCGCGACCGGAAGGGGGAGCGCGCGATGGAGCTGCGGCGCCTCTGGCTGCTCTGCTGCTGCTGCGGCTGCTGCCCCGGCGCCGCCCCGGCCCCGCCGAGCGGCCGCAACCCGCCCGCCGCCTTCCGGGTACCGCGCTCCCCGGGGGCCCTTCCCGCCGGCCTGTCCCGGGAGGGGGAGGGGGGCCTGAGCGCACCCCGGGGCGGGGGAGGGGAACCTGAGCGCACCCCCGGGGTCCCCTGGGCTTCCGGTCCCGGGATGGGGGAGGGGGGCCTGAGCGCACCCCCGGGGTCCCCTGGGCTTCCGGTCCCGGGATGGGGGAGGGGGGCCTGAGCGCACCCCCGGGTCCCCTGGGCTTCCTGTCCCGGGAGGGGGGAGGGGGACCTGAGCTCACCCCTGGGGAGGGGGACCTGAGCGCACCCCCGGGGTCCCCTGGGCTTCCGGTCCCGGGATGGGGGAGGGGGGCCTGAGCGCACCCCCGGGGTCCCCTGGGCTTCCTGTCCCAGAGAGCGGGGAGGGGGGCCTGAGCGCACCGCGGGGCGGGGGAAGGGGACCTGAGCGCACCCCCGGGTCCCCTGGGCTTCCTGTCCCGGGAGGGGGGAAGGGGACCTGAGCTCACCCCCGGGGTCCCCTGGGCTTCCTGTCCCGAGACAGAGGGGCCACCGGAGCGCCACCCCCGGGGTCGCCTGCGCGCAGTCCGGTGACGCGCCTGCGTTCCAGAGCGGGCCTGCCGCCCGCGAGCCTCTCCCTCTGTCCCTGGTGTCCGGGTGTCGCTCTGCCCCAGGCCGTGCTGACCCACAGAGGGGTCCTCCAGGAAAGACGTGCAGCTGCGGGTGACCACTGGCTACGTCCAAGGTGGTCCTGATTGGAAGGCGCACCCGCTTTTGGAGCCCCCAGGCGTCCTCGCCGCCTCCCCAAACAGTGCATTTCAGGGATGGGAAGCGGAAGTAGGCGGAGAAACCTGCCCATCTTCCGAGGGGGCGCTGGCCACCTCCCTCCGAAATCGGAGTATTTTCCGCACGGAGCCAACCTTCAGCGAGCTCAGGGAATCCTGCCCGTTTATGATTCTCCTGAACCCGGGCCCCTTGGGCTAGCGCACCCCCTGCAAGTTCCCCTGACTTGGTGGAGGCCGATTTAGAGAAGGGGGAAGCATTTCATTTCCTTTTCAGATTATTTTGAAAAGGCTTGGTAATCTCAGATGCACGCCAGCATTAAAACTCAGGAACACACCAGTTAGCTCAGTATAAATAAGGTTTTTCCTGAAACCAAGCAAGCTGCAAGAGGTAATGATTTAGAGTTGGCCTCACTGTGTTCTATTCAATATGTATCTGATACTGTGTAATATGTTTTAAATCATGAGAGGTCATTATCATTTTTTAAGGTGTTATCAAAGAAAATTCCTTCTTTCTTAATCAAAAGCAAGTATGAAATCAGTAATCCTGCTGCGTAGTGGAATCGCATTTATTATTTTTCCTGGTATTTTCCTGAGCTTTCTCGTGGGGTTCTGTAGCGGCGCTCTCTTCTACTTCTCCTGCTCGTTGCCCTGGACCTCCAGTGTTTAGGAAGTGCCAGCCTTGCCTGATTCTGTCCATTCTTGTTTTTTGCCCAAACCAAGATGTGTATTTTTATCGCCAATTTATTTCTCTAGCTTTCAAAACCAGAAGCACTGATATAATCGCTTAAGAACAAAGTTTTTGTCCTGTATTCCATTCCTGCCCTGAGCTTGGTGGCATATGGTGGTGAACTAACACCTTAGGGGGAAAATAATCAATCCCACCCATACCGCTAATGTACTCATTGACTGAAGAAATAAAAGCACTGCCGTACTTCTCAAAAATAAAAGAATTGAGGATTGAAGTCACAAGGAGGCCAGAGTAATGAATATGTATTTTAAACCTATGCTATTTATATAATTTATAAGTATGTATGTATTCACTCATATTGTATAGTTACTCGTACTAGAGGCCATACCCAGGAGATGATGTCTAGAAAATACAGTTCCTCTCGGGTTCTGCAAGAGTGCATGCCAGGAGATAGACAGCTGTAAGCAGACAAGGGCAGAGTGAGGGAGATTCTCAGTAAGTTTAAGAACTTTGAGCTGAGAAAGCCTGAAAGATGTTCAAAGCAATTGCTCCCAATGGGAGTTTAGTTCTTGAGATGGGGGCCCGGAAGGGAGAGCAATGAGGGCTTCTGTCCACACTTGCTGGAAACTGTGTTTGAACCTAGACAGCTGTTTGGACCTGGGGCAGAGCTGGACGTGAGCAGATAGAAAGGGCCTTGCTTGCTGGGTACCCACAAGCGTTGGGAAGCAGCCCTCTGGCCTGGCAAGATGGATGAAAATGTGTTGTAACGGACGCTCAGTATAACTCTGCAAAGCGTTATCTCTTTAAAATTATGTCAGATTAGGAATTGGTTACGTTGAGATTCTCTGTTTACCCATCGGGGTAAATTATGTACAGATTCTAGAAAATTCCCAGGCTCCATAATCAACTTAAAACGAAAAAAAAAGTTTAAAAATTAAAATAGAGTCATAAAGTGCTCTGTGTTGTGCGAGGGAGAATGGAGAGGTTTTAGGGTGAAAAGTGGACAAATACTGAGGACCAGGAGCTGTAGTCTTTGGATCTTGGTATCTTATTTAGGGAGAGCAAAGAGGTGTCCTCTTGTTTGCCAATGCATTGATGACTGACTAGCGGCTGCCCAAAACGCAGTGGAAAGGTATTCAGGGAACTGCTGACACAGTTAGAGAAAGGATCTGATTGATTAGTAATGTTTTTCACCGTCATGGGTTCATGGTGAAAGGATTTGTCATCCCTGCCTTACGGGTTTTCCTAAGTTCCCCGGGAATATTCCTTGAGCGGAAGTCAGGTGGCCCCTGTGATACTTGTACACACACCGACACGTCGCTGTTGTGGGGTGAAGACCAGGCGCCTCCTGGGATGACTATGGGACGCCTCACAGGATATGTGACTGGGGAAGGAGGGGACAGCAGCCGCCCCTCTGCCCCTTCGCTCCTTAGAAGCTTCTGGCGCTCAGGAAGCCCCTGCCGTTGGGTTCAGCCTGTTCTTTGTGCTGCAGCCCAGGTGTGGGCTGACATTTGCCGAGGCTCCCTGTCTGAGCACAGAGCAGCTGGTCTTCTGACCCCGGTGGGAGACCACAGACCCAATAAGGGAACCAATAGAAGTTGTATGTTCTCACCTCGGAATAGTATTTGTATGCCAATGCACATGTGGTTTTGCCTAAAATTTCAGAAGCTCCACCTTAAAAATTCTTGCCTCGATGATTACATGCTCTGTTTTTAAAAAATAAAATTATGTGTACTTTGAGGCATGTTTGTTCGTATAAATAGGAGGTCATTTTACAATGAATGATCCTAACGAATGAACCACAGATGTTTACCGTAAACAGCCCCTGAAGATCTGGATTATTTCCTCCAAATAAACTTTATCCAGAATGCTTTAAACCGCAATTTCTATCTAACAGAAACATTAAGAGGTGAAAGTGATGTAAGACACTGTGGTTCAGGTGGCATTTTCTAACGGCTCTAGCTTCATGCATACACTGCCAAAATGAAAATATACCAGAAACTTGAAATCTTGGGTCAGAATTGATTCAGTCATTTGTTCATCTGTCCATCTGTTTATCCAGTACTTTAACATCTACTATGTATAACGAGATAGTCTAGGTTTTCTGACTAATTCAGTAGGGAATAAGACACAAATGGATTCTGTTCAAAATTGGCCTCTGATTGAAATAGGCATTTCATCGATTCTTTCCATCAGGTTGAAGAAGTTTCTTTTCATTCACTGCTGAGAGTTTTTATCATGAAAGGATTTTGAGTTATGTTAAGTGCTTTTTCTGCGTCTATTGAAAATACCATATAGTTTTCCTTCCTCTTTCATTCCATTAATATGGTGTATTTTGTTGACTGATTTTCAGATGTTAAACCAACATAGTCTTTTTTAATGGCCCTCACTTGGTCATGATGTATTGTCTTTCTTATAAATTGTTGAATTTGATTTGCTAATATTTTCTTAAGGATTTTACATCTATAGTCATGAGGGCTATTGGTGTGTATTTCTCTTTCTTTGAGATGTTTTTGTCTGGTTTTGGGATCAAGGTTATACTGGCCTTATAAAATCAGTTGCAAAGAGTTCCCTTCGCCTTTGTTTTCTCAAAGAATGTGCGTACAATTGGTATTGGTATTGGTATTTCTTTTTTACTTGTATAGAATTTACCAGTGAAGCCATCTCGGCCTGGAGTTTTCTTTGTGGAGTGATTTTCAGTTAGGAATTTAATGCCTTTACTTGATAAAAAGCTGTTCAAGTTTTCTGTTTCTCTTGTATCCAGATTTGGTAATGTGTGTCTTCCAAAGAGTTTGTCTGTTTCACGTAGGTTGTCAAACTTATTGGCCTCAAGTGGTCAGAATATGATTCTTCTAGTGCCTGAAGCGTCTGTAGTGGCCCTTGTTTCATTCCTGATATTGGTGATTTGTGTGTCTTCTCTTTCTTTCTTTTCTCTATCCCAGGATTCAGGACTGAGAGAGGAAGTCGGGGAGGGTCAGGGAGAGTGTCTGCAGCAGCTCTGAGCTGAGAGAAGGGGTGAGGGCGCCCCTAGATGCCCCGCAGGCCAGGGGAGGGTAGGAGGCCATGGGGACACACGAACCCCAAACCAGTCTTCAGTGGAGGCCCTTCCCCAGTAGGCGGCCGAGTGCTTGGTCACGGCCTGGGTGCGGCCTGTGAGCACCAGGGCCTCCCTCCCCGCAGTCCTGGCAATTCAGATTCAGGGGGTAAGCTCCCTGTGGATGGTCTGTGAGGCCCATCCTCCTGGCTGCCGCGGCCTTTCCCGTACATCCATAAAGGTCCTACCTTCTCAGGCCTTCCCTCATCCCTCCAGCTCGCAACAGTGGCCAGTCGAGGCTTGCAGGACGAAGGCAGGCTCTGAACCCCTCAGCAGTTTGCAGTCGCGGGCTTAGATTTGTCACACGGCCTCTACTCACACTTGCTTTGCATTTCAGTTCTGTTTATAGAGTTTTACATCTCCTTTCCAAATTATATGCAAAGCCTTGCTTCGTCAAGATTATCTTTAAATGTCTAAAACTCAATAACTGTTGATCATTTCATTGATTAACAATCCTTCCAGGTATGCTCAATAAGGAAAAAATAAGATTATGGTAAGTCCCAGGAATAATTTGCTTGAAAACAAACAGCTTATGCCATTTGCAGCAACATGGATGGGCCTAGAGATTATCATACTAGGTGAAATAAGTCAGAGAGAGAAAGACAAATACCGTGTGATAGCGCTTGTATGTGGAATCTAAAAAAAATGATGCAAATGAACTTACTTACAAAACAGAAATAGACCCACAGACCTAGAAAACAAACTTACGGTTACCAAAGGAGGAAGAGGGGGAAGGGATAAATTAGGAGTTTGGGATAAACATATACACACTACTGTGTATAAAATAGATAACCAACAAGGACCTACTGTATAGCACAGAGAACTATGTTCAATATCTTTTAATAACCTATAATGGAAAAGAATCTGAAAAAGAATAGATACACATATGTAAAAAAAAAAAAAGCAGCTTAGCACTATCAAGGGCATGACGTATATAAAATGTAATTATGCATATATTCAACAACAAATATTAATTAAGCATCTGTTGTGTGCCAGGTGTGTGCTCAGTGAGGGGAACACAGTGGCGAATAAGACAGACCAGCCTGGCCCTCATTTTGCTTATAGGTTTATGGGACAGACACGCAATAAACACGTAAGTGCACAAGCAAGTACAGAATAGCTAGAGCTGGAAACTTACCAAATGGTGGTCTCCTGAGGTTTTATTTATCCCACACAGTTGGTTAGAAGTAGGAAATTGAGGCATGTTCATACAAAAGACAAGCCTAAGATTATTATCACAAAACTCAAAGCTGAGGAATCTGTAAACAATGGTCCGATTTTCCCTCTGGAAAGACAAACCAGATGATCTTCCTGGGACATTTCCAGGATTGCATCTCTTTCCCAAAGCCTTTTTACCCAAAATGAAACAGAGACCTCTATAAAGCTCAAGGAGAATCAGATTTATTGATTCATTAGTTACTTACTCCTTTTTTCATGCTTCATTAGTTGTGCTGGGAAATACGAAGATCAAGAAGACAGTCTTCCCAGATTCATAGTTGTTGGATCACATGAATACTCTTTGACGACAATTCCCACTAGTGTCTAGTGTTTATTTGCAATTTATTTTATTTTTTCCACTATGTTAAATAAACATATATTTAGTGCTTCCAACATGCTTAGTAAAGAGGAATTATAATTGGTTATCCATTTATAATTCCTGGAACATTCTTTCCCAGCTTTAAAAATTACTCCTGAAATCAGATAATATTTTTAATACAAAACATTTATAAATCTAATCTGATTATCTTAGATGACCTTCCATCGTGATCTGCAGGAAATAAATCAAGCTTTAACTTTTGCATCTGAAAGCTATCTCCAAGTAAGTTATATGCAGATTGCTCTGGAAAGTTAACATGGGTGATATAAATGAGTGTGGGTTTGTTTCCTTTTAGGAAAGTCTTAATAGACATCGACAGTTGAATTCTTTATTTCCTGGTGAAAACTCCACTGCCGTCTATGGAATAAATCAGTTTTCTTATTTGTTCCCTGAAGAGTTTAAAGGTATGGTGCGATGGGGCTATTAGTTGATTAGTTTCTTGACTTGAACTTGTTTCCTTAACTTTTGAGAATTGTTCAATTGTGAAGATAGTAAATTGAGTAACACTTAATATTTATTAAATGCTTAATAAGTGTCAAGCATGTACCTGGTGCTGACTGTTAGAAAAATAAATCCATGGTCACTCTCTTCTAATTATTGCTTAAGAACTAAATACCGTAAATATAGACATTTCCACGTGGCTCTGAGGGCTAATACCTCATCTCTCCTCCGGTTTTCTGTGCCGTTTCTATTCAAGACACCCATGGTTCCATGGGTTGCGATAAAACAAACGATGTCAATTATACTCATTTTTTTTTTTACCTTTTTCTGTCAAACACGTCATTTTATGTGACAGCCCCGGCCCTATTGGAGGGATTCTCATCTTTGTAGCTTTCGGCTAATCCATTTCATGTATGGAAAAGCACAAAAGGCAGACTTTATCAGAAACTCCACTGTTTCTGTTGAAAGGTCCCTCCAAAAGGAATCCCTGTAATATAATGTTGGTTGCCTTTTCTTTTCATGTGTATCCTCAGCTATTTATTTACGAAGCAGACCTTCCAGTTTTCCGCGGTTTCTGGCAGGCACGCACACATCCATCTCCAACCTGTCTTTGCCGTTAAGATTTGACTGGAGGGACAAGCACGTCGTCACCCCAGTGAGGAACCAGCAGACAGTACGTTTGTTTTCTTTTCCTTTTTAATCAGCGTCTGAGTCACTCTTGAGGTCAAGTTCGATCAGACTTGTAAAGGAGCCGTCACTGCTGTAGGTGAAAGCACACCCCAATCATCAAAAGATGGCAAGGCCAGGAGAACCCCTGGTGGGGGAGACGGACGTCAGGCCGGGCTCTCACTCTGGAGGTGAGCTCTGTGGGCGCCCCTCCTTGGCTGCCTAGCCCCCTTGTCGTGGTCCCCAGGCCTCTGCGGAAGAGCGGGTGGAAGGCTGGAGGAGGTGAACTTGACCCCTGACGCTTGAGCCGTTCAAAAGGGAAACGACGTGACATCAGGCACTGGCCCCCGTGCGCCCTGGCCTCTTGGGTTCATCCCCGAACTCCCTCAGAAGCCCTCCCTCCATCCCCACCCCTACAGGATCGCACACTTTGTACCCGTGATCCTTAAAAATGCAGCCAGTTCTGCTGGAATGTGACACAGACGTTCCTAGAAATCACCAACTCTGCAAAATCAGGCAGTGAAAATGAGAGGGATTAAAGAAGAAATGAGGTTAGGACTCAGCGCTAAAGACTTCGTGACACACTAAAAAAAGACAGGGAAGTAGTAAAAGTGGCAGTGTGGTTTTACATGTGTTAAATGATAAAGAAGTGTGTAAGTCCTGCAGTAAATGCAGCCATTTACCACCCTGCGATATCTCTTATATGTGGAATCTAAACTATGACACAAATGAGCTTATCTACGAAACAGAAACAGACTCAGACATAGAGAACAGACCTGTGGTTGCCAAGGGGGAGGGAGGGGGAGGGAAGGAGTGGGAGTTTGGGGTCAGCAGATGCAGACTTGTACACATATAGGATGGATAAACAACGAGGTCCTGCTGTACAGCACAGGGAACTCTTTTCAATGTCCTGTGATAAGCCATCACGGAAAAGAAAATGAAAAAGAATATACATATGTATAACTGAGTCATTTGCTGCACAGCAGAAATTAACACATCATTGTCAATCAACTGTACTCAATAAAAAACAAATTTAAAAAATGCAGCCATTTACCTTGCAGAAGTCGTGAGTGTGCCTGTGAAGATCGCCTGGAATCACAGGGAAAGCGGGACCCCAGATGTGGGTAGGCGTGCTCATTCACGAGGCGAGCCATCTCTCTGGCAGACGCTGGAGGGCAGATGTGCTTGCCCCGCACCCGCGCTGGGCACGGGGATGTCTGCTGACCTGGGAAAGTGGGTCCCTAACCCCGGGGATGCGGCCCCAGTTTGTCTGCAGTAGAAACCTCAATGGGTCACTCAGTCTCCTCTCATGAGACCAGCACTTTGGACCCAGCAGTTCCCCGGTCACCATCTAGTCAGGATGATCCTTTTTGCTTTCTCAGATTCTGTATTTATTGTTGTGGGTTAAATTTTACCACCAAATCATTTGCTTTCTTTTGGGATTCGTAATGAAGGGTGATGTAGTCTGAAATCCAGTCCATCCGGGGTGTGCTTACGTGTATTAACTTTTAATTAGGAATCTTCTTACTAAAGGAAAGATGTTTTGGAGCAGGGACTGTCCCCCTGGGGCAGCGGTAGGTGGGTAACCTAAGGTGACCTGCATTTACAGTTCTCAAGGGGTGGGCACCCTGCTGGAATGTCCCTTAGTGAATGCCGTACCCTGCCCCAGGCACTGAAGCTAGGGTGTAAATAAGACCACTTTGAGGCCATTGGATGGCTCAGAGCTTCCTTCCACGAAGACCACCAGCTGTGCGTCCTCGCTTTGCCTGCAGTACCTGGTCCCGGGATTAAGACAGTTCCGCCCAGTTTCAAATCCCACTCTCTGCCTTTCCTGCAGTTCTGCCTTCTTGTATGAAATTCTTGATCCTTTCCTTCCACCTCCTCCCTTTCTTGTAGGACCAGCCCTTTAATTCTTTTGCTCTAGTTTGTCCAGTGAGAGGAAGTTAAGAGACCCAGACTCAGGAAGACTGTCAGCCAGTATCTCAGTGAGGAACGAGCAGTATAGGTCTCCATCATTGGGACGTTTCCTGTGTGTTCGTAACTGTGATGGGCTGCAAAGTCATTCACCCAGTTCCTGAGTCCATCTGTGAAAGGGACCAACGTAGACACGTGCATCCTCACCCCCCGCTCACCTCATCCTTGCCTTCTACCCGGGGGGCGGTGGATGGCCGAGCAGAGGGGTGGAAGAACAGGGTGGGCGTTGGTACACACCTTAGAGGCAAGCCACCTGTTCAGTGAACTGGCTCGTTTTTATTTTTTTTTTAATGTATTTTACTGAAGTGTAGTTGATTTGCAATGTTGTGTTAATTTCTGCTGTACAGCAAAGTAACTTACTTATACATACATATATATATTCTTTTTCATATGCTTTTCCATGATGGTTTATCACAGGATGTTGAATACAGTTCCCTGTGCTGTACAGCAGGACCTTGTTGCTTATCCATCCTTATACACACTAGTTTGCATCTGCTGACCCCAAACTCCCACTCCTTCCCTCCCCCATCCCCTCCCCCTTGGCAATCACAAGTCTGCTCTCTCTGTCTGGGCAGACTCGTTTTTTAAAAAGACCATCAGTTCAAGTGTTTTCCCAGTCTCTAAAATTCACTTTTATTTTGCATCGTCTAACCTGCAATAGAGATACTACCAATTTACCTTTCACGAATAACTAGATTTTGATGCTTACAGGAGAAGGGGTTTCGTCTCTTTATTTCAATTAGAAAGTCGACGGGATCGGCGTCTATATTCTGTGGGCCTCCGGACCGTGCTCACTTGCTTTGATCACCTGAGATATTAGCGATGTCGGCAGGCTTGATGCGCGCGCTATTCGACAGTCAGTAGCGTCCTGTTCCTGTTCCTGGTCCTGGTCCTGGTCCTGGTCCTGGTCCTGTTCCTGGTCCTGTTCCTGTTCCTGTTCCTGTTCCTGGTCCTGGTCCTGTTCCTGGTCCTGTTCCTGTTCCTGGTCCTGTTCCTGTTCCTGTTCCTGGTCCTGGTCCTGTTCCTGGTCCTGGTCCTGGTCCTGTTCCTGTTCCTGGTCCTGTTCCTGTTCCTGGTCCTGTTCCTGTTCCTGTTCCTGTTCCTGTTCCTGGTCCTGTTCCTGTTCCTGTTCCTGTTCCTGTTCCTGGTCCTGTTCCTGTTCCTGGTCCTGGTCCTGGTCCTGTTCCTGGTCCTGTTCCTGTTCCTGGTCCTGGTCCTGTTCCTGTTCCTGTTCCTGGTCCTGGTCCTGTTCCTGTTCCTGGTCCTGGTCCTGGTCCTGTTCCTGGTCCTGGTCCTGGTCCTGTTCCTGTTCCTGTTCCTGTTCCTGGTCCTGTTCCTGTTCCTGTTCCTGGTCCTGGTCCTGGTCCTGTTCCTGGTCCTGGTCCTGTTCCTGGTCCTGTTCCTGTTCCTGTTCCTGTTCCTGTTCCTGGTCCTGTTCCTGTTCCTGTTCCTGGTCCTGTTCCTGTTCCTGGTCCTGGTCCTGGTCCTGTTCCTGTTCCTGGTCCTGTTCCTGTTCCTGGTCCTGTTCCTGTTCCTGGTCCTGGTCCTGTTCCTGTTCCTGTTCCTGTTCCTGGTCCTGTTCCTGTTCCTGTTCCTGTTCCTGTTCCTGTTCCTGGTCCTGTTCCTGTTCCTGGTCCTGGTCCTGGTCCTGTTCCTGTTCCTGGTCCTGTTCCTGTTCCTGGTCCTGTTCCTGTTCCTGGTCCTGGTCCTGTTCCTGTTCCTGTTCCTGTTCCTGTTCCTGTTCCTGGTCCTGGTCCTGGTCCTGTTCCTGGTCCTGGTCCTGTTCCTGTTCCTGTTCCTGGTCCTGTTCCTGGTCCTGTTCCTGGTCCTGTTCCTGTTCCTGTTCCTGTTCCTGTTCCTGTTCCTGGTCCTGTTCCTGTTCCTGGTCCTGGTCCTGGTCCTGTTCCTGTTCCTGGTCCTGTTCCTGGTCCTGGTCCTGTTCCTGTTCCTGGTCCTGGTCCTGTTCCTGGTCCTGTTCCTGTTCCTGTTCCTGTTCCTGTTCCTGTTCCTGGTCCTGTTCCTGTTCCTGTTCCTGTTCCTGTTCCTGGTCCTGTTCCTGTTCCTGTTCCTGTTCCTGTTCCTGGTCCTGTTCCTGTTCCTGTTCCTGTTCCTGGTCCTGTTCCTGGCAGTGCGGCGGGTGCTGGGCCTTCACCGTGGTGGGAGCAGTGGAGTCTGCGTGCGCCATAGCAGGGCAGCCTTTGGAGGCGCTGAGTGTCCAGCAGGTCCTCGACTGCTCATACAGCAACCACGGCTGCAACGGGGGGTCCCCGCTCAACGCTTTGAACTGGCTCAGCAAGGTGACTAGGTCCACAGCCTTTTAAGCTGCTTGTTTAATGTGCGTTCAGAATTCAGACAATCTACTCTCATTTACTAAGTAATGTTTTCAGGGTCGGAAATGTAGCTAACCAGAGCTTGAATTAATCAGATTTCCCAATGTGACCGTATCCGGAAATAGAGTCTTTAGGAGGCTCTGGAGGTTAAATGAGGCCATAAGGTTGGACCCTAACCCGATCGGACTGTGACCTCATCGGAGGAGGAGGAAGAGAACGAGAGCTCTGTCTGCCCTGTGAGGACACGGTGAGAAGGTGGCCGTCTGCACCGCAAGGAGAGAGCTCTCCCCAGACGCTGACCCTGCCAGCGCCTTGACCTTGGACTTCCAGTGTCCAGAACCGTGTGAAAATCAATTTCAGATTTTTAAGCCAAAAAAAAAAAAGAATGGCTCCTGGGCAGGTCAGCCATCGATAGAGAAACCAAAGTGTGAAAAATCTTACCTGCAATCGGTGTTCAGAAAAATATTTATGTTTATTTCCTCACATTACTTAACAGATGCTTTTTTTTGCAGATGTGTGTCACATGACTCACAAAGCTGAGAGCGTATTCATTTCCGTAGAACTTCTGAGTGTTCAGGTTTACAGGGGATTAGCGGTCAGCCGATCGGGTGCTCTCTGTAGGCGCAGGGCTGAGGCCACGTTGCACATCAGTAGCCGGCTCGGGGCTGCGTCCTGGCTCTCCCCCTCCAGATGCTTCCCCAGCACGTACACACCCTCTGACGCTGTCCTAGGTCCAGCAGCAGTGGCGTGAAGCCAGCCATGAGGTGTTGGGAAAGGTCGTCACGACGGCGCTCCCCAAGCTCCAGGGCCCGCCTCTTGCTCATTTGCACACCGGACGCTGGTGCGCTCTGTACATGTCATGGGCAGCAGTAGGTAGAGCGTGTGCCCGCGCTCGCATAAGCCCCGCTCTCCGAAGGGGAGGGTTCCGTCCCGACAGCTGTACGGTGTGTGGCATTTGCCAGCTGAATGGCAGCGAGAGAAGTGGATGGAAGTACGCTTGTGAGCACACCTCAGGACCACTGCCCTGCCTGAGCCTCAAAGGCTTGGCAACCCAGAGCCAGAGCCGTGGAAGGACAGTGGTTTACACGCCTGTACCCTCGGGAGGAGGAGGGCCAGGCTTTATCATCAGATCACCGGAGGTCCCAGGAAACGGACGGAATGCAGGAAATGCAGGAGCCAAAGACAAAGAAAGACATTGAGTTTAATTACCTAGGATGTCCTTATAAAACACCTAAAGCGTTAATGTAAGATTTTCATAACTCAAAGAATACCCACACGATGAAGGTGTGGCCAAGGCTAATCTTATTTTGACACACGGTAATGAGTTCTATTTGATTTCTAACACAACCGTGTGACAGAAATAATTTTGGGTGCGCATTTTCTTTTAGATGCAAGTGAAGCTGGTGAGAGATTCAGAATACCCGTTTAAAGCCCAGAATGGTCTGTGCCGTTACTTTTCTGACTCCCATTTTGGATTTTCAATCAAAGGTTATTCTGCCTATGACTTCCGGTAAGTGTCTCCTTCTGTTGCGGTTTCCTCTGTATCTCTTAATTTATTATCTACTGATTATTTGGAATTAATAAATTGATTGACAGCATCACTGCCTACTCTTAATTGTTTTAAAATGGACTTTTTACTGAAAATTGGTAATCAATGTGGAGGTCTATGTACGTTATTTCTTAAATATGATCTACTTTCTCCCACGTCATTACAAATAGAAACAACACACTTAAATTAACACATTTAAATCCAGTTTAAAGTATAATTGACACTCACCACCTCTTACCAAGTTTAAGTGTCTCACTTACCCTTAGCGTATTTCAGTCTTACTCATGAATCAGTGAAAGACTGCTCGGTGTAGACTCCAGCCAATGTCAAGCGGTCTACTTACCAAGAAGCATTTTTGAACGCACTCTGTGTTCCTTGCATTTCTCAAGCGATCAGCTGTCAGAAAAACATGAACTGAAGTGTCCATATCAGAGGCAAGCAGGCAGAGCACATGAAGAGTAAGTAGGTGACGCAGCACATCCTGTAGGCGCGACGGGGAGGCCGGGGAGGAGGACTTGTGGTGGGCCTGGAAGGGTACAGAGACTTTGGACAGATTCAGGAGAAAAGAATCATTTAAAAATGCTTTCAAAACACATGGAAAACCCAGAGCCGGCTAGAGGACCATTATGACCATTTGATTTAGTGCAAAATAGGTGCTCAGGGGTGAGAAGGAGAGCCATGCAGCGCCTGGCTTCATCTTTTAAAACTGTGAAGGGAGCTTGTCCCAGCGTTTCGAAACAGAGAAAACAGAAAGACTAAAATCAGGTCAGCTAAGGTGACAGACTGCCCTACTACTTCGTAAATATAAAAGGATCGCTGGGTCCAGTTGGAGTCTCCCCATGGGATCTGAAAGAAATCGCGGGCGGATCTGGATCCTTGAGCGAAATGGAACCTGACTACGCCAGCCTCCTTGCGTCCGAGGACGGCCGACCGTCCCCGGCTCCCGTCTGTGGGAGGGGCCCTCACCAGGCGGCCTCAGGCCCCCAGGGAAGCACGCACAGAATCCACGATAAACGGTCCCCAGCTCCCTTGAGGGAGAAGTCCACGCACTTTCTCAACAAGCAAGTGCGTCTCTAAGCCGTCAGCCCCTGGAGAGTCTAAGGGAAGCGTCTGCACACGAAGGAACTGCATCTTCAAAGTGTCATTAGAAAGGACTCAGGGCATCCCTCGTCATGAGTAGCAGATTGAAAAAGTTAGGAAGAAACAAAAGAATAATAGGCATTCGTCTGCGTCAGGGAGAGAGGGAGAGGCAGAGAATGCAAAGGTGACTGCTTGGGGCCTGAGCAGGATTCCTCCAGCCCTTGGATTAGAAGGCAGAGGGCCTTGTAAAGTCCCTCACGTTACAGCGAACAGTTAACTCTGAGAACACAGCGCCAAGCTCACCGCGTTCGGCTCTGCAAGAAGAACTTCCTTTGATTTATTCATTTATTCAAATATTTACTGAACCCTGTTTTAGGTTCTGGGGATTTGGCAGTGAACAAAACAGACAAAAATCCTGTCCTCAGACCTATATTTTAGTGATAGAGACAAGAAATAAATGAAAGAAAGAAAAGTATGCCTGGTCTGTTAGATGAAATAGCTTTAAAGAGAACAAAGCAGCAGTGAGGTGAAGAGGAAACATGGGGAGGGGTGTACAGTCTCAGGACAGGAGCCCAGGGAGAGGGTCCCTGAGGAGGCGACATTTGAGTGAAGACGTAACCCTGCAGATACCTGGAGAAACAGTGCTCCCAGCAGAAGCAACTGTACATGCAAAGGCCCTGAGGCAGAAATGGGTCTGGCGTAGTTAAAGAGCAGTAAGGAAGCCAGCGTGACTGTCACGGAGAGAAGAACAAGACTGGCAAGTGATGAGGTGACAGGTCGTCAGTGATAACCTCAGCAGTGTTGTAGGAATGGCCTTAGGCCTGGTGGAGACTAAAGCCCCACAGGGTATATTGAGGGACGTTTCTGAGGTCATACGGGAGAGCATCACAGGGGACTCCGGGATTGTTTCCCTGAAAGACTGAAAGGATGGAGTTGCCGTGAATAGAGCCGGGAAAGTCTACGACAGAACAGAGAACATCAGATTTGTAGGAAGTGACCCCAGGAAGCGCCGGGAGGGGACTAGGGCGTGAGACAGAGCGGGGAGAGCCGTGCGTCCTCGGGACGCAAATTAGTCCTGAGGGTAACTCGGCCCTCGGTCCTACTGGGGGCCTCTGGGATGCAGGGCGGGATGTGCGTGTCAGGGATGACGTCCCGCCCCCGTTGGTGCACATCACCTCCCAGGATTCAGTAGCTGAGGGCGCAGCGGAGGTAGCAGTGGGGCATGGGCTTGCTTTCCAGGCTCTTGAGGGGAGAAGGGCCTCAGGCAGGAGCTGCAGGGTCTCCTAGTGGGACCCTGGCCGCCTGGCCACACCGCAGGGTGAGGGCCGGAGGGTGTGGGAAGGTCCCCAGGCGTCTGCTGTGACCCGGCGCTGGGCAGGCCCCTTCACTGGAATGTTACCGCTTCCACAGGAGGACCTGAGCCGCGGGGCCCACTTAGGGCTCATGTCAGGCCAACTCTGAAGCTCGTGCTTTTTCCCCGACCTCTGTTTTTACGGTCATGCTCTCTTAGTTTCTGAGTAGTCTCAGACAACATCAGCCCAGGGCACAGCTACCAGCCAAAAACTTCAAAAACTCTTGTGGTGACTCTAAAAAGATCTAAAAGAAAAAACCGCACTGAGTCATAAAAGCAAAATGCTCATTCGTACTCAGGCTGCATTCTGCATTTTTGCTCATCAGACCTCAGGAGAAACATTTCAGGAGTCAAACTAGGATATGAGCGTGACTATTTAAATAAACAAAAGGGACAAATATCATATGATGTCACTTATATGTGGGTTCTAATAAATGGTACAAAGGAACGTATTTACAAAGCAGAAACACTCACAGACGTAGAAAACAAGTTTACGGTTACCAGGGGACAGGTGGCAGGGGTATAAGTTAGGAGATTGGGCTTAACATGCACACACGACCGTATATAAAATGGGTAACCAGCAAGGACCTGCTGTAGAGCACAGGGAACTCTACTCAGTACTCTGTAATAACCGGAAAGGGAAAAGAATCTGAAAAAGAGTGGATACTTGTATATGTATAACTGAATCACTTTGCTGTACACCTGAAGCTAACACAACATTGTATCAACTACACTCCAATATAAAATAAAAAATTTTTTAAATAAAATATTTATGGGTGAAACAAACAAACAAAAAGAGAAAGAACCTACTACATATAACAAGAGACTGAAAAACTAGGAGGCAGTGCACCACACTGAATTCTAGGGAGGTTGGGGTGTAAGCCTACGCACTTACCCAGGGTCTGTAATGGGTAAGACTCGCCTTAATCACCAAATCTGGATGACAGTAAAGATTAGGAGAATTCTTTAAAGACTGCAAGATTTGCATCTCACTGATCTGTAAAATTAGTAGTAAGCTCATGGAACAAGATTTGATAATATGATAGTAGTTCCATATTGGGCTAAAAATGGAAATAAAGATACTGTTCGGAGCATATTTTAACTTGTTTCCAGCCCACACTGCTCTGAAAGACAAGTGACCGCAGTTCTGGTGCGAAATAGAGCCTTTCCCTGCCGGTCTAGACCGTGGCGTGCACTCCTATTTCCTACTTTCCAACAGCTGTGAAACCTCCCTAGTCCTGCCTCGAGCAGAGATTATAACTAAACCGTTTCCATCACCCCACAGTACCATTGCCCTCCGCGTTCTGACCAGCTTCTCTCCTCCCCATCCTCCTCCTTTCCTCACACCGTCCCTATAAGGTGTCGCTGATGTCCTGTATTTACTGTATAGCTTTTGTAACCTTTAAAAGGTGGAGGGACTTCCCTGGCGGTCCAGCGGTTAGGACTCTGCTTCCACTGCAGGGGGCACGGGTTCGATCCCTGGTCCAGGAAGATCCCGTGGGCCGCCCGGTGCGGCCAAAAAAATAAATAAATAAAATGGAAAAAATAAAAGGTGGAGACAGTTGTGTTCTGGTTAATACAGAGATTATCATATTTGTCATGGTCAGATTACAAAACATCCCCCAAAATTGAATAAAATAAAATATACATTATACACTAAAACCTGTGCTGAACAAAACTAATTTATTAGACAAGTGAGGGAGAGAGACAATGTTTATTGTAAACCTCCAGTATGATTTATGGGTTAGGCAGGCCACAAAGTCTGTACCTATAATTGTATCCTTAGGTTGATTCTGAAGGTGGGTGCGGTGACGTGGCATACAGCTGGAATTTGAACTCAGCTCTGTGGAACCTCAAAGCCCATACCCTACCACGGTGCTTTCCCAGATTTCGTAATTGTGCTTGTCTTAGGTCATCTCAATGAATACCAACTATTATTACAGTAGCAAAAATTAGAAATGCCTGCTTACAGATCTCCAAAAACAAATCTTCACCTTGACAGGTAACATGAGTGAATGTTTAGAATGAATGTGTCCTTTCTGTTGCAGTAAATCCCACTGTTACGCGCTCATGTTTTTCCCTCATCTGTGGACAGAATATCCCCTTGATAGAAACTAGCCTCCAGCTGACATGATGAGGGCTTATTTACTCTTTCAGGGCACTAATCCACCATGCTTTGCTGCAGCAATAAACTACCAAAAGCTATCTTAATGGCCTGAAGTATCAGTAACCTGGTTTCAGTGTCCTGCACCCACAAAGCTGACCTTTAAAAATGCAAATTAATGGTTTAATCACGTACTTTTAAGACCCATGAAGGCTGAATGCTGTGTAACATGAGACTTTATCAATACAAGGCCTTGTAGGAAGGCAGTAACTGCATCTCCTGCTGTCTTCCCAGTCCGGTCCTAGTTCTCCTGGCATCTTAGCATCTATCCTGCCCTATAACTACGTTCACCACTTTTGCATAACCCTTCCCTGTAGTTTCTTTATTTGATGATCACTGACCTAAGTTGGCTGGTCTCTTGATTCTTACCTGGTGTGGCAGAGACGACGAGTTATCGCCACACACCCAGGCTTTCCACGTTCCTTATTAAGAGCATCCCTATATTTTAGCGGGGTACTTTGACAGCCAGCTACAAAACTTCATTTCCCATCTTCCCTGAAGCTAGACTTGTCCATAGGACTGAGTTCTAGCCTATGAGACCCATGTGGATATGTGCAGAATGTGTGATCACTTCTGGGATCTCAACAGGAATGAAGCACTTCCCCTTTCTACTTCCTGCTGTCTGAAATACGTGTTAAATGGCTGGGGCTCCAGCAGCCTTCTTGGACCATGAACTGACCTCGGGAGAGTTCCTGGTATCCTAGTGTCCCACAGCCCTCCTGGACTGCCGGTATTCCAGACTTCTTTTAGCCTCCATCGATTAGGGCTTGATAATTGCAACCAAAACTACTCCTACCCATGTACAGATTAAATAGATCACTTTTATAAAATATTTTTACCTGAAAAACTAAACTTCTCAACCAAACATTTCCTCTTTTGGTAGTGACCACGAAGACGAAATGGCGAAAGCACTGCTTACCTTGGGCCCTCTGATAGTGGTAGTAGACGCCGTGAGCTGGCAAGATTATCTGGGAGGCATCATACAGCATCACTGCTCTAGTGGAGAAGCAAATCACGCCGTTCTGGTAACCGGCTTTGATAAAACAGGTGAGTGCTGGTGAGATGTGACCAATTGCTTTGCAGCTTGAACTCCAGCTTGACAAGTGATTGCCATCCTTTAAAACGCTGAAATTTGGTCCTATTACATCTAAGACCTCATGAGCTTTACAACTTTTCACTAAACTTCCAGGTATACACGCCCTGCGGGTCCCACTGTCAATCTGGTAGATGCCTTGTTGAAGTGACACTAAATTCCTGATCTAAATAATGGGCATTCTCCATCTGGAATGTTTAGGGTAACTGCTGGGAAAGAGAAGTGCTTATTATTTCATCATACTTATCTAACAAGCCTTTTTTTTTTCTTTTTTTTCCTTTTTCTAATTCCCTGGAAAAGTATGTGTGTTTTCATTTTCTGCAGTAACTGCATTAAGTGAAATGAATTCAAACACATTTTCCATTGATTGGCGTGTGACACTAGTACTGCTCAAGTTGACTTGGCTGGTTTGTTGGCAATTCATTACATTTTTTACCTTTTTCTTAGAGCCACTGTACTTTTCAAGAACTGAACTTTAAATAAACATTCTTTCACCACAAATATGTTCTCCAGGGTCTGTTTTATGTTTTTTAGGAAGTACCCCGTACTGGATCGTGAGGAACTCCTGGGGAACTTCCTGGGGCATAGACGGCTGTGTCCATGTAAAAATGGGAGGAAACATTTGTGGTGAGTCGTGAGTTGATATTCAAAACTCCAGGCTAAACGTCAAGGGAGAGACTGTGAATAGATTAAAATTACAGCCCGTCTGGTCCAGAGTGTGTGTCCAGGGTACTCAGATCACTTTTACAGTAAGAATTGTCACCCTTTAACTAATTGATAAAAATACAACAGTGTTTTTTTAAAAAGACACTATTGTACGCATTCATGCTTTTAAAAGGAAGAGGGACTGTAGTAAAAACCAGTGTAATGAGCAAAACCTTGTAAGACATGGAGATAATTTACCCAAGTTAACTACTTCCCAAACCAGAAAAAACTCCACTTAGGAGGCTGAGCTTTTCCAAAAATGTCTCCAATTCCAAATTTACGTTTTATAATTGTATTACTTTCCATTGTTTTATGTATTATAATACCTTCTCTAGGATCATCAAGAATCACTTTTTCTTTGTATCAAAATGGGTGAAAATCTGAATATTAGGGCTGTTTCTGATTTAATATGCCCCTCGTCACCTACAGAATTCCAGCAAAAAATTCTACTCACCGGAATTGAGAGGCTTAGGAGAATGCCAAACATGCTCTTTTGTTGAATAACAACATTTTTTATTAATTAACAACAAACCAAATTAAAATAGCTATTTGAGTATGTTAAACATATTCTAAAATCCATATTCAAATTCTGTTCTAAAACTTTTGATCTAGAAAATCAGCATATTTTCTGAATCAAGTTGGACCCAAACTATGCTGTGTATACAACTTTTTAAAAATTGTAGAACACCCCAGGTTGTGATGTTTGTGATAAAAGAGAGTTATGGAAAAATCTGAGGGCTTATGTTTTGATTCCGTCTAGCGACGGCAGCTCAGTCGTTCCACAGAGCAGCACATGTGTACTTTAATAAATGGCCTGTTCAGTCACCCCAGTAAAGAATTTTTCATAAATTATTTATTAACAAGAGTCAGCCTCACAGAAGCTCTTCAGCCAGAGCGCGAGCACCCCGGGCAGGCCTCTGCTTTCAGCTTCACCGGGGCTCTGCAGATAAAGGGCCGCTGCCCCTCCTGGAGGCCCTGCTGCCCCCACAGTTTGTCCCCAGCTGCGGAGCGAGGGGCCTGCATCTGGGCTGAGGGGCGGCTGCTGTCACAGCCCTGGCAGGGGTGCTGCGAGGACGAGAGCCGGATGCTGGTTCAGCTTCACCTTGGTTAGGACCCTGCACCCCCCCCTCTTCCCAGCCCCCAGCTGCAAAGGGTGAGTCGGGGTCATCTTTCCCCTGTACCCGTTTCCCAGTTTAAGTCTCCAAGGCCCGCCTGGTTGGTCACTATACAGGAATCCAGGTCCTTCTGAAAGGGAGTATTTCCTGAAAGTTAAATCCCTGAGATGATCACATTACTCTTACGACCAGCTGCGGAAAGCGGGTAGCATTCCGCGGCCCCAAGAGGTTTCAAAGACGCGGCTCATCGCAGAGAAATCCAGTCTTCAAATAGGATGTTTAATCACCTCCGCCATGACATCGTGATCTGTGTCCTTTTGTGCTAAGAACGCAGAGCACGCTGGTGATTTATTGAAACGTTGAAGTTCAAATATTAGAATTTAAATTTTCAAATTGTGTTTAAAATAATCCCATAAATTATCGTATTGCCTCTAAGCAATATGTATGAGTGCGATACAGATTTCAGATACATTCACCTGTTCAGTTCGTAAGTCGTTTTGGGATTTTTAATAGTTTCTTGAAATAAAAATATTAGGTGTCTCTCCTAATATCTGCGTTTGAGGTTGCCGTGTCTATATGGACAGGTAACTATCACCAGTGAGTGAGTTTCTTAGTAGATATTAACTCTTTCCCAACCCAAATGCAAATTGTTTTAATTTGCTATTTAAAAGGCATATACGGAGGAAATAGAGTAGTACTGATCGTTTCCTTTTTCTTAGGTATTGCAGAATCCGTTTCTGCTGTATTCGTGTGATATGTTCGCCAGATCAAGAGACAGATACAAAACTGAAGGCTCATGATGAGATACTTCATCTTGGCATTTTCACCTTTAGGCTTTAGGAACTACCCGCAAAAGACAGGTTCTAGGGCCTGGTCCTGTTGAAACTGTTGATAAGTTGTAGAATGTTCTCTTCTTAGAGAGAGATGGACAAAGTCAGAAGGAAGAAAACCAGCACCGTGGCCTGGGAGGAAGTCTGTGGAACAGTTTCCTACTGGGAGGAAGGTCAGGTTAGGAGGTATTTTAGGTCTCTTCACTCTGAAAAGGCTATTATCTGGTTTGTTCGATTATTGTTTCTGTTTGCCATCTGTTTATTTTTAATGATGTCTTTCCAGTAGGATTAAAGAGGTGATAAGAAGTCCTTGTCCTTTATGGGATAAAATCACCAGCCCAAGCTACCCTGCATACAAGGATAGCCAGCCTAGACCTAGGTGTGCCCCCCGCAGTTGTATTCCCAGCCCTCCAGGATGGAATTTCATAAGAATTTTGAACGGCCAGTTGCTCTTCCCCAGCACGTGCTACTCGCCCGTGACCTGCGCGGATCATGCAGAAAGAAGCAGAAAGACAAAGTTACCTTTTAAGGCAGACAGTTAGCCTGATCGAAACTAAATGACCAATATGGCAACCAAGTGATAGGAAAATCTCAAGTAGCCTTGCCTGGAAGACAAATTATTTGGGGGTTTCACGGTCCGTAGGGTTCCAGTACATTTTATCTCCTCCTTTTGTTCTTGCCGGATTGAGGCGCAGTGTGTCTTCTCACATTTTCTCACTCTTTCTCTTACTCTTGGCCGTGAAACTTCTAAATGCTCCTGGTGGCGCGGCTTCCCTGGCGAAAGAAGTCTCATTGTTTACTTTCCATTTCAACTTGAGAGCCATTTATTTGGCTCCAATTGTCTCTAAGCCTTTATCAGCATCAGGACCTCACCTGTCTGTCCGCCCATCATTTGGACGCACCACCTCTTTCAAAGTTCAACTTCATTAATCTGGAGTATCAGCCAAAATGTGTTTCCCAGCCTCTGTTGTCCCAGTGTTCTGCTTATTTTTCCCGGACTCCCATCCTAACTACTTTTTGTGCATCCCTTTGGCTTTCCACCTGGTCCCTGGTCCTGGAGGTCCGTCTCCTCTTTTGCAATCATTATGCTTGGCCGTGTAAGAACCTCAGAGCATGAAAGCTGCTCTTCTGATTGAATATAAGTACAATCGTATTGTGTGAGTTAAATAACAAAATTGTATCAAGTACTACGTATGTAAGTATCTCCTCTCTCAAATTCACGGTCGCTGTCTAGTGTAGACTATCTTAAGAGCAATATTGTAGAGGTGGCAATAACCACTGAAAAGAACTGAGACATCCCATTTTTCCTCTCACGGTTGGCCTTTATCACTCTCCTTATTAGAAGAAAATCAAAAACAAGACGCTATTTCTTTTCCTTACACCAACCAGAAGCAATTTCAAAAGAGTATTTGTTGACTCAGGTTTAGAAATGACAAACTGATATTCTATTTGATTAATATTCTAAATATCTAACTATGCCAAAAAGGAATTGTGTCTTGATTGTTCTAGTTTGTGTTAATGTACTAATTCCTGTAAAATATGAATGCTTTTCTGATACTCTTTTACAAAGATAAATATTCTTTTGCATTACAAAATGATGAATACCTCTCGGCTCTTCTGGATTTTGATAACATTTATAATAAAGCAACCTGTATCTGACTTTGGGTTAAGAAGACTCTGTCCATGTGTATGGCTTACATTTTGTGAACACAGTGTTCATGTGGTTTACATTCACACAAGAGTTCTCTCAGCTCCAAATCCATATATTTAATTTTTGGTTTTCTCCATAGACATCTTAACTTCAGTGTCTGCAAACCATCTCCTTCCCCTCCTCAAAAAAACAAAACAACAGCAATGAAACACCTAAAAAACAACAACAAACTCCCGCATCTCATAGAGTCTCTATTTTGGGTAACAGCATTATGTAATCGGCATTATGTAATAACCCAGTCAATGAAATTGAGGGAAATCTTAGATGTTCCATCAGGTCAGCTACGCCTGAGGACCCATCACCTAATCACCCACCTGCTCTCCATTCCTTTCTCCATCCTTCACTCGACGCATGTTCTTTAGCATCTCTGACCCCCACTGCTCAGGAGTCGACCCGCCAGACCCCGTGTCCCTCAGTCTGGGGCTTCTCGAGTACGGCCCCCAGACCAGGAACCACCTGAGGACTTGGAAACTGTTTTGTCAGCCCCCCCAGGTGTTTGTGATGGATGGATTGATAATCCATCTACTCTGTGTCCCCGGGGTTTACATTTCTAAAAGACACCCTTTTCATGTTATCCCTCTGTTTTAGCCCATTCAGGGGCTCCCAGTGCCTAAAAGATAACATATCAACTTTTCTAAAGGAGCTTTTCCCAAAGAGGCCGCTTCCTGCCTTCTCAGCCTCACCCACTGCTGTTCCACGTGGGCGTGTGTTGGGCTCCCGCCCTGGCCAGCTGCTGGATGTTCGCCAGTGAGGCCGGGCGGAGAGCAATGAAATCTGCACATGATAATTAGGAGTCATAATGAAAATTACCAAGATGTTCCTGGATGTGATTTCACTGGGATCTCAGAGTAAATACTAAATTAGCCTTACAGCGATTTCATGATTCATTTAAGAATTATTGAAAGCGGGTTGTAGGCACTAGAAGCAAGTTTAAATGGGGCAAGAGTACTAACTGGCATTATGAGTGGTTTTGACGTTTACGTAAGAATTAGTGATACATCATTTGAAAAAAACTACAACTATATAACCTAGTCATACCAAGAAACAGAGATAAGAATAACTAAATCAGATCATTTAGTCTATTAAACGAATAAGCCTTGACAAATAGCACTTATTCCAGGATTCCAAGGTATCTTGATGGACGGAACATCCATTAACATATTTCTTCATTACTTCATGAGAAAAAGCAAAGATTATAAGTATTTTATCCCCGATACATAGAGAGGAAAATGGGGATTAAACTGGTTGTTTGGACCAAAGTAGATAATTAATAGATGCATTTGATCTCAAACTTGCCGACTTATTTCAAAGGGAGTGTCATTGGCCACGTTACTTGTCTCTGGATTTTTCAGCTTAACCACCATCTGGTACCATGTACCTGTACCTGCACACACACACACACACACACGCCATGGAGACAAAAGCAGGTATATGTAAATAATGTAGAGACAAACTAGACAATATGATCCTTACAGGAAAATTGTAATTGAGACCAAAGAATAGTTCACTTCCATCAAGAACCTACTGCTTGCCGTAGATAAGCACCCTAGGTCAAGTTGGCTGCACATTCCAGATTTCTTTGATAATATTTTGTACTCCCCTCATAACAGGCATTTCACTGGTATTGACAGACTGAGCTAGAAAAAGAAGAATGGAACTCCTGTGTGATCTAAACTCTTGGTCTAACCCATTTTATGCCAAATGAACCAGGTCATTGCTTCATCTGTTCACCTCTCCTTTCCTCTGGAAAGAACACTGCCCGCTACCTCAATTCTGCGGTGCGCTAGGGTGGGCTCTGGCTGCCAGACACGTGCCTTGGGGCTGGGGAGAGTCCAGAGGTGCAGGAAGAGGGACACAGCCTGAGGATGGAGCCGGTGCCCACGGGGCAGAGCGAGGCCAGCGCCTACAGAGAAGAAGAGATGAGACAGAGGTCCTCCAAGGTTTGGGGAATGGTGTTCTCCAGGAGCTGGACCCATCCCTGTGCCTCCAAGCTCCCCAAGCCTCTCTCACTTCTGGAAGCTTCGGGAGAAACTTCCCGATAAACCCCCTGCAGGTAAGTTTCCGATAGATTTCTGTCCTTGGTCACCAAGAGTCCTAACAAATACAAACAATGTTTCCAAAACAGTGTATGTCAAAAGACTAAATTTTATTTACTATTTACAAAACGTTTTGATTGAACACATCTTTGTACAGAATGACACATTTTATTGCATAAAATATTTGAAATAGCTGAAGTTTACAAGCTTATAAGGTATGAAACTGAGAAAATTATTACATTAAATGGTTACATTAAGGTAAACACAGGGACATTGTCTCTAATAGGAAAACACCCTAGGTACAATGCTACAATGCAACTGAATTTCTTATCTTACTGTTGAGTCTGATATCATCACAAACATGAGGTAATAAAATTATTTTTAGGATTGAATCAGAGCTACAGTGCTATATATGCTATATATATGTATAAACATATATTACATTAGGACTCTGCGTAGTCATGAAAATTCATAGCCAATGAAAAAAAGACCACAGACTGAGAAATCAATGTTCTTCATAAATTTTTGCAGATGATTTTAATCTGATTCATCACTGCTGAAGTAAGAGCTGTCACAGTATTCAGCTGTGTAAAGGAACTTATGGATAATTGGGTTCATCTTCGGTATCCAGTGTCGGGGAACCAGATATGTTGAGAGATTAAATAAATCTACAAACACCTTGTACCTGTCACTGGAGAAACACATATATACAGATGTTTTAGACTTACTGACATGAAAGATTTTTAAATTTCTCAAATAATGATATTTTGCCATAAATAATTAGTATTCAGTATTATATTATATGTTCCATGTTGTGTGTATCAAAGAGTATTAGTATTAAGATTGCTTCATTTTTATTCCATATCCAAGGTTCATGCCCATAAAACCATATTACGTGTTTCAGTGGTCCGGACCAGGCTGGTCCAGATTAAAACCTAGAGCTTTATTATTGCCATGCTACCTTCATAAAGATAAGGGTGTGTTCTTGTTTCTGACTTTTAAAGGACAGGATGCAAAATTATAAATTGAAAGCACACAGAATTCCTAGTTGTTCATCAGAAAATATTTCCCACCCGTTAAGTTGCTGCCAGGTAAGTGACGTGAGTGCATGAATAAATTGAAATGCCATCTTAGATTTATAATAAATGTCTATAAGAGTGATTTTCACATTTAAAATTGCCATGTGTTTGTTAGTCAACTATTTTAACTTGCAGTTTTATAGCAGAAGAACAGTTGTCTTTGAAGTCAAATTTGGGTTCAAATTTTGCTCTGTCATTTGCAACTCATGTGACCTTGGGCAAGTTGTCTAAGGCTCCGTGTTTTGGTTTCTAACTCCGTAAAGTAAAAACTACACTCCCTTCCTCTAACCAGGCCTTTGTGAAGATTTAATGAGAAAATGACACACCAGGAATGTTGTTTGTGTTCACTGTTCCCACCACCCCAATGGCTGTGCTCGTGTTGCACAATCGTTTACAGTTTCATGCTGCTTAGAAAATTTATTCTCAGCAAAAGAGAAAACGTGTAATGACTGTGAAAATTCAAAGCAATAACTTTTGTGAATCATTCAGTCTAGCGTTTATTCCCAGGGAAAGTGAAAATCTCTACAAATGATGAAAATAGAAACTGTGTGTTTTATAACTTAGTCAATCAGGTAGTAAGAGTAGGGATGAAAATAGTGAATTATAAAGAATTTTGGAGTCACTTTGCTGTACAGCAGAAATTAACACAACATTGTAAATCAACTATACTTCAATAAAATTTAAAAAAAAGAATTTTGGAGACTAAATGTGAACATCTAATTTATTCTCGAGTCTCCTTTCCCACGGGGCTCTGTAAGTTTCCTAGTGTTCAGATGTGTCTATCTGTATATCCATCTGTCTATACTACTGTGAATACTAAATAAAGTAAGACCATGAATGCCCTAGAAATCTCTCTAGCATGGTTGAAGTGCTCAGTAAATGTTGCTTTCTTTCCTTGTAAACAATATGATAAAGGCACTCTGGAGCACACGGGAGTAGTTTTTATCCTATAAACTAGAGTCCTGTCAGCAAACAAGGACCTACTTTCAGCTGTGTCATCATTCATCTGGCCAGGAGGACTTTGGCGGAGTCAATGATACCCATTTTAGTCTAGCCCAGACCTGAGCCAGAGTAAGTTGGAAACGCTTCGTGGTTCCTGGTTCCTGGTTCCTGCCCTCCCGGGTCATGCGGACATTGGTGCCCCGCGCCCTCGCATCCGAGGACGCAGTGATGAATTTCCAGAACTAAGGGTGCTTGCAGTGACCTCCGAAGGCTCCCACAGGGTCCCTTGATCTAAGGATACGTGGAGTGCGGGCAGTCCAGACAGGAGCGAGCCTAAGTGACTTTTCCCAGGTAAGGCGCATCTCCGTGGAGAAAAAGGCGCCGGTGGGTGCCCGAGATGAGGAGGGACGCCCGGCTTACCTCACCGTGGAGCGCAGGTACTGGTACCCCGAGGACCCGCCGGTGCCCGCCTTGCTCCCCAACAGCCGGTGCACCACGCACACGTGGCTGTCTAGACAGACACACGCGTTAGCTCCCCGTGCGCCCAGGGCAGGGTCGGTAACGATCCTCGCCTGCCCTCACCCCTCAGCCCGTGGGAGGTTCGGGTGTGAGCGCATGAGGCTGCGGGGCGGTCGCCCGGCGCCCCGCCCGGTCCAGGCTGCGCGGGGCGTCCGTCCACCCTTGCGTTCAGCCCTCGGACGCCGTGGACGGAGGCCCTGCGACTTACGTGAGCCCTCGCTACTCGTGTCCTCGTGGGGCCCTTCCTCCATGAACCCCAGCTACTGAAATTATACTTTCAAGTTGTGCTGACGCCAGGATGAGCACGTTGCTATTACAGGCGACACTTGCTTCGACCCAAAGCTTACTTGTTTCTTCTGATTATCAAACACAGCGTCTTCCTGGGCCCACCCAGGAACCGTGAGCGCTGGGCACCGGTACCTGCCGTGCGCCCCGGGCGGGTCGGCCCTGAGAGCGGAGCCCAACCCCCGGTACACAGCCGTGGAGGAGGGGAGGGTGCCGGGGAGGGAGCGGCTCTGGGGGGGCCGGGGGGACTTACATCTCCACTTGGTCATGAGCGAGTCCACGTCCATGAGGGAGGTCAGCAGCTGGAAAGGGACCTGGAACCTGGGCTCTTCCCTGGCGAAGAAAAATAATAATAATAATAATAATAATAATAAAAAGTGTTCAGGCAAGTCCAGTGTGTCAGGAAGAACACACATTCTACCATCTGTTGGGCCTGAAACAAGCATCCCTTTTGCCTCTTAGGAGCTGTGACAGCTCTGATCTCTCTCCCAGGCTTAGTTTCCTCATCTCCTAAAAGGGGTTAACACCACTCATGTTGCAGCACGTGTGTAAGAGTCTAGAACATTCCTCGATAGACGGGAAGTGACCAGCCGGAGCCGCACCTCACAACCCTTCTCATAAAAGGCAGACACGGACACCATCTCGGGTTTTCTAGCCGATAACAGTCAGAAACTTCTTCCAGGCAAAGATGTTAAAACGTGAAAACAAAGAGTGCTTGTAACAGTTCCCTCTGATATATGTGTTTCCTTTTGCAGCTAAGCCCCCAACTCTCTCAGTGCATTTTCTGCCGAGGATACATAAGCCTGAACAGCATATGCTTACTAACAGTTGAGGAAAACAGAAGGGTTTTTTATGCTGCCATTCTGAAAAATAGATGGGAGAGGATTAAAAAATAAATCCAAGTAAGTAAGACAGGCAGTAAACACAGATTTTTTTTTTTTTTTAGCTTTTTACTAGTGTGCCATCTATTGCTCTGACACATTTAATCTATGAAACACAAAGACGGGCCGTTCACCCACGTGGCTAGGAGGACAGGACGTGGATGTCCCAGACACCGGATGGTGAAGACAGTTGGACTTGAAATTGCTGAACAAGCAGAACAGCAGTTTATAAGGTGTCTTCACTTCATTCTTTTTCATTTTACAAAACAGGAATAACAACATCATTAAGTGACAGAACCCATTTCATGGCTGAGTTTCTGAGACAGATTAAACTTTGGGTCCTTAGGACACTTAATGTCACATAACACTTTGCAGAATTTAATGAAAAGGATATTGATTAAGTTGTGTGTATTTTTATTTTTTTTTACCCACCACAGGAATAAAATTGGACTCTTACTATTTGAAATAAAGAAAAACCTCATGAGACTTCACGATTATTTTCTAAGCTTCCCCTCCCCCAAATCTAAATGATTTTTTAAAACTATGATTGCAATGTATAAGCTTTATACTGGATTTATTATCTATATCTACTCCTCCATTTTTACTTCTAATTCACCTCTTTTGGGAATTCCCTGGCGGTCCAGCGGTTAGGACTCAGTGCTTTCACTACCAGGGGTACGGCTTCCACCCCTGGTAGGGGAACTAAGATCCCACGAGCCGTGCGGCACAGCCAAAAAAATCCCAAAAATAAATAAGTAAAACAATCATGCTGTATGCCTTAATTCTCCTCTTTTGATTTGCTTTTACCTGTAAAAGTATATCATCAAGGCCCCCTGAAGTGCTTTGTATGATAGCCGTCTCTCTCCTGCAAGACACATAGCAAGTTTTAATTTAATAGGTAATTTAAGGCACTCATGTTCATTTGGCAATCATCACCTTAAATAATTGTGTCACATGTTTTTAGAAAAGAATGTGAATGTTCGTTTAAATATTTCATCCCTTAGCTTGAATTTGGAAAACTATCATTTAAAACATTATTTTAATATTAGATTTTAAAAGACAAATTTAAATATATATACATATATATGTACACATACTTTAAATTCTCAAAACCTTTAAATAGGCAGGGTTAGAAATCAAGCAATAAACAGCCACATGCAAAAGGACTTGACCTTTTTTCTTTTCCTAAATACTCAGTTCCTGTATCATTTATGAATACCTTATTGGAAACACTTCAAATAAATTTTAGAATTATAAAATAAGGTTTATTAAATATATTTTAAGTCACTTAAGAAAAAAGAAAAACCTGGTATAGAAAATACTTAACTTCCACGACAAATGAAAAATCCCTTGTTCCTATGAGTGGAAATATCAGTGTGCATTTCTTCCCCCCAAGTAAGGTTTGACTTTTTGATCTCACGGTCTTACGTTTCAGGGGAAGGATCCTCGGAATAGAAATGCCTACCTTTACTAAGGAGATGCTCATGGCGTTTCTCATCAAATAAGGATAGCAACACCTCTTTCTGCTTCTGAAATTCAGCCTTTTGTTCCTCCTTTTCCTCTGACTCTTCCTTGGCCTTTGGGGAAAATACTGCATTAACATTCCCAAGAGAGAAGAGATCCTTATTTTAGAAAACATTGCTTGTGAGAAAAAACTAGCTGGGTGCAGAAAGGGTGCACTTAGGATATGTACTATATCAACTAATACTGCAGCTTGGAAATTCCTGCTTATGAGACAGGACCTTCCTCATACCACTGGTTCTATACTTTTGTTTAAGTTTAAATGATTTGTTAAACCCAAATACTCTCTTCATAAATATCAAGAGAAATGGACTCAGATGGGCAAAGCTGGAGGTAACTACAAGTGGTCAATAATGGTCTAATTTTAGACAGCAATTATTTAATACAGGCAGTAAAGTCATTCCACTTAGGAAAAATTAAGAATTCCTAGTCAGAGATACTACTAATTCTACTGAAATTCTATCTTCAGTGCAATATTCTGTAAATACAATTCCTTAGATATTTTCCACTGTTATTTTTTTTTTTTTTTCATTTGGTATCTATTGATTTGTTTAAGGAAATTCTTATTTTCCTGCTTACAACACATGCACTACTTACAACTCAGTTACTTGGGCTGGAGCAAAAATCCATTTTCCCAATTGTCTTCACTTTATCAGAACAACCACACTGTGCAGTAAGAATGTGTGTGCACACTATAGCCACTTGATTATTGATTTATTCAGTAAATGTCAGGCTAATGTGATAGAGATAAAAATCATGAGCAAAATTGAGTCCCTTGATCCCTATCTGGTGAGACTGAAACACTGAAAAAAGTTAAATTACAACCATAGGCAGTGGTGTAAAGGGGCAGTGTTGTCCATAATAACTTATAGTAGCAGAGAAGTTGAGAAAGACCATCCCACAGAAGTTGTCCTTGAACCAAGACCTGAAGACAGGGAAAGAGTTATCTGGGGTAGAAGGATCGAATCTGAAATTCAAGGAGCAGGACTTCCCTGATGATCCAGTGGTTAAGAATCTGCCTTCCACCCTGTTCCACCTGTGGATGGCTACAAGAAAGAAGAAATTAACACATCCCTTCCCCGAGGCTGGCCATTCCAGAAACTAACACAACAGGGAAAATGAGCTGCTGACTGGACCGGTCAGCAGCCTTGCTGAGCGTCAGAAGAGTGACCTAACAGAGCCAATCTGCAAGAAAGTGAATTACAACAGGAGAAAATCAGACCTCTATGCAGTGGATGCTTGATGCATTTTCGGAAGCCTAAGGAAGCCACAGAGAATAAAAAAGGAGGTATGGAGAAACAAATAAAGATGGAAAAACAACGTTTCTAGAAGGTTAAATTATAACATGCCCAGCCTTGCCTAAAATCATAATAAGTTCA
Organism: Balaenoptera ricei; assembly: GCF_028023285.1. Lineage (NCBI taxonomy): Eukaryota > Metazoa > Chordata > Mammalia > Artiodactyla > Balaenopteridae > Balaenoptera > Balaenoptera ricei. The sequence goes on along the minus strand of NC_082643.1, from coordinate 116,530 downwards.
CAGACACCTCAAAACACACCACTGGACACAGCCCTGCCCACCAAAAAGAAAAGATCCAGCCTCATCCACCAGAACACAGGCACTAGTCCCCTCCACTGGGAAACCTACACAACCCACCTAACCAACCTTAGCCACTGGGGGCAGACACCAAAAACAACGGGAACTCTGAACCTGCAGCCTGCGAAGAGGAGATCTCAAACACAGTAAGTTAAGCAAAATGAAAAGACAGAGAACAACACAGCAGATGAAGGAGCAAGGTAAAGACCCACCAGACCAAACAATGAAGAGGAAATAAGCAATCTACCTGAAAAAGAATTCAGAGTAATGATAGTAAAGATGATCCAAAATCTTGGAAATAAAATGGAGAAAATACAAGAAACATTTAACAAGGACCTAGGAGAGCTAAAAAGCAAACAAATAAGAATGAACAATACAATGAATGAAACGAAAAATTCTCTAGAAGGAATCAATAGCAGAATAACTGAGGCAGAAGAACGGATAAGTGACCTGGAAGATAAAATAGTGGAAATAACTACCACAGAGCAGAAAAAAGAAAAAAGAATGAAAAGAATTGAGGAGAGTCTCAAGACATCTGGGATAACATTAAATGCACCAACATTCAAATTATAGGGGTCCCAGAAGAAGAGAAAAAGAAAGGGACTGAGGAAATATCTGAAGAGATTATAGCTAAAAACTTCCCTAATATGGGAAAGAAAATACTTAATAAAGTCCAGGAAGCACAGAGAGTCCCATACAGGATAAAGTGAAGGAGAAATACACCAAGACACATATTAATCAAACTATCAAAAATTAAATACAAAGAAAAAATATTAAAAGCAGCAAGGGAAAAGCAACAAATAACATACAAGGGAATCCCCATAAGGTTAACAGCTGATCTTTCAACAGAAACTCTGCAAGCCAGAAGGGTGTGGCAGGACATCTTTAAAGTGATGAAAGGGAAAAACCTACAACAAAGATTACTCTACCCAGCAAGGATCGCTCATTCAGATTTGATGGAGAAATTAAAACCTCTACAGACAAGCAAAAGCTAAGAGAATTCAGCACCACCAAACGAGCTTTACAACAAACGCTAAAGGAATTTCTCTAGGCAGGAAACAAAAGAGAAGGAAAAGACCTACAAAAACAAACCCAAAACAATTAAGAAAATGGTAATAGGAACATACATATTAATAATTACCTTAAAAGTAAATGGATTAAATGCTCCAACCAAAAGACATAGACTGGCTGAATGGATACAAAAACAAGACCCATATATATGCTGTCTACAAGAGACCCACTTCAGACCTAGGTACACATAGAGACGGAAAGTGAGGGGATGGAGAAAGATATTCCATGCAAATGGAAATCAAAAGAAAGCTGGAGTAGCAAGTCTCATATCAGGCAAAATAGACTTTAAAATAAAGACAATTACAAGAGACAAAGAAGGACACTACAAAATGATCAAGGGATCAATCCAAGAAGAAGATAGAACAATTGTAAATATTTATGCACCCAACATAGGAGCACCTCAATACATAAGGCAAATACTAACAGCCATAAAAGGGGAAATCGACAGTAACACAATCATAGTAGGGGACTTTAACACCCCACTTTCACCAATGGACAGATCATCCAAAATGAAAATAAATAAGGAAACACAAGCTTTAAATGATACATTAAACAAGATGGACTTAATTGATATTTATAGGACATTCCATCCAAAAACAACAGAATACACTTTCTTCTCAAGTGCTCATGGAACATTCTCCAGAATAGATCATATCTGGGGTCACAAATCAAGCCTTGGTAAATTTAAGAAAATTGAAATCGTATCAAGTATCTTTTCCGACCACAACGCTATGAGAGTAGATATCAATTACAGGAAAAAAAATCTAAAAAATACAAACACATGGAGGCTAAACAATACACTACTAAATAACCAAGAGATCACTGAAGAAATCAAAGAGGAAATCAAAAAATACCTAGAAACAAATGACAATGAAAATACAACAACCCAAAACCTATGGGATGCCGCAAAAACAGTTCTAAGAGGGAAGTTTATAGCAATACAATCCTACCTCAATAAACAAGAAACATCTCAAATAAACAACCTAACCTTATCCTAAAGCAATTAGAGAAAGAAGAACAAAAAAACCCCAAAGTTAGCAGAAGGAAAGAAATCACAAAAATCAGATCAGAAATAAATGAAAAAGAAATGAAGGAAGCAATAGCTAAGATCAATAAAACTAAAAGCTGGTTCTTTGAGAAGATAAACAAAATTGATAAGCCATTAGCCAGACTCATCAAGAAAAAAAGGGAGAAGACTCAAATCAATAGAATTAGAAATGAAAAAGGAATAGTAACAACTGACACTGAAGAAATATAAAGCAGCATCAGAAAATACTACAAGCAACTATATGCCAATAAAATGGACAATTTCTGGAAGAAAGGGACAAATTCTTAGAAAAGTACAACCTTCCGAAACTGAACCAGGAAGAAATAGAAAATATAAACAGACCAATCACAAGCACTGAAATTGAAACTGTGATTAAAAATCTCCCAACAAACAAAAGTCCAGGACCAGATGGCTTCACAGGCGAATTCTATCAAACATTTAGAGAAGAGCTAACACCTATCCTTCTCAAACTCTTCCAAAATATAGCAAAGGGAGGAACACTCCCACACTCATTCTAAGAGGCCACCATCACCCTGATACCAAAACAAGACAAAGATGTCCCAGAAAAAGAAAACTACAGGCCAATATCACTGATGAACATAGATACAAAAATCCTCAACAAAATACTAGCAAACAGAATCCAACAGCACATAAAAGGATCATGCACCACGATCAACTAGGGTTTATTCCAGGAATGCAAGGATTCTTCAATATATGCAAGTCAATCAATGTGATACATATTAACAAATTGAAGGGGAAAAACCATATAATCATCTCAATAGATGCAGAAAAAGCTTTCGAAAAAATTCAACACCCATTTATATTAAAAAATCCTCCAGAAAGTAGGCATAGAGGGAACTTACCTCAACATAATAAAGGCCATATATGACAAACCCACAGCCAACATCATTCTCAATGGTGAAAAACTGAAACCATTTCCACTAAAATCAGGAACAAGACAAGGTTGCCCACTCTCACCGCTATTATTCAACATAATTTTGGAAGTTTTAGCCACAGCAAACAGAGAAGAAAAAGAAATGAAAGGAATCCAAATTGTAAAGAAGTAAAACTGTCACTGTTTGCAGTGACATGATACTATACATAGAGAATCCTAAAGATGCTACCAGAAAACTACTAGAGCTAATCAATGTATTTGGTAAAGCAGCAGGATACAAAACTAACAGAAATCTCTGGCATTCCTAAACACTAATGATGAAAAATCTGAAAGAGAAATTAAGGAAACACTCCCATTTACCACTGCAACAAAAAGAATAAAATACCTAGGAATAAACCTACCTAAGGAGACAAAAGACCTGTTTGCAGAAAACTTAGGACACTGATGAAAGAAATTAAAGATGACACAAACAGATGGAGAGATATACCATGTTCTTGGATTGGAAGAATCAACATTGTGAAAATGACTCTACTACCCAAAGCAATCTACAGATTTAATGCAATCCCTATCAAACCACCAATGGCATTTTTCACAGAACTAGAACAAAAAATTTCACAATTTGGATGGAAACACACAAGACCCCAAATAGTCAAAGCAATCTTGAGAAAGAAAAATGGAGCTGCAGGAATCAGGCTCCTGGACTCAGATTATATTACAAAGCTACAGTCATCAAGACAGTATGGTACTGGCACAAATACAAAAATATAGATCAATGGATCAGGATAGAAAGCCCAGAGATAAACCCATGCACGTATGGTCACCTTTGATAAAGGAGGCAAGAATATACAATGGAGAAAAGACACCCTCTTCAATAAGTGGTGCTGGGAAAACTGGACAGCTACATGTAAAAGAATGAAATTTGAATACTCCCCAACACCATACACAAAAATAAACTCCAAATGGATTAAAGACCTAAATGTAAGGCCAGACACTATAAAACTCTTAGAGGAAAACATAGGCAGAACACTCTATGACATAAATCACAGCAAGATCCTTTTTAACCCACCTCCTAGAGAAATGGAAATAAAAACAAACAAAAAAAAATGAGACCTAATGAAACTTAAAAGCTTTTGCACAGCAAAGGTAACCATAAACAAGACAAAAAGACAACCCTCAGAATGGGGGAAAATATTTGCAATTGAAGCAACTGGCAAAGGATTAATCTCCAAAATATACAAGCAGCTCATGCAGCGCAATATCAAAAAATCAAAAAACCCAATCCAAAAATGGGCAAAAGACCTAAATAGACATTTCTCCAAAGAAGATATACAGATTGCCAACACACACATGAAAGGATGCTCAACATCACTAATCATTAGAGAAATGCAAATCAAAACCACAATGAGGTATCAACCTCACACCGGTCAAATGGCCATCATCGAAAATCTACAAACAATAAATGCTGGAGAGGGTGTGGAGAAAAGGGAACCCTCTTGCACTGTTGGTGGGAATGTAAATTGATACAGCCACTATGGAGAACAGTATGGAGGTTCATTAAAAAACTAAAAATAGAGTTACCATATGTCCCAGCAATCCCACTACTGGGCATATACCCTGAGAAAACCATAATTCAAAAAGTGCCATGTACCACAATGTTCATTGCAGCTCTATTTACAATAGCCAGGATATGGAAGCAACCTAAGTGTCCATCGATAGATGAATGGATACAGAAGATGTGGCACATATGTACAATGGAATATTACTCAGCCATAAAAAGAAACGAAATTGAGTTATTTGTAGTGAGGTGGATGGACCTAGATTCTGTCATACAGAGTGAAATAAGTCAGAAAGAGAAAAACAAATACCCATATACATGGAATCTACAAACAAAATGGTTCTGAGGAACCTAGGGGCAGGACAGGGATAAAGAGGCAGATGTAGAGAATGGACTTGAGGACATGGGGAGGGGCAAGGGTAAGCTGGGATGAAATGAGAGAGTGGCATGGACATATATACACTACCAAATGTAAAATAGATAGCTAGTGGGAAGTAGCTGCATGGCACAGGGAGATCAGCTCGGCCTAGAGGGGTGGGATAGGGAGGGTGGGAGGGAGACGCAAGAGGGAGGGGATATGGGGACATATGTATATGTATAGCTGAGTCACTTTGTTATACAGCAGAAACTAACACAACAATGTAAAGCAATTATACTCCAATAAAGATGTTAAAAAAATAAAAAGTAAAAAAAATTAAAAGTAAAAAATAAAATAAAATAGAATCCGCCTTCCAATGCAGGGGATGTGGGTTTGATCCCTGGTCAGGGAACTAAGATCCCCCATGCCGTGGGGCAACTAAGCCCGTGCACCACAACTACTGAGCCCATGCACTTTGGAGCCCGGGAGCCACAACTAGAGAGAAGCCCGTGCACCTCAAGGAAGAGCCCACGCCCCGCAACAAAAGATCCTGCCCCAACTAAGACCTGAAGCAGCCAAATAAATATTTTTTAAAAAAGAAAGAAAAAAAGGAAATTCAAGGAGCTAACTAAGCTAGAGATAAACAGTTGAGAATTACTGGTGTCTTAGCAGATGCTGAATCAGTGGATATAAATGAGTTCACTGGTGGAAGAGGACAGAGAGGGAATGCAAGGGATCTGAGCCCATCCTTGTGAAAAGGAGACAGAGAAACAAGGGTCAGAAAACTAGCTGAAGACAGAAATGTTGATACCAAAACCATGGGGGAAAATGTTCAAGAAAGTGTAAGTAGTCATTAGTAGTAAAGCCAGTAGGAAATGAAGTAAAATGGAGATAAAAATGGCCATGGGATTTAGGTACCGGTGGCCATTTGTGAATGACGGGAAGGAAGGCAGACTGAACTGGGTCGAGAATTAGATGGAGAAAAAGAAATAACTATGCTGACTGCTGTTCTAAATACTCTGCAAATGTGAATCTCATGTAATGTTCACAGTAATCCTATGAGGTAGATACTCGTATTTTCCATTTTGCCAATGAAGGGAGTGAAGCAAAGAGAGATTAGGTAGCAGGAGGGGTTCAATGGCACACGGTCACCAAGCAGGGACGGGGGGACTTGACCCATGACTGTGACATCAGGTTCCTGCTTTAAACACCTCATGGCACAGCCTCTCAAGGTGTAGAATTGAAACAACTCTTTCAAGAAATTTGGTCGTGAAGAAAGGATATGGGGTCCATAACGTGAGGGAAATTGAGGAATCTATAATATTTTTTTTTAACTGAGAGAAACTTGACATTGTCTGAGAGCCAACAGGAAGAACTCAGCAGACACATCAGAGTGAAGGAAAGTTATATGGCTTAGTGTATTGGATCACTGGTCCTCTGTGAGCCCACTTCTGTCTAGAACTGGTCATAACATGATATTTTCAATAAAAATGAGAAAGGTCTATTAGTCTCATCTATTCAAAGTCTTGCCTACAATCAACTTCTTTATTTAATTTTTATTGCACATCAGTAAAATTAAATCAACCATGTAATTTATTCCAAGCAGATGCATTTGTAAAAGAACATAAGGAAAATGAAAGATTAAGAGAAAATGGTTAAAATGAAATTCCCAGTACTTCCTCCTGTAGCAAACCTATGTTTACTTTTGGCTTCACAAATACCTGAATTCTTGTGAATTCTTCATCCAGGCCTTTGACAATGTTGTTTTCAAACTTTCTCCAGAAGTTAAATCCATGTGGCTCTAAACCTGGGGTTCTTTCCAGCCATGCCTGAAATAAATATTTTTCAAGTAAATACATTGTACAATTTAAAATATGTAAAATGCTTTGAAACAAACATTTATGAACTTGAAACAGAAAATTTTCATGGTTTTGAGAAACATACATCCTAAGTTTTTTGTGTGTGTAAATATTTCTCTTTCCCTTCAATTTCTTCATTTATAAAATAGCAATATTTTATTCTCCTAATCTTAAAGGAAATCACATTAAAGATATTTACTCTTTATTAAGAAATACATTATTACAGAAATCCCAATTTTTTTCTATAAATCTATGAACATATCTATGCATTCTTTTAATGAGGGCTTCTGGTTTATTCTCAAAATAGTTTATGTCTTAGGAGCTGAAGGAATCATGACATGTATAAGATATGATTTCTTCTAAGTGCAGGGACATCGTATACTTAGCAACTTTGAAATCAACTGACTGCTCAGTTATTTTAAGATGCCACAGGATTTTTAATCTAGAAATAAAACCGAATCCATGCATCTCTGTGGGTTCTCACTTAGCCTATTTTTGGTTTTGAAATTAGCTTTCTGATTCTTTCTCTCTCTATCTTTATAAGCCATTAAATAGCATTACCTATAATTTATTAACCTAAATCTACACTTACAATGCCCAGGGGATTAGTGAGCAGAGTATAATTCACTAAAATAAAAATTTAATTTGCAAAGGGAAAGACTTTGTCAAGGAAATCAAGACTATACAATCCTTATTTAATAATTTACTTATGCAAAAACAAATTAATAATTCCTTAAGGCCATTTACAGACCCACACAGAATTAAGATATGAAGCAGAAAAATTCTGAAGGATAGAATCTTAGTGACTTAGTTTAATTAAGAAGCACAACTTAAGAAACACAAATTAAGAAACATTTTCAACACAACTTGTGGAACTTTTCAATAATGGAATATTTTAAAGAAATAAAGCTGATTCAATAAATAACCATACCCAATTTAAAAATCAGCTAATCAAGTGTTGCTTAGCAAGAATGTTTAAAAGGATTGTTATAATAAGATAAGGAGGTTATTAAATATTAACATATCATTGATTATATAAATATCTCTGAAGTTCTCAAGAGAGCTTTTAATATTTTAATTAGTGGAATTTACCAGCTGAAGTATTTCTATAAAATCATTCTTCTCTTATTTACAATGAATGCGACCCAACTTTGATATGAATTTTAAAATCCGGGTGTCGCAGAAGCTCAAGTAACCAGCTGTGCTGAGTTAGGCGTTCCCAGTGGCCTTTGCACACACACCTCCACCAGCTGCAGGAGGGTCCTTTCCTGCTCGGACTTCAGCAGTAGCTCGTTGTCTTCTCCCCTGAAGTTATCACGGTAGTGTCTTCTGTTGTAAGGGACCCTCAAGCTCTGAAGAACCCCTATCTTGTTTTCTAACAGTCGGAACTGCAGACTCTGGAAGCCTGATGCCGGGGATAAGTACTCTCTGTGAGAACAGGTGGGGGAGGGCGAAGAGGAGGGAGGAGATGGTTGTCAAGGTCAGTCGCCGCAAGGGTCTCTTCTGTTGGGAAAGGTGGTCAGTGTGACTCTCCCAGACATCACCAAACACAGACACACAACTGCCTAGCGTTGGACCAGGACTTGGACTTCACCGAAATCAGGACGACGAGCTCCTGGCCGTCACTGTCACTGTCAGTTGACGTTTGTATAGTTTGTGGAAGGTCATATGTGTATGTATGTGTGTGTTTATCTATGTGTGTGTGTTTACATGTAAACTTATACATACACATGCAGACACGTACATGAATGTGTGTATACTAAGCTTTTCCAGGTGAACACTGAGCAATATTTTTCATTCAATAGTGCTAAAAGCTTCTTTATAAGTATTATTCAAGGGAATTCCCTGGCAGTCCAGTGGTTAGGGCTCGGCGCTTTTACTGCTGTGGCCCGGGGTCAATCTCTGGTGGGGGAAATCCTGCAAGCCATGCGACCAAAAAAAATATATATTATTCCATTTCTCTTTAAAGTTCAATTCATTAATCTCACTACCTAGTATTATTATGAGCAGTGGTGAGACCCTACAAGTAAAATGAATGGGATGTTGCCTAGCACAAAATAGGGCATCACAAAGTGTGAGTACTCCCACCCCACATAGCTCTCACATCCTTACAAATTTCCTTCGTCTAACTGGTACTAAGGCTTCAAGTTGTTAAATATACTACAAAGGAATTCTACCACTTTTCATTTGATCGTCAAATATGTAGAAGACACTGTCTGTTCCATCAGTAAATGCACCTGACGCTCTTAGGAAGATTTCTTCTCAAATGTTGGTTATGAAAAAAGATTTCATAGATAGATAGATAGATATCTTCCTGGAAATGTACCTCTAAAATTTATAGTTCAACTGTTCAATATTCTGTAATAACCTAAATGGGAAAAGAAGTTGAAAAAGAATAGATACATGTATATGTATAAGTGAATCATTTAGCTGTACATCTGAAACTAACACACCTGAGTATAGTTGTTAATCAACTATACGCCAATATAAAATAAAAATTAAAAAATATAAAAAAATAAAATTTATAGTTTAATCCATAACTTATACTGACACTTTTGCTGACATGCTTCTTTATATATCACTCCTGTTTCTCTTTTATTTTTAGTTTTTAATCATTTAAATTTAGTTATGTGTATTACATCAGCCTTTTTAGCCATTTTGGTAAGTTGTCTAAAATCCTCTTGGGATAAAAATCGGGCACACACGATGAACCGAAATTCATGGATCGCGCTATGTTCATACGTAAAAGGAAGGGATGAAACATTTTCAATAGCTGCTTAAATGCATGTGGTGATGATTCCCAAGTGCTCCCAGTGACAAAGTGTCAGCAGGACAGGCTCCTAACGTCACACAACACAACACACACGTTCTGTCCAGCCCGTCACAATGGGAGGGTAAGCCCTGCGTGTTGCCAAAGCCACGTGCACACCTGAAGTCGTTGAAGTCCAAGGCTGTCATGGTCTCCAGGACGGAAAACTGCTGGACCAAGAGCTTGAGAATCACCACCACGCGGTGCATTCGGGTTACCACCTTTAGCATGTTCCTCTCATCCCTGACCTGGGGGTTAGGAAATGAAGCAGTAATCAGTCCTCAATTCTGGAAGACGCTAAATAGGGTATAAACAACAATGTGTTCCTGTTAAGGCCATCTCTACTCTAAAGAGGAACCTTCGCACTAAAATGTGCCTTAGGTCGACATTGAACTAATAGCAACTCTGAATTGTGTACAAGGAATGCCTGCAACCTCAAAATCATTTTTTTCTTTAAAAATAGAAAACTATACGGAAGCAAGTTTTAAGTAAATTCTGGACCACAACTCCCACCGATTCCTTAGCAAATGTCTCTGTTAGTTTTGCTTTAAGGAATAAAGTCCAGGGAACGTGGGGACTCGTGCGTGCAGGTTAAGCAGACCCCTGGGTCCCTGGGCTCCGTCCTGAGGCGGGAGTTGCCGCTGAGATGGACGGGGTCTGCGTTCACGGGTACGAGCAGGGCACTGTCCGAGGATGGATGTTCTCTCCTCCCAGCCCCCTTGGCGCAGGGGCTCCGAGCTGGGGGACCCAAGGCCGGGTCCTGTGTCCTCCAAGGGCGGAGGAAGGTGTGGGCAGGACGCAGGCTGGGAGGGAGGCTGCGGGAGCGTCGCGGGGCGCCCCTCTCTGTCCTCGCCGCCCCCCGGTCCTCCTGATCATCTCCTCCCTCTTTCCCCTCCTCCTTCTCCCCGTCTCCCTTTCCTCACCATTGCTCCTGTCTTCCCATGCAAACGTTCATTAGAAATACAACTCTGCTACCTCCTGATGAAAGAATCTGCATTAGCTGTCCTGGCAACCCACCGTCGTTCATCATAACTTTTTTTTAAGGGGAAAATATGGAGTTCTAAGCAAGGGGCTTGGAACTAAAATTTGAAAGGAACCTTGGAGCAAGGTGATAAGGACGCAGGGAAGATGTGACTAAACTCTTCTCCGCTACAAACGTTTTTCCCCCGTTAAGTTATAATTCCACCATTTGGTGTTAAACTTTTCCCATTAATAGTACTTTCTACATTCTCCAAGAAAAGTATGAAAACACTATTGTGACATAGCAACTCACATGGCCATGCTGAAAGATCTCGCGAACAGAATCCAATTCCCAGAGGATCTGCTTAAACCAGAGTTCATAAGCTGCGAGGGGAAAATCATTGTCAGTTGGAAAGTGATGGGAGCCTTTTGACCATAATTATATGAAAGACACGGTTAACACACTGAAAGAGAAATCAAAATGTAACTTAAAAATCAATAAAGGCCAATATAGCCCCATTTCATGCTACAAACAAATACTAGCGATAAAGTTATAACAGCCTCCTTTTATTGAGTGCTTGAACATGCCAGGCGTGTTATCCATATGCTTTACGTTATTTTCCAATTGACTTCTCTCAACAAAATATTGTTAATGTCTTTGAGGATATAGCACGTAATCTAAATCTAACTTCCCATGTGGAAGCTGCAGGTGTGTGGAGAAGTGGAAGTGATACTAAACTTCTATAGAGTGAGACCCTTATACTCATTAACCTAATGCGTATGACAACGTATTTGTTTCTAGGGACTGAACTCTATGGGGAGGACAAGCTGTGAACAGGCTGAAACTCTGTCACAATCATCTGTTTCCCTCAGTTCCTAGCACAGTGTTTGGCATAAGATAAATGCTGGGTGATTATTATATGAAGAGATGAATTAAGCAGCCAGTGTAGTCATTAGAGGAGCATGGAAACCAATCATCTTAGTGATCGTTAGTGCCTTCTGTTTGGGCACAGGCTGTGCTTCTGTTCTAATGAAGGGGATCAAATTATACCTTTAAATTACATTTAAGGAGATTTTCAGAAATCTATTTTCCATATTTGGACAAAAAGAGCAAACCAAATATTTTTGGATCAGTTTGTGAGTCACGTTTCCAGGTTTAACTTTGTGTAGCTGGTCCCATGACCCACTGACCACGTGTTCTGATGGAAGGAAAGTCTCCCCATCAGACGATAGGTGCTACCATTGGTTGTGTGCTGACTGTGTGCTCTATCTTGAGCTCAGTGCTTAGTGCACGTTACTCATGTCATCCTCACAACAACCCTATGCATGAGAAGAAACAATCATTCTTTCCATTGTATAGGTGGGGAAATGGCGAGAATTACTGGTCAAGAAACCTGACCGAGGTTACGCCATCTTTAATGGCAGAGATGGGATTCGAAACAAATTTCTGATTCCCAACGTGTGCTGCCCTGCGGTGATTCCTCCCCTGCTGATTTTGACTTCGAGCCACTGATAAAAATGTCAACATAAAAAACAGGAGAAGTAACACATTAGCCCCATTATTTTCCATTTTTAATTGTTTTTACCTCAAAGGAGACGATCATATTAGCCAGTCCGTGAAGAAAACAATCATTTGAGGAAAAGGCACAAAGAATTGATAGGACAAGGAAACATCTAGAAACGCAGCACTGACCCGCATGAGTCACTGGGCCCTGGTCAGCCAGAGGGCAGTATTATGACACCAACAATCTTAGAGGAAATCTAAAGGTTTGGGGGTCACAGACCTCTGAAAGACACGTTTGTGAAATTTTGCACAAAATTTCAAAGAGTTCAGGGACTTCCTAAACTTCCAAAGTCAAGGACTCTACGTTAAAAACCACTACCCAGAAGTCAGAAGTATGGAGAGTAGGAACACACATTTTAGACAAAATTCACATTCCTGTTTAGTACCAGCTCTCTGTAGGGTATGTAAAGTTACAGTAAATGTGAGGGATTTGTTTCTTGAAAATGTCTTCTAACGTTCCAAGTTGAAAAATAGTGACATCTTAGCTTGCAAATTCTTTGTGAATTCCAAGAGACAGAAAGCCCCCTTGGGTTTCGGACAGAGTCCTAACTGATCCAGCAAGCACCGAGGTAGCAGAAAGAAGACTGTTATAAATCGCAGAAGGAGGTCCTATGAGAATTTATCTGACAGTAAAGTATTTGCAAGCATCCTAACAAAGGTGATCCCTTAGTCCTCCACCGAGTTACAGGTCAAAGTGTGGTATCTTTCCTCGTCACTGATGGAAAATTACTATGAAGAGTTACCGTCCAACCTTGTGTGCAACTTACCTTGATGAGTTATGATGAAAAGATGCTCATCATGGATTTTATTTCCTTTTATTTCACTTTGAAGTTCCTGCGCGTTCAAAACTTTTTCCAACTTTAAGCAAAAAAATAGAAAAACTGATTTTGGAGAAACTTCCAGTTACAAGATGAATAAGTTATGTGGATCTAACGTATAGCTTAGTGATTATGGTTAATGACAATGCATTACATACTAGATATTAAGTGTTCTCACCGCAAAACAAAGAAATGGCTGTTATGTGACATGACGCAGGTGTTAGTTAATGCTCTGGTGGTAATCACTTTGCCATATATAAGTGTATCAAATCAACGTGCGTGCACCTTAAACTTATGCAACGTTATATGTCAACTATATCTTGATAAAGCTGGAAAAAAGATTACAAAACGAAAGACTGATTTTGAAATTGCAAAACTAGATTTTTACCAACTTTAATAAGTAGAATACGATACTGAAAGAAGTCCCCCAAATCCCAAATGCTCAGGAACCAATCTACTTTCTTTTAAACAATTACTGTCTCTTCATAAAGAGTGAGTTGAATTTGTGAGTTTTATTCTTTTCAGAAGAAAGTATATTTGGTAGGAATCTACCATAACAAATGCTGTTACCCTCACTGAGAAATCATGTCCCTTCCATCTCCTGGAGGAAGTGCCATAAAAGCTTCATAGCTTGCTTAGGCTACTGTGTGTCCGCTGCTCTTTTATTCTCCTAAAGAGTCGATTCTAAGAAGATCTTAACATTGCCTGTCAGCTCATCCTTAGAAACCCACCAACAAGGGCATCAAGGGCTCTAATCACTTCACGTCTTAAAAATAATCTCCAGGGACTTCCTTGGCAGTCCAGCGGTTAAGAGTCCACGCTTCCACCTCGGGGGCATGGGTTCAATCCCTGGTCGGGGAACTAAGATCATACATGCCGCGTGGCACGGCCAAAAAAAAAAAAAAAAAAAAGAGAGATAAAAATAATCTCCAAATACCTCTTTGTAACATCTTTCTTTCATCTAAACATACGCCTTCAACATTTCTAGTTTACGATAAAGAATTTAAAAGAGGAAATTTTCTGGCGACATTTGCAATTATCTAGGCTGGGATTCGGTAACCAGGTCTCAGGTATACAAGTTGTGCAATGACTGCCAGTTATCTGCGCTTTATCTTATCCCATGTGCTCCTCGGTCTGGATTCTGCATTCTCTGCTTTTATTGTACTTCTGTCAGGCAGGTGAATCTTCACATACGAGTCTCCTGAATTGTTCTAACAAAACTTGAAAAAGCATACATGTGTATGAAAAGAGATATCTTTAGGTCCAGAAAAGTATTTGGCGACTGAGAAAACAAACAAACAAACAAAAACCCAAACATGAAAATGTCACCTGGCGCCTAGCAATGAAAGCTACTCCTTGTAAGGACTCTGCCACTTACTTGCAGGTAGTTCCCATAGATAAGTCCCCCTTTACTGGCTCTATTCACACCCATTTGTGATTTGTCTTCTTCACTGCCTTGTACAGAGAGGTTTTTAAAAGCATATCTGCAGATGAAAAAGTGAGAAGAAAAAAACAGAGCTTGAGAAAGAACAGTAAGTAATAATAGGGGTGACGAGAATTCTCTTACTGCTAACTTTTCAAAGCAAATTATTAAACAAGGGAAGAAGGGTGACAGCGTTCACCCTTGCTTTTGAAATTCCGAAATTAGCGTTCATACTTGACATTCCTAAGAGCTTACCCATACTTAGGATAGAGGTAAATACTCACCCAAAGCTGCTTCCTAAAAATGGGCACCCACTCATGGTGAAGACGTGCCGTCAGAGGAGCCCTGAGCTTTGCCTCTGGCCGGGTGATGTCTTTGCCCCCCAGATGTTCCACAGCTGCCTTTTATGGACCCTGCCCACCCTGCCCAGCCAATCAGCCCCTCTGTGTCTCTTACCAAGGCTCTTGTTTCAGCTGGAACAGAAGCTGAACTTTGGTAAACGTTAGAGTGGATTTGTGTTTGGGACAGTTTGTTTGCTAGAAGTGTGAGTGTTCTGCCTAACAATATTGGACTTGTCAACTTCTGCTTTCATATCCACAGTGGCAAGCAGCAAATAGCTCGGTAAGAGGCAAAGGGAACAACCCAAAGATTTAACTGTTCTGTTCCAAGAGCACATTTGCATGGTGTTACAGTGTGTAAGAGGATGACCTTGTACACTGTATGAGAAGAACAAATATTTATCCTCTCAGTCTCAGATCTGGATGTTCTTACAACTCCTCAGCCGCAAACGGACCTTGAATGGCTCTGGGGAAAGAAATTCGTTATGTAACAGACGCAGGATTCATGCTTAAACCCCGTTTCCATCCCCTCTTCATAGTTCTGCTGGCCTGAGTCTCATCTAATGATTAGCAGCAGTTAGGCCGCTGTATTGAATTGGAACTTAAATGCACATTATTAATTTACTGGTCACCTGTCGCACCCTGATTACCAGGCAGTGGTACTCATCCCACTTTGTCTGCAGACAGTTTTTATTTTTACTTCTTTTTTCTTTTTTTTTTCCAGGATACAATATGTAATGAGCTTGGTTAGGTGGACGTACATGTTTAATAAAATGGTGACGGTGACATCGCGTTGAGAGCACAAAGTTAGCACTGCAGCATCCAAGCTCTAATGTTGCCAAATCACCTGTTATGATGCAGTGCAGAGAATTTTTAAACGATAATAATGTGCCCAGGGTTCCAAACAATGTCTGTGCGAAAGCATTCTTTCTAGAAAACAGTATTTATTGGACCAACTTCTAAACCGTTGCTTTGAGGTCCCTGGAGACAGAGCAGAAGCTCCATGCCCCTCCCTACGCACCGCTGAGAGGCACAAAGAACCACACAGAGAGACAGCTTTTCCTATTTCTCTCGCCGTCTACAGTGATCGATTTCTGTCATCAGAAGTCAGAAGCTTCATTTCTAGTCTTGGCTGACTAATTTGCGATATGGGAAAATTAACTTAATGTCTGTACACATCAACTTCTTCATCAAAAGAAATGAAGGTGTTTGAAATTGATGGTAATTTCGAAGATCTTGATCCACCTGAAAATTCTGATTTTACGACTATAATAAATTGTAACATCAATGCAGTTTTACAGAAGTATAAGCAGCATGAAAATGTTATAAGAGCTGGGAAATCACCTAAACCACATCCTAGATCTCTGTACTCCACTGGGGTTTTTACAGATACCTCAGGCCATTGCTTATTCCCTGGACAGAGGTTTGTCAGCAGAAGAGGTAGCAATAGCTCCTGGTGTGCTGGCCCAGAGTGTCTGGAAGCAGAAAATATTTAATAGCTCCTCTTTCTCCACGTGGTTATTCAACTAAGTGTGTGTTTACAAAGAATACAGCTAAATAATTTATTCTACTCTCTTTAAGCCTTTCGGCTGAGAAGTGATCTTCACTTACTGGTCCCCATACTAGTGAAAGAAATAAGGAAATGTTGTTTTCACTATAAATTAGAAAAATTAGGTATTTTAGAAGCAAAAAAATTTTGTCTTTTTTTTTTTTTAAATAACATTCCACTTAGATCTTCTAAGCAGTGTCAATTCAGTGGCTTATCTGAGTAACACGACAGCTGATTATTCAAAGATTTGAATTCAGTGCATCAGAGAAATCCTAAGTTAACCTAAGAAGAGTTGTTTCCTTCAGCCAGGACAGTAGCTACAATGACGGCCCCTCAAACACATGTATTCTCATTCTTTTCTTTCTTTTTTTTTGGCTGTGTTGGGTCTTTGTTGCTGTGCGCGGGCTTTCTCTAGTTGTGGTGAACACGGGCTACTCTTCATTGCAGTGCGCGGGCTTCTCATTGCGGTGGCTTCTCTTGTTGCGGAGCACAGGCTCTAGGCGCACGGGCTTCAGTAGTTGTGGCACGCGGGCTCAGTAGTTGTGGCGCATGGGCTTAGTTGCTCTGCGGCGTGTGGGATCTTCCCGGGCCAGGGCTCGAACTTATGTCCCCTGCATTGGCAGGCAGATTCTTAACCACTGCACCATCAGGGAAGCCCTCATTCATTTTTGCAATAGAAAGTATTATGAGATTTAGGACTAGTTATATTCTGGTCAGCATCTTGCCAACACTTAAATGTTGCCACTTGAAAACCAATTTGTCAACCTGATGCTTACCCCATACTGAAAATGTTTTCTTCGTGATCAGATTTAAAACTTCTATAACCAATATAGTACTTACTGCTCCCAATATAGCTATGTACTGGATATTTTATACAGACCTTCTAGAAATATACTGTAACGCAAAGAAATCTCAGGGTGAGAACCTCAGACATTAGAGCAGGTGAAAAGAGGAGACCATATGGCTACAGGCAATGCTTTGTGGTAATCTCTTCTAAGCTCTTCACAGGTCCTCAAGCACATAACTCTGTGTACCCACGGGTTACGGAGAGAAAATGCTAGAGGCAAAGCGGCCTGATGTCCGTGCTTAGAAGGCAGGAGTCACGCCCAGTCCTGGGCCGAAGGAAACCATCCAAACCATCCAATCTGTAGAAGTAAAAATACTGAAAACGTGGGAGACAAAATAACCTCTTTTTCTCAGGTATGTCCTAAAAGAATATTAAAGGAATATCAAAAATAACTTGACTGTCAAAATAAAAACCCATGTCTCTGGTCCTTTTCTTGGTCTAAGATTAGGGGGTAGAGAGTGAGCCCGTGAGATGGAGCAAAGGGAAGAATTAGCAAGAGCTGGTGTTGGGCGTAATTTAGAAAGTGAGGGGAATTTACTTTATTCCTTCAGCCACACAGCATTGGTTTCAAGCAAAAGGCCACCTGTAATCTGCTGAGGGGAGGTCCCTTTCCTTCTTTCGCATAACCCTCAAATCTTAGAACTGCCGCAATCCCCACCCTACGCCCCAACCCAACTGTTCCCATTTTTCTTACTCAACAGTTAAAGGTGGTGGCAGACATGGAAGCACAAAGCCGGGAGGGGAGTTCTCATGGATAAATGCCCCAGCATCCTGTTTTTCAGAAGATGATTCTGAAAACACCCCACACCCTTCTGGAACCATACGAATGGGATCCCCACTTGTCTGCAGCCTTGACCTCCATAAGGAACCCTGATTTTGGCTTTTCCTCCCTCCCTGCCCATCTCATCACCTCACCTCCTCCTGGGACCAGTTCCCAAAGAAATTCCCTATGCTCAAGCCCTTGCCTCAGGCTCTGCTTTGGAGAAAACCAAAGCAATATGCAGATCTCTTATTCATCATTTAGGAACGAAATAGTTACCTTTGTTTTTCAAAATCTTTTTCCTTTCCAAGCAAATAAAGTTCTGTAAACATAGCAGCCATTCAGCAATCCATTTTCATTCATTTATTTGCTTTGGTGAATTGCCATTTGTTGTATGAAGTAGCCTTACTTTGTTGCTTTGTAGTTGTTGATGTTTTGTTTTATTCCCATAGATGGGTGTCTCAAGAGAATTAAAACCCCTTACCTGGGGGCTTCCCTGGCGGTCTAGTGGTTAAGACTCTGCACTTCCAGTGCAGGGGGTGTGGGTTTAATCCCCGGTCGGGGAGCTAAGATCCTACATGCCGTGCAGTGTGGCCAAAAAATTAAAAATTTTAAAATTAAAAAAAAAAAAAAAAAAAACTTTACCTGGAATTTAAACTTAGTTATACAAGTAGGAGCTTTGCAAAGTCTTTTGGTAAAACTCTGGAACAGCCATCAACAAGTAATATTTGCTCAGTTGTAACTATTATGGCAGACCCATAAGAAACAGAAAAGAAACTCTTAGCACACGAATTTCAAGGGAAGGGGTACTCATGTTGCGAATTATGGCTCAATTAAGGGACTATTCCTTTCCTCTGTGTGGATTTAGGATGACTAGAGTCATCCAAAAAACAATGCAGAAGGCAGTAATTAAGAAAAGAGATTTTTGGGGCCTTAAGAATCACAATTTGGGAGACATAGATTCGGGTAAAACCAAAAAAGTGTTCTGGGGAAGAGAAAGACTCAGGGCCTTATAAAGACAAAAAGCCAGAAGGTTGTTAAAGTTGCCGGGTGAGAACTGTGACGGACTCCAGCTTGAGCCAGGAAATGTTTGTCTTTAAGGAGCATGAGTTGTTTTAGGGCAGGGATCTGATAAGAAGACAGGCTGTCATGGGTTATTTTAGGGTAACGGTCTGATAAGTATCTTGAGTTTCTGGCAGATGTTCTGGATGCCTTCTTTGGACAATAAGTGGTCAAAGGTCAGATTCCATCCAGGCTAATGTGCACAGGTCACACTTCCTTACTGGCCTCCTGGCTCCATTTTGGAGAGCTCTGTTAACAATACCAACTCCATTTTTGTTTTCCTTCTTTTGACTGAGATCTTCCATTAGAAAGCACTGATGGTCAACCATTTGGTTATTTGGCATCAGTATCAACTCCCTTGTTTCTGGGAAGGCTCGTTCTCAGAAAGCATGTCCCACTGAGGGGTAAAGAGGCGGCTGTGTGAGAGGTATGCCCTTTGAGAGTTTATGGCCCCATAAGAGCAGCACGAAGCCATCCAGGAAGTGAGCCTTCAAAATAGGCATGCATCTTCATCGGGAGGGGTCCTATAGGAGTGGTTAATCATCTCAAGACCTCAAGCTACCATTATTCCTGTGGAAGGTATCATAGCACAACAGCAAAAGATACAAAGCATAAACTGTTTAAAACAGCAAAGAGAGAACAAATCAGAAGCATAATTAGAATCACTAGTTGTAATCCGGATCGCAAGAAGGCACCGAGTCAGAGTGGAGGCAGCTGATCTCTAGATGTCAGGTTCAAAGCATGTTTTGCAATGTCTCTGATGCTGTCATTGGGTGTTTAGGTAAACTTTCTGAGTGGCTCAGATACAAAAGGTACAAAGATTGTCTATACAGACATGATGTTATGGTGATTTCTCTGAGGTTTATATCAAGTTGTCCAGTTTTATTTCCCATGACTTTGGAAAAAGAGCAGTTTTAGTTCTCAATGATTCCAAGTTTTTAAAAAATGGGAGAAGAACTGAAAATGTTAGTTTGGAGAATTATAGCCAGATATTGGAGGAAACCAGAAGAATTCAGGATCTAGTCCAGTTTACAGATAAATAGCAAAACCTCACAGACAACTGAGTACTGGAACCTAATATCCACAAAGGTATATTACTGAAACATAATTTTTATCTCTCAAAACACCCTCATTTCTACCAAAGATAGTCTAATTAAGACTAACTTGTTTGCAAAATGTCTGGTTTCAAAAAACTTGATCTGATTATTTATATACATGTAACAACAATAACAATTGACTATACAGGCTTTTTAAAACAGGATTTGCTGGAACTTTTCATAAGGAATCTCAGATTGAATTTTTTTTTTTTTGACCATGCCTCATGGCTTGCAGGATCTTAGTTCCCTGACCAGGGATGGAACCCAGGCCACAGCAGTGAAAACACCAAGTCCTAACCACTGCACCACCAGGGAATCCCAGATTGAACTTTTAAAGACCTCTCAAGGCAAGGAAAGACAAGCAAAGGATGGCTATCAGACTTTGCCTGCAGTACCTACAGATTTGGGTGAATTCTTCTCTTCTTGAGGTCCCCAAAATGTCTTGAGTTTTCTGCACCTTCCAGGAAGTTACCTTCCTTACTAAGCTGGTTACGCTGCTGGGAACCATGTAACCAAGGTACCAAGTGCATATTTCCAAGAATCTTATTGGCTCTATAAAGTCAATCTTAGTTCCTTAAAGCTGTCTGGTCACATCTGAGTCTGTTTCTCTCAACTATGACACTCCAGTCAAAGCCTTGGCAATATAACACTTCCAATAGTGTCCTGTAATAAGGAGAACAGATTCTTATTGAACTTACGCAAATAACTATGTTGAAATAAAAATAAAAATACTAAGAGTTTCCGAATTCTAGAGGGATCGGGTAGGGAGAATAAGATAAATGTTTCATCTTTGTTTACAAAGGTATACTTTATCAAATTGCTGCAAGTCATAGACAGCTTGAGAGAGGAGGCTTCTTTAAACCTGGAAGAGCAAAACATAAATGAACCAGCAAGGTTTAAAAAAGAAAAAAGTCAAAAATATTGTAATCATCCCCATCAGTTCATTCAGTCCCATGGAATACATTCTTGGTCTTTATCTTTTGTTAGCAGTTATATGAAGCCATCAGTTTCTTCATTAGAGTTTCATAAATTCTTTCCCAGTTCAATGGTATGATCTGAAAGTTCATTAGAAAACTGTACTCTAGAGTGTGTCAGAGTCCTTTACTTGTATCTCTCTGAATATGAAACATGTTTGTAAAAGCATCAATGTAAAACAATAACTGTCTAGAAATGACAAAAAAAAACTTAAAATGACATGGTTAAAGAGCTGATTACAGTGCAATTGACAAAGGAAATTAGGTTATTTCCTTTGTGGTATACAACATTTTAAGACAATAAATAGAATTGACTGATAACGTTCACCAGAAATATCAGATTTCTAGAAACTTCACAGTTTCTGAAACACTTATATGCCTATAAAGAAGTCTTAGTCTTTCTTGCCCATGTACTTTAACATATCAAATAAACTTAATTAACGACCCTTTTTTATAAGGAGAGAGAACAAATCTTTGAGATATTTCAGGGGCCCTCTGAAACATATCTCAAAGTTAGTTCTAAGTAAAAAGAACAGCATTTGATTTGGGGAAGTTTGTCAAAAATATCAAAAAATTTTAAAACACTTGGTCAAATTGGATCAGGGGTCACTGTGAAACAATGCTTAGTTATCCATTTAACCAAGATAACAATTGAAGATGTCACAGGCAAATATAGATGGTTATATAGTTGTAAAAATCTTTGTTTTTCCAGACAGATTGCATTAAAAGTAAAGAAAACCTTTGTTTACAATTTATCATTAAGACCAGACCAATAATCTAAGAAAACTTTGTCTTTTAACAGAGAGAAAAACCAAATTTTAACTTTGCACCAGCTTACTTTTGTTAGTAAAACTCATTTACTAAATTAAAGTTATTCCGATTTTATCCAGATTGGCCACTCATAAAATTCCTTTCTAAAGGTTCCTTTTTTGGGTTTCCCTGGTAGCACGGTGGTTAAGAATCCACCTGCCAATGCAGGGGACACGGGTTCGAGCCCTGGTCCAGGAAGATCCCACATGCCACGGAGCAACTAAGCCTGTGCGCCACAACTACTGAGCCTGCACTCTAGAGCCCAACAGCCAGAACTACTGAGCCCACGTGCCACAACTACTGAAGCCCGTGCACCTAGAGCCCATGCTCCACAACAAGAGAAGCCACCGAAATGAGAAGCCCACGCACCGCAATGAACAGTAGCCCCCGCTCACTGCAACTAGAGAAAGCCTGCACGCAGCTAGAGAAAGCCTGCACGCAGCAACAAAGACCCAACGTAGCCAAAAATAAATAAATAAATGTAGAAGTAATATATAGATTCCTTTTTAAAAACCTTTTACAACCTTCTAATTCCATTTTATTTGCCCCTTGTTTTCTTTCCCATTTACAAATAACCAGCTTTAGGACAAAATCACTTTTTTTCCCTTAACAAATGCTTTTCCATTCTTTATACTTTTTTAAAAAAGTTTCCTTTCATTCAAAGATGCTTTCCTTATAATTTTAGGAGTTTTAATTACATATATTAAGTAGAATTCTTAATACTTTGAAACCCTAAATTTTTTTTAGTAAAAATAAAGAACTAAACAGTTGTGAATTGTATTAATGTTGCATGGCTTGGCATACTTATAAACACATTTTATAATTTTAAAAGGATATGCTACTTTATAGCACAATCTTTTAATAAGGCACAAGATATACACATTTACTTATAGACCCAATAGTTTTAGTCTATCTGAAAAAGAGGTGAAAAGTAGGTAAACTTAGACTTGTTTAGCAATAAAGGTTTCAGTATTTTATCTTATTTGGAAATGATCTAGACATTCTAGCATTTAACTAAACTTAGCAAAACTCTGAAGTTTTAAATTACCAAAATGTTTTGGGGAAACTATTGTTATGTAGACATATCATAAAACATAATTATTCTAAAAGAGTTCATCTAAAAACTCTTTTCCCATTTATATTTACTTACTTTTGAAAATATCACACCAAATTATTTTTCTTGCTGACAAATTTTGTAAAAGATAACGTGAAATTACTTGACTTTTAGCAAACCTAGGTACAATAAAAGTATTATACTTAATGCTGATAGCTCTAACAACATGTCTGTATTAATTAAACCAGCAAACTTAAACAAGTTTTACACCAAATGTTAATTTAATACCAAATATTTCCCAGACCACATGAACCTGAAATTCATTTGGGCTAGTTTCTATTATATTTCTGAGAATTTATATAAGTACTTAATTTTCTTTAAGTCAATTAAATAGAACTCTTTACAAATTAATTTTGGTTATACCATCTAGAGGTAAAAAAAAATACCATATCTAAAATGTACATATCTAGACATACAAAGTGTTAGACTCAGACAGAGATCTCATAGCTTTCTTTTCAAAACTTTAGCCAGGGAATTCCCTGGTGGTCCAGTGGTTAGGACTCAGTGCTTTCACTACCGGGGTCCGGGTTCAATCCCTGGTCAGGGAACTAAGATTCCCACAGGCCAAGTGGCGCCACCAAAAACAAGCAAACTTTAGCCATAAATCAATTATAACACAAAAGTCACTAGTTTATAAATTACAGTTGGAATAAAGTAAATCAACTTGCTTAGATGGCTTTTATAATTTGTGGGGAAGACTTTTAAGATTTGTGTTTGTCCTTGACAAGCAATTTTAAGAAGGTGGTTTGGACAAGAGAGTCCTGTTAGTAGTTTGTGTTTAAAAAGACCCCTTTCCTCAGTCTTTTAAATAAATCTTCAGTCTTAGGATTGGTGATGATCTAAAAAAGGGTTCTTGAAGAACTGGTAGAACATTTACATTTCAAAGCCACCGGGAGAGAAATGCAAGCTGCTCCTAGGAAGACTTTTGTTCCCTTTAAGGTCAGAATTTTGAAAAAACAGTTTTTTCGCAATGATTATAATAATCATAGACAATGTCACCAGGCCATTGGATGCATTGCTGCCTTCTATGGGAGATCAATCTTAGTGTTATAAGAAATAAGTTCAGAGAGAGATGGGCAGCAGGGAGAACACTGCAGCGGACATTCAGAGGAACAGGAAGAGGCAGGGGTGGGGTGGGGGGCGGAGGGAGACCTTCAGAAGCCTCAGAGGATGTTTTTCCAATTTGGAAATCCTTTGAAGTAATCGTGAGTTAGTGTCTCTGAGGGAAGCATTAGTGGATTCATTAGTGTGTTTGGAGCCCTCAAAATACCAGTTGAAATGTACTTCCCTATTTTGTCTTACATCCTTTTTTCTAACTGACTGGACACATAGACTAACAAATAAATTAGATAAATGAATAAATAAATTAGGTAAACCAATTCAGGGATTTCAAGGGAGCCCCAAGTAGGTCAATTTAATTGTTAATCGTCCCAGGTAATCACAGTCAGCAAAACAAATACTTGCAGGGCCGGGGTCCGCAGTTCTCATATGAAAACCCAGCAGGAGTTCCAGTGGGATTGCTCTGCAGACTGACCCTTAGAGAGGGAACTTTCCATATTCGACAGTAATTACTCCCCGGACCAAATAGAAAACGACATCTTGAAAACAGAAGTCAACAACAGAGGACAGACAAATAAATCAGAACCTCTCCCAAGGTGAGAGCCTTGAGTGGAGCTCTCACCAGCAAGTCCAGGGCCGCGGAGGAGATGCTGGAGCGCCGTGCACTCCCGCAGCGGCTTCACTCGCACCCGAGGTTGCGCCAGAGCTGGGGGTGTAGCCTATTCATCGGATGCCGTGAAAGGTCGACCCCCAAACAATGCAGAGGCTGCAGTTAAGAAAAGAATTTATTTGTGGTCTGAAGAACTGTCGTTTGCAAGACACAGATTCGGGTAAAACCAAGAGTGTCCTAAGGAAGAGAAAGAGTCAGGGGCTTGTAAAGACAAAAAGCCACGAGGTTGTTAAAGTTACCTGGCGAGAACGATGATGGACTCTTGATGTGGGTCAGGAAATGCTTGTCCCTGAGGAATCATGCGTCGTTTTCGGGTAGGGGTCCAAAAAGCACATGGGTTGTGGCGAGTTATTTTAGGGTGAGGGTCTGGAAAGTGTCTCGAGTTTCTGGCCGATGTTCTGGACGCCTTCACTAGGGCGATAAGCGATAAGTGGTCAAAGGTCAGATTCCATCCGGGCTGAGACGCCCTGAAGTCACATTTCCCCAGTGGCCTCCGGGCTCCACGTAGGAGCTCTCTTAGCAGTAGAGACACAATGATGATTTTCCTTCTACACTCGTTTCCAAGGGAAAAGGAAAAAAAAGAAACACTCGTGGGACATGCGTTTGTGCAAGGCTGCTCTAGCCCACTGGGTAGAAATGGCTTTTGTCCACTATTGCTGGTGTGATTTGTCATGAAACTCCCACCAACATTTTAATATTCATTCTTTCCCTAGGTCAAACGTGATATTTTGCCATTTAATATATGTTCCCAGATTATGCTTTTCATTATATAAATTAATATAATTTTTTAGATAACTGTACTATTTATACAATGAGAAATCATTCAAAATTGTCTATATAGTATGAGTTGTACAAAAACAAATTTTATGATATAATCTTCATATATCATATAATTTTTAAGAGTACTAAGAACACATTTTATAATCAATTGTATAAAATGGATAAAATAATGAAAAAGTTTAGGTATGTAGCCATAATATATTGTTTGAATCAAATGAAATTATTGCTTTTGTAAGTCAGAATAGTTGAATATCAGCAACTTCATATGGTTCATGTTATTACTATTCAAGTAATACTTAGTACTAAACATAAAAATATTATTAAAGGGGGTTTTGAGTCAGGAAAATTTGTGAAATGCTCAGATAGACAAGTCAATTCTTTGAAAAGGAAGAGGGAAGCCAATTCTGATGCTGCCAGGCTAAACATATCTTTAAATATTCAACAAAATCTGCGTAATAACTTATTAGCAGAGAACCCAAGATTTCACCCTGATTGTGCAATTTTCAGATATGATTTCCCATCGCTTCCAACCCAAACATCTCTTAATAAATCTGAAGCCCAGTGACTAAGATCTGCAGTTTCCTAAGTCCTTCATCCTTTTTTTTTTTTTTTTTTTTTTTTTAGTCCTTCATCCTTAGCGCGCTCGCCGCGACTCTCCCACTGAACTCTTCCTCGTTCTTTAACATGGCACTTCCTGCGCTTTGTTTCCACGCTTTCCGTGATAACCCCAGCGGAGCACTGTATTCGCCTCCCCAGTGTTCAACAAGACTCTGTACTTAAATTCTTAGACTCACTATGTTTGATTGCTAACCTGGGGTTTTCCGCCTGATTTGCTCACTGGGCTGTGTTTCCTCCAGGTGAGCTCGGTGTGTTCTCTCCCTCGCATCTTCGGCACGCAGCATCCACCCAGGTAAACAAGGAGGCAGCGAACGTTCTGCCAAGGTGAATCTCCTCTTCCCATCACCCCTTGTTCAGCAGAGTCAAGGACCAATCTAAACGCTCAGCTACTCAACAGAGAAGGAGCCTATCGATAGTACTTAGAAACATGGGGATAAACATGGATAACCTTTGAAGAAAGTCAGTGAGCTTTGCTTTAAAATTATGAATCTCAGGCACTGTGGATTGTATATTTATAGCAAATATTTGCACACAGGCAGGTGGGGAAGTCAACAACGTGCTGAGTACCTGTCAATAAAAGTCGTTCCGGTGCAGTTCACTATCTTCTGTGCATTTTGAATTCTCATGAGTCCAAGATTAAATTGATCACTCCCAAATAATTGACCAATATGTGTGAAATGATTTGCACAAATGGATGGAGAAAATTCAATAAAGAGAAAGAGAAAATAAGTATGTAACTTTTGTAATGCCTATTACGTGCCAGACACCGCATTAGGGTTGTTTCACAGATTCATGCATTTTCGGTCCTCTGAGAACCGAGGCTGCCAATGTTGGGAGATAAGAGAGCCGAATGTAAACCAGACCCTCATTCCGACGTGCTGCCTTGTAATTCCCAGCTGGTAGACTTCAGTAGCTCTCTGGGAGATTACAGTTCCTGGCACAGAATTCTTGAAACATTGTAATTACTCAAGTGATAAGAGTGGTGGGAGCATCTTTTGTTCTAATATTTGGCCTTTGACCCCGACTCCTGACACAGCTCCTGAAACCCTTGTCATTTGCTGGAGGACAGGAGTGTCTTTTGTTCTAAGGAGGTGCCTCTGGGTGGGGTCCTGGACGAGGGCGGGTCACTGGAAACGCTAAGCCACCGTCAGAAGCTCGGGATTTTCAGGCCCAGCCCCTTTCTCTTGTGAAGGGAGAAGGGCGGAGAATGGGGTTACAGATCCGTCACGCCTGTGTGATGAACCCTCCACGCTATCCCAAGAGCCTGGCCTCCCCAGGGCCCGCTGCGTGCACAGGGGAAGGTGTGGGAGGGCGGCACTCAGCGGGCAGCGGGGCTCTGCACCCCTCCGCACACCGTGCCTTGCAGCCCTCTTCATCTGGCTGTTCATCTGCACCCTTTAATAAACTGGTAAACACGAGGAAGTGTTTCTCTGAGCGCTGAAAGCCGTCCTAGCAAGTAATCGGACCTGAGGAGGGGGTCAGGGGAGCCTCCAGTTTGTAGCCAAATCGGACGGAGGCTGTGGGTGACCCGAGGAACTACTGCTGCAGTTGGCATCTGAGTGGCAGTCAGAGGCGGTCCTGTGGGGCTGACCCCTAACCTGGGGGATCTGACGCCATCTCCAGGTAGAAACCATTAGAAGCCAGTGAAATCGTAGGACAGACACCTGCTGGTGTCCCGCCTTCCTCCTTCCTCCTTTTGGATGTGTTTTGTCCTTGCCCCCTCTCGTGACTTTTGTGGGGAGCTCTTGGTGGCCTCTGCACCGAGAGCACCTGTGCTCCGGGGCAGAGACCCCGCCTGTGAGGGCCGTACCCCCAGCAGCCCTCGTCTGGGGGCAACGAGCCCGGGCCCTGGTTCCCCATGCCCCCCACTGGCTAATCTGCTGCCCACCATCTCCCCACTCTCGCCCCACGTCCAAGTGGGATTTCTAAGTCTGCGTTGGCGTAACAACAGTCATCAGTAATTCCGAAGGAAAAGAAAAGACAATCGCTTGATGGGGGGAAAAACCTCCACACATCTGGTGACCAGAAGTAAACTGCTCCGTGTGAGAGTAAAGGAGCCACAACAGGTAAGAAGCTTTTTTTCTTTTTACAGCCCTTTACTCACTCTCCTCTTTATCAAGGATCAAGTCCCACGTTTTGCATTTCTGTAAACCTAGGAATATCTTTAATTGTCTTATACAACAAAGAAATCAATTTTTATGATAATGATTTGCTGATTTGACTTTGATTTTAACTTTTATTTGCTTAAGTGACAGAATTGCAATAACCAGAATCTGACCTGTAAATCCGGTTTATTAGTTCTCCAGGAAGTAAGGCATTTGTGAAAGGATAAGTCTCACTAGTTCCAAATTTGCTTCAAGGCTTGGATCTGTTTAAACAGCCAAATTAAAAGAGATGCATCCAAACTTAATAGGATAAAATATCAATAGGACACCCAAAGGCTCATATCTCTGGTGTAAAAAACAAAGTGCTTAGTATTTTCTACATAGCATTTGTATTTCATAAGCTCCTAGGTATTTAAAATACAGCCTGGGTTTTAGAAGTTAAAATCGCTTAGTTCATTATCTCTCCAACAACGGAGAATCTTTTAAAACACTGTACCAAAATATAAATAATCTTAAGTGTTAAACTATGTTATTATAAGGTTATTTAAATTTGCCCTAAAAACATTCATTCAGTCAGAATATTGAGCACGATGGCTAAGGTATAAGCAGTGTTCTAGGCTCAAGGGTTCAAATGACAAGCAGCACAGAAAATATCCATTCTTCCATAAAGATAATACTCTTAGTAAGAGAAAAATGACAATAAAAATTAAGATGAATTAAGAAAAAAAGACGATGATTTTAGATCACAATGAATAAAATAAAACAGGGTCATGAGACAGGGAGTAGCAGGGCTTGGGAAGCTTGATTGACAAGGAACGGGCCCTCCGAGAGGTGCCACCAGCGAGCCCAAACGGTAGGAAGGAATCAGCCAGGCCCAGATCTGGGTAGACATGATATCAGAAGCTTGACTCCTGTAAAGGATTTAAACTCCAAAGCAAATGTATAAAAACTTACCAATAAGGGGCTTCCCTGGTGGTGCAGTGGTTGAGAATCTGCCTGCCAATGTAGGGGACACGGGTTCGAGCCCTGGTCTGGGAAGATCCCACATGCCACGGAGCAACTAGGCCCGTGAGCCACAACTACTGAGCCTGCGCGTCTGGAACCTGTGCTCCGCGACAAGAGAGGCCGCGATAGTGAGAGGCCCGCGCACCGTGATGAAGAGTGGCCCCCGCTTGCCACAACTAGAGAAAGCCCTCGCACAGAAACGAAGACCCAACACAGCCATAAATAAATAAATAAATAAACAAACAAATAAATAAATAATAAAAGTAAAGGAATTCCTTTAAAAAAAAAAAAACTTACCAATAAAGTTGTACATGCAGCAAATTTCAAGTCACAGGTGTAACTTACTGTCTGCTGAAAGTGCGTGCTTGGCCCCGGCGTGACTGCTTACACTTGTTTCAAGGCAGGCCTTTCCGAGTGCTGTTTGCTGACAGTGACGGGGCCGAGCGATGCCTCCATCCTGCCAGCACTGCTGTCTGTCCCCACGACTGCGAAAACCCTTCCCAGCAGAGCAGAGCGGTGACGTCGAGGCTGTGGCGGGTGTGAACAGACAGACCCCTATCCAGCTCACCCGAATTCTTGTCTCCTCTGCCCAGGACAGAAGTACGGGCTGTGGGTGACGACATGAATGTGAACACAAGCGCACACATGCCCGCATCACAGGTGGCATGGAACCAGAGCCTTCGTCTGCCTGCACAGAAAGCACCTCAAGGCTGGGGGGGCGGGAAGACTCCTCACGAGCCCCACCTGTTGCAGTGGAACATTCTTGCCACGAGCATGTGCGCTGCCGTCAGCTGACATTCTGAAACTAAATACAGCAAGTCCCCTGCATACGAACCTTCGAGCTGTGAACTTTCAAAGACGCAAACGTGCGTTCGCACGTCCAGTCACGTAAGTTAGTTCACGTGTCTGGCGTACGTTGTTATGTGTGTGCACCCTCCCCAGGGGCTGTGCTTTCGTATACTTTACTGTACAGGACTGTACAGAGCACAGTAATACAGGATCTTCATTTCAAGCCCAGGGTGTCTGGAAGCAAGCGTAAAAGCAGTGGTATAGAGCCAATTGTGTTGTTGGGTACCTAGGCTAACTTTGTTGGATTTACGAACAAATTGGACTTACGAACGCGCTCTCAGAATGGAAATCGTTCATATGTAGGGGACTTACTGTAATGCAAAACTATTGCAGTTTCCCTGTTGGTGGGAATGTAAATTGATACAGCCACTATGGAGAACAGTATGGAGGTTCCTTAAAAAACTAAAAATAGAACTCCCATATGATCCAGCAATCCCACTACTGGGCATATACCCTGAGAAAACCATAATTCAAAAAAGAGTCATGTACCAAAATGTTCATTGCAGCTCTATTTCCAATAGCCAGGACATGGAAGCAACATAAGTGTCCATCAACAGATGAATGGATAAAGAAGATGTGGCACATATATACAATGGAATATTACTCAGCCATAAAAAAATGAAATTGAGTTATTTGTAGTGAGGTGGATGGACCTAGAGTCTGTCCTACAGAGTGAAGTAAGTCAGAAAGAGAAAAACAAATAACTGTATGCTAACACATATATATGGAATCTAAAAATAATAGTTCTGATGAACCTAGGGGCAGGACAGGAATAAAGACACAGACATAGAGAATGGACTTGAGGACACGGGGAGGGGGAAGGGTAAGCTGGGATGAAGTGAGAGAGTGGCATGGACATATATACACTGCCAAATGTAAAATAGATAGCTAGTGGGAAGCAGCCGCATAGCACAGGGAGATCAGCTCGGTGCTTTGTGACCACCTAGAGGGGTGGGATAAGGAGGGTGAGAGGGAGATGCAAGAGGGAGGAGATATGGGGGTATATGTATACGTATAGCTGATTCACTTTGTTATACAGCAGAAACTAACACAACAACATAAAGCAATTATACTCCAATAAAGATGTTAAAAAAAAAAGACTATAGGCTGCACATGACTTTGAAGATTGAAATAGCTGTAATATCTTTCTATCTAAACATTGGAAACATCTGCTTGTAATTATAATTGTTGTGATTCTTCCAACAAAAAAAAAACTTGTACAAGTCATCTCTACTTGACAATGTGGGCTAATCTATAACAGTCATTGCTAACAAGTATTGAGCTCACCATGGAGCAGACACATTACCTCATTTAATTCATGGACAACTTTATGAGAAGCCATTGTACTTGATCCTAAGGAGAATCTGAGTGACCTTTCCTGGCTACACAGCCAGTCAATGGCAGAGTCAGGCCATTGCAAACACTATGCGTTTTCTACTCTGCTAGGCTGCCTTCTGTTAATAAACTAACTTTGTCTCCTAAAAGAGATTATTGTCTTGATATTTGCTCAAACTGATTGACAAAGTATAACCCACTTGATGAACTGTAATAACTGCAAGTAGGAGAACCACAAAATGTAAGAGAAAGAAATTCTATAAAAAACAAACAGAAAAATAATGGCAACTTTGCATATGATCCACTCCTGGGCATATACCTGGACAAAGCTATAATTCAAAAAAGATACATGCACATCCTATGTTCATAGCAGCACTGTTCACAATAGCCAAGACATGGAAACAACCTAAATGTCCAGCGACAGAGGAATGGATAAAGATGTTGTACATGTATACAATGGAATATTACTCAGCCATAAAAAAGGATGAAATAATGCCATTTGCAGCAACATGGATGCAGCTAGACATGATTATACTAAGCGAAGTCAGTCAGACAGAGAAAGACAAATACCACAGGATACCGCTTACAGGTGGAATCTAAAATATGACACAAATGAACTTATCTACCAAACAGAAACAGACTCACAGACATAGAGAACAGACTTGTGGTTGCCAGGGGGGAGGGGCTGGGGGACGGATGGAGTGGGAGTTTGGGATTAACAGATACAGACTATTGTATATAGGATGGATAAATAACAAGTTCCTACTGTAGAGCACAGGGGACTATATTCAATATCCTGTAATCAACCGTCATGGAAAAGAAAAAAATACATTATTTATCTTGATAAAAAAGAAAAATAATGACAACTTTAAACCTTTTTTTAAACTCAAATTATCATTCAGACCTGAGCGAGTCGTGGCTTATTTTAAGCAAAAGTTTTCAGTCACCTCAAGCTAAAAAGGCCATTGTAAAAGAGCCATGGGCCTGCAAACCATAGCTGCTGGCACCAGCCAAGGGCAGACCTCATGTCACAGAAGGGAAAGAACCATGGCTATCTCCTCAACTGACAGATCAATTCAGCACATCAACAGCGACTCTGCAAACACACTTGCACCCACAGACTCCAGCTGTCTTTGTTTTTTTTTTAATATTTATTTATTTATTTGGTTGCACCGGGTCTTCGTTGCAGCACGTGGGCTCCTTAGTTGCAGCTCGCCAGCTCTTTAGTTGTGGCATGCAAACTCTGAGTTGCGGCATGCATGTGGGATCTAGTTCCCTGACCAGGGATCAAACCCCTGCGTTGGGAGAGTGGAGTCCTATCCACTGCACCACCAGGGAAGTCCCCCCAGCTGTCTTTAGCCACCTGCTTTGGTATGTCGTCTGAGAAACACATTTGTCCCGGTGAAGGCTGGTTTTCGCTTGTGTACAGTGAATGCTCAGAATTGTTACAGAAGGGGAGCAAAGAGTGCTCCTCGACCCTTCGAGGGTCCCTGGCTGTGTCTGAAAGTCAAACTGCCATATCAACAGGAGGAAAGTTTACGAATGCTGTTGACCTTGAGCATGCACACAGGAGCCTTCATCAGGGAACGAAGCCCGGAAAGGACCAGAGCAGGAAGCTTTTCTATTTTGTAGACCAAGAAACAATAAGTTTGTGAAGAATTGACAGGACAAAGGGGTTTGAGGTAGTAAATAGTGAAGAAATAACTTGAGATATAAGGGCGAGAGGAGTAGGTTTTGTTTGCAGATTTCTCCGGTGACTTCTCTGGGCTGATAAGAGTAAAAGGAGGATTTATTTCCTGCCTTTAGGCAGAAAGTGGGGAACTTTTCCTGCATTTACTGCTTCTTAATTGCCTTCACCTCCATATAACTTTTACGTCAAAGAAGCATATTTGAGGTGATATATTCTGGCATTTCCTTCATTACTGGTCACTTTGGTTGTCCTTTGTATCTGTTATCTAACTTGGTATTACACACACACACACACACACACACACACACACAACAATCTCAGTCACTTAACAATTCTTTTGAAAATCCCGTATTTTCTTCAGGAGAGAGGTTATATCATATTAAAGGACCTCCAGGAAAGAATAGGTATTTGAATTTTTCTTTATTCAGACAAAAATGTACACATTGTAAGACAATATTGATACAAAAAGAGCACCAAGTCAAAAATGAAAGTCACCAGGTTCCACCTCCCAGAAATGACTAATCATTAACTAGAGTCAAATACTCCCCGAATTTTCCCATGTCTAGAAAAACAATTATTTTAAATATTATAAACTTAGTCAAATCTCTCTTTACTTATGTTGAAAAATGTAAATATGTGTGTGTTACACAAGTTTTCAACCCCAGCAAAGACCCTCTCACCTCCTAAGAGCTGTAAGCAAACCAGTGTCTGTTGATTAACAGGTTGATTTCACTTTCCTGAGAAAAACATCCCCTAAAGATATTCATCCCCAAAGAAGCCCTCTCCAACATGGCTGCTTCTTCTCTCCACAACCCCCCAGGCCTCGTACCATGGGGAGCGATAGAAACTCTACTCCCTTTTTTTTAATTTAATTTTTATTTTATATTGGAATATAGTTGATTTACAATGTTGTGTTAGTGTCAGGTGTACAGCAAAGTGATTCCGTTATACATATACATATATCCACTCTTTTTTAGGTTCTTTTCCCATATAGGTCATTACAGAGTATTAAATAGAGTTCCCTGTGCTCTACAGCAGGTCCATGTTGGTTATCTATTTTAAATATAAAAGTGTGCATACGTCCATTCCAATCTCCCAGTGTATCCCCCTCAACCTTTCTCCTTTGGTAACCACAGGTTTGTTTTCTATGTCTGTGAATCTGTTTCTCTTTTGTAAATAAGTTCATTTGTATCATTTTTTTTTAGATTCTACATTTAAGTGATATCAGATGATATTTGTCTTCCTCTGTCTGACTTACTTCGCTTAGTATGACAATCTCTAGGTCCATCTATGTTGCTGCAAATGGCAGAAGTTCATTCTTTTTTATGGCTGTCTACTCACTTCTTATTCTTGTTTTCAGACTATTCTTTTTTCTTTCTTTCTCTCTAAAAACTGCATCACTCCTCACTGTTGCGATGATGGGCAGAATCCTGCACTGTCCTCTCATGTGTCCAAGTGGTTCTACCTACCTGCTTATTGGCTTTCTCTTCAAAGGTTCTCCTTTGTTTATTCTTGGAACTTTCAATACACGTCTAGACGGTCCTATGAGCAGCCTGGACTTTCAGTTCCCTCTCCTCCTCTGAGGATCTTGAACTTCACTTTTTCTCAGCCAGTCACTTCCGCCGTCACCACCGGCATCTGCACCGCCAACACTGTAGCCATTAAACACACGTGGCTATGGACACTTGGAATGTGCTTGGTCCAAATAGAGATGTGAGTGTAAAATATACACCAGATTTTGAAGACCAAGGGCTAAAAGAAGAATGGGGAAATGTCTCCTTAATAATTCTTATGCTGATTACAAGTCCAAATAATATTTTTTAATTATTTTGTTACAAAAGAGCCATGATTAAAATTAATTTCACCTGTTTCTCCTTTTTTATGTCTACAGGAAAATTTGAAATTACAAATGTGTCTTGTCCTAGTGCCATGCTCCTGGGTTCACCTTAGAATCATAAGCATGAACCTCAGGTGGGCTCTTCACATTATTTTCATCTTCTCCTCTCTCCCCTACCCCTAGAACACGAAGGTTAAAGCAGAAGGAGTGGATCCAGTATGGAGTCAGAGTTGTTCTTCCCTGTTACACGCTGACTTCCGCATTTGTCACCTTCATGCACACTGTCTCCTCAGACTGAGGACCCTTGATTTCCCCTGCCAGGTTTTACTTCTTTTATTCCCCTAGCACATTTCCTTCTCCAACGCGTTAGGTAACCTACTCACTGATTAGGTTTACTGTCACTTGCTGCTAAACCAGCAGCTCCACAAGATTAGTCATCTCTGTTTTGCTCATGGATGCATCCTGCCAAGCTGGGAGCAGCGCCTGGGCCACATCAGGTGTCCTGTCTTTGTTGAATGAAGACAACTATCCCTGGGAATTTAATGCAAAACCCAAGCACAGTGTAAAAATACGTCTCATTGTTCTTGACGGACTGAAAGCATTACAGAGATTTTGGCCTTTTGCTGTGACATAGATGTCATGAGGTATTTCTCTCCATCTTCCACATCTTTCCTGGCATTCACCTGGATTGTCACGTTTGTTTTGCTACAGAGCTGCAGAAGAGTTTCATCTCGTGTATAAACTCACTGCTCACTTTTGAAAACCAGGCTTTATCGTCAGGCTTAGTTGCCAAGGAACCTCACAACTTTTCCACAAATCCTCAGTTAAAATCCATCTGATTTCTCTAGTGTGTGTACGGGTTTTCTAGCACTGCTGAAACAATCTACCACAGATGTGGTGGCTTAAAACAACAGAAACTTATTCTCTCACAGTTCTCCCAACATTCTAAGTCAAGGCGTGGCCCGGGCCAGGCCCCCACCAAGGCTCCAGGGAGGAACTCTTCCTGCCTCGTCCAGCTTCTGGGGCCCCCGGAGACCCTTGGCTGATGGCAGCATCATTCCAATCGCTGCCTCTGTCCTCACACAGCCTCCGCCCTGTGTGTCCCTGCGTCCAAAACCCGGATGATTTCATCTTGAGAGTCTTAACAGATCACATCTATCCATACAAAGACTCTATCTCCAAATAAGGTCACATTGAGGTTCCGGGTGGACGTGAATTTTTTTTTAACCCCACTGTAGTGTGTGAAATTCACATGAGAAAAAATTAAATCGTTTCTATTATATCATGCCCGATGATCTACACCTCATGAATGTTCAGTTTTTAAAATTTGCCATCTTTAGGACTTCCCTGGTGGCGCAGTGGTTGAGAGTCCGCCTGCCAATGCAGGGGACACGGGTTCAAGCCCTGGTCTGGGAAGATCCCACATGCCATGGAGCGGCTGGGCCCGTGTGCCGCAACTGCTGAAGCCCGCGCACCTAGAGCCCGTGCTCCGCAACGGGGAGAGGCCACTGCAATGAGAAGCCCACGCACCGCAACGAAGACCCAACGCAGCCAAAAATAAATAAATAAATAAATTTATTTTTTTTAAAAAATTGCCATCTTTGAGTTCTTTTGTTTTGCTTTGTTTTTGGAAGATGCACTAAGTGCACAACTTATAACCCTTCTTTAGAATAGTTCCCAAAGGTATGAAAATTATGGGAAATCAATATTTTTGTTCTAAGTCGTTGGATGGTAGGTAAATTTCTCCCAAATGTTCTACTGTGCAAAGAGATAAGAGGTCAGAGTTGAGAAAAGAGACAGGAACATACAATTGCCAGTACAATGTTTGGATAATTTGACGCTATCCGGGTAACCTTGACCCCGGTGACACATGATTTTGCAACCTCCTGGGCCTGCAGGTTCAGCGTTAGTAGAGTCCTTCCCTACCTTGACCAATTTCCGGAACAGTTGCAACGCTGGAAGAAAGCCCCAGAGGTGCTTATACAGAGGCTGTTTCCCCGGTGGCGTGGCAGCAGCTGAGTGACAAACAAACCTCCCACGGACTGGACCAATGGCAGGTATGGCAGAGCTGAAGTGAGAAACTCACCAGCAGTCCCCGCAGCCTTTCATTTCCAGAAGGCTGAACACACCAGCCGGGGATGGGCTTTTTGAACATAGAAATAATTAGGATATATCCGAGGTGCATTTAATATATGATTGTTAATGATGGTGTTACAGATCTGTAACATTTTCCTGTGTGTATTACTCCTATGTGCATTACAAAACAGTTGCTTCCTATATTTAAAAATCGAAGGATGGGCATTTCATTTAATCAGTGCACAAAAATGCAAATCAGAAGAATTCTGTTTGGATAACAAGTTCAACATCTTATTAAATATCAAAAAATAGAATAAAGAAACAGAGAATCTGTGACTCGATTTTGTGTTGACCCAAGAAGTTCTGTTTCTAGTATATCTGCTAGAAAAGGATAAAATACATATAGCAGAGGAAACTGAGTTATTTACAAGGAACACCCAAAAGTTAGCATGTCTATATGTTGCCTTACCACTCTTTTTATAACCACCCAAGTAATTGAGAGCCAAAATATCATGAACCCTATCTCCTTTCTACAGCTAAGTATTTTGGTGCTTTAAATTGATTGATCTGAGTACAAAACATCACAAGTTTGTATTCTCAAATTAACAATGTTTTTCTTCTAAAATATATTTTTGAGTTACTAATTTTAATAGGTAATTATTGAAAATAGACAGTAGTAAATACAGTAATTTATTTCGATTAGTTCTTCCAGAAAAGGTGCCATTTTAAACAATTTTTTTAAAATAGCAACTATGGAAATAGGTTTTAATGTACAGAATAATAAAGAAATTCTTTATTTTTTAAAAAATAGGGGAGATCAAAAGTTAAAGCTCTACTTTAGAGAAGAATGCCAACAAAATATAGCAAGAAAGACAGAAAGAGAATATCATCATTTTGTAAACACCATAGCAATAATTAATTAAGATGAGACTCACTGATTTATACTAAAATCACTGAGTGAAATGTTGGGGACGAGACAGGCTAATCTCCCACAGATTACTTATTAATTACAAAGGGAAAAGGTATGTTTACAAAGGAGAAATCTGACTGACACACCTTAACCGAGAGATCGAGCTTATTGTCACCAATAGGAGGAGAGTCTGAGGTCATGTGCTCCTTGATGTGATGCTTTGTGAAGGACACTCATCCCCGTGTGGTTCCAATGACCCTAAATACTAGACCTGAGCCTGATGACGAAGAAGAAACTGTACAACCCCAAACTGAGAGGCATTCGGCAAAACATCTGACGTGGATTCTTCAAAATTAGCAATGTAATGAGAAGACAGAAAAAAAACCCAAAAAGCAAAAAATAAATTAATGGGTAGGGAACTGTTCCGGATGAAAAGTGAATAAACAGAAATGACAAGGAAATAAAATCCATAATCCTTGATGGGATGTTGAATTGGGAAATAAAACATTATAAAGTTTGATTGGGGAAGAATTTAGAAATGTTCAGTATGGGATGTATACTAAATAAGAGTGCTGTATCAAAGTTAAGTTTCCTGAATGTGATTTTTATATCTTATTTACACAGGAAGATGTCCCTTTTCTTAAGCAAGAAGAGGAAGTTTCACTTAACGAGGAAGATAAAGCAAATGTGGGAAAATGTTTAAAATTAATGAATTACAGTAAAGAGTACATAGGTATTCACTGTGCAGTTTTTGCAACTTTGCTATAAGTTTGCATTTTTCAAAATAAAAGGTTGGAAAAATTACAGTCGTTTTCTTATATCATGATGGCATGTGTGTAATGAAAGTGCAAGGCTAGGGCAAACTTTTTATTCATTCAACATATTTCTCGACTGCTTCCTACCTACCAGATGGGTAGATCCACAGCAAATACAACGAAACAGCCAAAGAGCCCGGCCCTCGTGGAATTTACATTCTTCCTCTTCAGGTCTGAGCTTTCTCCGCTGTTGAATGAGTGAGGGTGGGAGTGTGGCATAGGGGGTTGGCCTTGGTGGCAACATAAGGTCCCTTTCTGCACGAAATGCTATTGTTTTAGGTCTGTGAATTTATTTGCTTTGAATAGGTATGATAGAGTAGCCAATTTCTTCCGTTTAGTATTTTATAAAAAATATTGTAATGAATACAAAAACACTAACCCACAATGCTTACATACAGGGCATAAAGAAAACAGCAGTTCTGGTTTTTGTCTTAATACAAACCCAAAGCAAGGCAGCATTAAAGTATTTATTAAGAACATGCTAAGCTGTGAGTTTGCTTTGTTTTTCCCTTCCAAGATTATTAAGAAAAATATCTACTTCCAATAAAAGAAAAGGTATTCTTTACACTGTCTTCCTTTGCAGACCCTGTAGTCGTATCAGATTTGTCTAAATCTAAAAAAGAAATTGCATCACTATTAATGGTTATGCATTGCCCCAAAGAGATAGTAAAATACAAGTTTTAATTCAAAGCTAAATTTAAAAGTAGTAGCTAAAGATAACTTTTTTATACCTTTAGATGTATGCCTATTCAATCGGATCAAAAATTTTATTAAAAACACATAAGATTTTTTGAAGAACACCATACAAGTGTGTCTGTATAACTGGTGGTGGGCCAGAGCATACTTCTCTAGACACTGCATAAAACTCTGAATGTTGTTTATGCTCTGGATTCAAATGCAAGGTCAGAGAAAATGGTTTCTTTCTCCCCTATCCACTCTCGTTATTTCATCCTTTGCGGTCTTCCGTGGTAATGAGCGGTTTGCTGCTGCTGATGCTACTTGAGCAAGGGTGGTAGATAGCACTAATTCAGAACCCTCTAGATTCCCCCTGGATTTGGCTTTGTCATTGAATTCCCCATTCTTTTGTTTGTGAGCCTGTTGAGGGGTGGTGATGGGAGAAAGCTGAGGATCGATCTTTGGCCAAAGGCATCTGCTCTGCAAACCAAGGGCGTGAGCAGGGGAAGCAGAAGGAAGGAAAGCGGAAGGGTCTGTGTTTTTATTGAGCTACTTAGAGAGTTAATAACAAAGAAGCAAGCAGAGGTCGTTGAGGGAGAAGGATGCTGGGCTTTGATTTCGAACAGGGGCGGTGAAGGCAAACGCTGGGGTGGGGGGCGGCATTTCCTCGCCAGGCAAAGATGGAGTGCAAATTTACTACACGTCGCCAGAGTAGAGGGAGGTGATGGTGAAATACTTTTTAAACGAGCGGAGAGGAAGAAAATGCAACAATGTTCATCCTAAAGTAGACGAGGCATCCATGAGGCGGTATCAGAGCCCTGCAAGCGAGAGCAACCAAAATTATCTATCTTATTTTTATTTTTACTTTTCAAAACCATTCTATTAAAGTATAGTTGGTTTACAGTGTTGTGGGAAATCACCATTTTTAAATGTCACAGAAGAGAGGAACACGTGAGCAAATAAAAATGAGGCTTTTTAAAATTGTATTCTTTATCAAGTAAAGGGTAGGCACGACGGGAGAGATCTTGCTGGCCTTCTTTCCTTTCTGTGTTTCACTCTCTTTTTTCCCTCTGCGCTGAGGCCCTATGCGGAAGCAACTAAAGGTTGTGAGCAAGGAAGAAGAGGAAGTGAAACTGAAAGGAACGTCAAGAAAATTTCTGGTTATGCCTGAGCCTTGGTTAAATCACGGTGCAGGTAAAATACGGCTTTGTAGGCCCTCTTTCTCTCTCCTGAGTTTCCTTCCAGCGCTCTCCCCCCAGGGCACCCATGTCCCGCTGCCCAGGTGCATTATTGGCCCCCGCAGGCAGTCTGTTCCCAAACTGAAATCAGCCAAAGACTCTGCCCCTAGAAGTCCAACCAGTGAGTAACTGACAGGACACTGACATGTAACCTCCAGGATGCTGCGGAAAGACGCCCAGGAGAAGAAAGGAAGGGCGGCCGGCAAGGGAAGGAAGGGTCATCAGGTAAGTCAGGAGCACCTGGATTTTGACAGACTGTAACTGAAGCTGTGATTAACCCCAAGGAGAGCTCTCGGAGGGAGAAACGCATAGTCGTCGTAAGATTGACCCTCTTCCTGAAGTCTTTAATTGGATGCTTGGGGAAGTCTCCCTGGGACTTTCATTTACATCTCTTGAAATTTCTTAGTTTGTTTCCATATAAGACTAGTTTCAACTTCGAGTCCTGAGTTTCCAAGAAAATACTTGTGACTCATATCTAACCATGTTGATGGTTAGAGGTTATATACTTGTAAAATGTTACCATGGCGCTTCTAAAAGGCTCTGAGATACACGCAATTCCTCAGTTCTGTCAGGAGATGGAGCCATTTATACGCAATAATGCATATTCTCCAGTTTATTATTTAATATAAAAGTTCTAATAATTTCTCAAAAGTGTTCATATGAACCAATAATTAGCCTTTGTGCTTTATTGAATTTGAATGCTTTCAGCAATCATTTCTTCTCGAGGAAATATTCTCTGGTGCTTTATTTTATCATTTTCATTTGATTACTATTTCTGTTTAAAAGAGTTTCATCTGTGATTTAGAAAGAAACTTCAACAAGGAAAAGACATCTTTGTCCCCACAGATTTCACCCCAGCTGCATTTTGATTCAAAGTGATGTAAAGAGAGGT
Source organism: Balaenoptera ricei (assembly GCF_028023285.1). Lineage (NCBI taxonomy): Eukaryota > Metazoa > Chordata > Mammalia > Artiodactyla > Balaenopteridae > Balaenoptera > Balaenoptera ricei. The sequence goes on along the minus strand of NC_082643.1, from coordinate 75,008 downwards.
AGAATTGAAAACTAAGGAGACGATCTCCGGTGAGTCTCCTGAGATTCAATTAGCCTGGTCCATTAGAGGTGATTCTAAAACCACAAGTATTCGTCGAGGTTGTCCCTCTAATTCTGAGAAAATGGTTGCCTTAATTATGTTTTTTGGTTTCACTCTACAATAGCTTCTCCTGAGTCCATAAATGCCCATAGCTGGTTCTGCCAGCATTTTTGGTTTCCAGATTATGTGCTTTATGGGGCAAAACATAGCAACACAAACATTGAAACTGCCCCACGTTTCACAGCCTCGACTGCTGTATTTTATACAAAGGCCACACAATGAGTGTGGTTATTGATGAAAATTGGTTAGACCTCAAGAACTCCTGCTTACTGAAATTGGGGATGGAGCAGATTGGGAAAATAAAAGCCCAGGCTAAGAAAGGTGTAAAATCCTCAGAACAGTTACAATTTTCATCTCTAGAAGTGAGAAATTAGCAAAGGAAAAGGGGGTTATATTTTTCATTGGGGAAATTTGACTTCCAATATTCCTTGGATATAAGTCATACAGCTTCTGTTACTTAGGAAAAAGTCATTTATATGAGGAAGTCGAATATATGTAGTTTTAAAATATTCCTACATGCTAGAACCTGTTTTTTGTTTGGTTTGGTTTGGTTTGGTCTGATTCTTATTTATCATGTGCCTACAATTTTTATTTCAAAATACAGCAAGGCTTGTTCAATGTTCCTCAAAATGCTTCTGTAAAGATCAGTATTCAATGCAAGGGCCACTTGTAGTAATTACATAAGAAGTATTATTGGGAAAGTAAGAAGTTTCCAGTAGGCTGGTAGGCTCTTTATTAAACCAATTCTAACCTTCCTCACAGTAATACATCCCCTTGTTTCTTCACCATTCATCTAAAACAATATTTTTGAGAACTCTTTTGAAACCCTAGCAAGAGATAGAGAACACTCCAGGAAAGCGCAAGCAGTTGTCAAAGGGTAGATTTATATTAAACGAGCTGATTTTTGTGTTTTTTTGTTTGTTTTTTAAAGATTTCTTTTTTTTTTTTTGATGTGGACCATTTTTAAAGACTTTATTGAATTTGTTACAATATTCCTTCTGTTTTATGTTTTGTTTTTTCTGGCCGTGAGGCATGTGAGATCTTAGCTCCCTGACCAGGGATCGAACCTGCACCCTCTGCATTGGAAGGCGAAGTCTTAACCACTGGACCACCAGGGAAGTCCCTAAATGAGCTGATTTTTGACAGATCAACTTGAAACATATTTTTCAAGGTAACGCTTGCAACCAGCAATACTTTGGTTGGCCAGTTACTGATTACTAGGTCACTCTTCCCCTGTGGTGGGAAGGGTGCCAGATTCCTTGAGACTGAGTTGTCCTTCTGTCAGAGGAAATCCTCCACATGTGTTTGTTGCTAATGGCTAAATAATATGTAAAAGAGCATTATTAAATTTATTTTGCTCATGAACAGTAATAATAGCTTTTCAGACATTTCTGCTTTTGCTATGGGACTGTGCAGTTACTTTAAATACATATGTGTGTGTGTGTGTGTGTGTGTGTGTGTGTACATATAATATATACACACATATATCCTAATTCAATATTTTTTAAAAAAACAGTTTGTGGTTTGTGGAGCTATTATAAAATGTTGGTCCAAAGTCAAGCTAATCAGACTAATACACAATTTCTTGCTTAGTTTACAGTCTCTGTAAAATAATCATAATATAATTTGGAATTGTGTCCTAACACTTTGCAGATGAAATGGAGTCCCTTAGAAAATGTTCATAGGAGTCTCTTATATATCATTATATATCCCGTGACTTAAGCTTACTTAGCTGATTGATTAGAAACCTATGAAATATTAACTAATGATTTAATGAGACCTTATGGAAGTAAATTAATGCTGATTCGTTGACATAAAGAATGCTTCCTGAATTGAAGCAAAGGATATAAAGGTTAATTCACCTAATTATGAGCATCTGTGAGACTATTAAGGACTCATGTCTTAAATGAGAATCTTAGACAGGAGCCTTTGCCAGTTACCACATCGCCACTGAATTAGCAGAATAACAAAAGGAGCTAATGTGAAGTGAGCACTTACCACGGTCCAGGTAAGGTACCGAGCCATCGCCAGGTGTTCTTTTATTTACTAAAACAGACTCATGAGGCAGAGATTGTCGCGCCCGTTTGCCAGGAGAGATGCAAAGTATTAGAAAGATTAAGACATTGGCTAAAGTACCACAGTTTCCCAGAACAAAGCCTGGACCAGAGGCAATTTTTTAAAGATCATGAGCTATTGTACGCAACCCTTTCAGGGTGGGCTGCTATTGAAAATGCAACATTAATGGGGCGGCACGAATAGGGTTGCATGAGCAAGAGACACCCGCGGAACAGCCCCACGTTCTCATCAGACCTCGGTGGTCCACACTTCCTGACTCCTAAACGATCTGTGCCCCATGGGGCCGTCCATGAACAGCCTTGTCATTGCCTGTGGTCAAGATGAATTTTGAGTCCTCATGTGTACCCATAAAAGGGGAACATGTTTAAACCTAAGTGGGTTGTATTTTTCACATACAGCATTAAGGTTCCCTAACTAATTCCTTGTTTTGTTTGTCTGTTGAATTATTTGATTAAACTTAAAGACTCTTAGAAAAGATAAAGCTCTGCCTTTCAAAGAAAATCTACCACCTCGCACTGACTGCAAGGAGTTTGACCATGACTTTGCCATTTCCACTCCTTCCATGGGGTCCACGACATTGTCCGGAACCACAGTAGAATTCGCAAGGTGGTCCCAGCTCCATGGGGCTCATGGTCTGGCACATCTATAGCCGTCTGGCCAACTACTTCAGGTGACCCCCCCCCATGACATCTACAGAGGTGCAATGTGTGGAGAAGACAGAGTTCCCAGCCGTGACCTTCTGTAATTTAAACAGGTAAAAATTACTTTTTTTAATAATAACAAATCTCAAAAGGACCTTCGAGACAGCAGAGGAGTAAGACACAGAGATCACCTTCCTCCCCCCAAATACATCAGAAACACATCTACATGAGGAACAACCCCTACAGAACACCCACTGAACGCTGGCAGAAGACCTCAGACCTCCCAAAAGGCAAGAAACTCCCCACGTACCTGGGGAGGGCAAAAGAAAAAAGAAATAACAGAGACAAAAGAATAGGGACGGGCCCTGCACCAGCGGGAGGGAGCCGTGAAGGAGGAAAGGTGTCCACACACTAGGAGCCCCTTCGCGGGCGGAGACTGCGGGTGGCGGAGGGGGGAGCTTCGGAGCCACGGAGGAGAGCGCAGCCACAGGGGTGCGGAGGGCACAGCGGAGAGACTCCCGCACAGAGGCTCGGCGCCGAGCAGCGCTCACCAGCCCGAGAGGCTTGTCTGCTCCCCCGCCGGGGCGGGCGGGGCTGGGAGCTGAGGCTCGGGCTGCGGTCGGATCGCAGGGAGAGGACTGGGGTTGGCGGCGTGAACACAGCCTGAAGGGGCTAGTGCGCCACGGCGAGCCGGGAGGGAGTCCGGGAAAAAGTCTGCAGCTGCCGAAGAGGCAAGAGACTTTTTCTTACCTCTTTGTTTCCTGGTGCGCGAGGAGAGGGGATTCAGAGCGCCGCCTAAACGAGCTCCAGAGACGGGCGCGAGCCGCGGCCATCAGCGCGGACCCCAGAGACGGGCAGGAGACGCTAAGGCTGCTGCTGCCGCCACCAAGAAGCCTGTGTGCGAGCACAGGTCACTCTCCACACCGCCCCTCCCAGGAGCCGGTGCAGCCCGCCACGGCCAGGCTCCCGTGATCCGGGGACAACTTCCCCGGGAGAACGCACGGCGCACCTCGGGCTGCTGCAACGTCACGACGCCTCTGACGCCGCAGGCTCGCCCCGCCTCCTCCGTACCGCTCCCTCCCCCCGCCTGAGTGAGCCAGAGCCCCCGAAGCAGCTGCGCCTTTAACCCCGTCCTGTCTGGGCGGGAACAGACGCCCTCGGGCGACCTACTCGCAGAGGCGGGTCCAAATCCAAAGCTGAACCCCGGGAGCTGTGCGAACAAAGAAGAGAAAGGGAAATCTCCCCCAGCAGCCTCGGGAGCAGCGGATTAAAACTCCACAGTCAACCTGATGTGCCTGCATCTGTGGAATACCTGAATAGACAACGAATCATCCCAAAATCGAGGTGGTGGGCTTTGGGAGCAACTGTAGACTTGGGGTTTGCTGTCTGCATCTAATTTGTCTCTGGTTTTATGTTTATCTTAGTTTAGTATTTAGACTTTATTATCACTGATAGATTTGTTTATTGATTTGCTTGCTCTCTTCCTTTCTTTTACTTTCTAAATTTTTAAATTATTTTAAATAATATTTATATATTTTTTATTTTAATAACTTTATTTTATTTTATTCTTTCTCTCTTTTTTTCCTCCATTTTCTTCTGAGCCATGTAGCTGACAGGGTCTTGGTGCTCCAGCCAGGCATCAGGCCTGAGCCTCTGAGGTGGGGGAGCCAAGTTCAGGACATTGGACCACCAGAGACCTCCAGGCCCCACGAAGTATCAAACAGCAAGAGCTCTCCCAGAGATCTCCATCTCAACGCTAAGACCCAACTCCACTCAACGACCAGCAAGCTACAGTGCTGGGCACCCCATGCCAAACGACTAGCAAGACAGGAACACAGCCCCACCCATTAGCAGAGAGGCTGCCTAAAATCATAATAAGGCCACAGACACCCCAAAACACACCACCAGACGTGGACGTGCCCACCAGAAAGACAAGATCCAGCCTCATCCACCAAAACACAGGCACTAGTCCCCTCCACCAGGAAGCTACACAACCCACTGAACCAACCTCACCCACAGGGGGCAGACACCAAAAACAACAGGAACTACGAACCTGCAGCCTGTGAAAAGGAGACCCCAAACACGGTAAGTTAAGCAAAGTGAGAAGACAGAGAAATACACAGCAGATGAAGGAGCAAGGTAAAAACGCACCACACCAAACAAATGAAAGGAAATAGGCAGTCTACCTGAAAAAGAATTCAGAGTAATGATAGTAAAGATGATCCAAAATCTTGGAAACAGAATGGAGAAAATACAAGAAACGTTTAACAAGGACCTAGGAGAACTAAAGAGCAAACAAACAATGATGAACAACACAATAAATGAAATTTAAAATTCTCTACAAGGAAACAATAGAAGAATAACTGAAGCAGAACAATGGAGATGTGACCTGGAAGATAAAATAGTGGAAATAACTACCACAGAGCAGAATAAAGAAAAAAGAATGAAAAAAATTCAGGACCGTCTCAGAGACTTCTGGGACAACATTAATAGGACCAATATTCGAATTATAGGGGTCCCAGAAGAAGAAGAGAAAAAGAAAGGGACTGAGAAAATATTTGAAGAGATTACAGCTGAAAACTTCCCTAATATGGGAAAGGAAATACTTAATAAAGTCCAGGAAGCACAGAGAGTCCCATACAGGATAAATCCAAGGAGAAACATGCCAAGACAAATATTAATCAAACTATCAAATATTAAGTACAAAGAAAAAATATTAAAAGCATTAAGGAAAAGCAACAAAAAACATACAAGGGAATCCCCATAAGGTTAACAGTTAATCGTTCAGCCGAAACTCTGCAAGCCAAAAGGAGTGGCAGGACATATTTAAAGTGATGAAAGGGAAAAACCTACAGCCAAAATTACTCTACCCAGCAAGGATCTCATTCAGATTCAATGGAGAAATTAAAACCTTTACAGACAAGCAAAAGCTAAGAGAATTCAGCACCACCAAACCAGCTTTACAACAAATGCTAAAGGAATTTCTCTAGGCAGGAAGCACAAGAGAAGGAAAACACCTACAATAACAAACCCAAAACAATTAAGAAAATGGTAATAGGAACATACATATCGATAATTACCTTAAATGTAAATGGATTAAATGCTCCAACCAAAAGATATAGACTGGCTGAATGGATACAAAAACAAGACCCATATATATGCTGTCTACAAGAGACCCACTTCAGACCTAGGGGCACATAGAGACTGAAAGTGAGGGGATGGAAAAAGATATTCCATGCAAATGGAAATCAAAAGAAAGCTGGAGTAGCAATTCTCCTATCAGACAAAATAGACTTTAAAATAAAGACAGTTACAAGAGACAAAGAAGGACACTACATAATGATCAAGGGATCAATCCAAGAAGAAGATAGAACAATTGTAAATATTTATGCACCCAACATAGGAGCACCTCAATACATAAGGCAAATACTAACAGCCATAAAAGGGGAAAACTTTAACACCCCACTTTCACCAATGGACAGATCATCCAAAATGAAAATAATTAAGGAAACACAAGCTTTAAATTATACATTAAACAACAGGCACTTAATTGATACTTGTAGGACATTCCATCCAAAAACAACAGAATACACTTTCTTCTCAAGTGCTCATGGAACATTCTCCAGGATAGATCATATGTTGGGCCACAAATCAAGCCATGGTAAATTTAAGAAAATTGAAATCATATCAAGTATCTTTTCCAACCACAATGCTATGAGACTATATATCAATTACAGGGAAAAAAACTGTAAAAAATACAAACTCATGGAGGCCAAACAATACACTACTAAATAACCAAGAGATCACTGAAGAAATCAAAGAGAAAATCAAAAAATACCTAGAAACAAATGACAATGAAAACACGAAGACCCAAAACCTGTGGGATGCAACAAAAGCAGTTCCAAGATGGAAGTTTATAGCAATACAGTCCTACGTCAAGAAACAAGAAACATCTCAAATAAACAACCTAACCTTACACCTAAAGCAATCAGACAAAGAAGAACAAAAAAAACCCTAAGTTAGCAGAAGGAAAGAAATCATAAAGATCAGATCAGAAATAAATGAAAAAGAAATGAAGGAAAAATAGCAAAGATCAATAAAACTAAAAGTTGATTCGTTGAGAAGATAAACAAGTTGATAAACCATTAGCCAGACTCATTAAAAAAAAAAAAAAAGAAGACTCAAATGAACAGAATTAGAAATGAAAAAGGAGAAGTAACAAATGACACTGAAGAAATACAAAAGATCATGAGAGATTACTACAAGCAACTCTATGCCACTAAAATGGACAACCTGGAAGAAATGGACAAATTCTTAGAAAAGCACAACCTTCCAAAACTGAACCAGGAAGAAATAGAAAATATAAACAGATGAATCACAAGCAATGAAATTGAAACTGTGATTAAAAATCTTCCAACAAACAAAAGCCCAGGACGAGGTGGCTTCACAGGCAAATTCTATCAAACATTTAGAGAAGAGCTAACACCTATCCTCCTCAAACTCTTCCAAAATATATCAGAGGGAAGAACACTCCCAAACTCATTCTACAAGGCCACCACCACCCTGATAGCAAAACCAGACAAAGCTGTCACAAAGAAAGAAAACTACAGGCTAATATCCCTGATGAACATAGATGCAAAAATCGTCAACGAAATACTAACAAACAGAATCCAACAGCGCATTAAAAGAATCATACACCATGATCAAGTTGGGTTTATCCCAGGAATGCAAGGATTCTTCAATATATGCAAATCAATTAATGTGATAAACCATATTAACAAATTGATGGAGAAAAACCATATGATCATCTCAATAGATGCAGAAAAAGCTTTCAAAAAAATTCAACACCCAATTATGATAAAATCCCTCCAGAATGTAGGCATAGAGGGAATGTACCTCAACATAATAAAAGCCATATATGACAAAGCCACAGCCAATATCGTTCTCAATGGTGAAAAACTGAAACTATTTCCACTAAGATCAGGAAGAAGACAAGGTTGCCCACTCTCACCACTATTATTCAACATACTTTTGGAAGTTTTAGCCACAACAATCAGAGAAGAAAAAGAAGTAGAAGGAATCCAAATCAGAAAAGAAGTAAAACTGTCACTGTTTGTAGATGACACGATACTATACATAGAGAATCCTGAAGATGCTACCAGAAAACTACTAGAGCTAATCAATAAATTTGGTAAAGTAGCAGGACACAAAATTAATGCACAGAAATCTCTTGCATTCCTATACACTTATGATGAAAAATCTGAAAGAGAAATTAAGGAAACATTCCCATTTACCATTGCAACAAAAAGAATAAAATACCTAGGAATAAACCTACCTAAGGAGACAAAAGACCTATCTCCCGGAAACTATAAGACACTGATGAAAGAAATTAAAGATGATACAAACAGATGGAGAGATATACCATGTTCTTGGATTGGAAGAACCAACATTGTGAAAATGACTATACTACCCAAAGTGATCTACAGATTGAATGCAATCCCTGTCAAACTACCAATGGCATTTTTTACAGAACTAGAACAAAAAATTTCACAATTTGGATGGAAACAGAAAAGACCCCAAATAGCCAAAGCAATCTTGAGAAAGAAAAACGGAGCTGGAGGAATCAGGCTTCCTGACTTCAGACTATACTACAAAGCTACAGTAATCAAGACAATATGGTACTGGCACAAAAACAGAAATAGAGATCAATGGAACCAGATAGAAAGCCCAGAGATAAACCCACGCACATATGGTCACCTTATTTTTGATAAAGGAGGCAAGAATATACAATGGAGAAAAGACAGCCTCTTCAATAAGTGGTGTTGGGAAAACTGGACAGCTACATGTAAAAGAATGAAATTAGAACACTCCCTAAAAACATACTCAAAAATAAACTCAAAATGGATTACAGACCTAAATGTAAGGCCAAACACTATAAAACTCTTAGAGGAAAACATATGCAGAACACTCTATGACATAAATTACAGCAAGATCCTTTTTGACCCACCTCCTAGAGAAATGGAAATAAAAAGAAAAATAAACAAATGGGACCTAATGAAACTTAAAACTTTTGCAAAGCCAAAGAAACCATAAACAAGACAAAAAGGCAACCCTCAGAATGGGAGAATATATTTGCAAATGAAACAACTGACAAAAGATTAATCTCCAGAATATACAAGCAACACATGAAGCTCAATAGCAAAAAAAACAAACAACCCAATCCAAAAACGAGCAGAAGACCTAAATAGACATTCCTCTAAAGTAGATATACAGATTGCCAACAAACACATGAAAGGATTCTCAACATCATTAATCATCAGAGAAATGCAAATCAAAACTACAATGAGGTATCACCTCACACCAGTCAGAATGGCCATCATCAAAAAATCTAGAAACAATAAATGCTGGAGAGGGTGTGGAGAAAAGGGAACACTCTTGCACTGTTGGTGGGAATGTAAATTGATACAGCCACTATGGAGAACAGTATGGAGGTTCCTTAAAAAACTAAAAATAGAACTACCATACAACCAGCAATCCCGCTACTGGGCATATACCCTGAGAAAACCATAATTCAAATAGAGTCATACACCACAATGTTCATTGCAGCTCTATTTACAATATCCAAGACATAGAAGCAACTTAAGTGTCCATCAACAGATGAATGGATAAAGAAGATGTGGCACATATATACAATGGAATATTACTCAGCCATAAAAAGAAATGAAATTGAGTTATTTGTAGTGAAGTAGATGGACCCAGAGTCTGTCATACAGAGTGAAGTAAGTCAGAAAGAGAAAAACAAATACTGTATGCTAATGCATATATATGGAATCTAAAAAAACGGTACTGATGAACCTAGTGGCAGGACAGAAATAAAGATGCAGACATAGAGAATGTACTTGAGGACACAGGGTGGGGGGAATGGTAAGCTGGGACAAAGTGAGAGAGTGTCATGGACATATATACACTACCAAATGTAAAATAGATAGCTAGTGGGAAGCAGCCGCATAGCACAGGGAGATCAGCTCGGTGCTTTGTGACCACCTAGAGGGGTGGGATAGGGAGGGTGGGAGGGAGAAGCAACAGGGAGGGGATATGGTGATATAAGTATACGTATAGCTGATTCACTTTGTTATACAGCAGAAACTAACACAACATTGTAAAGCAATTATACTACAATAAAGATGAAAAAAATAATAATAACAAGTCTCTATAACTTTGCTAGTATAACCTTTCTTGGATGACTGAAATAGTTTATTGTTTGCTATTTAGTATACACAAAACCACTGAAGGTCTTAAATTGTACTGAAATACTGAAATGTAAGGGGCTAAGAAGCTTATTGATTTCTTCTCCATTTTCCTTCTTTTATTCCTTCTTTCCCTCCACAATTATATGTTGGGCTAAGCAACAAGCCCTGTGGTTAAATAGATGTACAAGTATTTATCCTTGCATTTAAAAAATTTGTTAATTTACAAAAGAGAGAGAAACATTAGCAATCACAATGCAGTATGTGTGGCGATTATAGATTACATTAAACGTGTGTGCAGGGGCTCTGAGAGCACAGATGACATGTGACAGTCCCTTCTGGGTGTCACGGAGTGTGAGTGTCAAAGGATGTCCAGGCAGTTTGTAGGGGGAGATGACGAATAACTTGAAGATACAGAGAAGCACTGTGCTAAAGTATGGAGATGTGAAATGCTTCAACGTGTTTAGGGTGAGACGTTTATTGTAATAGAAACGCACCCAGCTCCATGGGCGTGTGACCTGTGCTCACCCTTGGTTTACTGCTCTGCTGTTGTTGAGCCCTTGACCACAGCTCCCTGCAAAGAACTGTATGTCCCTGGCTGTGCCCCAGGTCTCCCATGGGGAGGGCAGCTTCCCCACGAGGCCGTCCATGAAAAGCCTTGTCACTGTCTGTGGTCAAGCAAGAACAGCTGCACATAAGATTTTCACCTGGGGGAGGTGGAGGTGGCTTCCTTCAGATCCACCACTGATCAGCTCTTTTACCATGGACAAGTCACTTCACCTTTTTAAGCTTCAATATGTGTGCGTACAAAATGATGTAATATCATCTACCTCACATGCTTGCTGTGTCATTAGATCAGGTAATATATACACCATTTTGTCTCATCCCTGGGGTGTTGTTTGGACAGGTGCTCAATATACAGTAGGTATTATAGCATGTTCCTGTGATTTTTAGATATATATCAATATATGTATCAAGGTCCCAAAAAGTAGAAGTAAATCAAATGCCCCCAAATATTTTCAATACTTTTGCTCTGTACTATTTTAAATGGTATGTGATCTAACGAAAGCAAAGATTGGTTGAAGATATCCTTTATTAAAAGAAAATGTGTTTATCATCTTGAGAACAGCAGTGTGAGGACCCTCACAGATCTTTTCCCCAGAGAAACAACCATAACTGGTAAACTGTATTTAAAAAATTAACCATTTAGAATTTAACAAACTCCTACAACTCAGCAGCAAAAAACAAAAACAAAAAACCCTAAGAACCCAATTTAAAATGTACTGAGAACTTGAATAGACATTGCTTCCAAGAAGGCATACAAATGGCCAACAGAATATGAAAAAATGCTCAATATCACTAAGCATCAGAGAAATGCAAATCAATACAACAATTAGATATCACCTCAGACCTGTCAGGATGGCCATTACAAAAAACAAAAGACAAGAAATGTTGGTAAGGATGTGAAGAATTTGGAACCCTTGTACACAGTTGGTGGGAATGCAAAATGGTGCATCTGCTATGGAAAACAACATGGAGGTTCCTCAGAAAACTAAAAATAGAGATACCACATGATCTAGCAATCTCAGTCTTAAATTTTTATACAAAATAATTTAAATCAGGGTCTCAAAGAGATATTACCACACCCATATGCATTGCCTAAGATCTAGAAATAAACTAAATGCACATTGACTGACAAATGGACAAAGAAAATGTAGTATATGCATATAACAGAATATTATTCATCTGTGAAAAAGAAGGAAATTCTGCAATAGGAGAGAATGTGGCTAAACCTTCAGGATGTTATGCTAAGTTAAATAAGTCACAGAAAGGCAAATACTCATGATTCCACTTATGTGAGTTGTCTGAAATAGTCAAATTCATAGAATCAAAGGTTGCAATGGTAGTTGCCAGGGTCTGGCAGGGGGCTGGGTATAGAAATAGGGAGCTACTAGTCAACAGGCATAAAGTTTCAGGTAGTTAGGATAAATGAACTCCAGAGACTTGCTGTACAGACATGCACCTAGAGTCAACCATCCTGCATCCCACACTTTCATTTGTTAGAAGGGCAGATCTCATGGGAAGTATTCCTATCACATAAAATAGCATGTTTTAAAATTTTGCAAAAAAAAAGAGAAAATCATTGAATCTACTACAAAAATTAGGATATAATAAAATGCACCTAAATATTTATATATAAAAACAGCCATTTAAAGTATCTGGAAGTTGTCCTCAGGGAATATAACAAATGAAGACATACTTATTCAAGAAAATCCACTAAATCTCAACCAGAACAGGGAGAGTCCACAGAACCTGAGCCACAAACACTCCCTCCTTCCCCCTTTCTGTCCCAGCATGACAGGAGGTCCGCTCCAGCTGGGTTTGACCAAGAAGTCAGGGCTTTTCTCCTCCCAGCTTCTAGTCAAGGGCTACACTGTGCCCTGGGAAACACAGGTGGTCAACATTCATCATCCAACCCGGCTCAAGTCACAAAGGCTAAATTCCAGACGACCACAGTTAAGAGGCTGAGGGCTCCCTTCTTTATGTGACCCCCACTTACAGGGTCGAAGCTCTGTCTAAGGCCTGGTAGGTTGAGATAATCACCCTCATCCAGCCTGCCCAAGGATGGAGGCTCCACCTTGAGAGTGACAAAGTCAGAAAACCAGATACCTCTTCCCTGCCCAGAATCCTCCTTGTAAATATTTTGCTGGGTGGAAAAGGAAGGCCATAAGAAAAATGAATTTTGAAGCTCTCCCCAGAGGAGCTCTGTTTTGAACAGAGTGTGGTGAAGTTCAAGCCTAAGGGTGCTCGCAAAAACACCATATATTCTGGTGGTAAAGCAGTTAAGAGGAGGCTAGTGGGTCTATAAAAACAAGCTAAACCACAGGCCAGTGGTTTTCCAATGAGAATCCAGGAAAGAGGCACACAAGAAGAGTCCTCCTGGGGTCAGAAGAACTCTCAAACACTGGCCTCAAACTCTTCTGTAAAAGGGCCCAAATTTAATTTGATTAGACTCTGGAGAAATTTATGACCCAGGATATTGTTAAAAACAATACAGCATAAGAGAATTAAAACACAAGCCACAGAATGATAGAAATTTTTGCAAAAGACATATCTGATGAAGGACTCTTATCCAAAATATACAAAGAACCATTCAAACTTAAAAAAATAAGAAAACAACTTGATTTAAATATGAGCGAAAAACCTTAACAGATACCTCATCAAAGAAAACATGCAGATGGCAATTAGCATATAAAAAGATGCTCTACATCATATCATCAGGAAAATGCAAATTAATACAACAATGAGATACCTATTAGAATGGCACACCTATTAGAATGGCCAAAATCCAGAACACTGACAACATCAAATCTTGGTGGAGATGTGGAGCAAAAGGAATACTCATTCATCCCTGGGAGGAATGCAAAATGGTACAGCCACTTTGGAAGGCAGTTTGACATGCTTTTTTACAAAACTAAACATACTCTTACCATATGATCCAGCAATTTTGGTCCTTGATATTTAGCCAAAAAAGTGGGAAAATTCTGACCACACATAAACCTGAACATGAATGTTCACAACAGCTTTATTCGTAATTCAAAAATTTGGAAGCAACCAAGATGTTCTTAAGTAGGTGAATGGATAAATAAACTGTGGTACATCCAGACAATGGAACATTATTTAGTGGTTAAAAAAAATATGAGCTATTAAGCCATGAAAAGATGAGGACACTTAAATGCATATTCCTAAGTTTAAAAAAAATTTTGAATCTAAAAGGATACTTACTGTATAATTCCAACCATATGACGCTCTGGAAAAGGCAAAGCTGTGGAGACAGTAAAAAGATCAGTGGTTTCCAGGGATCAAAGGAGAGGGAGGGATGAGTAGGCAAAGCACGGAGGACTTTTAGGGCAGTTTTCATACTCTGTGTGATGCAATAATGGTGGAGACATGACATTGTGTACTGGCCAAACCCACAGAATGTACAACACCAAGAGTGAATCCTGGTATAAACTCTGTCTTTGGATGATGATGATGTGCCCATGTAGGTCCATCAACTGTGACAAACGTGCCCTCTGGTGGGGATGTTGATAATGGGGGGAGGCTGTGGTAGCTGGGAGCAAGCAGTATATGGGGAGCTCTCTGTACCTTCTTCTCAAATTGCTGTGAACCTGGGCTTCCCTGGTGGCGCAGTGGTTGAGAATCTGCCTGCCAATGCAGAGGACACGGGTTCGAGCCCTGGTCTGGGAAGATCCCACATGCCGCGGAGCAACTAGGCCCGTGAGCCACAACTACTGAGCCTGCGCGTCTGGAGCCTGTGCTCCGCAACAAGAGAGGCCGCGATAGTGAGAGGCTCGCGCACCACGATGAAGAGTGGCCCCGCTCGCCGCAACTAGAGGAAGCCCTCGCACAGAAACAAAGACCCAACACAGCCAAAAATAAATATAAATAAATTTTTTTTAAAAATTGCTGTGAACCTGAAACTTCTTTTAAAAATGAAGTCTACGAAAAAAAAATTGAGCCAGCAATTAGTGGAGCCTAGCTCCTGGATGTGATACCAGTAGAGGCAGATGGCTTAACAGGGAAGTTAGGGGAAGAGATGATCAGATGAGCCAGTTAAAGCAACTGCCATCAAAAGATGACTCTACCACTGCCTAAGGCTGTGCCCTCTAGGAGTGACATCAGAATAGCCCATCCATCACTAAGCAAAAAATAATTTTTAAAAAAGGCAAACAACAGCAATTCCTGGGGGAGGAAGGATTATTACAGTGGTGAAGTAGTGCCTCCCCAAAAATTCATATCTACCCAGAACCTCAGAAAATATTAAATATTTTCATATATTCATATGAAAATAGGGTCATTGCAGGTGTAATTGGCTAAGATGAGATTATACTGCATTAGGGTGATCCCCAGATCCAACGACTGCTGTCGTTAAAAGGACAGAAAAAGACACAGAGATATTGAGGGAAAAAGCAGAAACTGGCATCATGCTTCCAGGAGCCAAGAAATATGTGAGGCTGTTATAACCTGGATAAAGCAAGGAAGGGTTCCCCAGAGCCTTTGCAGGGAGCATAGCCCCACTGACACGTCGATTCCAGAATTCTGACCTGCTGAACAATGAGAGAATGAACTTCTGTTTTTTTTAAGGTGCCAAGTTTGTGATAACTTGTTATGGTAGCCCTAGTAAACTAATAAGATTGGTATCAAGATTTGCTACTGTATATTATCTGAAATGTTAAGTTTTCAACATCAAAAAAAAAAAGCAAAGTAAAAGGAAATTATGAACCCATACACAGAAAAATGAAAGTCAGCAGAAACTGCCCGGCTTAGATATCAGACTTAGCAGATGAAGGCATCAAAGCAGCTATTATAAATATATTTAAAGGACTGAAGAAACCGTGATTAAAGACATAAAGGAAGCTATAATGGCAATGTCTCATCAAAAAAAGAATATCAATAAGGACATAGAAATTATACAAAGGGCCAAATGGACATTGTGGTGTTGAAAAGTACAATAATTGATATGAAAAATTCACTAGATCCATGAGGTTCTCAGCAATAAATTTGAACTGGCTGAAGAAATAATCAGTGAACTTGAAGATAAATTGACAAAGTATGTGATCTGAGGAACATACAGAAAAAAACTAACACAGGAAAATGAATAGAGCCTCAGAGAAATGGGGGATACCAAAAAAGCATAAAAATATATGCAAAACGGGAGTACCAGAAGAAGAGAGAATGGAGCAGAAAAATACTTTTAAAATATGTGTCAAAACTCCCCAAATTTGCACAAAAGCAATAGTCTACATATCCAAAAAGTTCAACAAACTTTAAGAAGGATAAATGCAAAGAGATTAACAGCCAGACACATCATAATGGAAACAATGACAGCCAAAGAAAAAGAAAAAAAAAAATCTTGAAAGTAGCCAAAAGAAACCAACTCATTACGTAAAAGGGGATCCAATAAGGCTGACACCTAACTTCTCATTATAAACAATAGAGGCCAGGGAGTTGTGGGATGAGATTTTCAAAGTACTGAAGGAAAAATGTGCCAACCAAATATCTTATATCTAGCAAAAATATATTTTAAAAATGAAGGCAAAATAAAGACCTTCAGAGAGAAACAAAAGCTGAGAGAATTCATTGCTAGCAGACCCATCATACAAGAAATACTAAAAGGAAGTTGTTCAGGCTGACAGCAAGTGAACTCAGAGAGTAATTCAAATCCATATGAAAAAAAACACAAAAATACCAGGAAATGTATTTTTGCAATTTTAAAAGACATTAGAAATGTGTATTTCTTCTCCTTTCTTCTCTTACTTGATTTGAGTTTCATGCTCTACCAACTGAGCTAGCCGGGCATCCCTCTTACTTGATTTAAAATGCAAGTGTATAATACTTAGGCTATAACATATTTTTTTACAATAACAGCATAAAAGGTGGAAGCAAGGCAGTATTGGAGTAAAGAAATGACACCAGACGGTAACTTAAATCCACAGAAACAAATGAAGAGAACCAGAAATGGTAAGTAAAAAGGTTAATATGCCATGATCTATAGATATTTACTTGATTTATTTTCTTCTTTCATCTTCTTTAAAATACATAAAATTATATAAAAATATCGATATAATATGTACAACATTAATACCAAAAAAAGTGGGAAGAGAAAATAAACTATATTGGAATAAGTATTATTATTTAATAATAAATAAATAAATAACATGTTTTAAAATTAATAAAAGGATTTAAATTTTAAAGTAAAAAAATGAAAATTTAATGCAAAAAATAATCAGTAGAGACAGATTATAGGAACAAAAGATATGAGACATATAAAACAAACAGAGTGGCAGATGTAAATCTAATATATCAATAAGAAAGTTAAATTTGAGTGGGTTAAGCAATACAATCAAAAGTCAGAAGTTGTCAGACTGTATTAAAGAAACAAGACATACTGTATATTCAAAGATGCAGATAGAATAAAGGAAAAGATGGAAAAAGACATGTGCAAAGAGCAACTATCATAAGGAGTGGCTATCTTACTGTCAGACAAAATTTAAAACAATGTGTTACTAGAGATAAAGAGGGTCATTTTGTAATGATAAAGGGGCAATCTATCAGGAAGATATAATTCACCGAATATATTTGGATACTTCAGTACTGCAGTCTTAGTAGAACAGCTAGGGAGAGAATCTACAAGGAAATAGAAGACTTTGAAGACTTGAAAATCCATCTAAGCTGACAAGACGCAAGAGACATCTATAGATCACTACCCAGCAACTGCAGAACACACGCTCTTCTCGCGCGCACGTGGAATGCTCTCTCGGGTAGGTTGTAGCAAGACCGTGGAACAAGCTTCAGTACTTTTAGAAGATTTGAAATCATTCAGAGAATGTTCAGCAACTATCAATACAGGAGAGTGCAATTAGAAGGAAGAAATTTGAGATATTCACAAACATATGGATATTAAACAGCACACACCTAAATAACCAGTGAAAGTGAAAGAAAAAAATCGCATGGCATTAGACAGCACTCTGAGATGAAGCCTTGCGGACGGGGAAATGCATGGCTGTCAACACCTGGATTCAAAATGAAGAAAGATCTCAAAGAAAATATTTAATACTCTAGGATTTTAGCACTTCCATGTTTCTAATGAAATCCTAACTTGTATAAAATTTAATTTATTTTGCATAGCTCAAATCTCAAATCAATGATTTAGACTCTGGTGTTAGATGGTGGCATTTTAAGAAAACTGATAGTGTATCCTTCAGTTAGACATAGTTAACGCCCAGACGAAAAGTGAGATTCAGTCGTCTAGAAACTAAAATTGTAGAAGAGGAAAATTCTTAATTATAAGAGAATTATTTATAGGTGACAGATAACTAAGACTTCATCAGTACAGTGGTGGTTAGAGACTTTTTCAACGCCCAAAGTCTAATTTTACGAATAGACACTTTGAATATCAGTTCACCAGCATCTCACCAACATTGTTTAGCAAATAATTGACAGATCAGGAAAAGAACTTAAGTTGTCTATTGTCTGGTTCTCAAAGCCTATTGTCTTCAAATATTTTAGCTCATGTGCCATATAAAGGAACTTTAAAAAAACTATGTATTTCACTTGCATATTTTAAATTGGCATCTAAAATTTTAACCATAGCTTGAAATAACTTTACTTCTTAGTTTTAGAAGATCAAAAATAAATGTTATGAGATAAAATACGATAAGGATTGACTGTAATAGGAATAAATATTTCATATGATTTCATAAAGTTTTAATTACTTTATTGATATAAATACAGAAATTTTTAATCTGTGGACTTTGACTATCACAATAATCTGCAAGTAGCAAATAATAATCCAGTTACATTTAAAATAACAAATTTCACCATATTATATCAGCTTTTGTCAATTCAGAGGATCCCAGTAAGGGCTCAGATACCCTATGTTTAATGCCATGCTTCGCCCTAACCAGAATCATGTGCATATCAGGACAAGAGAAAGTTTAAGGATTTGTGATTAATTCTTAGAGGTGTCTTCCACTAATGTTTGCCTTTGGGCCCTGAAATTGTTACACACCAGGGCGCATTAAATGCTGAGATTTGTGATGACTGACAGGGAAGAACTCTTTCCTAAATTGGAGAAGATCCACTGTGAATGCAGCCTCTTCCTAACCTCTGAGTTAGAGTGGAGGTCTGGAAATTGATTCCAATTTCCAGTGCACTTGGGTCTGTTTCAGTGGGACTCAGTGCAGAGCTGAGTCAGGCATCGACGTGGACTTGAGATGAAACTTACTTGTTTGGGTCATAATCTGGGCAAGTGTAGTTAGAGGTATTAATACAGCTAAGAAGTTCAGGCTTGGGAATTGGTGATCAGTTGTTAAATTGTTTTAACAAATCGATGTATTTTCATTGCTTTCTTTTACTAGCCTTTTATCAGCATATGTTAAATGAAGGAGTAACACAGATTATAACTAAGCAAGGTTTCTGAAGGAATATATTTGGAAGGGTTTTGGGGTTTGCATTAAAGGTGAAAATAAACTCGGAGCAAAACACTTTGATTTTATGCTGAACAATATATCTCACAAAATTTATCAATTCCTTTGTTCCAAATATTGTTAGACTTTATTAAGTTTAATTCACCCACCTACATTACCCCCATGATCTCAACTATTATTAGTATAATAAAAAAGCTTCTACAGCAATGTTCTAAAAAGCTCTCCTCTTTAACCTTTTAACTTATTGTATTCATACCTCCTACACCTGTGAGAGTTTCTTCATTTCTCTGCATAACCATTTTGAAAAGAACCCAGTGAACATTGTATGGGGCAGTATTAGCTGAGCCTGTGCAAGATCCAAAGTCACAGGGCTCTGGAGCAGATCCTTGGTGCCTGTCGGTCAGAGAGTTAGAAACCTGAAGTAGGCTAAAGCTCCATCCCCCAGTTTAGAGCTAACACTGTTCTCCCCCCTGGAATCTGTTGCTAATGTAGGTTTTTAACTCCCCAAAAGATCACTAAAAAACACTTTTGCCCCAGAAAATCAAGGTTGTTAGATGTACTGTAGTTAGGTAGAAAACCACGATGATGGGGGGCTGAACAGGATCTCTAAAGAAAGGGGGAGTCAAAGAGGATATTTATAGGGTTCTGGGACCTGGGCTGGTGGTTTTAAGACAGGCCTTAGCAGGCTCAGAGCTGGTTACTTAAGGTATTCTATTAAGAGCTGGTCAAAAAAGCAGTTTCTCATCTCTAAAATTATATGATATTGGTTTGGGATTTTTTTTTCCTATTTTTGGTTTTGTGTGTGCCCCACCTTGACTGAAAAAGGGTTCAATGTGGCTGTCCTGAGAGAGAAAAATTACATTAAAGACAAAAGGAAAGTGAAAACAAAATATAGAATCTGGGACATAAAGGAAGACCAAGAGCAAAATCACACACAAACCCTGCACCGCACGTCCTGTACGCTCACCAAGAGCGGGTACGCGTTTTATTCTATGTTGCCAGGCAACCAATTTGAAGAGAGGAAGTTTGTTCAGTTTCAAGATGTATAATAATAGAATATTGTATAATATACTATCCAAAATATGAAAATACCAATCACATTTTGAAAGAAGTTAGGGTATGAATATATAAGAACCATACATAATGCAAAGCAGAAATTGCTTAGCAAAATAAAAGAATTACAAGGTACTTATTAGGGCAAACAGATTACTTCTGCTATGATTGACAGAAAATCACTTTGACGATAATGAGACATTCATTCAATAAATATATACCTTACACTCACTGAATTCCAGGCACTCTTCTAAATGTTTTAGGAAAAATAACGTAATCATACAAATGACAGCTTGAGGTGGGTTGTATCAAAATATATCTATATATTAACCCGTATCACTTATTAACATACACCAGTTGTATAAGTGGGGAAACGGAATCACAGTCAGATGAGAAAATGTGCTAAGTCATACCATGAAGTTGCTGTGACAATCAGGGCTCACCCAGAGGAGCAGAACCTCTATGACTGACAGAGAATAAGGGGTTTATTCTAGGGATTCAGCCCGCTAAGTCACAGGGCAAGCAGACTTTGCAGGTCTGCTGCCTCTCCTTTCTAACTGCTGCTTCTAATCAACAATTAGAAAGGAAGACAGATTTGAAGTGAGGGAAACAAACACGAGCTGGGAATGTGTGTTTCACCTCCGATCCTGGTGGTACCGGTGACCTGCAAGGTAAGTGGGCACCTGCTCCAGGTTGCGCCCTGGCTTGACGCCGGATCTGAAGAAGCTGTAGGCGGGGGTCGGACAGGGCTGGGGGAGTGCAGGCTGGCTGCTGTCCCCCGCAAACCAGCTGGGGTCGCAGATCCACACACACAGTGTCCGTGAGCAGCCAAAGCTCCTGCCCTGCAATGAACGGCAGGTTCTAACCAGATGCAGACAAGAGGGAAAGGTTTAGAAATGAGAGTTGCAGGGTCGTCACACGGACTCGGCCCAGAGAATGGTGGAGCTTGGATGTGAATCCAGGAAATCTGAATCCTAAACTATGTTGCTAACAATTACCCACCCACCTCTCTCTCGATGCTGGGGTGTGGAGACCGTTTGGATGTATCCAGAGCAAAGTCTGGGAGGTAGTCTAGGTAAACGAAACTATATGCAGAAACAACAAGGTAGATTGCAGGAGGTGACAAAGACGTCTTAGGAATCCAGTTTTGCTTGAATGTAGCATGAATGAGGGGAAATGTAGGAGATAAGATGGAGAAGGTGCTAGGGTTCAGATATTGTCTTCTAGATAATAAGTGTTTATTATTCTAAATATTGCCTTTATTCCTGCTAATAGGTTCCAAACAGAAGCTGCAGCCACATTTGGCGTTATTTTTTTCTTACGGAATATCGTATCCAAAGTCCTTCATCCTCAGGAAATCAGTACCAATTCCACTGGCTCTAAAGAGGCTATTGATTTTCTTGCAAGCAAGCAAAACTTCAGCATTAACGCAGTTTGTCAAGACAAATGGTTTTTATCTGAACAGTAGCACTTTGTTAGAATGTGAGTTTTTTGGAAAGCCATGGGGCCCAGAGGTAATGATTCAATATTTCTTCAAATTTTATCAATATAATAAGCTACTTCATTGTATCATTTTGCATTGAGGTAAAGTTTACTCCTGTGGGGAATCAATCTAAATTTGCTCAAAGATCAGATGTCATTAGCTCAGCCTTATGACATCAGGGGGTGTGAATACACATGAGACATGCTTCCTTTTTCATATAGTTAGATAAGAAAAGATAGAGTACGGAAGTCTTTGGTGATCTTTCTTGCAGGACAGTCCTTTTAAAAGGAAAACCCTATCCGTGATTCCAAATCCCAGCCGAGGATTCAACCAACCACAGACCTTGTAGTACTGTAGCACATATTTATTGAAAAAAATGGGTCCATGCAGTTTGAACCCCTGTTGTTCAAGAGTTAACTGTGTATGAAAATGTCTCAATTATATAATCACATACAAATTGACAAATGCATATTACAAAAAAGGAAAACTGTTGTTGAATACAGACAAAAATCACCAGATTGCCTATTCTCCCTTCTATATCTGCATTCTCACTTAGGCACTGTTATCAAGAAAAGAAAGTTATAGCAATTGAAACCTCAGAAGTGACCAAAATACCCAACTGATTGTGTTTTCTTTGGTTTATTTTCATACTGGAGGATTTTGCACATGTATTCACTGAATATGGAAATTGTTTGAATCATAGTGAAAATATCCAAGCAAAGGAAAAGGTGTTTCTGGAAGAAGCTTGCTTAAGCTTGCTCTTCAATGTCAATTGGGTATTGAATTTCCTTAAACTTCGCCAGGGTTCAAGACAAACAAGAATGCACCAGAGTCTCAGAACACTGTGCCTTGTCAAATTGTTCCCACAAATTCGTTTTTTATTAATTTAGCCAAGACTTCCATGGATGAAACTACTGACTTAGAGATTAAAAAGACCCAATTTAGAGGCATAACCTGGATATTTTTAGCTATATCAGTTACTATCATTGTTATGACTCTGGAAACGTTCATGCCACCAAATAAGGAAACTAGAGATTTCTAAATCGCAAGGTATACAGTTAATTTAAAACGACCCAATGCACTTTTAAAACAACTTTTAGATTTTCATGAAAATAGGCAATATGTTTTAGAAAGAAGCCCTACACAGACCTTTGACAAACCATAGAAACTCTAGTCTGAAGAGGTGATGAAAAAATAATTGCTCTGCAAAAATATCATACAGATGGACTTTGCCTAAGCCTACTTCTGTAAATTTGTAATTGATCTAAGAAGTTCTAAGTGCTTAGGCCTAGGAGGTGTCCAGACACCTAAGAAATGCAGTGGTATTACCTTCGAGAGTAGCTGGTAGAGCTCTCACCCAAGGCTGACCCTCACCTTCTGTCTTGCACAATCATTTCTGGTGTTACACACTTAGAGGTGTTCTACTCCAGTATTATGGTTTTGTAAATGAAGATTCTGAAATGCTGTTGAATCAGGTATCCAAAGTCACACAATTAATGGCAGAGATGAGAAATAAAACTAGCCTCCCTGAATCCCATCAAACCACCCACCGCCCAAACCAAGTGAACGAAGCCACTGGTTACTTGCAAAGCATTTCTCCTAATCCAGTGCTGCACGCTGCAGCACATGCAGCCGAGCTCGCACCTCTAGTTCATCAAAATTTTCAAGTCCTTTAAATATTAGCCGTACGTTCACTTCGAATATTATATAATGACTTTTACAAGCTAGAATTGCCCACATATTTTTAGAATGCAATTAAACTCTACAAATTCAACGCAAAGTTCCATAAGTAAATGGAGTTGAGATATTCCTCCAGACCAGCTGGTTAAGTGTTCCTTAGAGTCATAACAGGACCAGGAGAAATAGGGTCCTGAGTTTCAGATGGAAGGCTGAGCATATGCATTAAATGCCATTGCATGTGTATTTGACCCATTCACAAGAAAAATCATCCTATTCCCTCATCAAGGCCTATTCCCTCTCCTTATAGCCTGAAATTACAACTAATAACAAAGTCACCAGAAGTTTAGTCTTCAATTTCTTCATCTGACATAAGATTTCTGGAAGAAAAGCACTAGTGCTAACGAAGTCATGTAAGTCTTCACTTTCAGGGGAAAATGAATTTGAATTTTAATTCAGGCCAGATATTTCAATTGCAAAGAGAAGCAAAGGGCCAAAGGATTTTCTAAAGCAAATAAGCAAAGAGAACAGCCAAGGAGGAAACAACTAAAGGCAAGCAGGGTGAAGAGAGGGCCAGGGGACTCAGGTGGTTGACAGTCATGATACGGACGTGATATCACCTCAGGCAAGAGGTGATCCAGGGAAAACTGTCCAGGCCTTCAAGTGTGATTCAGCCATGAAGAGTAGGTCTTAGGTGTTTAATTTTCACAGCTTTTATGTCAAAAGAGATTGCGTACTGCTATGAAATATTTGATTTTAAGTAATTCAGATGCTGTCATGAGATGATAAAACCCAGTCTTAAACTTGTACAGAATTGCGGTCAATCTGCAATTTGGGAAGAAGCACATGTTTGTTTCAGGAGGAGTTTACTGATGACGCAACCCTCGGCTTTGTCGACGCTGGGATCATCTTTGTTATCCACTCACGGAGGAAGGTGCCGCAGTTTGATGGGTTAAGCTTGCCATCACCTGTGGGAATGCATGCTCCGGTGACCCTCCGCCAGGTGCAGGTAAATACAATCACAAAACACAGAGTCTGATGGAACTCAGGGGGTAGCGAACCCATAAGTACGTAAATAACACCTTTCGCCAGAAATTCCTTTCTCCTGCATCTGGGGTTCAAACACCACCAGAAATTCCTGAGTTTCAGGTCAGATACTTACTTTTCCTTTACTGGGAGGCTCATATTTAGGAAAAACAGCGAATTCACATATACAGTGTAAGTGAATGCTGGGAAGCCCATCAAACCCAAGTTAACTTTGAATTTCAGTCGATCTGGAAACAGACAGTAAGAGCAATGCCCACGTGGCTGAACTGTGCGTTTTCTCAACGGGACGTTCTGAGAAGGAGGTCAGCGGGCAGAGCAGTACTCTTGGAATCCGACGAGTCTGGCAGGTTTCCATTGCCAGCCCCTTGCTCTGTAATTTCCTAGTTTAGCTTCCTGAACTTCCATCTCCTCTCTGCACACTGGGGGCCGGGGTAATGTGTCCTTTCACAGTTATAATGAAGTTTAAGTGAAATAACATAAAGAAAGCACTTACCGGGTTGCCTGGCACATAATAGGTACTCAGTAAAGGATCTTTCTTTTTTTAATTGAAATTTAGTTGATTTAGAAAGTTGTGTTAATTTCTGCTGTACAGCAAAGCGATTCAGTTATACATATATATATATATATATATATATTCTTTTTTATGTTCCTTTCCATTATGCTTTATCCCAGGAGATTGGATATAGTTCCCCGTGCTATACGCTAGGACCTTGCCGTTTATCCAACCTATGTATATTCGTTTGTATCTGCTAATCGCAAACTCCCACTCCATCCCTCCCCCACCCTCCCCCTTGGCAACCACAAGTTTGTTCTCATGTCTGTGAGTCTGCTTTAAAGGATCTTTTTTTGTGCGTGATTTTGGTGACTGTTTTGTGAGTGGGTTGATTAATATGCTAAAATATCATTTCCAGGAATGATACTATTTTTCCTTGTATGAGTTAATTTTTAGAGCACTCTGTCTGATTTTATTGATTCACTACAGGTACAGAGTATTTGGGATAGATATTAAAGGACAAACATTAGACTTTCCTTCAGGGATTTTCAGGTTAACAGAGTAGGCAAAATAAGCAAATGTTGTCAACTAAAAAAATTTCAGAGACCTCTGAGAGAAAAGGAAAAATGTGTATCAGCTTCTCTTCTTGGGGAGGAAAGGAGTGAATTGACTCAGACAGATCTCCTGACCCAGGCGTTTATTTTGTCTTAAGACAGCCCAGCAAGAATACCCTTGGGGAGAATGCAACGCTCACATGAAGCTGCAGAATCTCAGGACCTACAGCACCTCTGGCTGTTTGCAGGAACGCAAAGCTTGGCACATAGAGAAGCAGTGTGGCACATAGAGAAGCAGTGTGGATGTCTGTCTTTTCTGCTTCCTGGTAAATAGGGAATGGCCCTGTCCCTCTCTTTAATTACATTTACCTAATCTGAAACATGGAAATAAACATATATGTTTATTTCTGAATCTGAATTTCTGAAACATTAGGATAAACATATCCTAAAGCTGTTTTCCATTCTTACAAAATTCTGTGATGGAAAATCATCCACCTGACAAATAAACCTCAACCAACAGATTGTAAATCGTGGGCTCATAGCGGAGATTTCTGGAAACGAAAATAACCCTGTGTTGTCTGAGCCGGTCCCCAAATCTTATTTCAACATCTTAAATTGGGTGTTCTCAAGCATCTAAAGCTGTTCATCAAGCATCTAAAGCTGTTCATCTAAAGCTGCTTCTCAATTTGGAAGAAAACTGAGATCCTCTATATAAATGTTACCGACGCTGAATGCTTCCCTGTTGAGAAACCGTCGTTGCTGCTGTCAGAAAAGAATCTCTGGTCTCCCTTTGCATCCAGTTGAAATGCTTTCAGGGCCATGGGTGTCCAAGGCAAGCCCGGGACAAGCAGGGTGGAAGGACCTGGGCTCCAACCCAGGCCCCTCAGCTCAGCTCCACAGTTTCTCATCTACACGGCCTTGCACGTAACCTCTGCAGCTCCTGTAGAATAAGGAGCACGGGGCCCAACCTGAGCGATCTTACAGGTCCTAGCAGGGATGAAGCGAGTATGCAAGTGGTCTCAAAACTGCCTGACACAGAACAGACTATGTAAGAGCTGGATAGTTTTATTCAGATTTCCTTCACCCCCGCTTCTCCAGCGTATTTATAAAGAAGTGTAGAGTGAATTAAGGGGCAAAACCAGTCTGGTCCTGCAAGTTTGCCAGTTGCCCACGTGATGATCCCTCTGACACCACACACACACACACACACACACACACACACACTCGGATATACTAAGGCTGCTTCTGCCCCTTTCACCAGAGTCTTGACTTGACAAACTGCTGCTTAGGAATCTCAAGACTCACCACTTCCTTCTTTCTAGAATACTTTTTATTGGTCTCTGGCTCCTTCAAAACTGCCATTCTGTAAAACTGCTAGCTCTGGCTCTGATTTCTCCTTCCTAATTATCTTTCCAAAGTTACAGGGAAAAGTCTGAATTGATAGATGATAAATAATGTTCTAATTTTAAAGTGTATCATTTCTGACAAAACAAAAACTGAATAATAGGAATCAGAAACTCGGCAAAATGAAATGTAAAACGCAAAGCACGACATTTGCCCAAACTTTAGGGTGTATCAAGTGCTTACAGAAAGATATCTGATTTGGTCTGATGCTTAGCTATCCCTCTAAGTCTACTTACAGATGAGGAAGCTGAGATTTACGCACATTAAATGAACTTGCTAAAGTATCCCCACTAACAAACTGTAGAGGCAAACCTCAAAATCAGCCTTTCAGATAAGGGTCATTTCCAAAATTTCTTTGTTCTTCGTAATGGAAGAAATACCATTCAAGAAGTAAGAGAATCCTTAAGTAAGAGAAGCTTTTCACTTCTTCACACAACACACTGCCTGCTAGTCGGTTGAACTTCTCCACAGATTCTAAGTGACAATCTCTTCTGGTTGTTTTCAGGGCCGTTGACTAAACATTGAGCCTCACTCCAGAGATACATGGGTATGGCAAGAGACAAATGCTGTATTAAGGTGCAAATCAGCCTAGGATGAAACCTGGCTCTGATACATATTGATGTTGTCTCAAGGTCCGCAGCAGATGCTTAACGGATAGTGGTACTTACCTGCCCCAGCCCATCGCTAGATAGGCAGCCCACCAGGTGTGTGAGCGCACATATATTTAAATCAATGGCTAGAGAGAGCGGAACAGAAGGTGAAGAGAATGAGCCTTGGACCCCACGTGCTTGGGCAAGAGTCACTTTCCGAACCTTGGTTTCTTCATTTGTAAAATGATGATTTCCACATCATAGGATTACAATAGAAAAAAATGAGATGATAAGTGTGAAAGCAAGTGTAAATTTCAAAGATATGAACAGTTTAAAATTAATATTCCTGCTTAAAAGATTTTAGAATGATATGGACAAATGGAAAGAAACATGGAAGTAAACAAAAACATTATTTTCTTCCTCTCAATGTGCATTTTCATTGGGTATTATGTTTTCATTCTATTTTTTGAAAAAGAATAAATGGATGGAAGGATGGACAGATGGATGGATGGATGGAAGAAAGGTATTTACATAAAATGTAAAGTCTCTATATTTACACTTATTATTTTTAAGGAAATGGTGTAGAGTGTGACCTACAAAAGTTTTACATCTGTGTGTCTCCTATACTCGGTAAGTGGCTTAATTTATTTCTTTATTTTTAGGATTTATATGAAAGTTGCTCAGAATCATACAAGACTTTAAATCATACTATACAAAGTTCAGAAATGAAACAAGAGAGACTATAAGAGGTAGTTTTTCAACGTTCTTAAATTTAATAACAATAGCTTACATAGGCAGTAAAACAAAACGAAAAGCCCTTCTGATTTCAAGATTCATCTGAATCAAACATATGAAGTGACAAAGTGACAGCAAGAGAGTTCTGGTTTTTATTTCTAAAATTTTTTTAAATTGTAAACATTTTTATAATTAAAATAGCTTTGTTAATTTTTCTTATTACATAAATAAAGCATGCTTGCTGTGACTAGTTCAAACATTACAGAATAGAAAAGAATCACGTGGAAATCAATAGAAGTAGCATGACTTTGAAAATTACTGTCAAAATTTAGGTGACCATCCTTTCATTCATTCATTTCATTATATGTACCTTATATATAAATGCACATAGATAATTTTTACATAAATGAAATCACAATCTCCCATGCCACCTTCACTGGGGAAAACGTCCTCTTAAACAGCAATTTTTGCTTATATATCTTTTATCTTAACCCTCAACCAACGTTAACACTCCAGTATATTCTACCGTCACTTTCTCTGCAAATATAGCTTCATATTTATGACTTTAAGTCATTGGTTCTTTTATTAAAAGGGAATCATATTATATACCTTTCTATGAAACTTGCTTACCTAACCCACTGTGGAAATATCTCCAGGTCAACAGGAAGAGCTTTAACAGTCTCTTTTTAATGGGTGTAAAATATTTCATGGATTGGGCATAGGTAGAAAAGATCTGATATTTTTTAATGGCTTATAAGCTGAAAATGAAGAAGTCGTATTACTGACCGAGGAATTAAAGTTATACTGTCAAATGTCTTGTAACTTCCTATCCCTGAAGGGGGAGGAAGGGAGAATTTGGGGAAAACAAATCATGCATGCAGGGATTTTGATGGGCGTTTGATGGGATAATGGGGTCAGAAGAGTGTGTGCGTGTGTGTGCGTGTGTGTTTGTGTTTGTGTGTGTTTAAGCGTGTGTGTGCGCGCATATGCATGTGTGTTTGTGTGTGTGTGTTTATGCGTGTGTGTCTGTGCGAGTGCGTGGTTTGTGCGTGTGTGTGTGTGCGTGTGCGTGCGTGTGCACGTGTTTGTGTGCATGTGTGCCTGTGCATGTGTGTGTCTGTGCATGTGTGTGCATGTGTGTTGTGTGCGTGTTTGTGCATATGCATGTGTTTGTGCATGTGTGCGTGTGTGTTGCATTGTGTGTGCGTATCTGCACGTGCGTGTGTGTTTGTGCATTGTGCGTGTGCGTGCCTGTGCATGCGTGCGTGTTTGTGTGGGGGGGTTGTGTGTGTGTGCGTGCACGTGTGTGTGCATGTTCATGTGTGTGCGTGTATGTGTGTGTGTGTTGGAAAAGTGAGGGGGTTGTTCCCAGTCATCTTCCAGAACCAGAGGATGCCTGCAAAAGTCATTCCCCAAAGGAGTATCACTAATAGAATCTAGAAAATAAGCCCAGATTTGGTCATTAATCAGACGGTGTTGGTGAACAAAGAGTTCGCAGGAAAGTGTTTCAGTAACCAACCCACAAGGAAAACAAGAACCGGAACATCTACCGAAAGGGAAGAGCAGTGAGACGGGCCCGGGTGCTTGTCCAGAGGGAAGCTGCGGCCGACCACCACTCCCCTGCCTGGACACACCTGCATGTGTGGCCCGGATGCTGTCCAGGCCAGGAGAGGACAGAGGACAGGGAACCTCAGCTGAGTGAGAAGGTCACTGCTCCCCAGACCTGAGGGCCACTGACGCCTCCAGCACATTTCACACCAGTATTACTGAGAAAAGCCCAGGACAGGTTTGGTTTACACCTGAGTCACTGGCTTTCAGGATGACGTTTGTAAGTTCCTCTCAAGGTGACACAAGGTCACACAAACTTGCCATCTTTTATCCAAATGTCTGATATCTTATGAAAATAAGCCCAGAGACTTTCTGGAAAGAATTTCTTATTTCTAACAAAGATCTGGATCCAGTGACTCCATGAATTCAAGGGTAAAGCCTTTGTTTTATATTGTCTCCTCTGATGTATTTATACTAAAATGTAAATGAAATATAAATACCACTTGTTAAGGGGGCAGTGATTGAACTTGTTAACCACTGTTCTAAACATTGAAAGTGAAATGATAAAATTTTAAAAAGCTCTGTCCTCCCCACTGTGAAGTAATCCTCTTCTCTGAATATCCTGTCCTAATTTTCATTTCAGACCACACTGAAGTTAAGGGATTATGTACAATGGGAACACATAATTCCAGCTGCCCTGTTCCTCTTGAAGAAACAGAATACCCTGCTGCCATTTCTTATTCTACTTTTCCGAGTCAAAAAGCTTTGAAACATCTTTCCAGGAAGTTGAATCAAAGCCAGCAATGTATCAGGTAATCGTTTTAGTCTTGTAAATTGTTTGTAATTAACATACATATTTTCTTTACTTTCAAAGACTCAGGAAATGAAATTCTGATCAATCACAGGAAGCAACAGCTTACAGCAATGAATTGTCAATGAAAGCTTAGAATTTGAAACATAGAAAAGATGGTGTCTTTCGATCCCTTAATTTAATTTAGTGAGAAGTAAAATGAGGTCTGTCCGAGTAATTTGCTTATGACCTTACATTTTTGGCCCAACTGGGGAATAATGCTGACTAATATCACTTAGTGTGTGAAAACGTGAAGTTCCTTACCTGTATATTATATAGTTTGAGTCTTCTAATAACTGTATTAGGGGGAATACAAATTAGTCTCATTTTACAGATGAGGGAACTGAAGTCACGGCATTTCAAGTAACTGTCCTGTGAAAGTCCTTAGTGGCACACAAAGAATTTATGCCCCAAACCTATGACTCTGGTCTCCATATATTGTCCACAGAGACATATGTCTACAATTTTGATGAACTGAAGATTATATTAGGTGTCTTTCTGCTACATCACACTACCCATCAGAAATTACAAATCAAACTTCATAAAAAGCTCTTTTTTTAAAATCAGGGAGCAGATGTAGCATTTCTCTTTGTATCTTATTTATACTTTTAAGCTGAGGGCCTGAAATAACAATATAGTACATTTGGTGTTTGTACTTATATCTATTATAATAAAGTAAATTAACTAAATAAAAGCTGACTTACTTCTGGACAGCCAAGTATCTAACTTTGAAAGAATGTTTTGATTCCAATTTTAAGCTGGTGTTTATTTTAATGAAACAAACAAAAAAACATGCTCCCGGTGTAAATGCCTAGACAATAAAGCGATCTTTCAAATCAGGAAGAAAAAGTCTTTTCTTTAAGACAGGGTGGACAGGATATCACTTCAAACACTTGGCAGATAAAAAGATGGAAAGCTGGAAAATTTGCAGCTATATCTCTATGAGCACTTCTGTCTCCAATATAGATGTCTCTGTATTTCATTTTAATATGGGAAACTAATGTACTTATAGTGTTATTCCTATTATACTTAAATGTGCCCGAGAAGAGCACTTTGTGTGACATTTTGGCTGGAAGGGATCTTCCAGGTTTCCTATTTGGCCTGCAGAGAATGTAGGCAACATTTTGGAGACATATTGGTGAACCAGAAAAGAAACCCCTGGTTATACAAGGCAACCTTAGCAAACATTGCTGGTTTTTTTCTCCTAAACCTTGTATTATTGTCAGTAGTTATGCAATCAACCTTATCACATAACTGACACGTAGGGACCTTGCATGCTTGTGACCAGCAGAGGCCAGTACCAGGAAGGCTAAGGCAAGGGCCTGAACAAGTACAGCTGGACTCAGGGGCGCCCAAGTCCTAGACAGAGCCAGGGTTAGGAATCACACATATAATTAAAAGACTGGTTTGTGCACAGGGACCGGAAATCAGAGCAGTAAATCAGAAAACGCACGTACAGTTTGTCAGGAAAGCAGGTATAGAATCTTAGCATCAGTAGGATTTAAAACACCCCTAATTTAATTACGAAGCCTGTATGTTTTTTCTTGGGGCACAAACCAACCCCAGACTCTGACCAGTACAGAGCCCCATGTGCTAATTGCTGGACTCTATTACGAAGGTGATAAGAAGCTTAGCCTGACTGAAGCAGGCGATGGGGAAGTGAATTGTGGCTGAATTTAGGCCAATTTCATTAGCAAAACAATATTTTTTGTTTTAATTGAACACATTTTCAAGTAAAATGTGTATAAAGTGGTTTGCTTTATGCAAAACAAATTTATTCCCCTTAATCCAGCACTCAGACTCAAGCACGTGAAAGCATTTTTTTAGTGTTTTGTAAATGCAATAAACACTTTGTTTTTTCTTTGATCTTCTTAGCCTCATTAAAATCCAGATTTTATTTCATAATTGTGCCTCTCCTGACATAAACAAATATTCCTGGACTTAAGTCCTGAAAAATTTTGCCATCACCATGAGGTGTAGATTCAATGAGACCCAAATTACTGGGCAAGTCACACACCGGAGAGGAGCTGAGTAAACCTCGGGATATTTTTGTAGGGGATGAATTTATCTTCTCGCAAAAACACAAATGGATAATGCTGGGAAATGGCTATGAGTTTTGTGCTTGGGAAATTACACAGTATTACCAGTTTACATGCAAATTAGGAGCACAGTGGAGCACAGAAAGATTGCAATATTACTAAAATTTCTGGACTTCCAAAACAACTTTATTATTTCCTTCACTTTGGCAACTGGTTTATTATTTGCAAATATTACAATAGCCCCCTGATTAGCTACTTAAACACAGTACATTCTCCTGTTACCCAGGGTTAAACTAATGGGAATTAATTAAACATATTAATGATATATTTTGACTTAATTATATTTGGGAATACTGATTTCTAAACAGTAAACCATAAGGAGAGTGATTTACAGCCATGCTTCTTAGATATATTAAAGACACCACATGATTCCGGGAAACATTGCTAATGGGATCTATTCTTTTATTTTTAAATTTTTATTCTATATTGGACTATATAGTTGATTTACAACCCTGTGTTAGTTCCATGTGTACAGCAAAGTGATTCAATTATACATATACATATATCTATTCTTTTTCAAATTCTTTTCCCATTTAGGTTATTACACAACAGGATATATTCTTAATGGAATTATTGTTGTGTCTGAAAATCATCAGGTGGTTAGTTTCCACCTCAGCTTATAAAACAGGTTAATATGTACTTACCTATTCATTCATTGCTTTCAGATTTGATTTGTTCCCTTATTTGTCCATTTCACAAATAGGTCATGAGTACTTAGTGTGTGTCAGGATTCCAGGGTGCTAGAAAAACTAGAGATACCTCCGCACACAAAAGACAAAACCCTGCCTTGCTGCACTCGCTCCCCGTGGAGTGAAGATGGACAGTAAATCCGTGAGGGCACGTCAGTGGTGCTGAGTGCCGGAGAGGAAAGGGGCAGAGGAAAGGGCTGCAGGAGCCGGCTAGGGTCGGGGGGAGGGTTGTCCTCAGCCTGGAGGATTGCCATCAAATAAGATCCTCCTGCGAAGGTGACAGCTGGGCAGATCTAAGCCAGTGGGTCTCAGACTTTTCAGTGTCAAGGTCCCTTTGCATTCTCATAAATCACTGAGGGGGTCCAATGAGCTTTTCTTCATGTGAGTTTTAA
Source organism: Balaenoptera ricei (assembly GCF_028023285.1). Taxonomy (NCBI): domain Eukaryota; kingdom Metazoa; phylum Chordata; class Mammalia; order Artiodactyla; family Balaenopteridae; genus Balaenoptera; species Balaenoptera ricei. The sequence goes on along the minus strand of NC_082643.1, from coordinate 41,338 downwards.
GTAACAATATTTGCCATATTAGAAAAGTAAGGTGTGAATTTTTTTACTTTTTGATTCATTTGAAACAACAATAATGAACGTGCTATACGGTGAGGTAAAGAAAAGTTTTTTTTTATAAACAGTGACTATTTTCCAAAACAAAAAAAAAAATTTAGGAAGAGGAGTGGTGTTATTTTAGGATGTTGTAGGTTTCTTTAGTGTCTGGCTTAAGAAAGGAGAGCTGGACTCTCATTTTTGCATTTAGTCTGTTGGTTATGTCGTCTGGTTGGAGAACACAAAGAAAACCTTGCATCGAACACAAGCACTGTTCGAAAAGAGAGGCGTATTTAATAGCCTTTGTGGATAATGGTGATATTTTTCCTTGATTACACATCAAAACTCAACAAGAGTAGCTCCTCGCATGCTAACTGTGGTACATGTCTTGTGGTTGCCCCACAGGACGGGGGTCAACTCTCCACTCAACATTCCATGAGGCTGCTGGGTTTATGCTGTCACACGTGCATCAGGAGGTGTGACAGATGTACTTATCGCTCACGTAATGACACTTTCTGGGAAGAGTAGTGCAGGTTTCCAGGCAGAACCTCTCCTGGTTTGAGAGAACAAGGAAAGGCAGCTGGCTTTACCTGTCCTTGTGGTTTTGAGGTAGGACGTGGACGAGCGATCCCAGATGAGGGTCAGAGTCTGCGCGCTTGAACTTTCCCAGGTGCCGAAGCAGGAAGCGCATGGCCTTCTCATCAGCTTAACTCTTTGGGGACAAGAAAAGGGCAGGGTGGCATCTGAAAGCTGTGAGCACTGAAATGTCAAAACGTATCAGTGAATTTTTCATACTCAGTTGTGTTTATATTCATTGATCTTGCACTTTGGATCTTTTGCTCATGCATGATTTGGACATGAGAAAAATTCTCTGGGCTATGCAGATTTTCCAAATATTGATCCACTGTATTATATAATGCACATTTCAGTTTAATACCATTACTTATCCTGCCATAAATGTCTTTAAAAATTGAGTTGTCAAGCTCATCATAGCAGACATAAATTTTCCAAAATTCTCACTTTAGCGTAAAAGTTAAGCTTACAATTTATTATTGACTGCAAGTCTTCTCCGTTATATTTTGGATGCAACAGCTCATTTTGTTCATTACTGTGAAAATGGCCCCCAAATTTCATAGTCTGAAGAACCGTAGTTCGTCAGTCGTTCCTTCAAGTGAAAATGATGTTCCACATCAAAAGTGGCTGCTGCAGCTTTCTTGAAATACAATCATAGTGAAAATGTCAAATAACGTGTTAGTACTTTATGAAAAGAAGTTTGACTTTGTGAACCTCCCTAAAAGATAACGGGGACCCCTAGCGGTCTGCAACCACACTTTGAAAACTGCTGACCTAGAGGCAATGTAAGAGTTGGCCTCGATATTAATGGGGAAAGGACATTTCAGGAGGGAAAACCACATGCAGAGAAAGATCCTAGGCCAACAGCACGCCTCGTGTGTGGGTAGAATAGCTTGAAACCAGATGTGTCAACAGGCAGAGTAGGTGATGGCCAAGGATGGCCCGGGTGTGGGTCACTGGTGGACAGAAATCTCTCAGGGCCACAGAGGGTTTTCCTTGGCATATTCTGGGAAGTCTCTGGGGAGTTTTGAGCAGGAGAGTGATGGATCTGCAAGTTGCACAAGTATTATGTTGGCTCTTGTGTGAAGAGTAAAGAGTGAGTTTATATTGAGATGGAGTACGCTAAAGTCGGAAGCAGAAGGACCAACCAGAAAGCGACTGGAAAACTCCCGGTGAGAGATGATGACAGCTTAGGCACAGGTGGTAGCAGTGAGTGGGTGAGAGGCTGGAATCTGGGCATATTTGAAGGTAAAACAAATATTTACTGATGAATTGGCTGTGCAGTGTTATTGCATTAAAATGGGGAAATATCAAGAGTTTGGCTTGGAATATTTGAAATACCTATTGAACATCCAAGTAGAAATAACAAGAGGTAATTCAAGGTACTAATGAAGTTCAAGGTGGAATCTGAGCTGGAGATGGTGAGGGTTCATAAGTTATTTTAAAATATTGTTTAGCTACTCTGGTCACATATAACGACTTCCAGAATGTATTAAGAAAGCAGAGTCTCTGCCCTGATATATTAAGAATGTCAGGTAAATGACTACCATTTATTAAACACCCAGTATATGCAGGTTCTGTGCCAGTTCTTTCCATACGTTATTTAATTGCTTCTTGCCAGTCTAAAAGCCCAGCCACAGACGGAGCGCCAAGACTCGGGAAAACCGTGCGCTTTCTCCAGGACCATGTAAGTCACACGGGACAGGACCAAGACCTGAAGTAAAATTAGACACACACTCCAATGTTTGTAAATAATATACTCAGCAGAGGTTTACATTTAATGTCTTTTTCCAGTTTCTCAGGAATAAAGCATAGAAAAAGTATTGGGTCAGCGGAAAAATTCTTTTCCCTAAATACCAACAAGATGTGAATGCCTTCCAAGCAAAGCTATTGTGATTAGTACTGAATACAGTGATGTGTCTAACTCAACACTAAACAACATCTGAACCAAAAATACATATTACCTTTGTCAACTAGGAATTGAAAGTAGGCCTGAGAATCTTGAGCTCAATTAACTCTGTTGGTATTCCCAGGGACAATCTTGTGAACATTGAAATAAATCATAGTGACTTAAACTATAAAGTAACCCAGCAGCAAAAAGCAGTGAGTGTGTCTGAGTTACTTGGTAAGTGTTATTTCGTTGTTCCTCAATTTAGAAAAACTTATGTCAGTGTTTTTTTCCTTTCGTACTTAAGGTTTAGCCTATCAGTGGAGGAAGGGAATCCCTAGGGCTTGTCGTTCGCCTGCCGCGTAAATCTGACACCTTTCCAGTCCCTTGACTCGCCTGCAGCAAAGTCACAGGGGTGCTCACAAGTAAAGGCCGGGGCTCGTCATGTCCTAGACACACTCAGCACCTTCTCCCCCTCAGACGTACCCCAACCCCACGTCCAGGTCGAAGCGACGCAGACCTCTGCACGGAACTCCACCCAGACTCGGCTGCAAGGAGCCTGAACCAGCCTGAATCTATTGATAAGCGCGGAGCACCGCTCCCGCCCCTTCCGTCCTCGGCAGACGTAACTGCTGATCTCCTAGACCTCACCGCCTATGCGAGGAGGCCGTGGGGGAGACAGAAGAGCGCATCAGAGTCAGGCAGAGTGAGCGCAGTCAGGCCCTGGCAGCTGAGCCCCTGAACAGGGAGGAAACACACAAGTTCCTCCGCGCTCACAAAACAGCATCGTCCTAGGCACGGCCCAGGCGAGGAGCAAAAGATTAATAACGTGTCTACTTAAGGAGGCAGTGCTACAGCAGTGAAATCCATAAGGACAAACGAAGGTGGTGGGTACAGGGGGCTGGGGGAGGGGCGACGGGCTAGTGTTTCATGGGGACGGAGTTTCCGCTGGAGAAGATGAGAAGGTCCTGGAGACGATGGTGAATGGGTACGCGCTTCATGCCGCAGAACTGTGCACTTAAAATTGGTCCACATGGCAACTTTTATGTTATATCCATTTACCACAAAAAAGCACAAACAATAAAGACACATAGATGTTGAAAACTTCTTAAAAAGGAGGCAGTACTGTGTTAATATATTGTCGTGTAACGAAATACTGCAAAAAGAAATCGTTTGGACACTTGAGGTCACAAATGGCTTGGCAATTTGTTTCTGGAAAACATCATTATGCAGTAATGCCGCCCTAATGTCCAATTTCTGTTCTCCATTCAGCACTTAGAAATGAATTCGTACTTGTCTAGGAGGTTTTATGAATTTGCTGAGATTTAATAACCTCCAAAGTCTTTAAGTTATATTTTTGGAAATGGATTTTATGTTTGCCTTTTCTCTCTTCCTTCTGAGATAATATTAAGACATATTAATTGCTGTTGCATTATTTATACCAAACAATATGATACCATTGACTCATATTCATATAACATCAGTTACTATTAACTAATTAGCTTCAAATAATTTAAAAATTAGTAATGTTTAATTTGCTTTTCATGAAAAAACATGATTTATTCACTTTCTTTATTGGTTTTATTCCAGCAGATCTTGGAGGTCTGCTGAGCCTATTTTGTGGGCCAGCGTGATTACAATTATAGAAATCACTGAGTATATATTCACCGGTTTCTACTGGATATGCATTTTGTTCTTGCTGAAAATCCCTGAAATGAGCCGGGGGGCTACTGCACCTCAGATTCATCTGGGGAGTAAAAACAGCATACAGGAATGCTGATGTCCACTTAGGACAAAAGCTTTTGCTTTCCTCTTCATGATACCTTCAGATTTACTCATGACTAACTCACTGCTTTGTAACTTTATGTTATAATTCTGGGGATTCAGTAAAATCCATTGTAGATATCTATCTCTTTATACATATCTTCATCTCTGTCTGTGTCTGTATTTAAGTATATATATTAATTTATATATAAAAAAAGAAACAGGCACTGTCTTGTTTTTTGGGGGTTTTTTTTCCACCATGGAATTCCCTGCACCTAGAACAGTAGAGGTTACGTAGAAAGCATTTCGGAAATATATATATATATATATTTTTTTTTGCGCGCGGTTTTCCCAACGAGTTTTATTTGGGCAGACCTGGGAACAGGGAGGCCCTGCATCTAAAAGAAGGTGTTGGGCCTCTTGGTGGTGAAGCGTGGCTTGTGCTGGCGACGGAGAACCCGGTGGGGCAGTGGGAATTTGATCTTGGAGTCGTGGAACTGCTTGACTGCTGGTCGCTGGCACTTGCTGGCTGCGATCTCCTCCACCTTCATGATCTGGATCGAGTGGGCCCGGGCACGGTGCCGGGCGCCCATGTCTCGGTAGCGCTGGGTGACAGCGCCGGCTGTGGTCAGGTCCCGGTACTCCCGGTACATGTTGTGGGTGCCACTGCGGGAGTCATAGCGCAGCCAGATGCCGAAGTTCTTCACCCGCAGGGGAGATTTTTCGAACACCTGTCCACAGTAGACAATTTCCCCTGAAGACTTCTTCATCTTCTTCAGCTGAGATACAAAGTACCAGAAGCGGGACTTGGCAACAACATGGTTAGGCGCAAAGATCCGCATGCGATAGAGGGGCGGCGTGCGGCACTTGGGGGTCGGCAGGCAGCGCCCCACCACCTTGTATTCTCGAAGCGTGCCCGAGGCCTTCATAACGCTCTATCCGCGCTCGCCGCCCTCGAAAAGGCGGAAATATTTTTTAATGAATGAAAGTTTGAGTAATGGAAAAAAGACATACTTTAGGGCTAACTGTATAAATTAGACCTGATAAATAAACTATGTTTGAGGAGAGAAGATACTTGTTTATTCAGGAAATAATACATATAATTTGTTCTTTATAAAATTCTGAAATTTTTCATTTTCAGGAAAATTCAACATGATTTATTTTCTTTTATCTGGAGAGTTCAATTTTATAACTAACTTTTGGAGGGACAGGATCTCTATCTATTTCCTATACAGATGGAGACCTAAAATAAATCTGTTTGTTTGAAAGTAAAGTTAAAGTTGTAGTATGTTGGGAGAACACAGTGTTTACCATTTTCTCCAATACCTCCACATACTTCTTTAATCTAAGGAGGAAATGCAAGACTTGCAGAGTTCTCATTACCCCTCGGGCAATCAGTCTACTTTCAGCCTTCTTCTCTTGTGACTCTATTACTAAATGTGCCATCGAAGCAGCACGTGGTAACATGCAGGCCAGGGGAGGGAGGGACCACGTGGCTGAAAAGTACCATCTCCTGCCTGTGAATCTTGGCTTTCTTCTTTTCTTTGCGTAAAAGATCAAGCACAGATAATGGGAGGGTAAACACCACGGGATGGAGAAGACTCCTCCGGATGAATGTTCACCTTCAGTTGGTTGCCATGTTCAGCATTCAAACTGTTCCCCAGAATTTCAGATGTATGAGTGTTACTTCTTTTAGGATTGACCAAGGTAGGAACACAGAGAGTCCGTGCTTTGAAAGTCAAAATTTGCAACTCTGTCACCTGCAGAAAAATGGACTAGTCCTCCTGAAGCCTTTGATGTACTGTAGGGACAAGCACGCCTAGGTTTGCGACATGGCAGCCAGTGATGGGTCACCCTGGAGTGATACAACGCGGAAGCGAGGGATGGTGTCTGCCGATGAAGGCTTGGGCCCCTAATACAGACCTCCTCTTGAGGAGGGATGAGGCCACATAGGAACCTGAAGCTGTGGCAGGCGGTATCCTAAAGCTGAAAGGGCAAGGCTACTGCAGTGGACGCACTAGAATGAAACTGCGGATCAGGGAACAAGAAGGAAAGAGACATCTTGTGATGCATTTATTATACGAGACAGAGGGCGTGCCATTATTGGCTGATAGCTTAAATAAGTCGGTTTCACCTTTGACTCCACTTTCATTTGAGAACCTCCAGAATTGCCCAGTTTCCACCCACAGTGACTATTCTCATTTAACTAAAGCGTACATTGTTTTGGAAGTATCATCAAATGGATGTAGGCAGACTAGAGTCTCTGGCAGAAACCTAATACTGCATCTTGGTGTAAAATACTGGAAATTTAGGACCATCCATCACCAGATGCAGCAACTACCTAGAATTCTTTCAGGAGTCAATCGTTTCTGTGTTACCAGCCTCTGGTGAAGACAGATCCTGAAACTGAGATATCACATCACTCTAAGCCCCTCAATAACTGCACGGTCAGAGGGACTTATCAGCAAAGACAGAGCAACTCAGCAGCAATCACTGGTGCAGTGGAAATGGTACTCATGGGAGCACATTTGATGGCAGCTCTGGAGGGGGTGGAGGAGAAGAACACTGTCCCCAAGGGCAGGTTGTAGCTGTCCATTTAAAGCCAGCGACAAAATCCCCCAATGGCCAGCTCCTACTGCTAAATAGCCGAAACGTCATGATTCCCTCTCTGCTCTAGCAAAGCGAGCTGCCTGATGCACTGATGGAAAATCCCTAACTGAAAGGTGTAAGTCAGTTTGGAAACCAGCCACCCTTCCCCCTTAGATAGTAAAACTTTGGTTGCTGAAGGGCAAGGGTAAGTCCACACAATAGGCAAAACAGAAGGCTCATCGAGAAACTGAGGCTTCGGATTCCCACCCCCAGAATAATGCTTGGATATTTACAGACTAATGTATGGCCAAACAAACGGGCCCCCAGTAATTGAACGATTAGGAATATCTCTCTATGGGGAAGGCGATTTTAGAAATCTGTGTTGGAATTCTGAAGGAGAATCAAAGTGGGTTATCAGATGCCCACCTGGAAGACCCTGCCGCTGACTCAAAAGGAACCTGGAACGTGAAGGCTGAGGCTCGCTGATTCTGGCCCCAGAGCTGGCTAGTCGGTAGATGAGTGTAAATGAGCACAGAGGTGTCCAAGCCTCGTCATGATGGGTGCAAAGATGGCGTATTGCTTTCCCATGTGGTCAGGCACAGTTGTGAATGCTGAGAGAAAAGGGACTGCCTTAAAAGGCTTTGGGTAAGGTGCTCAAGAACAAGGGTCGGCAGGTAGGTTGTTAGAACCCTTGCCAGGAACCCCAGTGGCTTCAAAGTGGTTCTGACTAGAATAGGCATGATTTCTACTCTGGGCTTTATTACCCTTTGGCTGAATCCAGTCCCTTTAAGGGCTTGAAGCAACAGATTGTGTTTGTTTGATTCTACCAACTACATTTCATGGACCCAGGTGACAGGTCACTGCTGTCAATGTACCAAAATGGTGCGCAGTTTAATGTTGTCTGGTCTTAGCATGTCTCCTACCACCTTCGAGCTGGACTCAGAACGCTTTTCCTAAAAGATGGAGAGACTGTGATGGAGTCATGAAGAGCTGACCTGACTCTATGAGGAATGGTAGAGCAGGAACGTCTTTGAAAACGGTCCTTTCCGAAGAAAGGAGATGGGGATGAGAATGAAGGCCGGAGGGCGCTGCAATCACACAATGACTTTCTCTGCCCCAAACCACGCTTCTTGTTTTCCTGGATCTAGCTGTCCCAGGTCGAGGGTTGCACCTGTGTGTCCCAAAGGAGGGGAAACTCACCGTGCGAGCGATGGACACCACGACATCAGTTCGTCTGGAAGTGTAAATGTTCCTAGGGGAACAGACGGGCTGACTGAGGTCGCCCATTACGTGGCTCACCTAGGACTGACCGGAAGAGCTGGCCCCTGCCCATGGCCACGATGGTCCCAGAGCCTTTGCCTCTGGAAGGTGCTTCCTCTCGGGAATGGACAATCGGGGCCATTCCAGGAAGGCGATTTCTGCTACTTGTCTGTTAGTGGGTAGGATGGCTGAATCCGAAAGGCCAGGTCTGAGTGGAGACAGGTGAACGGTGGACAGGGAGAGGCTGGGGAAGGGGGGGGGGGGGAGCGGCACATGAATGCAGATACCATCGGGAGAGGATGCGGTCGTGCTTCTCCTGAGAGAGGGCTTCGTCATGAGACAATGAATCCCCTTAATTCTCTCACGAGTGGCTGCAGGTCAGGATTCATGCTGAGAAGACCCCTGGATTGGCTTTTCCTCTAAGATGGAAGAGTGACCTGAAGCCAAGCTATAAAGTTAACCCAAGTAACTCCTTGACGTCATTGCAGAAAAGGTATCAATCAGCATCCCTTGATGACCTGCCTGAACGAAGAGCAGGTTGAAATCATCACTGGGTTTTGTTTCTCAGGTTATGCTTATCATATTCATACTTCCATATGCCCATATGTTACTGATGAACCCAAAGAACCTTCAGAAAGAGGCACACCCAGAAGCTGAATATTTGAACTCATGATCTCTGGGGGACACTATTCATGAACGTGCATAAAATGTAACAAGTAGACAGTGGCTACCACACTTAGGCTTAAGTGGTATTGGTCTCAATGTCCTGAGAGAGTCGGTACCTGGGAAACGGGATTTGGGGCGTTGAACCAAGTGGTCCTGGCATTGTTGGAGGCTGCCCGGAAGGGTAACGTGTAGACACGAAGCACTATTGTATTTGCAGACTGATGGGGCATCACACTTGCCAACCATTCCGGAAACGGGTTTATATCTTCCATCAGGGCGGATTTACTGATATCTTGATTGTAATAAAATCTATTGTGTTAACAGTGCAATGGCATACAAAGAAAGGAGCCATCAAGCCATGAAGAAGACATGGCAGAACCTTAAATGCATGCTGCTAAGGGAAAGAAGCCAGTCTGAAAAGACCGCATATTGTATGATTCTAACTATGTGGGATTCTGGAAAAAGGCAAAACTACAGAAACAGAAGAAAAATCAGTGGTTTACAGGACTCAGGGAAGGGAAGGATAAGTAGGTAATACGCAGGAGATTTGGGGAGCAGTGAAATTTTTCTGCATGACACTGTAGTGGTGGACACATGCTATTAGACATTGGTCAAAATCCGTAGAGTGTATGAAACAGAGAGTGAGCCCTAATGTAAACTATGGACTTTAGCTAATTATAATATATCAATATTGGAACATCAATTGTAACACGTGCGTATTAACGCAAAACATCAATAATAGGGGAATCTAGGGGGTGGTGGGGTAAGGGGTACATGGGAATTCTGTAGTTTCCACTCAGTTTTTCTGTCAGCCTAAAACTGCTCGAAAAAATAAAGTGTATTAATTCTTTTTGTTTAAAGGGCAGTGGTGAGGGCTGAGGAAGGCTCAGAATAGAGGGATACATTTGTAGGAACACTATATACAGGCTAAAATGCGACAATCTGTTTCTGGTAAATAAGAACACTTATGAATCATTGCTCTTTTCTGGCCAGAGTGCCACGAATTAACAAAGAACTTTCCCCACAGGACAGCGAATGGGTCGGGAAGTAGGATGTCCGTGCTTCAAAATAATCCCCGGAATCCTGTGTCGCTGCAAATTTGTTTCTTAAAGGTTAGGGTAGGGGATGTTCCACCAGCCCAGATGGACCTGAAGTTGAGTGACCACTGGCCTCCAGGGAGTCCTGTGCTAACCGGCAGTGCATTTCACATAGAAAGAGATCTTTGGGGGAAAGTTTGAGAAGTAATATTAACTGAGATGTGTTACATAAAGCATATTTTTAAGCTCTCCACAGCAGCTATATGTCATAATGAAAGATTCACAGTTTTACTTATAAACCTAAATGTAAATGAAACTTGAGTAAACTATAATCTCAGGATAAAGGTATGTTTTCAGGAGTTAACCTAAAACTCCCCGTTGATGTCATAACTCATGAGATTTATTGGCCAGAGGAAAAAGTAAATCTAAGTTTGGAAAAGTAACATATGGAGTTGAATTCCTCTATCAAACTCTACTAAAAGGTGCAAAAAATAATGGAGTAAGGAGGGAATTGAGTCATCCAAGCGGTTAAGGACTCTCAGAAAACTGGTGAGACTTGTCATCGTTAGCATGTTTCGGAGAGGAAATTCCCACACTTCACCGGAAGCTGCAAGTCCTGATTGTCGTCGGTGTTTTAGTGGGTCTGTCGCTATGGGTCAAATATTGTAGAAACTGCTGCAGTGAGAATTAGAGGTGGTGCCTGGAGAAACGGGGCTGAGGAGGAAGACTTGCTTCTGTGGCCTCTCCTCCAGCCACAAGGAGGAATTACCTTGAAACTCAAGGAGTTTATGGAAGTAAACTTGGCTCAGATCCACGATAACTGAGCATTCGGCCAAGGACTGAGGGTCATGGGAAGCAGCTGCGCCTACATTTGGGGTTGTTCATTGAGCTGCGCGGGATCCAAGAGCTGCCACACACCCCGAGAACCCCCTCACGACCGGTGACGAGTAGAAACTGGAGGAGCCGCAGGGCTGAGGGCCCAGCGCCCGTCTTGCACGACGGTGCACGTCCCGAGAGCACAGTGTCTGGGGCACACTGCAAGCTCTTCCTGCCGTCACGAGACCTCTTCAATGCTGTGAGCATGAACTCGGTTAAAATTCAATACATACTGAGCCTCCCTCCCCCCCTCCCTATCCCACCCCTCTAGGTGGTCACAAAGCACTGAGCTGATCTCCCTGTGCTATGCGGCTGCTTCCCACTAGCTGTCTATTTTACATTTGGTAGTGTATATATGAGGAGATATGGGGATATATGTATATGTAGAGCTAATTCACTTTGTTATAAAGCAGAAACTAACACACCATTGTAAAGCAGTTATACTCCAATAAAGATGTTAAAAAAAGAAAATTCAGTAAAAAACAGAAACCAAGCTTGAGGATTCCCAGAGCAGGCAAAACCACTGAAGCCACTGCAAAGCTCCCGCTTCTCCAGCTGTTCTGTGCCCACTAAACCCTTCCTAAGTACTGTGTATTGAGCTGGTGGTTTTAATTTTGCTGTTTCCGGATTGTTGACAATGCTCGGCTCCTGCAGAGCGTGTGTTCCACGTCTAATCACAAAATCCTGTCCTTTCTCCTGGGACACGTTCTCTCCTTTCTCATTTTCTCTCATGCTCCGTGGCCACTCTCCTAACGCAGGCTTTCATTCCTGAAACTGGACGATAAATAGCCTCCCAGAATTCAACATCCCCTCTCAACAATATACTACATGAGAACATGTCTCAGGTATTATATTTCTCTTATCGTGGCCTTCTCTCATCCCAAATGACTTTACAGTTTCCAATTTCCCATCGCCCCTTGCAGGCTGTCCATCTTACGTAGGCAGCATCGTTTTTGACTTCTTTCTGGTCACACTAACCCAGGGCAGCTCTTTCTCTGTCCCACAAGGTCACCAGGATGATTTGTTCCTCAGTAACTCTCCTCATCTGCTCCTGTTTTTCAGCAGTATCCTTCCTTTTCATGGAAGTTCTGAAATCTTCCGCACTCTTCAAGGTTCTGACTTCGCTGTTTACGTTCTCCCAGATTCTTCAATCTCTACTTAGTTCCTTTTTGTCTAAATACAGTATGACATTTAATCAGCACTCACTTTAAAATTACTTAAAGGTTATAATAAATCGGTAGTTAAATAAGATAATTGAACACTTTATATAGAAATTAACATAGAAAATGAGATATATGCAATTGACACTTTTGTGATTATTAAATATAATGAAAAATTGAAAAATTTAAGTAATAAAATAAACAGTCACGTGCCTACCATTCATATTTAACTAATATTATAGTTTGCCCTATCTCCCTCAGATTTTACATGGATTGAGTCAGTGCTATATACGTCAGTCTAAAACCTACTTTTTTATTTTACATGTTTACTGTGTATTCATGTTAACACATGAAGATCTAGTTTATTTGTTGCACAAAATTGCATCAATAAATATACCATGATCTATTTACTGACTTTTCCCTAATTCATATTTACATTATTTCAGTATTTTACTATAGCAAAGATCTTGCAATGAAACTGCACATTTCCTTTTGGTTATGTTATTGGAAGCAAAATTGCTGGGATTTTCTGGAATGTGCTTCTCCCCCGTGACTGTCTACTGCCACGTCAGTCTCTGACTTTGCTGTCTTAATTCACACAGACTGTGTTTCCCATCAGATTATAATGTGAGCCTTTTAAGTGTCCTTTTTGTCCATTCTGATGTGTATGCATCTTATTTTTGCTGTAAATATTCAGTGGACATTAAGAGGCAGGATGGAAGTTGAGATTCTCTAGCGAACAAGAAATTACCAGAAAGTAAGGAGCTGCTGCGGCAGAACCATGACCACGATCTGTGTAGCTCCGATTGGATTCAGAGGACGGTAACCTGCTAGGGGGACGGTGATGCCCAGAGGGCCAGTGCAACGGGCAGAGGGTCCTGCGTAAACTCTGTCCCCTTTAACACGAGGGAGCAGGTATTGCACGGCTCTTAGGCTAACATCAGTATAGGCATCGGCCGAATTGTCGGGTTGTTTTGGCGTGATGTAAGGCGAGTGATCCGGGTGAGTGTGGTAGTTACTGGAAGAAAAACTCTTCTGACTGAGAATTTACCCCCGAAAATTGCCGGTCAATGTATTCTGTTCTGACTATTCCTTTGCGAGTAGTCATCACCCGAGATTTATTGCAATTTTCCTTGTCATGAAGAAAAAAACGAGAAACAATGTTTAGAAAGAGGAACAGTTACTTTATTTTATTTATTTATTTTAAGCTCCATAATACATTTTATTTTAGTTTTATTTTTTAATGAGCATTTTTATGGTGAATATTTTTTCTTTTATTTATTTGGTTTTTTAAATTTTCATTGAAATATAGTTGATTTACCATGTTGTTAGTTTCAGGTGTATGGCAAAATGATTCAGTTATACATATTTTTTTTTCTTTTTTTATATTCACTTCCATTATAGGCTATTACAAGATATTGAGTATAGTTCCCTGTGCTACACAGTAGGTCCTTGTGGGTAAGAACAGTTATTTTAAATCATTCAGAAAACAAATAAATTCATTTATTCAGCAAGAAACGAATGGTTGACTTTGGAAAAAGTATATCTAATGTAGGGACTCTGTTACTTATTTTGTTAAATCATCTCATTACTAAAATTCTGAAAGCCTATTGGAGCATCACTCTTCATCTGAAGGCAAAATGAATGTTGGCATGTGAGTAATTACTTTTAGATTTAAGGTGATAGAAAGTTTTCTTCTAGGGCTTAGCAAGAATAAAAATGATCTCATTGGAATGCCTATATCCAAAATCAGAATAAAGAATGGGGACTGGCAGGAATACAAGTCATATGAAAATGGATTTCGATCTACAAATCCAATTTAGAATCAATTGACACAGATTTTTCCAAAGTTAGGGGTTTTGAGAAAATAAGAAAGAAGATGAATTACTGCAAAAGTTGCTCAACAATTTCTACATTATGGTCAGTTATTATCCACACAATAATATCTGGCAGCTTTTATGCAAATCCATTATTCCATGTTCTTAACCTTTGCAATAAGTAAGTACCTGTGGAAAGAGGAAGGAGTAGCTCAGACAACTCAAGTATCAACTTTAAATGACATTCAATTTTTCATATGCTAACAAACCACAGTACATCACCAATTAAATGTGACTTCTGTCAGTGACCATTCGGATGTTCTGAATAAATTAGTACATCTTTCTAAAGTGCTGGCAAATTTCTGTCTCTATTAAGAGCAAATCAAAATCACCTTGGAGCTATTCCTGTATCCTCTTGAGGCCAAAAAGGAGCTTTCTTACAGTAAACAGCCCTATATTATTTTTGTTTTGAGCAGGAGGGAGAGAGGGGGAGAGAGAGAGAGAGACAATGAGTGAGAGTGAGAGCCAGAGAGAGAGAGAGAATGAGGGGAAGGAAGGAGGGAAGGAAGGAAGGAGGGAAGGAAGGAAGGAAAGGAAAGGAGGTACCTACCCGTACGACATGGGAACTGCATGAGTCTCATCTCATGCATGATTCTTTTAAAGATGTCTACAGCACTCATTTTTAAACATGATTTAGGGAAGGAAAGGATACACAGTTTTGCTGCACTGAGGGATGCCTGATCTTATAAGCATGATGCAGGTAACTGTAAAAGAATTCAGTCTCTCTGATCTGGGCATTCGGAGACAAAAAAACTCCACATAAAATACTTCTGCTACACAGATATACGACTCTCTACACGGTCAGAGATTGTCATGATGTCTACAAGACAAGGAAGAGAAATCCACCAGGATATTACGCTCAACCAAAACTAACATTACAAAAGGAAATGAAAATTAGGGGGAAAATACTGTGCATGTTAACAGAATACTAACATCTCTTTTACATAGTGTGTTCCAAAGCATCCGTAAAAACAAACATCCCACCCATAAAGAGGTCAAAGAATACAAATATGCCCCACCCACAGGAAGAGAGAGATGAGAGTGGCCAGGAAATAATGCGTATACTAAAACTCACTCAACAATTACAGAAATACAAGAAAATAATGAGATAGAATTCAGGGCTCGAAAGAGTTAATGAATATAAAAATACTAACAGTACTCTGTTGTGTTGACAGGAAAATGAACACTGTCCTAAAGCACTCACTGTCTGTCTGAAGGGTAATTTAGAAATACATTAAGAAGCACTAATTCTTATCAAGAAATTGCTCTTCTTGAATGTATCCTCTGAAAATAACAAGAAAAAAGCACAAAAATTTATGAGGTTCATTGCAGCATTATTTGTAATGGTTAAAAAATGGGAATAAACTTAATATTAAAATTTTGGTAAATTGAATTAATGACTTTTTTTTTAATGATACGGGAAAATTCTGAAAGACTTAAACGGTGTATACAATATTCAAATTTTGTGAAAGAATATATGAAATTGTATTATACAAAGGCTTAATGAGAAGGCAAACTTGAGTATCTGTCAAAGCATATAGAATATGGAGGACAGAAAACAGGGACTTGACATCTGGTAATGCAAGAAGACAAATTGGGAAGACTCCCGAATGAATATACGGTGTGCTAGACACAGCGTCATGTAATCTTTAATACAACAAAATATATAAATATGAAACGGGGATATACTATAAATACATGTATAGTGTTGTTCCCTGAACATATTTTGAGAAAAATGAAATTTTCTATTATGCTAAGTAGAGTATAACACAGTGAGTTATTTTTAAGTACTCCAACTACTTTTTACAGTGAAGCGAAACTCTTAGCCAAAAGTATGGAATAGGTTAGCTCCAGGTACCTATTAATTAATTTGATTTCATTTTAGATCTATTACTCAGACTCTCCAGATTTTTCCCTTTTATCCCCAAGTAGCTGATACATTCGTAATTATTTCTATTGGAATTACTCCATAAGGAAGAGTTGTCCTATCTCCCTCATTTATCTAATTTTTTTTCAGTCACTTATTTAAATCAGTATGGATTCAGAAAGTTTTTTTTTTAATACTTTGGTTACAATCCAATATCACCATTATTTATTTTATTGCTCAAATAAGATTGATAATAAGAAACATTGAAGAAGTCAGGTCCCTCCTTTTCTTGGAAACTGATATAACACCAGAAGAATGAATAAAGATTTCATATTTCACTGTCACAAAGATATCTGTTTTTACTCATCAACATTAGAACAAAAAGAAGAATGGAAATGGATTACATCCAGGTACAACAGAAGATGGGAAGTAAAGGAAATGTCTTCTGTATTTCTGAGAGACCTTGTTTGAAGCCTTAGAAAGGAAAGTCAAAAGACGTTCCCTTGGTCAGCAGCCCTCACAGATAAATAGAAATTGCTAGTGACGGGGGCAGGTGCAGGACGGTGAGGTTGCCACCCTCTGGAGGACTCCCTCTACATCCAGGGAGCCAGCAGTCTGTGCTCTGAGCAGGTGCCTTCATGGAAGGACTCAGCCAATGACGTTCTTTCTCTACTCCCCCTCCAGCCCAGCAGAGCCCCCTCTTGAATCAGTCGGTCTCACAGCCTGAAAACTCTAAGGTCAATCTGGTCTTCAGGCACAATGGGGCCAATTACTAACATGACATCTCTCCTAGTGCACACCATACGGGTTCTCTTGTTCTGTCCTGTGACTGCTGCCTTGTGTCCCTTCTCTAGACCTGTGCTGGTCCCTTGCCGGTGCCTCAGGCCTCCAAATCCTGTTCTTAGTGTTAGTCATCAGATGCAGGACCCAAACCACCTGTCATATCTCCCTCACGCTCTTTGTCCACCTGTCCAACTAGACCTTTATTACCTGACCAACAATCTTCTAATGTTTAGACACACACTGGCAGTTCATCACTTGCCAGCTGCTCTGCTCACCTGTAACCTGAGAGGCCTCAGAGCACACTGGTTGGAAGCACGGGCTCTGTATCTGGTTACCGTGTATAATTACTGGTTCTTCACTCACTCTTGTCTGACCTTAGGTGAGGATCCCAAACTTTATGTGCCCCAGTTTCCTTCTAAGTAAAATGGAGGTGATAATAAGGATATTTACTCAATGGGTTGCTACAAGGATTCAACACATGCAAAATGTTCCAAACAATGTTGGGCACAAGGGCGTTCTGTAGTGACTGTAGTATCGCCCCCTGATTGCCACCTGGTGATGTAGGCTTTGTCCTAAGCTTCAGGGACAGCAGGGGCTCTGATCACCCCTTAGCCTGATCTTGTCTTTGAAGTTCAGTTAGCAGCTGCAATACGGACAACACTTAAAGAAATGCACATTTTAAAAAGGAGTTTGTAACTTTTATTATAGTGTTAGCACTATTTTTACAAGAACTCTTTTTAAAAGGGATTTACCTGTTAAGGAATGCGAAGAGCTGTATTTAAAGAGTTATGAATCTCAAAAATACATACATCAGGAGCAACTTTTTGGTAAAATCACATAGAAGAGCTTGTGGTCAGTGTGGTAGGGACATTTGCTCCCACTAAAGTCTGAAGAGTCCCTACAGTTCTGGGACACTTTGTTGAGCACAAGCAAAGTAAAAACTGTTCATGTATATACGTGTGCAAAACTTCTAGCAGCTGCCTTTTGCATGATTAATTTTTAGTTAATACCTGGGTAATATTCCTGTCAAATGCAAAAATAGCAGGTTAGGTCGACGGGGAAAGAACAATCTTTAACAGGAATACAAATGAACAGGAGAATGGAGTGTGGGTGGTACCTGAGTGATGAACTAAATCTTTATAAAGAGTCTTAGCTTTGTCAAAAGATAATAGTGCTTCATAATTGCTTCTTATGCAAAAACATTGCAAAAGAATCGTCACGTGAAAATGGAAGGTCCTTTATCATCTGAAAATGCTAAGTTGCTAAATGTCAGCAACTTATAAAAAGGTCCAATTTCTTTTTCCTTAAATAGTTTTCTAAAAATCTCTCAGATAGAACTCATTTTTCTTTATTACACTTCTTATCACCGTTTCTACTGTGTCATGGTACATAGAGTGTTTACATTCAAAAGAAATGCTCTATTCAAAACTGCATATTATAAACGAAAAAGTATGAGCATGCATATACTTTTTTCTTTACTTAATGACCACTTTCAACTATTCATCTACTTTTCTTATTTTGTTTTTATAAATAACAAGGTATGACTCAGTGTACTGACAAGGAGCAAACAATCAAGCACCTAAAAGGACTGTTCGCTTTTCATAGAAGATCCAAGCACATGCATCAACATCCTGTGGATCTGAGCTGAGCTGTCCAGTGATGACCACCAGCTTCACATGATCTGTGAGCACTTGAACAGTGGCTGGCTTAAATTAATTAACAGGAGGCTGTTAGACAGATGTGGCTATAATGCACTGGTGGCGGACATAAACAATCCAAAACCTGAGCCTGTAAGTGTAACAAGGTTATAAAATTGAAACCTAAGAGCAACTAGTCAGTCAGTCAACAAAGCTTTAAACGATAGCCAATCAGGAATTCCATTACTCTGCTCCTGCCTTTTCTCCATGAAAGTGACACCAAGAAGGATCCTGTGAGGTCCTCCCGGGTATAGGTCCTTTCCATGTTCCCTGTTTCTTGTTTGTTGGAAATAGGGTTTCTAAGCTTCCTGGGCCTTCCCTGAGTACCAAACAGTTGCTAATCAGGGAAGTGAGGGAATGCAGAAACAAGGGAGGAGCAGTCAAGAAACAGTGGTGCATTCACAGCAGAACTATTTACAATGGCCAAGACATGGAAACAACCTAACTGTCCATCGACAGATGAATGGGTAAAGAAGATGTGGTACATATATACAATGGAATACTACTCAGCCATAAAAAAGAATGAAATAATACCATTTGCAGCAACACGGATGGACCTAGAGATCATCATACTAAGTGAAGTAAGTCAGACAGAGAAAGACAAATACCACATGATATCATATACGTGGAATCTAAAAAAATGTTACAAACGAACCTATCTATGAAAAATAATCAGGGACATAGAGAATAGACTGGTGGTTGCCAAGGGGGAGGAGGATGGGGGAGGGTAGGATTGGGAGTTTGGGACTAGCAGGTTCAGACTAGTATATATAGAATGGATAAACAACAAGGCCTTACTGTATAGCACAGGGAACTATATTCAACATCCTGTGATAAACCATCATGGAAAGAAATATGAAAAAGAATGTATATATATGTATAACCGAGTCACTTTGCTGTACAGCAGAGATTAACACAACACTGTAATTCAACTATACTTCAATAAAAAATAAATTTAAAAAAAGAAACAATGGTGCAGCCTTGGGGCAGGGTCCTGGTTCCTCCTGAAGGGATACACATAACAGTAACTTTGAGCTCTTCTGCAGGAACTGAGGCCCCACCCAGGTGGAGGGTGGTGATTTCAGGCTGAGCACAGATTCCTGGAGCCGCCCCCCTGTTACCTGACCACCAACCAGTCAGAAGAAAGTCACACACCCTGCAGCCCTCACCCCAGAAGTTGCCTTTAAAAATTCTTCCCTGAAAACCATCAGGGAGTTCGGGTGTTTTGAGCACAAGCCACCTGTTCTCCTTGCTGGGCCCTGCAATAAACCTGTCTCTGCTCCAGACTCCAACATTTCGGTTTGTTTGGCCTCACTGTGCATCAGGCACACGAACGTGCATTCAGTAACAAAAGTCTCTCCCAGCTCCTCTAGTGGAGCTCTCCTAGCCAATTCCACTATAGTGCTGCCTGACTGGAATGGGGTTTTGCTCAAATAAACCTTAACATTTCCAATATGCCTCGGTTTATCTTTCAACACTGGTCTGCACTGAGATGTGCTGTGCATGTAAAAATTCACCCGGGGTTACAAAGTCTTAGGAGGAAACAAGGAATGTAAAATGTTTCAGTAATAATTTCTGGTATGGGCTACATGCTGAAATGATAATATTTTGGATATATTGGGTTAAATAAAACGTATTATTAAAAATCAATTTCACCTGTTTCTTTCTACTTTTTAAAGTGTGGCTACCAGACATTTCTAAATTTAAAACTTCACATCATATGTGACTCGCATTATGACTGACATTATATTCCTAACCGACCCTGCTGAGGGAGCGCCCTTGTAGTTTCCTAATCAGACGTAAAAAATATTGTGCTTTGGAGGAAAAAATAGCTATATTAATACACAAGGAACAACAACCACCCCATTATTTAAATCTTGTTCTACACTTCAAACTGAGGATACAATATCATTAAACAGATGTGTTCCAAAAACATCATTGCACAGGAACTGGGCACCTGCAAAGGCTTCAGGCTCAGACACATTTTGCTCCCAGATCTGTCCTGCCTCTAACCCTCCAAGCTGCTGGCTTCTTCAAACAGGCTGCTAGACTTTCTCGGCAGATCCTAAATTTGAACTCTGCGTACTTCAGGACACTGATGTTTTCCTCAGGCCCTGCCTCCACCGTGTCTCTGATTCCAGGATACAAACCCCTCACTCCTGCGGGCCAGCCTGCCCACCCCCATCAGAGCCCCAATTGCCCAGGAGCAGAGAACCCAGCTGGCTCAGCCTGTGGCTTCACCGCGATGATTTTTACACAAAAATAACTGAAGTCCCTTTGGGGATGTTATTTGTACTAATATATTAAAAGCTATGTGTAATCACTATGTCAGGTTTTGGTGCTGTGGTTGCCCAGAGCTTTATGATTTTATTGTAATCATGGGTATATATAAATTATGCAGAGGTGTATTCACGTCATGCAGAAAACCACAAAAGCGAAAGTATTTATGGATTTTTTAAAATTTATTTTTTAAGTTGGTAAAACCATTTTTTCTCAGCTTTACTGAGGTATCAATGACATAAAAACTGCATATGTTTAAGGTGTACCTTGTGATGTTTTGATATTTGTATACATTGTGAAATGATCACCACGATCAAGCTAATTAACATAATACATAGTCACCGTGTGTGTGTGTGTGTGTGTGTGTGTGTGTGTGTGTGTATGCCTGGTGAGAACACTTCAGATCTACCCTCTTAGCAAATTTCTCGCGTACAAATGATAGGAATCAAATAGGAGAGTTACACAGGGAGTTTTAGAAATCCCAGCAGGGGATTATAGAGAGGGAACTTTGGGAGACCACTGTGAATCCATGACCACTCAAGAAAGCTATCAGAACATTGTGGAAGGAAGCAGGCTTGCTTAACTATAAATTCATAAATAAAAGCGCGAGATGCGCCCCAGGCCATTCCGTGAAAAGATGAGGCCTGCACCCCGCTGGCCAAGTCCAGCAAGATAATGATCCTTAGGACCTAGGACAGGAATATAAGGGAAAGGCGACATTCCGAAGTAGGAGACCCTCATTATACAAAACCTGAGATGACTTAATATGTTTTAGTCTATGTCACCACCCTTCTGCTGGTTTGAATGAGCACTATGACAGTCCTAGTTTGACCTCATAGGGTCAACCAGTCTCCCGCCCAATACGAAGGAGGATCTAGTGATGGCTACTCCAAGAACAAGAAAGAAGACAGTCTTTTCCCCTCCCCACTTCCCTTTGGTTATAAGAATGTAGCCCGCTTGATTCTCAGGTCAGAGCCCCCTCGCCTGCCCGCCTGTATCCCTCACAAGCGTCCTAGATTAATAAATCAACCTCTTGCCTGTCACTTTGCCTCTCGCTGAATTCCTCCTGCACTGAGACACAAAGAACCTGAGGCTCAGGAAGTCCTGACACCAGGAGAGTGATTCTAATTAAAAGCCCGTGGGTTCGAGTCCCAACCTGGGGTGCACGGTGTCACAATGCATCATTAGCCAGAGGCACCCTGCTGTCTACTAGGTCTCCAGAACTTAGTCATCTTGAAACTGAAAGTTTGTACACATGGACCAACAATCCCCACTTCTTCCAACTCCCATCCCCTGGTAACCACCCTCCTAGTCTGCTTCTATGAGTTTGCCCTTCTTAGATTCCACACAGAAGCGAGATCATGCAGTATTTCTCTTTCTGTGTCTGGCTAATCTCACTTAACATAATGTCCTCAAGGTTCATCCATGTTGTTGCAAATGGCAGGATTTCCTTCTTTTTCAAAACTGGACAACATTCTACTATATATATGGACCACATTTTCTTTATCCATGTACCCACTGATGGATATTTAAGTGGTTTCCACCTCTGGGCTACAGATTTATTTTTTTAACGGGAAATATTTTGCATGTTAATACAAAATGGGCAATACATTTTATTGGTAATAATTTTTTAAAAAAACCTATATGTACCACTCACTGACACTTCCTGTCTTTAATTTTTAAGAGGTTATTTTCTACTCAAAAAGATTATTGCTTGAAATAGAGGTACATTTCCTCCCCTTATTTTTAGAGAATCAAAAGCCCAGCTCTTTACTAAAGAATTGGAACTTAACACAATTAGGGAAATATAGGCCCAGTTTTTAATGCTTTAATACTTGTATACACTAATATGACCTAGTCATTCTGATTTTAGCTTGGAGTCAAAAGTCTTCAGCAGGTGTTTGCCGGAGAGTTGTTCATTTCTTAGAAATTTGCTTTAAAATCACCCAGTTGATCCGCTCATTGTTCCTTGACTTAAAAAGAGTTAAGACTGGATTGTCTTTCTAAGAATTCCCCAGAGGGCCAGGCCAAAGTCACAGCATCCCTGTCCTGAAATTTTTACCACAGAAATGTTGGAATTTTGGAGCAAGAATTAACTATAGACATCATCTTGTCCAGCTCCTTTCACAGATTAGGAATCTAAGAAGTTAAAGAACATGCCAAGACCACAGGGTTGGCCTTGCCAGAACTGGACTCAGATTCTTGACTCTCCGGACAGTGATTGTTGCTTTTGTTTGGTTTTTTACATCTACCCTATACTATTTCGTCTCTCCAATATGGTAGAAGCAAGAGAGAATCATTTAAATGCATTTTTAATGCAAAATAAGGGGTTTTCCAATTTTCTCCTTGTCAATAAACAATACTTTTATTTGTATTTGATAGATTTTAACATGAGCTACACACAACTTAGCTTGCCTATAATGATTCTGGACGAAATTATAGCTTCTAGTACAAATGGCCTGTTTCGACACGTTTACACACCTTCCTACAGAATCAGCAGGAAAAATGTGGGTGCAATTTCTGAACATGATGCATGGTAATAGATTTCCTGCCACACAAACGGCCATAATGGCGTAGAAATCATTATTCTCATGACGTTCCTTTGACCGTAGGGGACAGTGGGAGGGATGAATTCCAGGCTGCACGCAGGGAGCGGCCTTGGGTCCGAGGCGAGAGGCGCGAGCAGCGCTTCCTACGAGCCCCGCGTCCTTCCCCTGCCCCCTCCGCCCGCCCCGCTTCGATGCTGCACGGCGCCCTCTGCTGCCCCCTAGCGGCCCTAAGAGCCGGCAGCGAGGCCGCAGAGAGAAACCCACTTACCGGTGAGCAGGGAAGCGACCCTTTTCTTCCCCTGTAAGAATCTGCACCCATTCACAGTGTGGGGTGTCTTCCCCGCCACAGAGCAACTCTCACGACTCCGGCCGGGTGTCCTACGACGCAGCTCAGCTCTGACACCATCCACGCCACCATCGCCCCTGATTCCTCAAGTTCAGGGCTCAGCCCTACAAGACGCACCCACCTGGAGACCAAAGCAAGGCCAGGTTGTCACCCGCGCTTGCGACCCACCGGCTGCAGACCCAAGGTTCCCACAGCCCCCTACTTGGGTTCAATGAGTTTGCCAGAGAGAAACACACACTGAGGGGCCCATTTTACTCACTAGCTGCCTGGATAATTACAAGAGGATGTGACTCAGAACAGCCAGATGGGAGCGACGCAGAGCTTCAGGCCCCCCCTGCCTCGCCCCGCGTCCACCAACCCGGAAGCTCTCTGACCTCTGGGCTTCTCTGGAGGCGACATCACACAGGCCGGCTCGATGAAATCACTGGCTGCTGGCAAGCATTTAACCTGCAGGCCCCCCCCCCCCCTTCCCAGGAGACGCGGTCAGGGTGGGACTAAAGTTCCCACCCTCTGAACTCCAGGTCGGTTCACCTGGCAACAAGCTCCCCCCAACCCAGCGCAGGCCCCGAGTCACCTCACTAACGTGATGAAGGACACCTTTGTCATTTTCTCACTTAGGAAATTCCTAGAGTTGTAGGAGCTCAGGGCCAGAAAGGCGATGGGGACTAAGACCAAACGTATAGATCTCGTTACAAACCACAAGGTCACACCTTCCATGACGAAGAGACAGAACGTGTCATGTGGTGAATCAATCAAGATTTAAGTAAAATGAGATAATGAATTGGTGCTGAAATATATTTGTGCGTGGGTATAAATTGCTGTTCTTCTGTAAAAGTTTAAAAGCATGTACAATATTATCCTCAAATCAAACAGAAACTCTTACCTTTACATAACATTTGGTTCTGTTTTTTTGGCGCTACCCAGAAGGGCTGAACAGATGGGACCCAGAGGCACTGAGAGTAGGCTTCCACAAGGGACGCATTAATTCACCTTTAGACAAAACCACCACAAAATCCAGCTGGTCTCCCGCCTCCTTCCCACCCCACTTCCGTCCTCTTGTTTCTCACGCTCTGAGTATTCTTTCTGTGTCTTGAATATGTTTCATCACTATGAATATCAGACGCTTTAGTTATTTGTACGTGTCTTTCACCCCTAAAATGCCGGGAGCTCGTCAGTGTCACTTCACATGTATCTGTGCATATATCCTCCCCACCCCTGCCAAGGCTGGTCTTGCCGCTGTCACTGAAGAAAAATACCATCTGGGAATAGGCCTGATGAAGAGGGACCATTCAGCTTTATCCTAACAGCAGGGAATCAAAATGAAAGCCTATAACAGGCAAAGTGATAAGATGTATTTCCAAAAATGGCACTAATCAATCAAATGACCGACTATTCATTTCATTTTTATTGAATTAAAAACTGTCTAGAGACAAGTGGAAAAAATAATTTATTGCAGGATCTCTTACACATGAACACAGAACATTTTATACAAATATCAATGTGCTGATAGGAAACGCTAAATTTAAAGACAAACATTTTTACACAAAAGTAATTGTACTATATTTTATAAAGATAGGTGTTAATAAATTATCAGAGATATTGAAGGACAACAAGCTAATGAGTCCAATAAGAATGCATTCTATGTCGAAATTAAAGTAAGTTTTCTGAACATGATGCCCTGGATATAGTCACATTCTTGTGAGCTAAGAAAAAGGAGCTAATTTCTGGGAATAAAGGGCCAGGAAGGGCTCTGACCACCAGGAACACCCCAGAGCCATGCTTCCAGCTTTTTCCTTGGATGTGGTCAGAGCCCCTAACATTCACCCCAAACTAACGCAATAGCTCATTGTGAAACAGTGCCGCTTTCTTTAACAGCTGCATGGGATTAGTGAGATTTATAATTATACAAGGGGTACAATGCAAACGACAGCATTTTAGAGGAATTATAATTGCCACGTGATCTGAATGAATAACCCAATAGTTCAATAACAGAAATGCGTATTCTCTATTTCTGAAGGAAAGTTAGCATAATTCAAAATAGTCAGTATTTTCTTAGCATGATATATTAATTCTTATTTGGGGAGTCTGAAAATAAATTGCATTTTTTCCCTAAAATTCTGAATTCACTCCTTTAGAAAATGATTTCTATAATGATATACACCAACATGATAAAACTTTTTTATATGTTATAGTCATTAAAATATACATATGCATATATATAGAGAGAGCACTGAACAGATTTAGAAAACCATGGTGTGTGTGTGTATATATATATATATATATATATATATATATATATATATATATATATAGACACATGGCCAAATACTGTTCCGTTTCATTTAATTAAATTCAACAAATATTTATTGGGTGCCTACTACTTGCAAATCACCATGTTAGGTGATGCTTGTAGTAGATTTTAAGACACGTGAAGCTCACATCACCCACACGAAGCCAAACTTCAGACAATATACTAAACCTTGAAAATACTCAAAAGCAGAGCTAAAGCTGAATAATGAATAAGGAAAGAGATAACTAGGAGAAAGGCTTGGGGAAATGGAAAAGGACCAAGGGAATGTCTGCTCCCAGGCTTGGCATGAGTTAGGGGAAGACTGGACCTCACCCCGTCCTCTTCACCCCAACGTCCAAGATTCAGTTGTCATCCTGCTTTGTTTCCTTTACAAAGTGGAAAAAACAGGGTATTAATTTTCAGTGATAATAAAGCTTGTAGGACTCCCAAAAGATTTTCTTTCTTTTTTTAAATAAAATTTGATCTGCATTCGTATCTACAGTTTTTCTAAGTCATTCCCACCACCACGCTGGATGGAGACAGAAGCACCCAAGTAAAATGAGCAATGCCGGAGGGAAGCTAATTTATCAGAAGAACATCGGGAAGCCAGCTGGCACCAGAAGTAGAAACAGTGAAGAGAAGGTGAAGATGAATACTTTACAACTTGGCATTCCATTCCTCTTAGGACTTCTACTCTAAAAGCATTTATAAGGAATGTGTACATCCAGGAAAAGACATATAGTCAAGGAGTCTCACCTCCTCTAAAGAACCAGGTACATCAGCGGGGAACAAAGCATCAGACTTGTTTCTGATGCAACCCACTGGGAGGGGGCAAAGCTGGCAGGACCTTGGTGTCACGAGCCACCCTGGGTCACAGGACCCCCGAGCGAACTCCCCCCCCCCGACGCCAGCACCTGGGTTCAGGCTGGAGTACGCCCAGGGCACGAGCACGGACCTATAGCTTCCCTGCGGAATCATTTAGATTCTGGAAAAGTATAAATCACTCTTCTCTCCAGGGAAGACACACGAGGGACTAGGGTGTCCAAAGATGCCTCAACATTCCCCGAGGTGACAGCGTGGCCCTCGGAAGGATCTGGAGCGTCGTGGTCAGGAAACCTCCCGTGAAGGCGGCCCTGTCCTGGCCCTGGTGGCGACCTCACGACAGCTGAGGACGCCGGGGGGTGCCCGGGACGCCCCTCACCGCCCGCTCCCCAGCTGGGTCCGAGCCAGGTTACGCAGGAACAACCACAGCCAGCTCTCCTCCGTCTCGTGCTCTGGTCTTCATCTCATTAGAGGACAGAACCAGCAACCGTAAAGTCTCCCCTAAGAAGTCTGTGTTGTTCTAACCGGCTCACTAACGGTTCAGTACTTCCGCTGCTTTACTGAAGGGTTCACGTACGCAAGAATTCTTTGCAAATGAAACGTGTTTTCAGTGATTATGATTTAGCTCCCCATGTTTACAGTCTGTCTTAAAAAGGAATTACACTGATGAGTCATACCTCTGTTCCTGTAATTTTTCTGGATAGAAACCAAACTTGCATTGGCTCTTTTTTGCCCTTCATGGACACTGGGCCTCTGTGCTCCAAATGGAATTGTGGGTCTGAATTTTCTGGTGTCATGAGACATCTAAAGGGGACAGGGAACAGGGAGAGAAGCGTGGAGTACGGCTGCACGGGGAAAGGGACACACACCAAAGTTATTTAAAGGTACCTCAAGGTTTTAGTAACAATGGGCATAGCAGAAACTCCTAAGATGGTGAAGAATCACTTAAAATGGAAATAATGACACCACCTTCTCAAATAAACAATAAATAATCCTAAGAGCAGAGGTGATAAATGTTAAAGGTAATAAAATCACCCAGGGAATTAAAACACATGCATAGAGACATTTTTCAAATCAGTAAATAACTAGATGTGTCTCTTACCTGTATGTATATTCAGACACATTTATTTTTCCTTTTTGTCCAGTGGTTTCTGTTCGGCTTGTGAGGTTGACAGTATTTCCAAAAAGACAATAGCGAGGCATCCTCTGTCCTATGACACCAGTGACTACCTCCCCTGTGTGAATCCCTATTGTTATCTGCAGAAATCAAAGCTCTGTTTTAATAAATTCAATAATATGAATTATTGCTTACTCTATATTAAAGAATAACGTAGAGTCATCATATAAAAATCATAAGAATTCTCTAGAACTCCAAGCATATTACAGACAAAAACCCTCACAAAAATCTTTCAAGAGAAACATTCTTTTTGTCAAGTTTGAAGCTTTCAAAGATGTGAATCTGGCAACTTACATGAGACACAGGAAAGAGATTTTAAAAAATAAACCAGAAGGGACAGGGGGTTTTATCTCATCCTCGTGACTTTCAGTACATGGAATAAAGAAGATTTCAAACAGGTGGACAGGTTTCCCATTTCTATGGAAGAATGTAATACAATGGGTTCAATAAAATATTAGTCTTTGTTTATACAGATGGCCAAAAGGCACAAGAAAAGATGCTCAACATTGCTTATTATTAGAGAAATGCAAATCAAGATTACAACGAGGTGTCACCTCACACCAGTCAGAACAGCCATCATTAAAAAGTCTACAAATAACAAATGCCGGAGAGGGTGTGGAGAAAAGGGAACCGTCCTACACTGGTGGTGGGAATGTAAACGGGTGCAGCCACTGTGGAGAACAGTATGGAGGTTCCTTAAAAAAACTAAAAATAGACCTACCATATGATCCAGCAATCCCACTCCTGGGCATGTACCTGGAGAAAACTATAATGTTCACTGCAGCACTTATTCACAATAGCGAAGACATGGAAGCAACCTAAGTGTCCACTGAAGGATGGATAAAGAAGATGTGGTGCATATATACAATGGAATATTACTCAGCCATAAAAAGGAATGAAATAATGCCATCTGCAGCAACATGGATGAACCTAGAGATTATCATACTCAATGAAGAAAGTCAGACAGAAAAAGACAAATATCATGTGATATCACCTATATGTGGAATCTAAAATATGACACAGATGAACATATCTACGAAACACAAACAGATTCACAGACATAGAGAACAGAGATATGGTTACCAAAGGGGAAAGGGAGAGGGAGGATAAATCAGGAGTTTGGGATTAACATATACACACAACTGTATATAAAATAAATAACCAACAAGGATCTATAGTATAGTACAGGGAACTATATTCAATATCCTGTATTAAACCATAATGGAAAAGAACATGAAAAAGAATACACATATTATATATGTATAACTGAACCACTTTTCTGTACAGTAGAAACACAACATTGTAAATTAACTATACTTCAATTAAAAAAACATTAAAAATATTAGTCTTTGTTGTCAAGATGTTATTCCTTGTACATGATTAATGATTATGAATATAAATCAAGACTATAAATCGGTTGTCCAAAAGGTCTATTACTACCATTATAATATCTGTTTTATCTACTAACCTGAACAGATTCACCATCTACCTGGACCTGGCCGGCAATTTCCATCATGTCCAAAGCCAGGTGGCAAATGGAACGTGCATGGTGGATGCAGGGCTCTGGTAACCCACTCACCGTCATGTACTTATCACCGACCGTTTCCACCTAGCAGGGCACAGATTGGTCAGTACAAACATGACTGTTCCACTTGCTACCCTTACACAAAACGTGTTCTTCCAATTGCTATCAATAACTTTCAACTTTCCTCCCCTGAATCTCTTAAAATTCTGATACCTTCAACTCCAACAAGAAGAAAACGTCATTATTTGAAATGTACCCATCTGGCACTTGGAGTCTGATTACAGGCATTATTTTTCCTCTAGTTAAGTCCCGCTTTCTCAGCCCAGATATGCTCACTACCCAGGAGGACAATTTACTACCCTATTTCCCCTTAAAACACTGATGGTTGGATGGGCCAAAGCCGCACTACCCCCAGTTCAGTGATTTATCCTGGTCAGTAACCAGTGATTTTTACGACGTGCTCACCAAGTGTTACACGGTTCCTCAGAAAAAGACTCTAAAATATTAAATAGTCCTTGTGGCACTTCTATGACTCCAGATGCCTGGGGGTGGCTTAGTTCACATTCTTGCCTTTACGAAGCAATATTCCATTGACTTCATTTTTCCAAGATTACATGTGTTACTAATTGAAACCAAGGGCAGAAATGCCTTATAAATGTTTCCCTCAAGCTGATGTTATCTAAAAGCAGGTCTCAGTCCCCTTCTTAAGCTCCATGACTTCTTTACTGTGCAAATCACTTTTACCTTTCAGTAAAAATGTCACTTGCAGACCACTGACACGAATGCCATGTTTATATTACGTGTGATAAACCACCTGCACGGATTTAACATTTTAACTAGGGAATCGTCCGTTCCATTCATCTGGGTTACAAGGAAGAGAATGTTTTAGAACGCGAGGTAATTATTTAAGAAAATGGTAAATAACGAATGCATGAGACCTGCCCGTACCAAGCCTGCAGGGCTACAGTCAGGGAATGGTGACCGCAGTGCCTCTGGAAGCCACGGCTTGAAAATTCAGAATCATGAATGGCACCGCATTAGGACAGGACCTGGACTTGCCTTATAAACAAACGGATTTTTCCGGGAGTCTGTCAGCGTGTCGAATCTGGTGTAGAGGTCGTTGAGGAGGTTGACAATCTTCATGGCGCCTTCCCCAGACGCATGCTTGCTGCAGAAGGCGTTGAAGCCCACGATGCCGCTGAAGAGGATGGTCACGTTGTCGTACCTCTTCGCGGGCACCGGACGCTTGTGCCTCAGCTCGTTGGCCACGGACGGAGGAAGGACAGAGTACAGCAACCTGTCCAGAGGGGTGAGGATAAAGCCACAGTGAGAGATGCTGAGAGCAGCATCCGTGCCTCTACGGCCCGCCTCGTAGACTTCAGTGCCGTGTGCACTGTGCAGGCTTGGGTTCGGACAGGACACCCGCTATCAGCCATCTTTATAAGTCAAGTCGAGAAAATATAAATAATTGGTTTGTTTTAATCCCATAGAACATCCCCAAATCCAAACCAATTCAAAGCAAATCAAAATAAGCCAAACAAAACAAACAGACAAAACAGAGGACTGACACCGGCAAGTCGAAGTTGTCTTGCGTGGGCTTGTGTGTTAATGCTCCTGCTGTGACAGTCACAGGATGAACGAAGCCATTCAAGCACTTAGCACCGTACGGATCCCACAAAACCAGGGGCACGTTCACCTCTCAGGGATAAGCCATCTGCCTCAACGCTTGCCATCTGACGCGAAAAGCAGATTTCCCAAACAAGGACCTACTGTACAGCACAGGGAACTCTACTCAATATCCTGTAAAAACCTATAACAGAAAAGGATCTGAAAAAGAATATGTATATATGTATATATAACTGATTCACTTTGCTGTGCACCTGAAACTAACACAACATTATAAATCAACTATACTTCAATGAAAGGAAGGAAGGAAGGAAGAAAGAAAGGGAAGGGAAAGGAAAGGAAAGGAAGGAAGAAAGAAAGAAAGGGCAGATTTTTCTGTTTCATTCCTGCCTCACTCCTTCATGGAAGAAACGGATAAAGCAGGTGGAAATTGGTCTAGACAAGAAAAGATCTTATTTCCGTTGACAGTCCTGAGACCACGCTGATGGGACCAGGGGCCCTGGGGAGCGGGGAGAGTGGCGAGCACACGGGAGGGGTGAGAGCTGAGAAGAGAAGCAGAAGCAAGCGGACCTGCGGTTCCTTGACGTGATGGCGCACAGGAGCAAACACCACCTCCGAGCCTCTTTCTCCCCTAGGCCAGACGGCACCGGTGCTAAGCTTAAGGTGCAAAATGGAGCTGAGGTCTCATTTTTTCGCTACCTTTAGTGGAATGTATTCAGTGTTTCACTTTTCACTTTCAAACAGAGAACATTTTATACAACATTTTAAAGCTATATTTGAATATTAAATGTGACCAGTACAACTACTTCATTTCAACAAAAATTCATAGTAAATGTTTACAATTAAATTACCTTGAAAAGCAAATATCAATGAAGATGGAAACCTTGGTGGTTTTCTAATATAACAGCCAGAGCAGGATCTGAGTAACTCAGACTTACAAATCCAGGTGACTGTGAGCCTTGGTCCTAAGGACAATCTTATAAGCTCCATAAAATGGGTTATTTTTCATGGTGGAAGCTGTACCACACACTGATAAATACACATTTTGAGTTGTTTCTCTAGCAGCAGGAGGAATTTGAGTGGCCCACCTCATCCCACATACTTTTGGAAATTTGCCAAATACCTGGAACGCTTAAGGGGTTCCCTTCAGGGCCATGAGGAAAGTAAAGTGGTGTCAAAGAAAATACAGTTTTCAGCTTCATTATACAAAGTACGAGAAGTGCAGGAGGAAGAAGCTAGGGATGAAGACAGACATTTACGTGGATTCTCTATCCATCTAAGCTGCCAATAAACAGTTAATTGATGTGTTTACCTGTGGGCACAGCGACCATCCACAGGCAACACACACACACCAGTGCAAGAACAGGGCAGGAAGTGGTGCTGTTACCAACCCTATGGTGTCAAGTAGAGTGACACAGTTCTCACACGAAGGAACATCAGGTCAATTCTCCAAGATAGCTTCCTATCATACAAACGTTAAAAATGAACACGCAAGACCCCCGGTAAAATTCTCTTACGAAAGTCAGTGATTTCACGCTTTTAATTAATATACTCAAGCAAGGCCAAGCAGTACGCACGATGTGTATTTGTTTACATGAATTACTTGAAAACGAAATATTATCTTAAATGTTACTTGCCCAATAGTTCATAATTTAATCCACCACTCGTAGAAAAATAATAGTTTTGTGTTTTGATAGCTCTGTTCATGTATCAAACTACAGATGCAATTGTTGTCATCACAGAAGACACTACAGTCTGTCAGACTCACACCTGCCGAACCCAAAAATAACTTGGAGTCCAGGAACAGAACGCTTTTAAAATATAACGGCCAAATCTCAGTTCAGTGCTCAGTGTCCCCCAGCACCTGGCAGCCCGGGCACCTAGAGGAAGCTCGGTACACCTCTTGTGTGAGGAAACGGATGAACCGGTAGTTGGACGTGAAATATGCACTTGAATTATTCTTCTCATGATTTCCAGAGACATGCTTTAGCGTATATTCTTCCAGCTTGGTTTGTAAAATTACTATTAGGACTGATTGATTTCTGTGTGCGTAACTTCTATTTAAGTGATGTGTTAGAGTTTACCTAGGACTCCAGACCTACGGCGGGTCCCACGCCTCGGAGTCTTGTTATAGGGAAGAAACTTTGTGTTCTATTACAAGCTAATCACTAACGGGGTGTTGCTTATCAGACTAAATTGTACACAATGGCCCATCTCTGGGAACCCTGCTCCCCAGGTCATGAGCCTTAAGCTAAATACCTCTGTTTAGCTCCCAGGAAACAGCCTGACCAGGCTCACCAGGGAGCGGCCGCAGGAAGGAAGACATTCACACCTCCCAGCCCCAGACGCTGCCGGGAACCAGGAAGAGCTTAGCTTTAGCCCCGCCCCTTTGGCTGGCCCCACCCCTTTGGCTTTAGCCCCGCCCCTTTGGCTGGCCCCACCCCTTTGGCTTTAGTCCCGCCCCTTTGGCTGGTCCCGCCCCTTTTGGTATAAAAGGAGCCCGAATTCTAACCCAGGCCAGATGGTCGTTCGGGACACGATCCCGCCATCTTCTGGGTCTGCCGTCTTTCCGACTACGATCGCTATTCCTTGCCCCAGCAACTTGTGTCTGGATTTACTGGCCTGCCGCGCAGCGAGCAGTACCAGCTCGGGCCCGGTCGCAGCCCGACGGTCAGTCTTAACTACGGCAGAGCTGCAGGCTACCACAAAGGCCAGCCCCGCCCGCCCTCTTCAAGCACAGGGCACGTGCTTACGTGTCTGTCTTCTTCTTTTCATCTTCCAGGGCGCGCAATGTGAGCTGCAGCCTGTCCGTGAGGATCTCCAGCTCCTGGGTCAGCTTGTACTCCTCTCGGAACTGCTCCCCCAGCAGCACGAGGTCCCGCGTGGCATCGTGCAGCGGGATGTCGCTCAGGTACAGCCCGCGCCGGGTCAGGTCGTCCAGGTTCATGACACTGTCACAGGGAGAAGGAGGCACTGTCAGTCCCCAGGGTCCCCATGGCAACACCGCCCTGGCTCCTGTCCAGGAGTCTAATCCCGCCGCCTGCCATTCAGCAGGTCAGGCGTAAGAAAATCTGGAGAAACGCGAGAGGAATGTGCTTCATTCTTCTCAATATTTAAACATCTATCAAAGAGCAGTGAACTTGACATGCAGTTTTGCCAAATGGCACTTTCTAACGCCATCAGCCTAAATTAAAAGATAATGTGAAAAACCGCCCTACAAAACCCGCTCGGGTTTTTAACACAAGCCTGTTACTTATTATTGCCACAGTTTTTCCTCATTATGAAGAGATGAAGAAAAAGTTATCTTTACTCTCTTTAACAAGGATAACAGTGTTTCTTCTGAGAAGCTAGTTCACTGTTGCCTTAGGGGTTTTTTGACGTAACTAGGTGTCTTCTCTTTCACACACAATGATGAAAGGTTTACAACCTGATCTATGACCCATCTTCAACATGACTTTTCCGTACTCATGACTTTCTAACATGCACTTTCTATTCCACTCTTATTTCTGGCTCTAATTTCTTCTACTACTCTTATTTTCTTTGACTGATTTTCTCATTTATTTGAAACAGTATTTGTTCTTGCTGAATTTGATGCATCTTTGTAACTTAAGTCATTCTTAGAACAACGTAATATTTATTGATTCGGTGAAGATCTGTTAAGTAAAAAGTTGACTTTTAAAAAAATTTAGTATTTGGTTAAAATGTCTGAAGGTTACATTCTTGGTTTGAATTCTTTAAATGCAAAGTAATTATTTCTAGTCGTTCATAATAATAATTTCTCTAAAATGACATAACTGTGTTGTGACTTTACTAAAGAAATTGGGATTAATAAAATGTCTCCCTGCAATATATTCTCAGCAGAAATGTCCATAAATCAAAGCAAAAATTAGCATGTTAATAAAGAAAAATAAAATGATCAAACAGTTTACTATTGACACACACCCTTCAGGAAAGAGGCCAGATCATCCACCAAATGGTTTACAAGACCTGCCAGTGAGCAGAGGAAAAATGACTGGAACTGTAAAATGAAAGTGAAGGGTTAAAATGCTCATATTGAGTGAGAAAACTCCATCAAATTGTGTCTCATTGTTCTCAAAACTTATTATTATTCTAATGAGCTATTAACTTTTTTTCCCCATTTTTTTCTTAACATCTTTATTGGAGTATAATTGCTTTACAATGTTGTGTTAGTTTCTGCTATATAACAAAGTGAATCAGCTGTACGTATACATATATCCCCATATCCCCTCCCTCTTGTGTCTACCTCCCACCCTCCCTATCCCACCCCTCTAGGTGGTCACAAAGCACCGAGCTGATCTCCCTGTGCTACGCGGCTGCTTCCCACTAGCTATCTATTTTACATTTGGTAGTGTATATATATGTCCATGCCACTCTCTCACTTCGTCCCAGCTTACCCTTCCCCCTCCCCGTGTCTTCAACTCCATTCTCTACGTCTGCTTCTTTATTCCTGTCCTGCCCCTAGGTTCTTCAGAACCATTTGTTTTGTTTTTTTTTTAGATTCCATATATATGTGTTAGCATACGGTATTCGTTTTTCTCTTTCTGACTTACTTCACTCTGGATGACAGACTCTAGGTCCATCCACCTCACTACAAATAACTCAATTTCGTTTCTTTTTATGGCTGAGTAATATTCCATTGTATACATGTGCCACATCTTCTTTATCCATTTGTCTGTCGATGGACACTTAGGTTGCTTCCATGTCCTGGCTATTGTAAATAGAGCTGCAATGAACATTGTGGTACACGACCCTTTTTGAATTATGGTTTTCTCAGGGTATATGCCCAGTAGTGGGATTGCTGGGTCATATGGTAGTTCTATTTTTAGTTTTTTAAGGAACCTCCATACTGTTCTCCATAGTGGCTGTACCAATTTACATTTCCACCAACAGTGTAGGAGGGTACCATTTTCTCCACACCCTCTCCAGCATTTGTTTGTAGATTTTTCGATGATGGCCATTCTGACAGGTGTGCAGTGATACCTCATTGTAGTTTTGACTTGCATTTCTCTAATGATTAGTTATGTTGAGCATCCTTTCATGTGTTTGTTGGCAATCTGTATATCTTCTTTGGAGAAATGTCTATTTAGGTCGTCTGCCCATTTTTGGATTGGGTTGTTTTTTTGATATTGAGCTGCATGAGCTGCTTGTAAATTTCAGAGATTAATCCTTTGTCAGTTGCTTTGTTTGCAAATATTTTCTCCCATTCTGAGGGTTGTCTTTTCATCTTGTTTATGGTTTCCTTTGCTGTGCAAAAGCATTTAAGTGTCATTAGGTCCCATTTGTTTATTTTTGTCTCCATTTCCATTTCTCTAGGATCAAAAAGGATCTTGCTGTGATGTATGTCATAGAGTGTTCTGCCTATGTTTTCCTCTAAGAGTTTGATAGTGTCTGATCCTACATTTAGGTCTCTAATCCATTTGGAGTTTTGTGTATGGTGTTAGGGAGTGTTCTAATTTCGTTTACATGTAGCTGCCCAGTTTTCCCAGCACCACTTATTGAAGGGGCTGTCTTTTCTCCATTGTATATTCTTGCCTCCTTTATCAAAGATAAGGTGACCATAGGTGCATGGGTTTATCTCTGGGCTTTCTATCTTGTTCCATGGATCTATATTTCTGTTTTGTGCCAGTAACTTTTTTCCTCTTGGGGTTATTTATTTTGTAAGTAAAACTGCTTTCAGTTGATCTCATTTCGTGTGAGTACTGGTTTCTCTGTACACATGACCAGGTCCCATATGACAGTCGGTGAGTGTGTCACTGTGTAGCCAATTTCTGCATATGGTGATTAGCAAGTAGACTCCAAATTTCCTGCTTCTATTTCCGAAGAAACCCTTCTCTCCATGAATAGAAACTGTCCCTATTGAGAAGCTGTCATTCCACCGATGCTCAACTTGGAAAGAGGCAGAAGGAAGAACACCTATTTATAGCAGTTGAAGATACAGTTAGATCAATGGAGGTTATTAATAAAAAATATAGAGTTTATATTTCCTAATTTTGTCTCTTTTATTTTCATAATATATACTCTCAGGGGAAAAACCCATCATTAGTCTTATATAGTCTTTAATACCATATTAATAATTTTCAAGGAAGGTGTTACAAAATTCATTCGATTTTTCAGAAACTTTAAGACAATATCTTTAAATGAAAAGTGATCAGTTGGACTTTAAACTAAATTTTTAATCAATAGCCCACCAAAACATCCTTTCTTGAGTGTTACTAAATAATGTGCATACATTTTGTCTGCACAAAGTTATAAATACACAAAATATCACCTAACAAGCTCTACAGTTACCTATGTCTACTGCTCTAAAGTAAATTTAGAGATGTTTCTTATTCTAAATTCCCATGCATCTTTTAGTAGAACGCTTGTCACATTTTGAAAATACCAACCTACAGTTTTACCTCCCTCTAATGTTTATTATATTTATTTTTTTAATTAATTAATTTATTTATTTGTTTTTGGCTGCATTGGGTCTTTGTTGCTGTGCGTGGGCTTTCTCTAGTTGTGGTGAGCGGGGGCTGATCTTCGTTGTGGTGTGTGGGCTTCTCATTGTGGTGGTTTCTCTTGTTGTGGAGCACGGGCTCTAGGCGCGTGGGCTTCAGTAGTTGTGGCACGTGGGCTCAGTAGTTGTGGCTCGCAGGCTCTAGAGCACAGGCTCAGTAGTAGTGGCTCATGGGCTTAGCTGCTCTGCGGCATGTGGGATCTTCCCGGACCAGGGCTGAAACCCGTGTCCCCTGCATTGGCAGGCAGATTCTTATCCACTGCGCCACCAGGGAAGTCCCAATGTTTATTATAAATAACATTATTTACATAAGTGTCAACTTAAAACTATATTTTGAATAGTGTATCTCAGTTAAAGTAGCGAAATAGTTTCAACATAAAATAGCTTACATCCAGAAATCATTAGAAAAGTAATTTCTTGGTGTCAAATATAACCATGTATTTTTGCCATCGCATTACCTGCTTTATAGGTTTGCTTATGGACATGATGCATCT
Organism: Balaenoptera ricei; assembly: GCF_028023285.1. Lineage (NCBI taxonomy): Eukaryota > Metazoa > Chordata > Mammalia > Artiodactyla > Balaenopteridae > Balaenoptera > Balaenoptera ricei. The sequence continues at coordinate 3,639 of NC_082643.1, read as the reverse complement.
TTAGAAGGTACAAAGCTACAGAGTTACCTACCTTCAGATTAGGTATCCCCTGATCTAATGGCATAAACACTCAGCAAACTGACTAAGATATGGCAAATAAAACAGAAGACATGACTTCTTCTGAGTTTATTGCAAATGTTCAATGAAGTTATCCTTGTTATAGAGAGGCATATAAAAAGAGTTTGGAAGTCTAAGCATACTTTGTAGAAACAATTGAATAAAAGATATTGAACTCCTTCATTAGCACAAGATGGGTACTTCTATCTATTGTAATTCACCTTGCAGTGATTACCTTGGTGAGCACAGGAAAAGTATGCTGTCTGCTTCAGATAAGTAGATCATCTGGCCCTTGAGCCGTAAGCAGCTGATCTCAGTGCCCGTCAGTTCATCCTCACACTCTGATTTCTCTACATCCAACAACCCTTCCTGGAAAAGGCAAGACACAACCGTCCACTCATGCCTTTGTCTCTACCTAACGACTCAGCCGAGAAGGACCCAGAGACCTCATTCCCACCAAACCGTAAGGGAGAACATCGGCCCAGGTAGAGCAGGAGAGGCGTTTCACCAGAGTCCGCCAGGTAACAAGCAGACAGCCTTACATCACTGCAGAAAAGCCAACTGACCGTTTCCTTTGAACCCAGAAAGACAGTAGCTGTGCTACTTTCACATCTTTATGGAAAGCTTCAGTGAGTCTTAATTCTGATTTTCCACCTTGGCCACAGCACGTAATCCCAGGCTCTAGCAAAGACCAGACCCAGTGTCCCCATGCCCACCCCTACATGCACAGAGCTGGAAGCAGCTGGTTCCAAATACAGGAAGCAGGTGTGGGGAAAACCTCTGTAGGTGGAGGGCGGACAGGAGGATGAGCTTTGTCCTCTGGAACCCTTTGCCTACATCAGCCCCAAGAACAGAAACTACGAGATCTGGGTACCACCTAAACTATCAACTGAATGAAAATGTTATCACTTGTATTTCCCCACAAAAATGGCCTGAAGAATAACAGACAATTTAGGGAACAACAAACCAGCGGCTCTGGGTAAAGTTTAAAACATCTTTATTAGGTCCCCAGGTTTCTAAACTAGGAGTCTGTAGCTGTATATTGAGTAAGAGCTGTTGGTCTCATTGTGTGCACCCGGGAAGCCTGGGCAAGGCCTTCTCCAAACTCTCGCTCGTTTATTCTAACCAGAGGAGAGGGTCCCACTGCCCTACAGGCAACCCCCAAATCAGCACCGTTGCCTTTGAAATAGGACCCCCTTCGGGCTCTGGTTTTGCTCTCTCTACACCTTCTGCATCTCACAGAATGTTTTTGCAGCTAATTATCCCTGTGGAACACTTCTAATCCGTAACAGACCTTACTTCCTCACATTTACTGAAATAATATCTCAATGACCTTGCTTCTCAATACGAAGACCGTATTGATGTGGGAGAGGATCCCATGGAAACTGATGTCAATATGAGGACGGACCAGGGAGAAGACAGACAGGAGGTTGCAGGTCCCAGGCTGGAGCTAAAATGCAGACGAAAAGAAAAGGATACTTAGTCAATAATTCTTATGATTTGAGAGTAGTTATTAGATTAGACCAGCTCAACAGCACTTAAACATAGAAAAGCGTAATTATTTTGTAGGAAAGTGACCTCAACTGTGGACTCACGTCATCATCTAAGCAGCTCGGCAACTAAATGAACATCCAGCGGTCGCCTGAACGTGAAACCTAATATGGAATCGGGGGACTCATATTCAAATATAAGCTAATCTAAACAAGAGAAGAATTTTGGAAGAAAAAAGAACGGAACTTAGCTTTTAAGTTGTAGCATGAGGTGTTAGATGTCCATGGCCTAAAATGAAATTTAAATCGCAAAACCACCCACGCCACTCACAGTTTATCAGGAGACGGCTAATTAATAATAAAAGGGAAGTGAGTGACTGCTTACACTAGGTGATCTTCGTCCACCCTCCAGCCTCACAGCATAACAAGGGGAAAGCAGGCCAAGAGGGACGTGACACAGTCAAGGTCATCGATGGCGGAGAGGCAGAGCCAGAGTAACCGCCCAGTCCGCACATCGTTCTGCTGCCAGACTTACGGGTTCACGCCAGATCCCGTGTGAGTTCATCCCGAATTAAGTGTCCTTAATTACAAGCAAAAAGTATCTCTAGACACATGTCATGTGCAATTCCAAAAGTCAGAAAAGGAGAGAAAAGAAAAAGTAGGAAGAGAGGACTTGACAATGGGTCTGAATAAGAAGAATATAATATAATAACAATAATAATAATGCAAGTCAAACGTACATTCCTGGCATCACCCAACTGCTGTCCTTTGATGCTTTTTCTACTAAACCCCACAGTAACCTCTATCGCTTTCCTCTTTGGTGTATTTTAAATTCCTTTCTTTTCCCTGCAAATGTCAGTGCTTGATTTTGAAAGTTATTTTCAGACAGTAGATATTCAGTGACTATTTGCTCCATGTTGAATAAATTAAGTGAAAACTGATTGTTACTGGAAAGTTACTCACTTCCTCATTAAAACAAGTACACTATTCCCACAGAATTCTCCCACTGCCCTTGTGATTAAAACAGAAAAAAGTAAGTAGCTGTCCTAGGCAAAGCTGCAGTATGCTCAAACGTACTTAGTTTACAGTTACAGAACTTCTGTGACGTACAGTGTGTTCCACGTTACCTGATACATAAGCAAAGGGTTAAAGGTATGAATGGTCACCTGTAACAACAGTGTCTTTGTGGCCTTTTGTCTCAGGCCCCAAGAGAGTGTGATGTACTTTTACCTGGGGAAGGACTCTGTAGATGGCATTGCCGCACTGAGTGACCACGAGATCCCGGTTGAATATGATGTGAAAGGGAAAAGCTTTGCAGAAGGTATATGGGCTGATGCGTGATTCCTGGGTACCATTTTCTTCAAATCTGTCAAGATCTTCATAAAAATCCTCTTCCTTTGACTCTTTTTCTTCAATCAAAAATTGAGTATGATCACATTCTTCGTTTCTTTGCTGAATAACCTGGATGCCAAAAGGGGAAATGGTGTTCATTGTCTGCATTTAGTTACAAAACCTAAATACCTAAGAAACTGGTGATGAGAACTGCATTTAGCAGGTTAATTTTTAAAATTTAATATATGCAAACACTATACACGCCTAATACAGAAAACTATTTCTGGACATTGATCTATGAAATTTGAAGACTGAATAAGTAAATTCACAGAAAGACAGCAAATCTGGAACGAGTCCCCTGGTGGGCCATGCAGCCTCTTTGGTAGAAGGTGGGGGAAAGCACCCCCTTGCCCTGGTGGGCTCAGTACCCCTCAGCCAGGCGCACGTACAGTAGACGCCCTACACATCACACAGAGTGGTATGTTCAATATGGTCAAAAATGACATGCACAAACAGGGAAATGAAATGACAGAAATACATATTTAAAAATATATGCCATGTCTTTTTTTTTATCCATCAATTGGCAGGTATATAAAATCACAGTACCAAATGAGGTAGGATACAGAAGAAGAGTCATTTCACATGCCACTAATGGGGGTATTTCGACTAACCTTTCTGAAGAATAGATCGACAAAATGCATAAAAATCCCCCCTCCCCAAATTACCTTTTTTGATTTAATTCCAAATCTAGGACTTGATT